>NC_092016.1:21157500-21757500 GCF_042242105.1 Pempheris klunzingeri | reverse complement strand
CACACCCTCACACACACACCCACGCACACCACCCGATCTTCTCAGTGATCAGTGATAGAGACAAATGAGGGGGGCCCACCACAGTGGCTCCCCTGGCAGACGTGTAGCTTCATTACAGCACCACACATGAATGTGCACCATCCTCCCCACCACTCTGGATCAGGCTGCAATAATCTGATCCTTTTGGGAAACTGAGGTGTTGGACTGTAATTTATAGGCCGTATCTTTCAAGTCTTTCCCTCGGCTCCGCTGGTGGCGTCAGCCCCTGAGCCACTGTGTGTGTTTAACGGCTACATGTGTCGCTCCCTATCTCGCTCTCTGAGTGGCACAAAGGTAAAAGGAAGCTTAACAGCCTGGGAAAAAGTTGAACAGTGTGAAATTACCTTGATCCAAAGATTCCTGCCACATACCAGCCCAATGAACCCATAACAGAGCAGGCACTCAGTCAGAGAGCCCTGCCTGCAGGGAACAGCTGAGACATTACAGAGAGAGAAAGGGGGAAGGTGGGGGGTGTGGGGGGGGGGTGAAAGAAAGAAAGATAAATGGGAGCAGGAAAGAGGCCCACCTCCAGTAATCTCCAGTCTACAGTCAGTGGTAGGGGTCAGAGTATCGATATCTGATGTACATCCTATGATAACGTTGGACAACTGGTCGTTGGGGTACCAAAGGCTTGGTTTAGTCTTTTAGGGAGTTCTAGGAACAGCAGCTGTAGGACCGTGTGATGTGCATAAAATGTTTCGGAAAAATCAGAAGACGATGCTTAGAATCAATCCCGGTATGCTGCAAATACATTTTCAATGTGCCATATTCATTAAGCAATATCTGTGCAATTTCTTGGCCAGGCTGGAATCAAAGCTCAAAATGAAACAGAAATCATTGCAGAAATTGTGCAAGTTACAAAAACGTTTATTCCAAACACAAAAACATTCTGCAAACAAGCAAGGTATTTTAAAGGGTTTATTTAGATGGATCTGGATGCTTGTTGACCTACTTGCTTTGGCCAGAGAGCAATGCTTTGATGCCCTGGTAAAAGGCAAGGGAGCCAAAATGTGATGGTAAATCATCTACAGTAAATAGACGCTTTGAATAAGTTTCACTTCACAAGCCTGAGCCCTGCTGTGTACAGAAGCCGTCTTTATTTAAACTTTATTTACCCCTATCCCTAAAAACTGTCCACTTTTATCTCCTTCACCAAAGAGCATTTTTGATTATGTAAAAAGTTGCAGAAGATTTTTTTTTCAAATTTCAGTTATAGCTTAGTGTGATGCATTTGTATCACTCACAATTATTAACTTACTACTTGATTTTATTTTCTTTATTTAGATAAAATCATCAAGCATAATAAATGCTGCATAAGGCAACATATTCAAAACAAATATTGTGATTTCTGTCTGTCTTATGCATTCATCAATTTGACTTTAATCATGCAACTTTGGCATAATTCAGGAATTAGACTAATGTATAGATGGAAATACTGAAATCAGTCAATTTATGCTTGATCATATTTAGTTTTTCTGATTTTTATTTAATTTTGTTCACTTTTTAGTTTATTATTTATTGACAGATTCGTCTGGATATGATCACATGTTTTAACAGAAGTATATAGTATTAATTTATCTAAAGATTATTTAAGATCATGATATATTTTGTGCTCCACAAAAAAACAAATATAACAACCAGTTAGCCAAATAAAAAGAACAAAAACATTTATTGTACTATACGATACTATACTATACTGTCTCTCTCTCTGTCTGTCTATACACACACACACACACACACACACACACACTACTAATGTGCTATTAAAAGAAGACCCAGGGTTCATCTGGGAAACAAAGACCATCACAGGACTGAACGTCAGACTGACTTATTAGACACTAATTGCCAATATGTGCACAAAACACAAAAACCAACAACATAATTAATTAATCAATACCACCACCAACAACAATAATACCATTTGTTTTTATTTGATGGTTCAAAAAGTTTCATGATGATTTATAAAGGAAGTCCCCACTTCTAAAATGGAAAATTGTGCATTTGATGAGTAACTTATTTAAATTCAGTGAATATCTTCGTCACAGTTCAATAAGGAAGAGACATTTTGGCTGAGTTAAATTTAGTGAAGCTGATAAATAGCTTCTTTAGCTTTGGCTCTTTAGTCATGCATTGGCACACAGTTTTTCCAGCTATTAAAAGCATTTAAAAGCTATTTAAACACTTTGATTTATCTGCTGAAGTATTTGGGATTTTTTCTGACACCCTTCATCACAGAGGGGATTCCACTCTTTATGAACTAGATGGGTGACTAACTATAACTCGGCACGGCGGCACTGACTAATCAATGCACTGATGATAGCTGGAGGAGGCGAACCTGTTTCACGGTAATTCAGAAGCGACCAGTTCCTGTGTTTGTTGGTTGCACCTGTTTGTTGTGTGCCAGCTTGTGATGAGTCTTATTCTTATCAGAGTATCTGCAGTGCCTCTGCAGCCGTGCTCTCTATGGGTTTGGAAGTGTGACAACTTCTTCATACCCAATTAGACAAAACTGCTCCAAATGCCTGCTGGAGGTGGTGATTGTGAGAGTGCCGGATACGAGCAAAGGTGCACTTTGTGACACATCTAGAGCAATGTAAGAGGTGGGGAGTGTGCCATCACATTAATCAGGTGCAACTCTTACGCTGCAGAACTGTAAGACATGAACAATTTGTCTTTTGACTGTTGTTGTATGTGCTTACACACACTGTAAACATGTCTGCATGTAAATGTCTGTCTTCCACACACACATTGTGACAAAAAAAAAAAATCACCATAGTTTAGTTTTTACTCCACTTTTGTGGAATTTGTCAGGGTTTAAGTTCATAACAGCCCCAGCTCTCAGTCTACACAGTGATGCTACAGTGTTATTGAACAGGTTTATCAGTTTATCAGTTATGGCGACAATCAGTGTTATCAGTTACCTTAAGATACTGGTTAGGTGAGTTGAAGCTTCCAAGGTAAGACTTTTGTTGGACCAAACTCCAAACCGACAGCATCAGTTGTCAAAAACAAAACCAAACAAATATGCTTTCATCACTATGTAAATATTGTTTGTACTCCAGCTAACTGAATTACATTTAGTAAAGACATTTCTGTGTCAGTCAGGTGAAGTCCTTCATCTCTTTCATCTCTAGTTAGTGATTTATGAGTGTCTGAATATCCCCATATCTTAACTAAGAGAAACACAGGCATGCTTTCACCACTAATTAGACCGCATTGATTTGATAGGCCCACTGTCTGCTTCATGTTTAATGTGTTATTTTCTTTTTTACCTGCTTTAACTGTAACTGCAGTTGAAGGTATGCTGAGGATTTGTCATTGTCATCATTTACATAAAAAATGTTCCACCACAATGCATTGAGTGTACCCTTCAGGGCTAACAAGCATGTTGAATGCATTTCCTACTTCACAGACAGTTGTTAAGCCAGTTTTTACAGGTTGTCAAATCTGCACTATTCAAATTTCATGTGGTCTTGACGTCATTTATTCGCACAGCATTCTTCGTTTAATATGCATTACTGCCACTGCCACTTAGGTTCTCTGCAGTCGACAGAAATGTGTATCCTGTACTCATGGCACACATTCTGAGAGGGTAGGGGATACATGCCCTACTCAAAATAATTGCAGTTCTGTCAGTCAAATATATGACTTTATACATGTTATACTGCACAACATGGTATATGTGGCAACTAATCAAGATTTTAGTGTACGGTCAAGTACGCCTTGTAATTTAATTTGTTTTTAACCTGTGAACTCACTGAGGTGTGGTTATGGTCTTTCGTGTCAACCACTGACGACCTTTACCGGTTAAGATATCTTTGCTAATTGAATTGCAAGCTGTGTCGCTACTTCAACACTGCACCACCTCTAGTTTGTAACTTTTTCTGTAACGGAGGCTCTTCAAGATGGTTGCACTTCACATATTTTTTATACATATTAATCGCACTTTTCAGGTCGCAGTGATTTGCAACATTTTTGGAAGGCACTGAGATGATGTTTCTAGTTATATGTGTTGATCTGGAGAACAACTGGTCTGAATGGCAACTCAGGTCCCAGGTCAGGTTGCGGTCACTGGTCCCTGAGACTGGTGACCTCTATTTCCAGTAACCAAGCTAAGTAATGTAATTCCTCAGTATTTGATTGAAACCAAGTTGTCTGCCTGAAAAGAACCGTGAGGAATACACATAAACTCAACTTTTAGTCATTGCCCATCAACACAGAGGCGGCGGACTCATTCATGTTCCATTACCTCTGGAATGTCTACTGTGGAATAAGGGAGCAGTCGCACATCACAGGCTGGTATTCACCTTTCAATCACCCCCCTCCTCCAGCCCCTCACCCCTGTAATCATGTTAGCTCATACATAATCGCATTTCAATTACTGACAGGAGTGTGACCCTTGCCTCCCAACATGCCTAATCTAATACATGTGTTTCCCAAAAGACAGAGGGATGCCTTGTTTTGGTTGAAGGGGGAGAAAAAAAAGAGGCAAGCATCAACATGCTGTGTCATGCCGAAGCTATAAAAAGCGATGCCGCAGTTTTCCTCTGATTCACACTGGGAAGTCAGCAGCTATTTTTAGCGGGATGTATACTGTATGTGGCGCCTGGAAGTGATGTAAACACTTTGCCGGATTTGGATCGGAGATGAGAGGAGAAGAAAAAAGTTAGGGAGAGAAAGGGGGATGCAGTAGAGGATGTATGCTGCTTGAATGCAAAGCTAACAATCCCACAGGCCGCGTGTGTGTGTGTGTGTGTGTGTGTGTGTGTGTCTCTATCGGCCTCTCAGTCTGCATGTGTACTTGTGTGTGTGTGTCAAGGGTCCTCTGAACTCCAGGTCTTTCTGCTATCCCACCGCTCAGGAGAGTGGAGAGAAAACACCAAAGATACCCTCAGCCATAAATCTACCTCTCCCCCCTGTCTGTCTTTCCCACTGGGTCAGGTAATTCTTTCCTCCAAGACTTTTTCATCTCTTCTCCCTCTTTCTCTCCTTTGCTTCTTCTTATTTCTTTCTTCCGTCTGGTCTTTCACTCTGTAATTCCCACTCTGTCACTCTGTGTCTGTGTGCTTAGCGGCCTTGTGTCATTATTATGGGCCAATTTGTGTCAATGCTAACATCCCATTCATCATGGGGGAATGGTTTCCGCCACGACTCGGGGGGCTCACATACCTCACCTCTCACATTTTCACCATGGTGGCATCCGCTCCGCTATGGGGTCGGAGGTCAGAGTTCCAGACCTCCTGAGTGATCACTGACTTCATGGCTACCCCCCTCCTTGGACCCGACCCCCACCCCCCCATTCCTGCTCTCAACCCACCAGCTCTCTTACATTTCCAGTTCCTCCCCTCCTTTGCACCATTCCTCTTGGTTTCTCTCCTCTTTCGCTGATATTCCCAAGTCACCGGTTTCTCTCTGACTTGAATCTCTTGCCATTTCCAAGTCTGGCATTATCTCATTTCTTCCTTCCTTTTTTCTCACTAACACTGTCATTTCGCCTTTGACAAGACAGATCTGACATTGGCCCTTGTAGAGTGTGTCACTAAAGGGCTAAATCGAGTACAATCAGTTGTAACTTGTCTCATTAGCTTGATGTTTCTGCAGAGAGGTCAGCACCATGCTCCATACATTATGCTCCTTTTCCCAAGCCTTATCCCACCCACCAACCCTCTGCAACCCAACCCCCCTATCACATCAATGGCTGACAGCCCTTACTCTCACTAAAACCCCTGCATGCGGGTCGATGGTTTATTTCTTATGAATGAAGGGCCCAAACGAAAGTGCATTCCTGTCTCAGCTCTGAGAGGAAGCAGCTGGCTGTTTGGTGAGTTCATGTCAGACGTCGGTGTTTTACAACCATGTTCTACACAGGAGAGTAAGATTATTGAGAGTAAAGAGAAGAGGAAAGAGAAGAAAAATGTGAACAAGGAGAACATCAACAACAAGAAATGGGGCCCAGGAGGATGATGTGCAGAGAGTTGCTGTGTGAAATGTTGCCACACCACCTGAGGTTGCTCCTCCTGTGAACTGTAGGCCGGGACAAAGGAGGAATTGAAGCTGATGTCAAGGTGAAGGGTCCAAACGCAGAGCTAATATCTGCTGTGATGGTTTAGATTTCATTATCTCAAAGATGCTTCACATGTTTGCATCAAAGCCATCTCATGAACAATTTCACTTCTTGTTTAAAGCGTTGCAAACATATTCAGTTGTGTACAGCTGACCCTCTCGATTACACGACGCAGAGAGCAAAGATTTCAGAAAAAGTCTGAGTCAGACCTTTCCTGCCGTAGCCTGAAAATAAGCAGCTGAGCTGAAAGGATCCTTGTTGTTGTGAAGTTTCCCTTGCTTGTTTAGAGATGGTATTTGCTGTAAATCTGTGCAGTGAGAGCTTGGCTCCTGTGTGTCGCTGGCTGCCAGACGGAGGCAGGCATGGGGAAGGAAGGCATGTAGGGCACGCAAGTCCGTCTCCATTTCTCTCTCTGCCAGCTCCTAATTATGCTCAATTACACCTTTAACACAAGTGGGCCGCTGTGGACATTTCTCAGGGTGTGAGGTCAAGCATTTCCTGTGTCTGTGAATGACCCAACGTCGGGGGAATTGTCTTGCATGGGCCTCTCTCACTCCCTCCCTCCATCATTCACTCTTTCCCATCTTTTTGACCCCTCCTCCACTAAGCCCCAATCCCAGACCTCCACCATTCACCAATGAGTCAGATAGTTGGGGCTTAACCTCTGTGACTTGCTAGGGCTCTCTTCTCTCAAACACAAACAAACAGGAAAAGGCATGCACACCCTTTCTCCCTCACGTACACACATGCATGGTGCATGAACGTACATGCAAACACACAAAACACATTAGCATCCTGAAATTCCAGATAAACCGTAAGAGAACAAAAGTCAACAAGAGCAAAACCCAAATTCCATTGATTTTCTTTGCAAGTTTGCACCAAATGCTCTACATTTTAAATATGGTTTCGTGCATCCGGTTTGACACTTAACTTACAGACGGATTTTCTATTTTCTGATGGTCCAGTTCATCTTTTATCCTTCCATTGTCAACAAAACACCTCAAAGTGGCTTTCGGTGTGGGCCTGAATGTTTAATTACAGATGTGATCTAATCTTATCTAATCTAATCGACAGAGTGTGTTTGTGTTCGAGTGCGTCAACATGTGTGAGTCACAGCTTCAGAAGAAACAGCAACCGTGCCTCACAATGGTAGTGTACCAACAGGTTGGGTTCCCACACCCAGCAGGAAAATAAATACTCCATAATCACCGCCTATCAAAACAGGCAACGTATGCAGGGTGAACCGAAAATGGTGCATTCCATGGGAAATCCATGGCGAGCAAGTACATGCTCACTCCTCTGCACTGACATTTCAGAGGCACAAGGGAGAGATTAGAGGGGCATATGGGAGGGCCACAAAACCAGGATGAAAGATGGTTGAGGGATATGGGGGTTAGGCCCCCTATTTTTATAAGATGATTCGGTGCTTGAAGTGACACTACGATGACTAAACTGCAAGTAGCACAAAGAAGTGAGCAGACTGGACTCCGATGATTTATGGTTTAACATATGAGATTTGGAAATAGCACAACTGGCAGACCAAGTCTACGTAGGAGGCGACAGTGTTGTAACATGTATCATATCACAGTTTTGCGACCAAGCGGTCTTTGCAAGGGCAAAAAGACATGTGAGGAAACAAACTGACATGTACAATCCAAAGGAGAGAGTAAGAAATACTTTTTTGGTGAATGAAAAACCTCACTGGCAAGAGAAGGTATGTTTTGAGCATCTTTTAAACCACCCATTTGCCCACCCACCACCCCACACAATCCTGCAAGCCACCACGCAGTGGATACAGTTACTGCAATGACCTAGCATTTCACTCTGCCAAGAAGACAGGAGTGGAAACAAATATGAGAAAAAAAGTCCACAGAGAAAAATGGAAGGATATTTTTTCTTAAATGCTGAGTAGAGGAGTTTGGTTATTATTGGAGGTGGGGAAAAATGAAAGAGGTCATTCGTGACAAAGAGCCAAGATATGAGGAAACCACACTTGTGTCTGAAACAGGCAGTAGGAAGGCTGAGCCAAGTTTTAGTCTCAGCTGTTGTTCCAAGCCACACATTTATCACACAGGCACTTCCCCAGCAAGAAAAGACCCTCACAGGCGGCCATGGAGGGGTGCAGACTTGCTCAAGTGACTAGATGACCCTGAATACCAGAGAGTGGCAGGTCTGTGGGATGAAAGGAGACCTTGTCTTGGCCCCTGTCTGTCGTTGTGACTTTAAGTGCTGTCCCGAGTTAAGGTAGAGTGAGCCTTTAGAGTGAGACAAACTACCTTGCAAATATTTGTGTGCTGGATCCACATTGTGGGCCATATGAAGAGGAGGAAAGCTGAACTGGATGGAATATGGCCTAAAGCTATTAAACACACCACGTTCTCCTCCTTCACATTCTTCACCTTGGAAAAAATGAACAGGATAGAGAAGGTGGAAGGAGTGGGTGAGAGAGAGAGAGAGAGAGAGAGAGAGAGAGAGAGTGGGAACAGAGTGCAACCTCCACTATACTAAAGAGCATTGTATGTAGCACTTCAGTGGGCTAACGATTATAGGAAAGCTTTTCCAGGTTTTAGCCATCTGTCACTTTTATGAACAGTGCGGTAGGAAATTGGGTCTTTGGGTTGTTTGGCCTGAGAATAATGAGCCACTGAAAATGATTGTTATAGATGACCTCTCGGCACTGTTCTCATATGGAGCCAATCGAGACGCAGCTCCAGAGGCCTCCTAACAATCAGGGATAAATCAATTGGATGTTACGGGTCAGGGGTACGGGTGCTGCAGGAGGTAGGCCTGGGAACAAGGTAACAACGTTCTTCCTGCACGGCTATGGAGTGTTTCTGAAAGAAAAAAGGCCTTGTTTCAATCAAAGTATCATCAGCAATGTTTTAATGCTATACCTGAACTCTTGAAAGGTGCAGCATAAAAAGACCAAAGTAGGTACTTTAGGTATTTCTCCTCCAATTAACCTTAAGAGAGGGTAAAGAATGTGCTTTAATGTAGGGTGAAGCTGAGAAAAATGTTGACAAACGAGAGTTATGGGAAAAAGGAAGAGAGAGTGCTAGAGGGAAGGAGGCAATGATACAGGATGAGAGGGGGATGTGTAAGAAAAGAAGACAGAGGTGTGTATTCCAAAAAGCCTATCAGTCGTAACACCAAGCCCTCTTCGGATGCCCCTCAGACAAAACAGACAAACCACCCGATAAGGTCGATTGTGAGAGACATTCCTCAGCTGAATGGGTGTGTGCCGATGAGGGCACGCTGTGTGGTCAACAGCGCTCACACAACTGATAGCAAAAAGTCCCCAGACAGTTTGCAGCAAAATGTGACACAGGTAGG
The DNA here is from genome assembly GCF_042242105.1 of Pempheris klunzingeri. Lineage (NCBI taxonomy): Eukaryota > Metazoa > Chordata > Actinopteri > Acropomatiformes > Pempheridae > Pempheris > Pempheris klunzingeri. The sequence continues at coordinate 21,748,064 of NC_092016.1, read as the reverse complement.
TAACAACAAAGCTCATCATTAATGCAGAAACGTTCAGCTATGGACTATTATTATTGCGGCCTATACTGTGGCTTACAAATCTACTCACTCATAAAGGTCTTCAATGCAGAGTATTGTACAGACAGAGTAGTATACTCATTTGTAGAAAAATCTGAAATCTTTAAGAAACATTCTAAAAGGGATAAAGTTTACCAAAGAAGGTCCTGTAGATACAAGCTGGGGCCGGGGGTGTTGTGGGGCAGTTAACATGAGCCTTGCTGCATAGCGTTCTTAGTTAGCAGGCTTACTAGCATTAGCCACTGGTTAGCCAAACATGTCTGGTTGTACTCAGGAATCCCCTAAATTTATCTCAGAGATGGTTAGTGTGTGAAAGGATGCAACTTCTGTGTGCAGTCCCTGGGGCGAACTAGCTGTTGATGCTTTGAGGAAGCCTCAAAACCACAAGATGACTGCATGTTAAATTTAATTGCTGATGTATTAATGTATTAAATTAGCATTATGTATTATGACCACATATTGTCCTGAAACACACCGGAACATAAAGTCCAGAATTATGTGTCCAGTAATAATTAGGTCTTGATTCAATGACTATACAACAGGTAATACTTCCAACTACTTGTCCTACTTGTTTTAAACCAACCCTGTCAGAACAGTGCTTCAACCCTAAAGTGGGTCTCATAACAAGGAACACAACCGTTGAAGTATATGATCACCCAGAGGCATGCTGGAACCAGAAAGATGATTGCAGACCTCCTTGTGCTTCTTCAGTTTCCTGCAGCAGGCATCTGGTTGGTCCAGCTTCTCAGGCCGTTTTGGCGTTGTTGAAACCTCCTCTCCCCTGGCTTTTTGCATGCAAGGTGGAAATGCCAGTATATCCCCAGGTAATGCAAAAACAGAGGGTAATAAGTGTGTTATGTGTGAGCTTTTCAGGTTTCAGCAGCCCCTAAAACTGTCCCTCATGTCCAGGATCTCATCTCCATCTTATCTCGTATCTCATCGTGTTGGAGTCCGTCTCTGATCCTCGAGGCTTTCACTCTACTGTAATGACATGTCATACTGAATAAATAAGAGGAAACCACGTTTTGGCTGCCTTAAATGACATCAAACTGGGACTGGTATAACTTATGTAAAGGAGGATGTGGCTGAGAAAATATAGATAAATAAATATCTAGCAAAACAGATGATGAGACTACTCGGTATTTCTTTTCCCTCTTTACATCCTGTTCTGGACAGCTGCCATGAGGAACCTTCTTGTCTGTCTCGGTCCCCACAGGAGGCATTTTGACAGCAGCACAGACTACACTCATAACTCATATCAGAAGGAAGAAAAAATTGAATGGGGATATTAGTGTGTGTGTGTGTATGTTTGTGTGTGTGTGTGTGTGTGTGTGTGTGTGTGTGTGTGTGCATATCTTTGGTGACTTTGAATCCCAAATGTAGACTGAGGATTCATTCATGGTGGCTTAATACTTTCTGTCCAATGCATGCTGGGATAGGCCCCAACCTGCTTAAACCGTACGCAGGTAATGATAGCGATGATAGATGATAGAGAAATAAAGGACAAATTAACAGGAAGATGTTTGAGTAGTTTTGAACAAAAAAAAAAAAAAACTCTCTGCGCCATCAGGCTGTGTTGGCATGAAGTATATCAAGTTCCTCTCTCTCATTCTCTCCCTGTAGCTTGAGTTATGAGGTGCCACAATCACTTGCTGCATCCAGACAGCTGCCCTGGCAAACTGTGGCAAGTAAGACAGTGTACTAAGTGAGGGCTGCAGGACCTGCTGGAAAGAAATGGGGAACAGTGGCCAGGATGGCGACTGGGGTTCAGTATCAATAACACATATGTTAAACACACACAGGAGAGTATGAAAAAACACATACACACATGCTGTATATTGCATGTGCATATGCACACAAGGCAATGTACACAAACATACTCACACACAGCTGGTCTGAAATAAAAAAACAAAAACCTCAACACTCTGTTGGCTGGTTCTCTACTTCTGTGCAGTTTGACCATGAAAGACGCAGATTAGAGGCCACTGTATGACCGTGCCTGTCAACAGCCCATTGTGTTTTGTTTTCAGAAAGAGCCCATATGTTCCGTTCTTGTTAGCGCTGTCATTCTGATAGACCCCTTTATGACAGTCTAATGAGAAGCATCATGACAATACAGAGACAGGTTTTAGTGTATGTACATCTGTGGACTATCAACTGTATGCATATGAACTGGAAAGTAGGACCAACATGTTGCGTTGGAAACAACAGCACACCATAAAGTGGCTTAAAAACAATAACAGATGCACAATCTGTTAGTTAAAGTTAGTGGGAGATTATAATTGTTGTTTATCAATTTATATGTGCGTGTAATTACACACATATATGCCAACTGCCAGACTCACGCAGAGAAACGTGTGCAAAACTGTGTGTCGTCTGACACCTGCAGCTGTGCACGCACTGTCCACAGCAGGTAATCTGTGCCATTGCTCCTCGACACTGTAGTGGGCGTTGTGGACAAAGTGTAAACTCAGCAAGCACATAGAAAGGCTGCTCTTCAAGTCGACGAAAGCAGGAGAAGCGTCCAGCTGTCCAGCATATTATCTTATTCTACTTGTTTCCTTGATCTTCTTGTCTTTAAAAACACTTTGGTTACCTGGTCATATGTGTGTTTTTCAAGGAGGAAGAAGAAGAAGTGATTGGCTCCAGATCCTGCAGACCAATGAGACAGTCAATAACAGGGGGCCATGTTGACGCGGCTGCAGACTGCAGTGTTTCAAATTTCAATTGCAATGATATTATCAAAATATTATAAACACACAAACATACACACATAGAGATGACATGTAAATGAAGATAATTTTCTCATTTCACATTTGGCAAAATGCTCGACTACCTGGATATGGTACCCAGTTTGAGTTGAGAGGTTTGCCTGTCTGGCATGTTTTTGGATGTTTGCTCCTCTCCATGTGTTTTTGTTCATAGTGAATATATGCATCCTATTACTTTTATGGCACATTTGCTAATCTCACACATACCAGATCAGAGCAGGATGTTTGATTGAGGTGATCAAGCAACATATGTTCTCTTTAGGCTTTAATCAGATAGATAGATAGATAGATAGATAGATAGATAGATAGATAGATAGATAGATAGATAGATAGATAGATAGATAGATAGATAGATAGATAGATAGATAGATAGATAGATAGATAGATAGATAGGAAGTGGAGAGGGATAGGAAGTGGAGAGGGATAGGAAGCGACAACAGAGAGAGCAAGAGAAAGTAAGAGGAGAAAAGAGGAAGGGGAGGGCGCTCTGCACAAAGGAGAAGCCTGGATTAAGTCATGAGTGGCAAGCGACATAGGTTGCATTTTTAACGAGTGAGATCACATCCTCTTCCCTAAACAGAGGAGGAACTCATCCTTGGGTGGACAGGACGGCAAAGCTGAGCCCCACCACTGTCTGTCTGTCTGTCTGTGTCTGTCTGTGTCTGTGTGTGTATGTGTGTGTGTGTGTGTGTGTGTGTGTGTGTGTGTGCAACAAACGGGACATCCATTACTGAGCTGAGACAGTGGCATGTAGCCCTGGCCCCGCACGCAGGAGGCTCCACACATGTCAGCAAGCTGCACATTGAGGGACACACAACCAGAGCGTGTGTGTGTTTAGGTGATCTATGTGGGAAGTAGTTTGAGTCCATGAGTACTATATGTGTGGATCTTTGATTCAGCTTATGTGTAAGCATTTTAAGCGTATAAGCGTAACATTATGAGATTTTGTGAATGAGAATGTGACTGTGTACATTCTGTTTACACTCAGATGTTTATGAGGGTTGTGTAAGTAATTTACATCCATAAGGATCATATATTGCATTAACAAATTATACTAAGTGTTTACATTGTTACATTTCAAAGAGAGATTGAGAATTTATAAATTATAATTATTCTTCAATTTTCACACAGTGGATATCTAACAACAAATTTGCACTAGTAATACTAAGGAGAGAACTTAATAATAAGTATGGGGACAGGGAAGGAAACCATATAATTCTCCAGGGCACCTGTAACATGTATAAGTTAAAGATACTGAAATGATTGCTCTTAATTGGCTGAAAGGACTATTTTACCAAAAAATTCCAGTTTTATTATTATAAATTTTGCCCTTCATTTGACTGCCTGAAATAGCTAATAAGAAAAGTTTGTTCTGGTATTTTTCCACAGAGATTGGAGCGTCAAAAAGTAGTGAACAGTGAACAGTAGCAAACCTACAATAAAGATTCAACCCCACGCCTTGTCTGCAAACCCAACCTATTTTTAGGCTTTGAGATTTCTTTTATTTTGTTTTGCATGTTCTGTACTGAGCACTGAGCCCTCTGAAATCACGGGTGACCTGCACTCAAAGAGTGTGCCTGAATGCACCTTGTGTAGACACTGACTGAATACTGAAGCTGCTGCTGCTAACATGCTGCTTTCACAATGCAGCCTGTGTAGAAATTGTGTTACTTTCTGCCTCGCAACATAAACGGTGGCACCGGCACTTGATGTTGGCAAATAAATCATCTGGTGCGAAATCAACCTATATGGATGGAGTTATTTGGGTTACTTGGCTGGAACGTTTAGAAAAACTCAAAAAATGCTCTAAACTACTTATGCAGCATAATGTAAATCTCTATCCCTGTAGAGACACCTGTAGCATCTGTACTTTCACTGCAAAAGAAACTACTCTGCTAAAACCCTCTCACATTGTGCTCAAGGAGACCTGTTCAGCCATAACTCATACTGTACAAGGACTAGTGAATGATGGCGGCAGTCAGTATAACTGTGGGAAACAGACTGAACCACGACCTCCCTAAATTTTGACTCATTCATATATCAGTCCTTCATTGACAAAGCTTTCCCAACCTGACTTTGTGCTACAGTAAGAGTGCTGAGAGGAAGTTACAAAGTTCATAGTCAGCAGTGGTTTTAATTCTACTGGAGATTTGGGAATTTGAAAACATTTGACTACCACTACATAGCAAAGTCTATGCAGGAAAAAATGAGTTCACTGTTCACAGGTCTCAGTGTCTATAAATCTTGTTTCTCGAGAAAATTCTATCACAAGACCCGCCTGAAGGATGCAGACGTATGTGATGAACATGGCCTCACTTTGTTATTGAAAAAGACACAAATGTGGCGGCACCGGAACACACCAGGAATTTAGATCTTATCTTGGTCCCTATCACACATGTTAGGTGCCTATCCATTTCAAGACTGTGAATCATGCTTATTGCATGAAGGAAGGAACACACACACACACACACACACACACACACACACACACACACAGCCCCCATACTTCTGCCATCCCTACTTCTCTCCCACGTTCAATTCTGATGTAAAGAGATACAATATATAAAGCCAATCCAGGTTTGTCTTCCTCCCACAGTCTATCCTTCCTTCCCTCCTTCGCTCCACCTCCTATCCCCGACCAGACATGACTCTATGTGTGGACTTTGGGGTGGAGTAGTAAAAGTCTGGGCTCGGTGGGCTGAGTGGAGATGGTGCACAGATGGAGATGTTCTCCCCTTACAGCCTCAACACTAAAAAGAAATTAGAAAGATAGAAGAAGAAAAAGAGAGGAAGCGCTAAAGGAATAGGTGGGGGGGCTGTATCCGAAAGAGAAATAAAAACATTTGCAGCCTGTTATGGGAATTTTTCTCCCTCGTGGAAATATTTCCTTCATGTCTTTAGCCGAGTGGCCTGTTATTCATCCCTGTACCTCTCTCTCTCTCTCTCTCTCTCTCTCTCTCTCTCTCTCTCCACCCCATTCTACCACCCCCCCATCCCCTCCGCCCCACATCGCCCCTCTCCAGACTGGGCTTTCACTTTGGGGGGCCCTCAGCTTCCCTCTCGGCTGACCAGGGAGCTTTCAAGGTACCCTGATGGATGCTAATGCCGGACTCTTTCAGATCGTTTTACAGCCGGAGCCTTTGATCTGCCAGCAGGCCTCTCTCCACGGGCTGCCTGTCCTGAGAAAATGTAAATCCCCGCCTTACAGACACCTGTAAAAAAAATACAGCAGAAAGGGGGACAGAAAAAGAAGTTACTCTAAAGAAAAAGGGGAAGAAAAGATACAGTATTGTGACATTTGGAAAAAGGGGGCATAGTTTAGATTGCGGCAGAGCGACAAAGAATGAGATGGAAATTGTGCAGAAATAAGAAGGAGTGGCAAAAAGGGGACAGAACTGCAGAGAAAGGAGTGGAGAAACTGAGACACGGCAACCAACAAAGAAGGAAAAGAGGAATGGGTACCACAAAACAGAGAGACAGAAGGGACATGGATGGAGGCAATAGAAAGAAAAGCTACAATGGCAAAAAAGAAGGAAAGTTCATCTAAAGTCCCAGCATGGAAGACAGGAGGTGAATGGGTGGGAGAGAAAGCAAGATGGAAATAACGGAGTAAAGGTTGGTAAAGGCAGAGACAGATGGACAATTTGACTTGGGAAGAAAGAGAGAGAAAGACAGAAAGCCGGCCCAGACAGACATACGAGGCCTGCTGCGCAGCTCAAGGGCGGATGTGTCTGTATAGTTGAAAATTTAGGAAGGAAGAAGTGAAAAAGAAAGTATGGTGAAGGAGACTCCAGTCAGCGGCGACGGTGGCAGCAGTGAAAGAGGCCTCCCTCACCAGCGGCAGCAGCAGTGCTCTGAATAGCGGGGCTGCTGCTAGACAGCTGGGTGCAGCTGATCGGTGGACAGACTCTGTGGAAGAGCGCTTGTCTTCCTGCAGCCAGCTGCCGTGTCCAGAGGCCAGCAGTGACAGCACAAGGCTCAGAATTGATTACCAGAGCTGGCAGTTCAATGGGGTGGATGGAGTGCAGTGAGGTTGACTTCTCTGAAGTAGTGTGCACTGTACAGCAGCAGAGCACAGCTGGCACTCACTGTATCCTCTTCTGAGAAAAACAAAATAGAGAGGGGAGCGGGGGGGGGGGGGGGGGGGGGGGGGGGATTGCTATTATTGTGATCCTCCCTCCTTCTTCTTTCTGTCATTCTGCCTTTCTGTCCTCTCTTTCTTCTGCTCTTTCAGCCACTTGCTATCATTTCTCTTCTCCTCGTCCCCCAGAGAACGGTGAAGGAAATGGCTGTCTTTGCAGAGGAGATAAACTGCATTGAGAAGAAGTGCTCTGAAACTACAAAGCCTCTATGAGTCTTGCTCTACGCATAGCTTGCAGGTAGAGAGTCATACACTAAGTCATGATGTTGCTTTGTATAGCCGGAGCTCTTCCTGTGTGCGGCGCAGGCCCCCGTGCCTGCAAACTCTATGCTCCGTATTTGAGACTGACGTATAAAAGAACTCTTGTGAGGCAAATCCGGCTCTAGTCTTGATTCAGTTTATTAATTTTATTGCTTTATTAGATTCAGGAGGAGGAGTGCAAATAAATCATGTATGTTTCTGGAGATGAAAATGTCTGTGGGGCACATCAAAGCCTCCTGCAGACCAAAGGTCAAATACTGTGCACCCCCACAGGTCCCAGCTCTGCCTCTTTCTCTGATCAACACTTACATTTCCTTTTGTTCCCTCATACTCCTTCAATCTCTCACCCACACACCCTGCTGCTCTCTGTCTCCCTCCACCTTCCTGTTGTCCTATCAAAACAGGAATGATGTCATTCTCCTTGTAGCGCCGGATGGGAAGAAAACCGAGCCCAAAGTCCACAGTAGCAGCAGCATCCTCCTGTCCGCATGTCTGTTCCTTGTCAGTCTGTCCGTCTGTGTGTCTGATCGGGGCACATCCGGCCATCCTGACTCCCCTGCGACTCCCCCAGGCCTCTGTGTCAGGAGGAAGGAAGGAAGGAAGGCCCTGCGGTCACACAGGAGGGAGGGTTTGGAGAAAGGGAGGGAGGAAGTGTGAAAGGGTGTCTTAGCTGGAGCTGATCCACTCCATTGGAGCCTCTCACTATAGAAGGGCTGTTTGGATAGGGACAAGGCCAAGCACAAGTGTGTGTGTCTGTGTGTATGTGCGTCTATGGCTGCGCACCAAGATCATCACAGAGAGGGAGAGCGTTGTGTACTGTCGTATATATTGATGGCTCCATTGAAAATATTCAGCACATAATCCTAGCTGGCTCGTGAGCTAGTTGGGGACATTACATGGTGTGTGTGTGTGTGTTTGGTGTGTGACTCAGTGCTTCTGTGAGTTCACTGTTCATCAGAGAGTGACAGCTTACCTCAGTGGAAATTCAACTGAGTCATCATGTTCAGTGACTTTACATGGATAGTTTAGCACCTTTTTCTTCAAAACAGACACCTAGAAGTGCGTGTACATACACACTTAGACACACAAACACTTCCATCCATTTTTGTCTGAGAAAAATTGCGTGACATAACAAGGTCTATGCAAGGTGAGAACGGCATGGTTTGCAGATTTTGCTTTGTAGTCTTACTTCCAAAGCCACATGTGACAAGCGCTATTGTCATCTGTGCAATATACGCCATTGCTGCGAAAGGGAAAATCAAAGCGGCGGAGGAAGACAGTGAAAGCTAGAGGAGTGCTAGCAACTGCCAGCAGTGGATCTCTTTTGCTCTTGGCTTTGTCGCTAGAGAGCAGGGAGGAATTAAGTGCACTGGAGAATGAGTTGGAAAAAGACATTTCCTGGTGTGAGCAGAGGGGCGGCTGGGAGGAAGACTGCCAGGCACAGAGGCAGTGAGACACAGCCACTGTCCACCACTTACTTCCCCACTGCTGCAGGCGCTGCATCGGCTAAAACAGACTTGTGTTACTGGTTTGGTTCCTGGAAGTAAGGGGATGATATGAGCTGGATGCGGACCAGTAATCGAGGAATGGCTGGCAGCTACGTTGGAGGAGCAGCCTTTGGGCAAACGGCTGAACTGATCTGTGCCTTAACTTGTGCTTTGACCTTGCTAAGGAAGTGCATTTCATGGCGGAAGTAAATGATATAAAACTTTTTACTGGGGAAATGAAAAATTAGACTGGTCTGCCTTTTAAAGTTGTCACTGGGAGGGGAAATCCAGGTGATGGAAACCTGGAGTCTGCTTCTGATCACTTAAGACTGCATAAATAAAGCAGCAAATGAAGCAACATAATACACTTTCAAGTTAAAGTGAGAATTGTACCATGAGTGTGTGTGCAGTGCATTAAAGAGAAAAACAGAGACGGCGAGGCAACATTCTTTCCTTGTGTTTAAAAAAGCTGCCCCAGTCTTGTTTGCCAGTTACAGTTAAAAGTTAAACCATAAATCAACACATCACTTCCCGTATTGTGTCATTATTGTTTTGTTTGATTTATAATTTCTCTCCTTTTTTTTCTGTGTATTCAGCTGATAAGACTTACAGTCGGGGCTTGAAAAGGCACACCCTTGCCTGCCTTGTTCACTGCTACTAAAAATAAGCGGTGAAGTAATGCGAAAAACACTGCTCTATTTACATTCTGGTAAGTTACAGCCTCTACAGTGCCTGCCTGCCTGCAGTGTTGAATCTGGGCTAAATGACTGAGGGGAAATTTCACTGCTTTTTTTTTTTCTGGCTGAGGGACAGGGAGAAATGGTGAGAAAGTGGTGATAGAGAAAAAGAAGGAGAACTGAATAAGAAACTCTAAAGCTAGAGAGGAAAGGAAATGAGTAAAATCACCTGTATTTAATGTAGATGATACTGGATGTAGAAACAAACCAAATGATGGACATAAAAAGGCAAAAAAAAAAAGAAAGAAGATACGTCAGACGGTTGTCATCACCACCAGGCATGTGATTGGGTTTGTGTGCGTCTGTACTGTTACATCTCATCTCATTCCTCCCCAATAGCCAAAGTGAGGTGGGGGACAGAGATAACAGACACTGCAGGGCGGACGGCGGATACAAATCTCTCCGGCTGAATTTATGAATGATTGGGATCAGAGGGGCACGTGGACGGATGTGTGCGCTCTGCTGAGACCCTGCCTGCCATCACGCATCGCCTCTGACGACACTGTTGAGCTCAAACAGAGAGAGCGAGACGGAGACATACTGAGTGATCATACTGTACTCAGCTGGTGTGTCTTAATGACGTAGACTCTTCAGAAAGGAAGCACATTTGATCGATCTTAGACGTAGATATAGGTTTTTTTCCCCCCTTTGCAGGTATGGCAAGTACGCAGCATGCTGACTTATTAAATACTAAGAATGCACATGGTGATTTTTACTCCATTCAGCTCAGACTGTGCTGTTTTACCCATTATAAGGTATCCCAGGTGAATATTGCACTTGTTGACACAGTGTACTGCTGGATTTCACTGCACTGCGGAGCAGCTTCACACAACCTCTTAGTAAAGCAGAGACTGATTGGTGTTGCTATGGTAATGTCACTCACATGGTTGATCATACAGTTTTGATATCCATGACATCTGGAGAAAATTATTTAGTTTGTATAACCAAAATTCTGCCTCCATTGTTGTTTTGGACTGATTCAAATTGAATTACACGAGTTCCTTTGAGATCATGGGTCCTGTCAATGATCAGCAGTCACAAAGTACATGGTTAGGGATGTAATGGCGTCTTACTCTACTAATAATCTTTATAATAATCATGAGTTTATGAGATAATTTTTCTATTTTTTACAACAAATTTGTAATAAAGCCAGTTAAAGTCATCTAATGTGTTCCTGTCAAAGTGTGATACCAGGTAGACTGTTTTCAAGAAGAATCAAATTTGAGTTAAAAAAGTCTATTTTGAATTTAAAAAACAGGTAAAATGATAACACTAAAGAATAAATGAAAAATGAAATTAAAATACACTCTTCTCTCTTGTCCAGAGAACATTTCCTCTGTTATGATTTTTTTAGCCAATTTTTGAGTGCAAAAGTTCTAATCTGATGTCTTGAAGTAAGACAATTTTGTGACCCCAGAGAGGCAAAAACAGGAGACCATTTGCACGTAGCATGAATATCTTAGCAATCTCCTTTTAAGCTGGGAACAATTTAGAAGGTCTTGGGTGAGTAAAATAATCACATTACAAAGCCTTCGACTAAGGCACTTAGGGGCTGATGGAGGGCAAAATGGTTCGATATGGACAACTAGATTTGGTTCTGTGCACATGAAAAGGCTCATCTTTATTTAATTCCACTGATTCCATTTCATTAATGACTTCTCTGATATTTTAAATGAATGCAATGTGATAGAAAGCATGGCAAAAATTGGGTGCAGTTGAGCTGAGCAACCAGCTGATGATTAAACAGAGCACGGACTGAATCACGTATTTGCCACCGCTCACCCTCCCCTCACCTCCCAAATCTCAAATGAGGAAAACGAAGTAAAAGGAGCTTGTTTGCACCTTATCTGCAGGAAATAGCATTAGCCAAAATTGTACTCTTGGGTTGGGGCATGAAAGGGATGGCATGGCTGTGGCCATCATTAGCCCTGTCCCCCGACATGCGGCCTGCCTCTGATCCAGAGCCAGGGCTGGGCAGGAAGGCAGAAGGTGGGCAGGAGAGGGTCGGCAGCCCTGGGTGGGCTCCACCACTAGGGCCTCGCTAATGGGCCGGCAGCCATCAGCCTGGTATGTCGGTATGCAGGCCACCACTGCTCGTGCCGACGTCAGGGGATTTTAAATCGGCTGCAGTAGACGATTGTGAAACAAGAGTGGCCACCGTGCCCACCTCACCACACTCTCACACTGCCGCTATCACTGACCATCCACTTCTCATCTTCCCAGCTTCCCAGTGAAGTGAAGCCGACAGAGCATAAACTGCAGTGAGTTAGTTCTGCTTGGTCTGGTCTAATCTCTGTGCTTTTTGTGTTCATGTTTCCATGTTTCCTCCTTCTCAGAGGGAGCAAAACAGTCTTTCTCAGCTCACTCACATCCCACAATGCTCTGCACTGCTACCAATGAGAACTCAGCCTTTTCCCAGCAGTTTCCACAACGATTGCTATTTTTCCCATGCTCTCCTTTCAGAGAACCTATTTGGGGCACTGAGGCTATCAAACCAGCTGAGAATGAAAAATAACTCTTTGAGAAGTCAAGAAAAAAAGAGAATCAATTCAATGGGCACAAATCACTTCTCAATTTAACCACACTATTGTTTCTAATTGCACTCACATCTTTGTATCAGCCCTTAAAACTCTTTTTTCTGGAATTACATACTTAAGTGTTACATGACGTTTCCTGTGCTTTCAGAAACAATGAGCAAATTGCAACGCTGAGCGCCTGTAAATGCAGCTCCTTTTGTGACCGACGTGTTGGGTTGAATGGCTAGTCTGGCCCTGAGGCAAACATACAACCTGCCATTCAGGATAACGGCCGTGTCAATGAGAGTGGCATATTACCTTTGCTCCCAGTATTTTACGACACAAGGCTCCAAAAGTAACACAGCCCCGACAGAGAGTTGAAGAGAAAACTGTCAAAGACGCAGTGTCAAGTGTCTACTGATGGTACACTCAAGTGTTCCCCCATTGTGCTGCAGAATGGTTGTGATGTACAGTGAAGCACAGAGAGCTGAACAAAAACAAGAAGGCAAGGAGATGTATATTCTATAAGAGCCCTTTCATACTATAACAAGAGGTTCTCACAACGAGACGAAAGACTGTGACACCACAAGGCAGCTTACTAGCCAGCTTATCAGAGGACTACTATTAATACCAGTGAGACGCTGTCCCCCTGTCCCCTGGGGGAGAAAGATGGAGGAAGTCATCGATTCTTCCCACCACAATCTCTGGGAAGGACAGATCTTGCCTTTTCCCTTTTGGGTGATGAGGGTTATTATTCTAAAATTTTGAAAGGGCCCACACAAAAGCTATTTCTGTGACTCAGTGATGGCGAGGCGTCTGAGACTCGGAGTTTGATCCACTGTAGCACCAACAAACAGCCGTTGTCGCAGCCTCCCCTCCCCAGGACAGTGTCCTGATCTCTGTGGGACATTTTATTCTTCCATAATTGCTTTCGATCTGTCTGAACGCTATTTGTTGACACCGTCCCCATGAGGAAAATGACAGCAGTGGCCATTTCTTCAAATGCCGACCTATGATTACCTGAGGAGGAAGAATCTTTCCTTAACATTGAACCAGTACATTTTGTGCCTGAACCCAACCAAAACCTGCGGTGGCAGATCAGATAGTGTTCACACGAATTGTTCTGGTGAAGCGGTGAGAAACAATGTTGTCTGACAACATGGGTAACACTGAAAGGAACTGAGAGCAAATATTTTGTCACTTACTTTGGAAGACTTGCTGAATTTGTGTCAGTCAAAACACACCTATCTCTGATATGTACTATACTCTATATGAGAATTCAGTTTTACCGCACCACAATGTAATATTTGGTGCATTTTTACTAATTTGAGCGAATGCTGAAGTTGTTCACAGCCTGATCCAGTCTGTGAAATGCTTGCTTGTGAAGATAGAGGAGGGGACAGAGAAACAGAAAGAGAACAGACAGACCAATATAAGGACAGACAGAAAATGGGACGGATAGATTTGGATGCCAGAGCAGCTGTCGGAGCAGGTCCTGATGGCAGAGACAGTGGGGTGGAGGACAAACTGCACAGTGGTTGTGACAGGATGAGGATGAGAGGAAGACAGGCAGCATCTGTGTGTGTGTGTGCAGAAGTATCAATGCATGTGCACTTTGTGTAGCAACACTCTTCCTCGGGCAGGCCCAACCACTAGGTCTGTGTGCATTTGTGCATGTGTGTGTGTGTGTGTGTGTGTGTGTGTAGATCTGGAGCAGTTAGAACAGCAGTAAAACAGATGTTTCCTCTGTTCTGGCTCTAGAACATGAACATGAAGAAAAACAAGGGCCTAACCCAGAAGACAGGATCTCACTGATCATACCTACAGTAACTGTGTCAAAAGTGCGACCAATGAAGGAGGAAGCTGTCGCACTAAAGCAGTCACCACAAGATTTAATTCTATTCATTGCGAGTGAAATAATCTGTGTTTAGAATCCGCTCGTTCTTGCAGTTCATCTGAGCAAAAACCGCCTTGTGTCATACCCACCGCTGACAATGAGTCAACACAGAATTTGTCAATGAATATGTGTGTGAGAGTGATTGAATGATTGGGAATTGGTGCAAAGAGGTCCACTGAGCTGCACCTCTGTCCTACTAGAACCCGTTTTGGTCAGCTGTGAGGAGCAGAGCAGCTGCACAGCGCTAATCCTAACAGGCAAACGGTGCAAACACAAGTGTTCTGCTGCTGCTGCTGCTGCTGCTGCTGCTGCTGCTGAACGGCCAGCCACATGTCAAAAGTGTCCAGTCACCCTAAGAGCAGCCACTTGACACAGGAACGCTCCATCACACTGGACTACCACTGTATGCAGTTTTTTTCTCGACTTGAGAGACGGCATGGCGAGGTACAGCGTGAAAGTCTTTTTCTGTTAAGGAGCAGGTTTACGAGAGGTGAGCTGGTCTTTTAAATACCGCTCATCAAACCCTCCTTTTGTGTCTGATGAAACACAACCAGCCCTCCATGTGCACGCAACGCAAGATAATAGAAAAGTCCCTGATGATTACATATGAAAACACTCGGCTAATGTTATGTCTGAGGAACAGACATCAACTTCATTACACCATTACATCCAACAGCCTCTCTTTCTGACTCTCTAATTGTCCCTTTCTCTTCCTGATTGCTGTACTTTCTCTTCTTAACACCCTGAGGAGGAGTCATGATGTTTTGGATGTTAATTTGTCGCTATCTCTGCCCCTATAACTGCCTTCATGCTCACTGACTATCGCTGTGTCTTTAGTCAGCAGAGAACAGCAGAGCTTGTGACCTGTGATGGCATCTCCACCTGCTACTTACATGAGAGACGATAATGGTTTGCATTGTTTAATGCTTATTCTCTTCAAGGTGGTACAATGTAATTAGAAATATGATTAGGATGTAGTTTATCTTATGCTACGGGAGATCGTTTTTTTATGGAGTTGTCTAGTTTGTTGTTGATTTTATTTTTATTTAAAAGTGACAACACTTTCAAATATATCAAAAATGGTACATCTGTTTTATTCAGAGAGCTGAAGTTAGAACCAAAAGTTGCAAGAGGAGGGGGTTGTCCCACAGTCAGGTTCCTCATTTTATGGGCAGTCTCTGCACACATTCACATGAACATTGAACGATGAACATGCATTTGACATCATGTGAGAACCCTCTACTGTATCTTTTCACAGCAACAGAAAATTTCATTAGCAATTTAAAAAGCACATCAGTCATTGTGTGCTAAACGATAGAAGCAGAGAAACCACCTACAGCTAACATTTACAGGAATCCATGCTTGTGAGGTTTCAATAGCAGAGAAAGACACAATAGTGGTATCATATCATTGTGATACTGAAAACGACAGTAACAAGGTCAATAATAGATTCTCTGCTGGCCTTTACCTTTCTTACAGCTACAGGGATTCATACACCTGCAGCAAGTCTGAAAATAGATGTATGTCAATAGAGCACGATGCCTGCCACAAACTGGGTGAACCAGACCAATACGACATAAGTCACTACTCAGAACGAGCATCAGCACAATGGTAGGCACACTGATCCCAGATAGATTAAGTTTCATTTCTAAAGTAAAATTACTTAGCACGGAATGAGCAAAAATTTCCACTACTTCCTCATGAAGTTTTTTTGCTCAGAAACAATCATGACAGAATGGGACTATAAGCAGGCAGAAGAAAGCTTCACAGGCTCCCGCGAGACAGACAAGCCAGCGAGACTGGTTTCAATCAAAACAAAACTACAAGCCCAGCGGTGCTGTGATCTATTGTTAACAGAGGTGGTGGCATCTGGGGATAGCAGGGATATTCACTGAGACAGTCTATACTGTTTACTGGAGGCATTTCCAAAACATCTAATTGATTCTTTCCTATGCAATGAATCATCCGCATCTCAGTTACAGAGCTGTGTAATGTTTCAGGATATGCAATATACATCTAAAAAAAAGATACACACATCTACCCAAGGGCCATTTGGCATATCTGGTGTTTATTTGTACATGGCCCACCAGTCATTTAGAACATGATCATTCAGGCCAGTCTGGCTTGAGATGGAGCGAGTTGAAACACAGAAAAAGGCACACAGAGGAGCAGTCGCTCACATGAATCAGCAGCTCACGTGAGCTCAGTAGAATAAAAAAGGTAATTCATCTTACCTGTGACCTCCTCCTCCTCCTCCCGAGGCTAGTCCTGAGCATATCCCACTGATAAAAATCCAATACCTAGAAGACACAATATACTGTGAGTTATGAAGACAGTCAGAGTGATGAGGACGAATGATTTCAGGCAATAACATTTCAAAGATCACACACTTAAGCACTGTTGGTCACAGCCTGTGGCTTAGTTCTTTGAACAGTAAGTTGTTGTACTTTTGATACAACGATGATAACACAATGGAAAGTCCTCAGATAAAATAAGCTCTGACACATTGTGATTATTGTTAAAAAAAAAAATTCTCTGATGTGTCACACTTTCCAGTGGCCGTGTCAGTTTAATCTTTACAGTTAAGTTGGATGTGTCATTTCCAGCACTGGGCTGCACAAAAATGTTTTCAAATACTGCAAAAGTGTGTGTGATCACATGAAGCTCAAACTCATAATGTTGTTTTTATGTAATATGAGAACAAAAGCTGGGTTAATACATTACTTGGTTAATTTTTTTCACCACTCATATGCACTTGAGGCCTTATCACTCATCACAATGACTTAGATGAGAAGAGTGGATTATTCCACAAAGGAGCCAATTGAGTTTATGCTAAGTCTCCTTCCTATCAGGTGTAATCTCCTGCTTTCCCCACAGAGATCATCTTATGTGAGCGATGCAGCGAAGCCTAAGGGCCTTTCACCACGACGGGTCAGGGAGCTAGCTTCACTTCCGAAAGGTAATGCCCCACCCCTCTCTCCCGAGTTCCTGCGGAGCTTCATTTAGCAGTAAGACAAGGTTGAATTCACCTAGAGGGAACACAAAGAGTGGGAGAAGAGTGAAGGAGTGATGAAGCAGGGGAGGCGGGGAAGCAGTGCAGTGAAAGCCAGTGAAATGTGAAGTTGTCGAAAACACATATTTTCTTTATTCAAACGGAGTGAATACAGTGGGAATACAAAGCAGCTGAAAAGCAGAGAGGTTTGAATTAGATCCCTCAATCCTCAGAAGCCAGGAAATAGGATCAGATGAATGATGAGCAAGACATCCAGGACTTAAGATCCTGCATTGTCTGAGATGGCTTTCTAAACGCCTTCCATTATCCAGCCTTGTCTTTGAAACCTGAGCTCCTGGCAGAGCACATTAGTTACCCACATCCTGATAAACAAATGTAAGACAACTACAACTGGAAATGTAATTCCGTAGAACCTGACTTGACTATGTGCTTCGTGCAGTAACTCTATCCAAACCAGTCTGATGGCATCTGATAATATTTTACAGTTGGTGAATGACAAATCATGCAGATCTCATAGAGGAGCAGCAACTTCCTCTTTCTCTTTGAAACTCTGTCATCATTTTTATGTATCTCTCTCTCTCTCTCTCTCTCTCTCTCTCTCTCTCTCTCTGTCTCTCCCCCTTTAGCTCCATGCATGAGTGTGCTGACAGTGTAGTACCAGCTTTAAGGTCTGTGTCGTGTCCTACGATGACAGCAGCTGCTGGGACAGGCCACACTTAAGAGAAGCCGAGGGCCTCATTGGAAGGGGAATCTCCCACTAGGAACAATGCTTCAAACAGCCTTAGCTGGGCATCCGCAGTCCTGAAGCAGCAGATAAACAGCTGCATTTTATCAGGGTATTGGAAAGTTTCTCTGTTGTGTGTGCGTCTGTTTGTGTGTGTGCATGCGTTACGCAACGTTAACAGCTCATCCAGGTGGGTGACAACAAAGAGACAACGGAGCAGGTAGAATCCCAAACCTATTCTGGCTCCCTAATCTCTCCATTCTGACACACACTTTGATTTGTGAGTCAGTCCCAAAGCCTGAGCAAACAGACCGTCCCGTCGCCACCCAGGTAAAGACAGCAAGCAACTTTCAGGCAACTCTTTGGTCTCCTCTGCGTTTGTTCAAGGAGGTTCTATCTTTTCACCTCCAGGTTAACTGGGAAAAAGTCAGGTGATTGGCAGACTTCAGTGTCCTCCACATTCCCCTTTGTGGAGCGGTTTATTTGAGGCCTGTTAAGAATTCACCCTCTGTGTTTGTCCCTCGCTAGCGAGATGCGGCAGATGTTCCTTAACAGAGATCAGGACACACACACTGACTCAGAAATACGTGAAAACGCACAATAGCACAATGCTGACATAGGTGTTTCAGATCATCAAAGATAGAGGCAAGATTCATGAGAAATAATGGATAACCAAGAAGAAAATAGAGGAGAGAGAATGAGAGAACGAAGACAGAGAGGAAGAGCTGCAGGCACTTAATAGGACAAAGCCTTGGATTCCTGTCCTGTTTTTGCAGGTTAGTATCATTTGCGCTGAGAGAGAAAATGATAGTGTTTTCTCTTTTTCTTCTTTTACTTCACACTTAAACTAAGAAACTGATGGCTCTGATAAAGCGTCGAGTTCTGTGTGGAGAGCTGATAAAAGGAAGAATCAAGTTACATCTGTTCCAACGCATCTATAGACACGACCCCACCCAAAACCAGCAAACCATGCAATCAATTCGAAGATTAGTTAACAAAATGCAAACTGTAAATACCCATCGGCATTGTACACAGAGATTAAGGGGCTGTTAGGAGTGGTCAAAATAGGTGTTAAGTGAAAGTCAACATTCACAATTCAAATCAAATTCACTTTTATATTTATGCCTAACCAGTCAGAATGGATACTCTTCATAGGAGAATCGACAAAAACCCAAAGAAATAATCCACGTTGCTTCAGTTCTTGCTCATCGCTCATTGAATGCACACACTGTATGTGGTGTTTATAGCTTGCAGGTAGAAATTTGCGTGACACAAAAACAAAATGACAACTTCAGCTTAAAGTGGGCCAACATTATGGCGATAAAGGTCGCTGAGGATGACAACTGGAGGATAGCTGTACTTGTGGTCTCTGCATACTAACATAAATGGCAGGTGAGCTGCAACTGCCCTCACATGTGGAGGGAAAGGGAGAGACAGCTGAAGGGGACAGGGGGGGAAGAAAGTGGTAAAAAAAAAGTGATGGAGTTAAAGAACATGGAGTTCACAGCGATAATGGTAATAACTCAGATCTGCTGTGACCCCACACAGTGTGCTGGAGTCTCTGTGTGTCCCACCCCAATCCCTCACATGCCTCACTTAAGACGTGAAACCTGTGCTGACAGCTCAACCTGCTAACCTCTGTGACCTGTATACCCCCCTAACCCGAGTGGGACACCACTAGAAAGAGGAAGTGACATGGCCACTGAGGGGAAAGGTCGACTCAGATGATGAATTTCAAATGCGATGGGACAAGATGGATGGCGGTGGCTGCAGTGGAAGCGGCGTGTTTTTACTAGTCAAAGAATCTCAAATAGTTTTCTTCACCCAGTACCAAAAAAGTGTCTTGTTGTTATGGTTCAGTGTCTCTGTGAGGCTGTGGTACATATCCAAGATGGGGGCAACTAGGCCTGTCCTGCATTTTTTATATTGTCTCGGACTTGTCTTGATCTTGTGAATGTTCTGACTTGAACTTGACTTAAGTTTGGCTGCTGGTCTCACCTTCTGCCGTCTCAACTGAAACCATTTATGTTTGTTTTTTTTACAGCCTACTTCTCCAGCCCGCCCCCGGCTGTCATGATTTTGGCAACAGGCACTAACGGGAGTAAATAAAACAGTAGAGAATGCCAAGCCAAAGAAGGTTCCCCAGAGAAAGCATGAAACTCTCGCTCTTCCATTGTTTTGTCACTTCTTTTTAAGTAACATATCTTTTATAGGGACCAGTCTTTTGGACATTCCACAGTACAGGGCGTGCATGATTATTAGTTAAGTGAGGTTTCTCAGGATTATTTTTTTGTCGAACAAGCACAATGTTAGAAGCGAATTCCAAGTCCTTCTTTGCTAATAAATGTATGTTATACAAAGAAAACATTGGATTTTTCCTTTTCAATTGGATACTATATCAGCTCTTAACAGAAAAGGGGAAGATAATTATCAGGCAGCTCAATAACAAATCATTTTCTCCCCTACATTAGAAAGCAATTAATTATAATAATTATAAATAAACATGGGCAGCATGGTGGTGCGGCGGTTTGCACTACTGCCTCACAGCAAGAAGGTTCTCTACGGGTACATTTCTCCAGGTACTCCGGCTTCCTCCCACAATCCAAAGACATGCAGGTTAATTGGCGACTCTAAATTGCTCGAAGTTGTGAGCGTGAATGGTTAATTAAAGAGTTTGGTCTAGACCTGCCCTTTAGGGAAGGGGTCTTGAGATAACGCTATATATTAATAAAGATTGACTGATTGATTGATTGACTGTCTCTCTGTGTTGGCCCTGTGATTGACGGGCGACCAGTTCAGAGTGTACCCCGCCTCTTGCCCACAGTCAGCTGGGATTGGCTCCAGCCCCCCCATGACCCTTAAAGATAAGCGGTATAGACAATGGATGGATGGATGGATGGATAAATAAACATGATAAACAGTTAATGGCAATTAAAACTGTGTATTTCTCTCTACTGGACAGCCACACAGTGGAGTACTTGGATGCTTGTGATGGAGCACTGTCCTGCATACATAGCTTCAGCTTGTGTCTCTTATTCAGAGGTGGCTGAGTGCACCGTAAGCACTCCTTACCTTGTCAGTGCATCTGAGCACTTTGCACCTTGTGCCTCTGCAGACTCTGGGAAGGTTGCAATTCATGCCAATCATAGCATTAATGCTTCATAGGAGGCTTCATACTTGACTCGTTGTAGCTCTCTCGTCTCTTTTGTGACATTGTTGACTGTCATTGAAAAAGTCATTTATTTTGCCTGGATCCCACTTTAAACACAAGAACCTATGAATTCTATTCTCTCTCATGTTGTTGTTAACTTCATCACTTAGGGTGACTGTGATCAGCAGCCCAGCACTTTCCTGACACATATCCAACTACTCAGGGTCTCTTTTTAACACTTGAAATTAAATTTTACATATTGACATATTTTACAATTGTGACAAACAATATGACCGTCATCACTGACAACATCACTGACTCTTGAAAAAAGGGCTCAAGAGATCAAGCTGGTCAATAAGGCAAAGAAGCAGTCCTGAAGCATTCCTGCTTTACAGCTATTTACAGCAAAATACTTCCTGTAATTTGCTGTAAATCAAAACATGATGAGTAACATCGCTTGACTGACGGGCACCTAAAATATCTGCAGAATAATCTGCAGAATAATCAAATCGATTTAGATTAAAGTAAATAAATTAATGCTGAAAAACTTTTCTCTGATCAGGAATAATTTTTTTTGTCCCAAAATGTCATTAATACCCTATAGCATGCCTCTCTCTCTTTCAAACACACACACACACACACACACACACACACACACACACACTGGATAACCACAAGCTGAGTCTGGGGGCCACATTCTTGCCCTCTCCACACTCAACTGCCAACACAGCACGTGGCTTTGTGCTGGCTTCGCCGATGGCTCCTTTTAGGACTTCTTAATGGGTCACATGCACAATACACTTTGTGTTACCACTCAGTGAACCTCCACTGAGGGGATCGGTGGTGTCACAAGGGTTCAGGTGAAGGAGAGGAAGAGACAGAGAAGGAGAGAAAGAGACCCATAGGTTGACGACATGTTGAGCTACTCCATATGTTAAGGTCGGCCTGCAGTCTGACAGCTAGCAGTCGCTCAGACAAAATGATGGAGACTGAGATGGAGGAAGGCTTGGAGTGGTCAAAATACACACAGCACACTACATGCACACGCACACATTGCACATATTTAAATACATACACAGATACACACAAAACATAGACACCCATATCATCGCATACAGGCACCGTTACAAGTAAAGACATACATGCATACAGGCACACATATACACATTTACCCACCCATCTCACACACACACACACACACACACACACACGCACACACATGGATATGTCCAACAGTGGTGAACAGCTGCACGGGTCGGTCTGGAGCGAGACCAGCCACCTCTTGGCCACAAAGGGCTGCTTGTGCCCCCGGCTCGCTAGGAACATAAAACACAAGAGATAAGACCAGACACTGTTTGCCAGGACCAGCGAATCTCCCCAAACAGGAACTGCAAGTGCAAGTGTTTGACACACACACACGCACAAACACACACGCACAGGGATGCAGGACAGCACACACATGCATGTGAATTACACACACATACAGTACCTGTTTTAATGCGTATGTGTGGAGAACAGTGTTAGACGACACACAAGGAGGTGAAATCGGTTGATTTGTTAAAGCCCACCTGTGCTGAACACATTTCAAAGCTCATCTGACCACTTTACGACTCAACAGAGAGCTGACCTCCCCTTAGCAGCACTATTAGTGAGGTTTCCCTGTGCAGCAGGTGAACTGAGGCTCTATTTGTTGGTCATCAGCTGCTTCTCCTGTTTACTTGCGAAGCCTGTTTGAAATATTTTAGATTGTTGATGAGGCTGTTGATCACAGAGGAAGATTAAGAGTTGAATTTGTTAAGAAGTGATTCATTATCACCATAACAAACATAGGTTTTGCCATCACAACCAAACAAGGACTGAGTTTTGTTCTTTTCTTTTGGACCACTGTTCTTGGACTCCATTCCCTGTATTTGGCAGATTTCTTGTCACTTGTGATTACACATCGAATACAAACATGTGTTGTTTAAAAAGAAAGCGATGCAAGAAAAGACACATTCTTCCACTTACAGATGAAAAATTCATGAGCAATAAACACATTGCTAATGTTAACAGACTTTTGATAATATTTGCTGCGTAACTTGACATCACTCAGAACTGATTGACTCGATTTGCTGACTTGTTTGACTTCTCTGTATTTGTGCTACTCCTCCACTATGTTTTAGCATATATTAGCATATATGTGTCGTAACTGCACTTGTGGCTACAGTGGCTTCTGTTCAGCTTAAGTTACATCAGCTTGCTGTAGAGCTTCTGTATAATGCTGGGATAATTTCTCACAGAAATGTCTCTTAAGTAACTGATAAAGATCGTACTTTGGAGGTGAAAAACCGCTGCTCTGCGATGCTCTGTGAAAAGACTCAGATCTATTGTGTTCTGAATGGTGCCTAATGTGAAGCCAAAGAAACTGCTGCTTCAACAATGAAGCTGTGCTCCATTCTGTTCAATGTGGCTCTATTTCTGCTGAGTCATGAGTCATCACCACTTGCAGGCCCACACAGACACAGGGCCACACACACCATGACACAGTAGAGTCTGTGTAGCTTGGATCAAGGTCCACTCTCAAAGGGGGAGGAGGGAAAACCCCCTAAACGTGACTGATGTCTTTGTCCTTATCGCTGCCCTTCTTCTTCCTCTCTCTCTCTCTCTCTGTCTGTCTGTCTATCCATCACCAGCCCGTCTCTCTCTCTCTCTCTCTCTCTCTCTCTCTCTGTCACCTCCCCATCCCTGTCCATCTGTCGCTAACACCACTCCCCTTTGCTCAGATATCGGTCTGTGGTCGGCCCCACTGCTCTCCCTTCTCTCCTCGTTTTATGCAAAGCAAGCTTGTTTCATATGAAATTGCAGAAAACAAGTATCAATTCATAAGCTCGTGGGAGTTCATGCTAACAGCTTGAACAAACTTGATGACCTTTTGCTGTTTTAAATATTTGTGTCCGTTGCATCAACAGGGTGTGCATCTTCGTAGAGCCAGATGTGTGAGGAACATATCGATGGAGAGATATGGAGGCCAGACGCATGAATGTAGCTGCATCACCGAGCAGTTTATTTTAATAATTTCCACTTCATTCATCAGCTGTCCATACTGACCAGTAGGCCATGCAGCTGTAGCTCATTCATAACCTCCACTGGCACACACACAAACAACCCTTGCGCAAAAAAGGCTTAAATCTGCAACATGCAAAAGAGAGGAGTCAAATGTGCATGTCCGTCAAAACAACAGCGCACTCTTGGGTGAAATGTTAGCTTTTATGGTTTAGAATGAGGCTTGGGGGATTTTGCAGAACTGCAGTATTTATACAGAAGGTGGAAGCTCAAACATCTGTGTACGCAAATAAGACTGAGAGGGCACATTGGTGTCTGAAACACCTGGGGCTTGGTCCCTTTTGGGAACACGCTCAGTGTTTAATCCACACAGCCTATCATAAAAGTTCTCATTGATATAAAAGGTGGGGCGATATGGACGGACACACATGTGTGCACACACAGTCATGCATGCACATAAATATGACTGTTTTGTTCTTAAAATACAATCTGAGGCAAGCACCTCACAATGTTTTCTTACCTCACAGGTTATTTAATATTCGGTTCATTTAAGGTCAAACAATTTGAGACGCTATGTGTTGCGACAAAAGTTTATTTTATAACCAAGCCTGGATTCTAAATGATTCAGCCATGGGACATGCAGAATATTCAAGAGACATCCATCCATATAGGGTTATTTTCACACTAGTGAAAATCTTTTGCATTGAGTGAGTGAGACTGAGAGTGTCACAATGATGAATGGACCAGAGGTTTGTTCATACTGTAGCTCTACTTTCAAATTCCACTCATTCATGAACGTAAAGGGAAGTTTGGATGAAGCCAACTGAAAAAGGGGAAGTTCAGAGAAACAAGCCAAATGGCCACAATCAGCTAAAGCTGCAGGGGCTGCTTCATGCAGAGCTTAACTTTCAACTACCACAACACAAATCTTTTTAGATTCATTAATCTAAAGATAGGCACCAATACTAATTGCTATACAGTATATATGCTGTGTACAGGTAAATATTGAAAATGGAAAAGGCTATGTTAAAGTTTTTTATCTCCATGTCCTGTCAAATATTTGGTCCAAACCAAGTCTTTATGCATCATCCATTTTTTTTTTTATCTAACTAGCAGTTAAGACAATACAATACAATGGAACTCATTGTCTTTACGAATGCTGGTTGACATTCTGTCCTGTGTACCAGTGGTACAATACTAGATCTCACCTATGCTTCTTACCTGTGGCACCTTACCTGTTCGCTTTGGTTAAAACAAACTCTGGTTTAGTTCAGACTGAGACCACCCAAAACAGGAGGTCTGCTTCCAGTCAAGCTTTACTGCACTTTCTTTGTGTCAAAGCAAAGCAAAGCAACTTTTGGATTTTATGATAGCAGATATGTGACTTTTGTATTCAAAAGTTGGACATTTAAACTATTAAATCCACTTGTGACTGTAAATTGAATAGCCATTGCAAAGAGGAGGATTTTGCCTGATCAGTTAAAAAGTGAAAAAGAGGTTAAAAAAGGTGTGCTAAGTTCATGTCTTACTACATGCACTTGCAGCATCACATAGCTTCAAGGTTAAAGCTCTTGTGTGAACGGGACCAGAATAAAAAGGCAACAACGTGCAAGTATTTTCCTCAGCCCAGACCGAGTGAACCAAACTACAGGTGTGAAGATAACCCAAGGTAAATGATATAAAGCAGAATTGTCCGTACCATATGGATAATTTATCATCCTAAATGTACGCTTTTCACTTACTCCACTGTTTTCTACTCACGCAAGGCTTCTGTTAACGTACAAATGCTTATCTTTCCATTCTTTGATAACACCTCTGAGAAACCATATTTGCATTCATGTTAACGTGCATTTGTCTTTGAATGGACTTTACTTTTACTCATGTGGCTCTTCACCAATATTGCTGGTGTGGCGTCTGCTAAACGTTGGCCCCGCCCACAGAAGTCTGTATATACGCTGTGAGAACCAATGTTAAGCGAAGGAGTACTGGAGCATGTCAACACAAGGTCACAGACACAGAGTGATGAGGTATGATGTCTTTGTCTACTGTTATTTTAATGTCAGAGAGTTGTATTCTGTGGCTGCGATGATCGATCGACTCACTCTCACTATGGCTGTGAAGGAGTATGTCATTAAATTAAAAAAAAACCTTTTTCATTTGTGTTATTCCAACAGTGATCAACTCTCTGGCACAAAGCAGCAGCATTCTCCAAGTATTTCACTGATTACAGCTAATTCCTACGTCACCTCCCTGTGCCTCAAAACATTCCACCGCCGTTTTTCTATTTTGGATTGAGGTATTTGCATGTTTTTCCCTTCATGTAGCCACTTGAAAAAGGTCCTGTGATTGAGCTCCTTGTAAAGAACTCTCCGTCACTCCCAGAGGGATCTGACTAAACTTTAACTGTTGTTGGGCAAAATAAGTCCACATGACAAGAGGGGGGACTGATTCCCATGTGATTGGTTGATAATTGCCATGTTTGGAATGATGGAAAGAATCTTTGAAATCTGTGTCGCCACTGTTCATGGGCAATTTACTGTACACGAAAGGGGAAAGGCGGTATCACTGATTAACAGAAGCCAATATCCTAGAGGACTAACTCTACCTTTGGTGAACCCTGACGCAGAAACAATACATCAACCAACTACCTAGAGGTGGTTCACTCACTCTTTTCAAATACACACACCTTAGTGGAAGGTTAAACTTTCCTGAGAAAAAGATAATAACTGTGCAACTGAAGTGAAAGTATGTACAAGGTACCACCCTTAACACTGATAACATTTAAAAAATGTTTCCATTTCATTGCTTTCAATTTAGTCACAGTTTGACTTGTGCTAACTGTTATTGCTGTGACTCATAATCAACAGGGTGGGCCAGCAGCGATACTGCAAATATGCTGTGCAGCTAACTGCCTGTTAAAATGTGTCAAACGGGGGTTAGCTGACATAAATGATACATTGATAGCCTCTGATCAGCAGCAAACAGGATGTTTTGTTTGGGTTTGCCAGAGAAGGATGTGAAACAAAAGGTGAAGTGCGAGGTGTGGCGAGCAGCAGGCTGCAGGTTTGGAACAGCTGAGAGATTTCATTTTGACTCAGCATGTTGGTACGCTACCTTTCTGCTGCATCATGAGCTATGTTACTGCTACAATAACATAGTTCTGACCCTATCAGTGCAGATGTGTTATTCAGTTGGCCGCGTTTCTTGATAAGCCCTGTCTTGATATTGATCAAATTAGCTAGTATTTCCTGGATGGTCTTAACATACTCATAATTTGTATGAAAAGAAAAAAGTGAAAAAGTGAAATAGCATTGAAAGCAAGCAAGCAAGGGAATGAACAATAAATACATTCATAAAATGTAGAGATATTTTAAGACTGAATATTACATGACTTTTGGACCTCTGTAATTTGTCTGTCTGTCTCTTCTCTTACTGCACATACACTGTGCTAGATACGGCTAACTAAAATGAATGCAGTCTAATCCAGTCCTGCATTACATCCTCCCTTTATGAAGCTTATAATGTTCAGCTTTTGTTGAATCTGTTTTAGAGAGGCGTAGGGTCAACTGTATGGTCAGCTTGTAGGCTGCTAAACTGTGCAGCAGTATA
The DNA here is from genome assembly GCF_042242105.1 of Pempheris klunzingeri. Taxonomy (NCBI): domain Eukaryota; kingdom Metazoa; phylum Chordata; class Actinopteri; order Acropomatiformes; family Pempheridae; genus Pempheris; species Pempheris klunzingeri. The sequence continues at coordinate 21,720,658 of NC_092016.1, read as the reverse complement.
CAGAAAGGTGTTTCTATTATTTTATGAGGGAAGGCTAAACAACAGAAACTGAGTGCATGTGTGTACATTCTCTGTATGCTCTGCTTGCCTCTACAGCTCTCAGCAGCAGGCTCTATCTAACCGTTTCCCTCTGCGCCTTCCAGCGGCTGCAGTCAGTCAGCCCTACTAGCGCCCTCTATGAGCGTCAGCCACTAAATGTTTCTGCAGAAAAGAAACCAGCAGAGGAAGGCAGGCAGCTGGACAGGGACAAGTGCAGCAAGGCCACCGTCACAACTCATGGCAGAGACAGTGGTGCAGCCCCCACGAAACAGCTGCTCTGCTATCAGTCACACTTACACCACAGTCACGATATGGAGTAAGCTCGGTTTCTGAATTCATTCTTTACATGGCTTAAGAATGTGTTTTGAGTTACTAAATAATAATGACGAATACGTTTGTTGGGATAGAAGCATGTGCAAAAATGTGAACTCTGATTTATGAGCCAAGTTCATGGCTTCATTTCAAGTGACTTAAAGCTTATGTCACATAAAGCCACATTTCTATTGTTTTGTCAGTTCTCTCTCTCTCTCTCTCTCTCTCTCTTTCTGTGTGTGTGCCAGCTCTGAACAGCCTGACCACAGATCAACCAGCCAACAAAACAACAGCACAAAACGCGGTCCAGGAAGTGTTTATTCAGACCAGTGGTAGATGAGGTTTAGAAAAGTCGAGGTGTGAAAATGACCAGGTTTGAAACAGAGAAACCTGAGCTTCTACCATACAGAGACGTTATCATCATGCAGACGCTGAGACAGAAATAGAAAAATAAAAGTCTAGGACATGGACACACTGCACCTTAGGTGAACATTGAGCATCACAATCAATTTAATCATGGGAAAGATACCTCCCTGTCTTTTCCACACACAAAGCATTCCCACGGCTTTACACTTTAAGAACTGGAGCGTGTCATTTGAACTGCAGCTTCAGCGTCTTCTGTTCTCTGACTTTAAATTACTGTACATACTTTCATGTCCTGGTTACTGTCAGGTAACACCTTGTGCTCTCACTTTCTAAGCATTTTTGAGCAAAACCCTATTCTCCCAAACTTTTATGGTTTAAATAATAGGACATCGTCTTCTGTTGCTGCTTGAACACAACCCGCAATTCTGCAAAATCTCAGTTTTAAAAAGAGAATCATACAAGAATCCCACAGGGTGTCAAACGCTCCTGCTACCAGTGAACACTTTGGGGACTAAAGCATAACAAAGTAGGTGGGGAAATTTACCAAATGATTTAACCTGTGTGAAGTTACTCAAAATGAAACCTGATTTTCATTCATTTGAAATTGTTTATGCATGATGGATCGGGACATTGAAAGACCGAAAAGACTTCATAATTATCTACTTTAGAAACTCATCTTTAAGGTGTGGTTGGTGGTATTTGTTTCAGACCTAAAATATGTGGTAAAATCAAGCAACACATGTTTAAAAGGTGAAACAGGGCATGTGTCATCTCAGAATTCAATCATGCATGTGCTGAACATGAATAATTCTTCATAGAAAAAAAAAAGAAATCATATTCAGGTCCACCAAAGCACGAGACTGGAGCTTAACATTTTGGACCAGAGTTGATACAGGCTGCGGCGCCCTAATCTTATCAGCTGGGGTGGAGAGAGGAGAATAGAGGAGGGACGGCCGGTGTTATTTCCGTTGGCACTCTTTCACATCAGTATTTGCTGTGGCATGACCACTCCACATCAGCTATGGCAGGGGAAGGTAGGCACTTATCAATGTGAATAAAGTGCTTTAAACGAGGATTGTTACCACTTCAAAATGGAAAATAAAAATCCCCTTTTCTGTGTTTCAGACCTGAATATGATAGGCAACAGTTGCTGTAATTCAAAACACCGGTAGAGAAATAAGTCATCAATGCGTCTTTTATTTGAGATGACATTACTAGTGAGTAATACATGTTTGTATCAAGAATCAGTAAATCTTTCCAGTCTCAAGCAGGCTGGCCTATAAAAGAGCTGTGAGAAATGTTTTAAAAGCAAGAAAAGCCAGTCATCAGGTAATGTGTATTTTATGGATAACACGCCTGTTTCTGGTGTTTCTTTACTCGAGAGCTCTTGGGAATGTGGGGTCCTGGGAGGGCCACAGTTAATATCATGAGGGCAGGTGGGGAGAAGGGTGAAGCACAGCGGGGTTTCATATCGTATGTCTTTAATGTCTGTCTGTCTGACATTCCTGCTTCCCACAGCCCGGTGTTCCCATCCATCTTCATGCTCACACTGTCTGCCACCTACCTACAACATGCACAATACTACATTTATTTCCCCTATTTTTTTTCCCTTCTTCCTCATCCGTACACACAGACACACCATGTACAGACACTCACAAACACTCACAGTCATCCCCTCTCTTTCCCAGTTGGGATGGCATGGCATTGAAAAATAATACTAATGGCCAGAGTGCAGAGCCTCAACAGTATCACTGGCCGGGCCGGATATTGAATCGCTGAGTTCTAATACGTGATAGGCACACTGGGATGTTCCCTGTAACCCCCCTCCCCTCCCACACACACACACAGATTAAATGTGTGTTCAGTCCACACTCATACAAAATCTCTGTATCTCCACATTGAAGTTTACTGTAAATTGTTGTGAGAGTCCAGCTAGACCGCTGTTTCATTAAGCCGCCCCCTCCCTCCTGCCTTTCCTTTCCTAAGCCTCTGTTCACCCTAGTATGGCCTCATGAAGGCCCACAACTCACTTCTGGGCTTCCTGGCTACTGATTGCAGCGTCTGACTCACAAAAGGCAAAACACAAGCTGCTGGTGTCTGTACCAGGTACCATCTGGGTCTGGTTACCCAGCAGTGGAGGCAGAAGAGGAGGAGGGGGGAGAGGATGGTGGCAGGGCAGAATGTGTTCCACTCTAAAATGAACTAAGGGGGCCATGAAAACCTACTGCAGAACATGGATGCACGTACATAACATAATACAATGTGAAACGCACTTAGCACGACACTGAAGGAACACTTTTACAATGAGTAGCATTTCCAGGTTTTCCACCTTTAGATTATCAACTTCTTAAAAATGGAGGAACATTGAGGTATTTTGGAATTTGATGAATCATACCATAAAGCTGAGGTTCCCAGTGTTTTTGACCACTTGAAACAAAGCGATATCTAGTAGTGACACCTTGTCACTGGTAGCTTAGGTTAATATGTAACCTTACATTGACAGAAGATTCAACACATAGCTGATGTATAATATGTGCGTTTTGTAAAGATATACTCATGATGTCATGATATACTGAAACAGAATCATTAGTATTCAAATTATTCTCTTATCCATGCAACACAGACACACACACACACACACACAGTGGTGGTGGTGCTTTCCTATGCCTGCACACTGTCCACAGTCCTGTCTCTGTGTCCACCGCACCACCTTTATCTCCCAGTCATGCTGCTGGGTGACATTACTGTATGAAGGATGTCCTGGACAGAACCGATAACACGTTCCTCATCACTGAGGTAATTTCCTCTACCCACAATGCATCTGGGCCAGCTGGTGAACTAGTTTGTGGGCTAACAAACTAGTTCACCAGTTTGTGGGCTAACAAACTAGTTCACCAGCTGGTGAACTAGTTGGCTGGCTGAAAATATATACAGTACATCATGTCCACATATCAAACTTCTGTAATGCCAAGTGGCTAATATCTATTTATTTCAAGGTAATTGTTGATTATACAATTTAACAAAAGGATTTTGACTGACCTTTGAAAAAACTGGTCACTCATTATTTCAACTTCCAAAAGAGGAAAAGACTGTGAAGCTTAGAGGTAAAAAAAAAAAAAAGATTACATGGTGAGGTAATAACAAAATGTATGGCAGCCCTGGCGATGTACAATTATTATTATTTTGCAGTAAAATTATAATGATAGAACCAAATAATTATTTAAGATAAAACAACAATATCAACCTTAAGATTCTGTTTTGAGATGTATATTGTAGAATAAAGTTACTACTGCAAAACAAACAAGAGTTACTGCTGCAGTAACTCATAATGTTGCTACTGCAACTACTACTCCTTCAATAGGAGCGCAGATGTAAAATGTTTGAGGGATACTCTCAGTCACAGAGCATTAACTTAAAAGAACGAAAATAAAAAAAAGAAAGTATGAGGCATACAGTTGGTAAAGAGCAAACAATGGAGACAAGACAAAATTCCTTGGACATTAGTGAATAACCGCCTGTTGTTTTCCACAGGAGAGGCGCACAGGAATAGAAATTATAAATCTGGGATTTCAGCAATACATGATCTATGTTCAACAGCTTACTCTGGTATACGGTGTATAACATGTATCAAGCACATCCCTTCAGCCAGGGACTACAAACATAGAACTGCCTCTGCAGTTCTGCAACAACGCCTTTTCAAAGGGAAGGATCACTGAAACCTTTGACTGAGACGAAAGAGTTTCCGTCAGTGGGATGATTATCTACATCATAATTACCAATTTGAACAGGAAATACATTTAAATGCTAACAAATAAATGATTTATTCCAGCATGCGGTGCAGGTGAGGACATCACTCTATGAAGAGCTCATTGGACTGACTGTACAGACTGTAGGTCTGAGCAGAGGGGCAGGGGTGGGTGTGTCTTTGAACAAGAGGCCAAGCATGGGCAGATCGCTTCTCAGCAAAAGTTTGGAGGGGAACTGCTGCTGTTGGCTCTGAAAGGAGGAGCCCAGTCAGGGTGGCCGAGGATGATTCCTCTTTTGTTCCATCTCTGTCACCTAATCAATTTTCTTTGGCAAGTCCTAAATAAAGTCATATAGTGGTACTAATGTTTTAATATAACGCCATGTGTCTGTGGCACAGTTATGGCCCCAGACCTCCTGATCCCCCCTTCTGTATCTTGATTCATTAGCAGGCTAAGTGGGCGGCATTGAATGGAGGGAGAGATGAGCAAAGAAACAACAGAGAACAAGGGAGGGAGACGGGGAAGGATGGAACAAGTAGGATAGAGAAGTGAGCAGAGTAAGAAGGACAGAGAGAGACAAAGAAAGTAAAAGAACAACATGGTGGTCCGTCCAGAGAGACAGCATCATCAAAAGGTTTAGACTTCAGGGAAGCTAGAGTCTAAGAGGATCATTAGAATCAGAATCAGGTCTATTGGCAAGTAGGTTTGCACATACAAGGAATTTGTCTTGGTGTTTTGGTGGAGAACAGTAAGTCTTAAATAGAACAAGATAACAAGGCAATGAGAATGAAAATATACAAAACAATATGTATGATACGAAAGAAGAAAAATATAGACATATATGTATATATATAGATAGATATACTATTAAAACTGTACAGGTGCAGGTATGTGCAGGGTAGCGGTGAGTGCAAATCTTACAGTATAATATCAAAAGTAATGCAATATGAACGGCAATTTAAAGTCTGGGGTGTGTTAATGTAACGCACAGAGTCTGATCATCAGTCTTAACATTTGTGTAATGGGGTGGGGCTGGGCAGGAAAGGTGGAAAAATAAAAAGAATAGGGTGTATAAGAAGAAGAAGAGAAAGAGGTAGAAGTAGCAAAGGAAGAAGATGACGAAGACGAAGGGGTGAAAAAGCAAGCCTGTCTGAACGGGACTGCTGGGCTCAGCAAGTTAGTGATTACTGATTAGCCAGCTCGGTCCTGTAGGGAGGCCTGTCTGTCCTTGGCTTGGGAAAACAACATAAAAGGGAGCCGGCTGTTTTGTGACGGGACTTGAAAGCTTGGTAGCTATCGGGAGACATTAGCCTTATCAATGGCCGGTCACTAGAGCCAGGCTATATGAAGCAACCAGGGCACTGCTTTTCCAGAAGGAGATAACCAATGCATACCTCGGCCCACATTTGCATGCACCGGGGCAACAGGCAGAGACACACAATATGACAGAAAGACAGAGACGGGCATGAAAAAAACTTCATAAATCTAGTGAGGCTGGAGAGTGTATCTTTGCCAACTGAGGTATTACTGCCAACTAGCCAGTCAGACAGTCAGTCAGGCAGCGTGTCCTGCCCAGTGCCCAGATGGGTGTAGCAACCTGGCAGACAAGTGGAGTGCTATACTCTATGAAGGCCTGTCGGGTGCTCCTTAAACCATACCACAGTGTCTTATATCCTGCAGTGGTTTTTTCTACATACATGTGGATGGAAGTGAGAGGTTAACAAGTGCAATGGCGCCTTTCAATCATTGAAAAGAACACCTTGACACTTGGTGTGAGTATTTGGCTGGTTTGTGGGAGAGTTTTCCATTGGGTCGAGTCCACTAGTCCAATCTGTTGAACTTGGGTCAGTGGAAAAAGCAGCTTTGAAAGGGGCAGGATGACTATGGTAAACTGTGACAATATGAGAAAACATCAAAAGACTTTCTGGAAAGATTCCTGTTTCTCCTTTATCACCATTGTACATAACACATTGGACTAGCCAACACGCAAACCTGTGCACAAAGTGACTAACACACACACAGAGACACCTACACACACACGCACACACACACACACACACACACACACACACACACCTACTTCCCTTTTTTAACCACTCCTCTACCCCAGCGCTCCCAGTATGTTTGTGCTGATTGATTTTTGTGGGGTAAGGTCATTCGGAACAGCTGCTGATAGACCGGCAATTCATCTGTAGTTCAAAGACTGTTCTGGTCGGTCAGTGCCATTTCTGTTTGTACTTTACCGAATGACAACGTCATCAGGCTCCCTGCCTTGTCAACAGCGTGGGTGGCAGGACACTTAGTCCGTCTGTCAGTCAGTCAGCCAGTCACTTTTCTATCTGCCTTCATAGTGAGCTAATCAATTAGAGTCACAAAACATCAGTTTTAAATCTGGGCTCTGATTTGTCCTGTAGTTACTATAATATACTTAATCTTATAATCAGGGATTCTAGCTTTGAGAGGTCCTGACAGTGAAGAATCACACACTGCATAATAATCCATAGTTGTTGTGACTCAGCTGGATAAGCAGGCCCTGAGTCAGTGAAGCAGTCACCAACATCAAAGAGACAATGAATAAAAGTTACCTGGGCATAATACACCTGTCATTAACTAAGTGCTAGCCTAATCCTGCCTGTGCCTGCTATGTTGTGTTTGCGATATTTGCAATACACAAACATCTGGAACAAGGTTCAAAGCAACACACTCCGCACTCCGGCGCCACTTTTCTGCATTTGCCCCCGTCTATCGTTCTCTCTCGCTCTCCCTTGTTTTCCCTCTCGTCTTTGTCCCACTTCTCGGCCTGCTTCAGATCTTGTTTTCCTCTCTCTCAGCTGACTGGCTGGCACACCTTTCAGAGGACAAAGTACCTGAGTGAGAAAACAGGGGAAAACACACGCGTGCACGCACATCAACACGCAACTGAACACGTGTAATCATATGCAAACACAGGCATGCGCACTGGGATGCAGACACATCTGAAGCACAACCCCATACACAGATGAATACGAGCGCGGAGAGGCAGACCTGCTGCATACACACACAAGCACACACTTCCAAAGTCCTCCAGCGTCATGCCTTCCCACCCTACACTTGATAAACCCTTGTGTGAGCCTGACAAAGCAGGAGAGGGCACTCAGCAGCCTTTGAACACTGGAGCAGGTTGCATAAGACAGCTCAGTGGACCAGTGCAGTGTATTCACACACTGAACTGTAGAGTGGTGTGCACACTACTGTATGACTCAGGCAAAACCTAATGAAAAGGGCTTGCAATTTCACATCTAATGCATTGTTATGAAATTATCATCATTAATATGGCTGCTGGTGGAATTTACTCTATCAGCATAATTTTTGTAGTTCTCCAGCTCAATTATTCACAAATCTGTCCCATCTGATGTTACATTAGACAATCAAGCTTTTGAAAATTCTAAAATCTCAAAGCCACTCGGGGGTACAACATGATTTGGATTTGACTTCTAAATTTAGCCGTTGCATCATACAATACAAAAGAGAAACAAATGTATCAGCACCATGTGATACCGTTTCCGCTGAACAATAATAGATTGTTGCACAAGTAAATGTCATAATCAAAGATGTGAATGGCATGAGTTACACTGACATTGTGTGTTTTGGGATGTTTTGACTAAATACTTAACTCAGTGTCAAAAGAGAGTTTGTGATCAGGAAGGTGGTTTAGTAGTTAGTAGTTTACATGTTTTCTCTGTAAATCCAAAGAAACTTCTCGGCTGGATCTGAAACTCCAAAGCTTCAGAGCTGTGATGTCGTGTGACTGTTAGGATATACGGCTGTGACCCTGACAAGCATTATGTAGGAAGAGAAACTAGATGAGAGAATGAATGAATGAATGACATTGTCCCGGGGTTAAAAATGCAGCTTATGTCAGCTAGAACTTCAGGGTATTATCAGCCATATCAGGTTAACATAAACACTACAACACTGGCGTCCCCATGTCTCAGTATTAAAAGCATTTGGACATGTTTGTTCTTTTGTAGGAAAAGGTGTCTCTCTGCTCTTTTATTACTTCTAACCTGCATGTCAGGGTGTGTATGACGATAGATAAACCTGTTGGCAATGCAGAGTATGTGACAAATACATAGTAAAACCAAGCAGTGAGGGAATTACTGATCACTGAACAGTTTGAAACTGACTAGTAGGGACAGCTGTGAAAAATATTAAGCAATTAATACCTCTCTCACGTGTGCTATACTGACGTCCATCAGCATCATCTATTGCCACCAATCCCATCTTCACCACGCCAGATAAGGTAACTAAAAGGAGCACTCCACAGATTTAACACATGAAGTTCAGTTAACTCATCCTGAGGAGTATTTCTGGAGGAGCTTCCAAAAGCTAAATACTTCTGATGCAAGTAGGGGCTTAAGCAATACGTTTGTAATAACTGGTTGAGAAGAGAATCATGTGGTAGAGGAGCGTCATGTGCAATAATTTTGGCTGAATTTAATAAAGTTGTTGTCAAAAAGTATAGACTTGTTAACTTTTGCAGGCAACAGCCAAATCTAATTGCTATCTCAAAGCAACTTGTCAGATGCCAAAGTACAGTTTTACTTGTATTATTTTGAAGCATTTTAATAGTCACGCTTTACTGGAAGCGTTTAAGCTGTCATGCAGATTATGCAGGAATAAGTTCCTAGTGCCTACATCCATAAGGAATGAATGGAGAAGCTGTTGAAGTTCAAAGCACCAGTTTCCATCCCTGAAGAGGAAACCAGAGTGCTCTGTTTGTCATTGATGTCATCGCCAGCAAACCACACTTCAAACTGGTAATAAGGCAGCAGGGGCACTCACTCCAAAACACAGAGGGCCTTATTTGTTCAAGCCGCACACCCCGCGTGTGCCTCCTTTCTTCTACCGACACTGTACTCTAATGGTTCCCACATCAGACTCTCTCAGTGGTATAAGTCACATATGACTGCCATGCGTTGCCATCTCCATCTCCATCCACGTCACCTCACCTCCAACTGGCCCGGTCAATTAGTATGTAGCATGGAGAGTGCAGAGCAGGCTTCTGAAGGGGCCTCCCAGTGGGGGATGTGAACAGACTGGCTGAGGAAGCAGAGCGGTATTTACTGAAAAGCACATTTGGGATGCACTGATAGTAATCTGACTTGAATTTAACTGGTAAAATGGGGATGTGAGTGTATGCATGTGTGCTCCTATGTGTGTATAAAGCTAGGGGTTTGTGGGAGCCCTGCACTCAGTAATTGAGACCGTATTTTCAAACAGCCCAGACCAGATCTTGACTCAATCACGTCTGGCCCCATGGATGGGGTAGACCAGGGTCTACATCATTGTTTGACAACGTGTATGCTGCAGATTGATTTTCTGGTTCCAGTGGAAGGGGGCAAACGGATGTGAAAAGGAGGTACAAGATTATGCATTATGAGGAAGGAAGTACAGAAAAGTCTCGAATTTGGACCATGTGCTGCACTCTGCATTGAGATTTTTTTTCTTCTGCTTTCTCCTTTCATTTCCACTTTATCGAATCAAATGTTAGTTATGAGGGTGTCTTGTGCTGTAGACTGAAAGAGAGCGGGATATGAAATACTGAACTGCTTAATTCCAAATCAGAAAACTTGTCTGAGAGAGCAAATCAGTTACCAGACTGTTCAATCTGCACATAAATCTCCAAAACTGGTTGGATGTAATGCAGAGGTGGTGAGCCTTGTACTCCCATCCGGTGGGTGGATCGAGAGAACCAGGAGGTGTGTGTGAAAGAGTAATCAATGGTGCTCTGGTAAAACTGGGGCTGCCTTCATCTCCTATAGAAAAGAAACAACTAATCATACTTGGCGCAGTAAGAAACGAATAACTTATAACTTTTTATGATTATTTAGTGTTAAACTGAAACAGCCGCTCAGTGTCCCTCAACCCTCCGGCTTGATGTGCGCTTTGCTTCCTATGGGGCACTTACGAAATGACATGATTACCTTCTTTGTCTTTCTGGTTTCACTTAAAAGCACAAAGGCCATTCTAGTTTAGTTAGTGTTCTGTTGGTAGAGTTTTGCAGGACGGCCTGCTGAACAGCATGAGACATAGATATGGAACCAGCCACGAAGGAAGGAAGGCACTTGCAATACTGCTGCCAACTGCTCACTGAGTTATCCAGGAGTATCCCTGTTTACACCAAGAAATACATATTGAGGAACACCACAAGCAGGGCAAATGGATAAATCTACAATTAGAACAAAGTTCAATAAGAAAGTCTCTGAGTGTTGCCATATATGAAATTACCGTGCATTGTGTGTTTTATTCTTATCACGTTAAAGTAGGTTTTTGGACTGCAGTTTGAATTCTCCTCACATTCTGCATACGAAACTATAAACTTCTGTATAGCCGATGAAACGCATATAGAAGAAACTGTATACTGTGGGGACAGAAGGTATTTTAAGCTGTCCTATACGACATTAAACATCGGGGAGGGCCGTGCTGTTAAGGTTGTTTTCCACATGTGAAATGGAAGCTAGCAAGCAAAGCTAAGAAGTTTATGCTTGGAAAGTTCTACCTAATAGATGTTACTTGTTAAGTATCAGCAGCTCCTACACGCTCATGGCCAGATGTGCATCTTTGATTTGTCTTCTTATATTACTTTTTCCCCATCGGTGTGTTTACTGCCTCCTAAAGATATAAATATCACAGTTTTATGAGTGATATTTTGAGTAGCAAAATCTGGAGATCTGGAGCCAAATGTATCAAAGCTATCTATTATTATAATAAATTTAGGAGATTGTTCAGTCTCTGCGCAATTACAGCATGCAAGCTCTCTCTCTGTAATTTCTATTTGCATCTGTTTTTGTTTTGCTTTGTTTTTTCTGATGCCATCGCCACAGCAAAGCAATGCTGAGTTTTTAAAGGAAGTGAAGCACTTAACGGTTTAGCTCACACTTAACTCAAACTATCCTGTGAGTTTCTGGAATGTCTGATGTTAGCACAAAATTAATAGCGCGCAACAATGAAAATATGTCTTGCTGTTGATATATTTGATCAGTATCTTTTCTTTATTTCACACAATTAGTTGTACTGAGCAAGTTGTATTTTAATTTAACCAGATTTAGTGCAATTATAATGACACAAGAAAGTAATTTTCCCTCTGTGCTCTCAGCATTCACCACTTATCCATTATGTGATGTCAAACACATGATCAAAACCAACACACAAGAATGGTTTGAGTTTCACATCTTTAGGGATCATCCCACACTAGCTGGGAAACTGAATGTGCGTGGGCGGGTGTTTTATACTTCCACTTTAACTGCTATATTACCTGTAGGCCTTGGAGTTTTTGTTCTTGTCTGTCTTTGATCTCGGCTCCATTGTGGCAGAATGATTGACCTCAGTCAGAACTGATAAAACATTCCCCACCTACAATTATGCTTACAATTCACATGAAGAGCATGTGAACAGGATGATCTTGAGAGTCATATAAAGGCCCCATTAAATCCAGGCATTGTATCAGATTTCAGCTGCTGTGCTAGAAATTGCATTTCTCTTTGCACTGCAAGAATGCATCACAGATGCAAGCACTCAGCAGGATAATGTATACAATATGGTACCAAAAGAAACAAACTTATTATATGAATCTGGTTACTGGTTTTACGGGAAGTTAATTGAAAAAAAGAAAGGAAAAAAAAACCCTACAAGCTCTTAGAGAGATACGATGTGAATGTATGTATGAATGCATGACCTAACGTTTCATAATGTCAAGCAACATATGAAAACAGTTTTCCTCCGCTGTGATGTCAGATTATTATATGACAAAATACCATAACATCCTGAAAGTGCCGTACATTTTTTTCCTTTCTCAAGATGTGGGTAGCTGTACTGAGGGGGGTGTAGATCAAACGAGGTGGCCTGGGGCAGATTAGATCCAATTCCACTTTGTTACAGAGGCCTGCATTTATTTTCTGACATTTACCATACAGTAAAGTCAGACATAGCCCTTGTGGAGGAGGCCCCTCAAATCAGAGTCTCCTAAACCTATCAGCGAACGAAGAAAGGAAAGGGGCGACTCCAGACGGCAAGAAAGAACCCCAGAGCATCTGACTTCCATTGCTGGGCTCAGCTTGTGTGTTCCACTCAGCCACTGGTATTTGGAGGAAATGCACGGCACTGTTACCAGAGCCCCGCACTCAAACACTCATGATGTCACTGAGGCTCTATCATTACAGGCTGCAGATGATGCTGTGTTGGGTTTGTTCCCACGCTTGTTTATGCAGATATTACTTTGGAAGCAATAACGAAAAGAGGCTTCCGTCTGACATTTAAATTGTGTAAGGAAGTAGAAAAGGGAAATCCAGGATGGGAAGATTATGAGAAGAGCTGAAATCTTTGGTGGTGGCTCACATTAACTTTCACCTTAACATTTTGTTGTTCTGATTGTCCTTTGTGCTCTCCGACTCAAATGACCAAGCATAAACAGCTATCACCACCTGATCACAACACATAAAATATGCACGCCGAACACAGCAATGCTCTTTTTATTTCAATTTGGTTATTACAGGTTTACAGTTTAAGTGGGTGTTAACATCCAGATAAGCTCAACTATGCCGCACCGCATTCATAATGTGGACAAGCAGCTTTCTTGAAACATCTGAGCACTTGGTGAATAAGTGAATTCTTCACTTAAGATAAGGAGTACAGGTAATCTGGTCCAAATAGGCCATCTGCTGTTCCCACAGCCAACAACAGAGGCTAATAACATGCTGCATCCAATCAGATTGTACCAGAGTCAGCCGAGATAAAGGCAAAGCAATAAAATGAAACAATCTGGTGCTTTGACACTACAAGCAAGAGAGCTTGCTATTTTGCTGCTGGGCTGGGGGCAGGAATGTGCTCTTTGAACCAGCTTTATTTAACAGCGGAGCAGCATGTGCACAGCACGCCCTGAGTCTCCGAGCTGGCCCAGGGACCGTTTGCTCCTGGCGTGGGCACGTCAGACGCGGGGCCGCCGGGTCAGGGAGCTGGCATCCTCACCCCTGGCACAAGTTGCTCCCCTCGGGGGCGTAGGGGCTGACACCGGGCTCATGGGGAGCACCAGACAGACAGGGGCCTACCAAACAGCTTGTGACCATAACCAACAGTGGCAGAGAACAATGAATGCAATTATTTACAAGAACACAGTCCAAGTCTCTTCTAGTCTCTCCCTATTACGCCTGCTTACTCCCACTCTCCTTTTGCGGGGTAGCATGGAGGGGCTGTGACCCTGTCGGTACAGTCGTCAGCAGGACGTTTTCATAGTGCCCAGGGCTACCCTGCTATTCATGCTCTATCGCCATCAGGCCTGATCAGTGTCCAGCTGCAGTGTCTTCCCTACCAACTGCACATTTTGATGGGAGGTCAAGGCAGACACATCAAGCTGATTTGAGTAGGTCTTTTTTCAGCTTTGCGCGACAGAATTTTTTTTTTTTTTTTTAGAAAATTGCATGAAAATGAAGTTGGGTTTTCTTTAGGTACAGTGTTGAGGTAATGTGGAAAAGATCCGCCAAGGGTTCAAACAATAATACAGTGGTGAATCATTACTTTCAAGCACCATTAGGAAGGAATTTCTCTTTCTATTGGTTTTGACTGCTGAGAAACTGGTACAGACCAACAACTTTCTGTCAGCACATGGCTGAAAATGGTAGGGAGGAGCTGAGACCTGAATGGGCAGAAAAGTCTGCCCACTAATACTTTATATTTAGCCACATAAAGTGGAATCATAAAACAACATTTCATGAGATACTTTTTCATACAATATATTTTTACCACAGTGCAGTCAATGAGTTGTGTCACTGAGATTGATTTTATAACAGAAAAGGCAGATTTTTTTTCTTTCATTATTAACACTCATCAAAGGTTAAACCCAGCAATAACTTTTCCAGTCAGAAGCTGCTGTGGTCTGGTGAACTGTATGTTCTCTGAACAACTACAGACTCCTACTGCTTTCTAAAATCTGCTAAAATCAGTTTACAGAGACATCCTGCTGCCTCATAAATATTCCATCATTACAAATAATGTGCATTTTCTCCTCTCCTGACTTCTGACACTTTATTCTCAGCCCATTTACGACCAAAACTCAATCTCACTGCCCATCTACACTTACACATTTTATTATACTTCTTTAACTTCAGTCAGTGCAGAGTTATATAAAACAGTCACACTAAACATATGTAACTTCAACCCTGTTAAAGTCATGTTAGGAATTGACAACACCAGTAGTATTCACTGTATGCCTGTGTGTGCAAATTTGTGACCTTTCTTTAATTTTTTTTTAAAAGAGGAAGCTTGTGATATAACAGATGATTAAGTAAATCAAGACTGACTATGATTATGAGAAACATATTGATGGGTTTAGCTTTGTCTCTCTTACACAGTCTGCTTATTTTTTTAGTGGAAATAAGTGGAAACAAGAAATGATGAGCTTTAGTGAAGCTACATAGAAATGGTGATCTTCATCTTCAACTTCAATAACTTTTAATGGCTCTTATGTCTTCACCTTACCTGCACAGTTAAGAGTGCACTTACCCTGTTGTTTTTTTTTATTTTTTTTTATTTTTAGATATTTCATGGCTTGCAACAATTGGAATTAAGGCTATACTGTAATAACCGTATTATGGTCTTTTACAATATCAGACCCAGACGGCAAAAGATTGACACAAGTCTAACTTTTTGTTGTTTCTGAACTTCCTCCCTCAATCAACTGTAATAACCACCAAAGAGAATGCATCTTAAAATTTTGCAAAATACATTACGTAACACAGTAGAATATAATGTATCGTCTGTCAGATCTGAGAAAAGTACTAATCACCTACTGTAATGACTTTATTGTGACCCCAGTGGAACAAGATGGCTTCCATGTCCCCTCCACACTGAACCAACTCCAGCTGAGCAAACAACACATAGTCAAAGCGGAAGCTACAGAGGAATAATAGTGCCCAGGACTATACATTAAGTGTACATTCCCACTGTACATGTAAACACAGAAACATACATTAGTACACACACACACACACACACACACACACACAGGAGGCAAACACTTGCACACATACAGTAGATACAGTGAGTTCCACTTTTCATTTCCCCTGTGGCTCTTGGCTGTGGCCCTTTAGGAGTCTCCAGATGAAGAGAGCGTGGAGTGTGGCAGAGGGTCCTTCCATAAACAATAAACAACAGTTATCTTGTGTGCGGCCGTCTGTGTCAAGAGGCACATGAAGCCAAGCCCAGCATCTGAGAGGCGTCTGCTCCTCTTTCCGCCTTTGGTCTTGTCTCTTTCAATGGCTTATAAAAGTGTGGATGTGTGTGTACGCCCAAGGGTGTGTGTCTGTGTTCACAACACAGCACAGGGCTCCTCTGTATTGTATTCTGAAGCTGGCTGGAAGTAAAAAGGCAGAATTAAGAGTGGCGGGGGCAGGAGAAAGGGGGCTGCCAGCACACTGCAGAACTGCAGGGAGCTCCCCCAGATCCCAGCTGCCCAGGACTGGCTGAGAGCTTCAGGCGAGTGCCAGGCTTCCTCGGCCCTCATGGAGGTGGGCCAGAGAGAGTGGGAGGAGTGGGAGGTACACGTCAGAAAAAAATGCCAAAAATAATGTCTGGGCCTATATAAAGAAGGTCTTGGGAGACACACAATGCTGACATACACAAGAAAAACTCAATCTGTTGGCAGGTGGGAAACATCAGGGGCATTTTTTCAGTTCTTTTTACAGAGAACAAAACAGAGTTTTCAAATAATAATTGGTTACATAAGGTGTTCATATTTTATGAAGCAGTGGAACATCGAACCAAAGACCTTCCTGAATAGTCCTATGAAATGGCCTTCCAGTACCGGTGGCCTGCATGCCTCTCTTTCTCCACAGGGGTTGGCAACACAGTGGAAAACAAAGTTTATCTGGAACTGTTTAATGCATTATTTGTCTAACAATCAAGGAAGCAAGTTTATTTTGCAGATAATTATAGCTTTTGTTGTGTCGATGGCCAAGATAAGCCAGAGTTCCGAACCATTAACTGGTTGTGCTTTTTCTGGCAAACGGCAGCACAGTTTGTAATGTAGTATGTAACTGTAAGAGTCCTGGCAGCAAGCTAGAAGATCCTGACATTAGGAGGTAGGGCTACTTTCAACACACAGCGGCAATCAATCAAACAATTAATCAATCAATTAATCCATTGCTAAAGTCTTTGAATAAAAGTGTTGGGTTTTTCAGTGTTACACCTAATAGTTCTTTCATTCAACATGAGATATCCATCACCACAGCAGTCCCCCCCCCCCCCCTTATCTCTTGAGCCATTTACATTAAATAGAATGACTCAATGAAGAATTGAGGCCACTAACTATACAATATTCAAACCATATGTAAAGTCAATGTCTGATCCGACTCTCACCACACACTAAGGGGAGTAACACCATACAACCGTCCAAAGTGGAATGTGGGCCCTGAGAGTTGGGGGCTCTACTGTAAGCAGTAATAATTACAGCTCAGGCAAGAGCCTGTGGAAATCCCCTGGCTGGTCTAGACACTTTTGCCCTCTGAGCTGACCCAGGAACCGGCCGGGGCGCTAATCATGGCACTTGGCAGACAGCAGCATTTTTCCATAGGTCCTCAGAGAAAGCCCTTCCTCTACAGAGGCAGGTAATCACAACAAGAGCACATCCCGCCTCGGTGGCAGGCCAGTGAATGCACGCCTGCTTCGTCAACTTCAGGAGGAGTGGGGAAACTATTTCTGTGCTTCTGACAGAAACAAATAACCCCTGTGTCAACCTGCCTGTCGGCCTGGCTGCCTGCTTGGGAGCTAATGTGGGTGGTGCTCGTCATTGTGTGATCCCACCCTGGGGCCAGTGACAGGAAGTGAAAGAAACCCATTTACATCTACAGGCAGTTTACTCACCAACACTATATAAGGGCAATGGGAAAATCAATTAAGTGTTGAAAGTTCAGGAATGGGACAGCATGTGGCATCATTGGCATTTTGGATCCTCTGAATCATCAGACATAAAATTAGTGGTACATTGGAAAATCAAGTGAAAGAAAGAGATATTGCATATATTCATGTTTCTGATCATCTCCATTTTCTTAATACCTCTAGTTTCCTGCCTTACATGTTAACAGCATCACCTCTAACCATGAGGGTCACCAGGTTTGCTTCCCGTGTCAAAGTCCTGACGTACGCTGCTCATGTTTTCCATAGCTGAACCTTTTCCTTCGGACACCTGGACTGTTTCTCATGTCCAGAGGGGGCCATTTGGATGCATTTCATTACCACTGCTGACACACTGTTCTCTCCAACATCTTGCTACCGCTACTATAGCTACACTGGCAACAGACTAATGAAGAAGTGAGGGATGCTATTGTTGGACATAATGTTCCATTACTGTGAGGAGATGGAGTGTGAAAACATCCTATATAACACAGAGACAGAAATGCTTGGTCGTCTGTAAAAGTGATTGCAAAGAATTGTTGGGGACTGCTGAATACATTTTAATAAAATATATAAATGTAGGCTATAATATCAAAACTAAACTGTAACTAAGGCTTATTTGTCGCAACCAGTGAATCTCTACCACAGTGTTCTTTTTTGTAATTATTTCCATTTCAGTTGGACGCCACAGGTGAAGATGTTAGCGCAGGATCACAGATGTGTTTATTTCACAATGAGGAGCTGAAACATTGGTTGATTTTACACCAACTGCCAACAGTTCCCACAGTCTAAACAGGAGGTCCCAATTTCAGTGGCCACCAAATAGTTTAGTGACATAAATGTGGAGGACTTGGTGACTGATCTCATGCCAGACCACTTTTCCTCTTCTCCACAACACTGAGTGATCTGAGTGATAAATGCACTCAAGCACAGACCAAGGCAAAAATCTCATTTCCTTCTGCGCTGAGCCCCTGAGACAAACCCAGGGCAGGTATGGTATGGCAGCTCAGGAGGTGTCTGACAGCAGATTCTTTCTGTCAGGTTTTCATGCACACACACACACACACACACACACACACACACACACACACACACACACACACACACACACCACTGAGCAAACCTGCTCAGTGGCAGGACGAGTTGGACAGTTTAAAGTATCCAGGCCATATAATCCACACTTGATAGGTTAAAATATAAAGCCATATGACTTACATTAAAAACTTGGACTGGTAACAGGTGAGCTCAGATGCGCTGGTCATTTCAGCCATGTTTATGATGTCACTCAGGTACACCAAGAAAGAACCAAGCAGGAGGCCTTTTGAAGAACCACAACAGACTTTGTGGTGCTGCTTCTTTCTGCTTTGCATCGCATATTCCCATTGTCTTCATGAATACTTTCATTCATTTCAACATCTGGATGGCTGTCTGTGATAGAAGAAAAATAGAGAGAGCAAGATTTAGAATACGTAATAGATTTTTTTTTTTTCAAAGTGAGTGTGTGTGTTTGGGACAACCTTGCAACAGCAGGACTGCCTCTATGTATATCTTCCCCTCAGCCCTTTGGACTCCTGATGCCCAGTGATCTAGTCCGTCTTAGCCAGACCCACCAGGCCTAGCCCACCCTGGCATTGGCATCGGCACAGCCAAGCTGACAATTATTATCTACCTCACTGCCCTTGCTAGCAAGCTGACGGGATGGGCAGCATTTGTCTGGCTAGAGCTTACAGTATCTGTCTGCCTGTAGGGTCAATGAGTGCATTTGATTCCCCCCCCCCCAAACCCAATATTATACAAAAATCACACTCATGTATAATGAGTCTGATTTATATGTCTGGTGACACTGGAGACACAAGTGTGGTCAAAGTTTGCCTAAGAAAGTGCTACTTTCAATACGTTTTTTTAATCTGAAAAAAGGAAAACTGTCAATAAACAGCACTCTTATTGTAGTCAGAGACTATTATCTGCACAATGTGGCAAACGTATGTTTGCAGGAAACCCCAACCTGACTAACACGGGCTGTGGTGTGAGTCATCCTTGGATATTCAGATTACGTGGTATCCTCCAAATCCACCTCCAGGTCTCCTCTCATTACTGGCTGGTGTTCACCCACCAGAATCCCTCACAGTCACCACCATCATGTTTTATCATCTCATTATTACTGGTGAGTCGCAAAGACTCTCTGCTTGCTGCCCAGCGATGGTGAACGTGCACAGATTAAGCGGTCACCGCTTACCTCTTTGATTTCAACAAGCTCTAGCAACATCACTGTTGGCTTGTGACTCAACCAAAAGTGTGAAACCAATCTGGGTCTGGCAAAGCCAGAAGTTCTTCCTTTAGAGTGATTCAACTCTGACATTAAACAAGAGCCATCACCTCTACAACTGTCACCACAGACTAGCCAGCAGCTTTTTAAAGACCTCAGTGACTCATCAGAGAAAGCATGGTGCTGCGGAAAGGCTAGGAGCAGATACTATAGAGAGAACAATAAAATGCAGATAATGACAGATATGGCCTGTGACACAGATGGGCCAGGACTGCTTTAGATAGACACCCTCCTCACAAGAGTAAAATTGTAGAGCTGAAGAGTATTTTCTTGAAGGAAACATGACTGGAATTGAAGGATCAAAGAGAGAAGACTTATGGACTTACATTATAGTCTACAGATGGTGCAAACTGGTGTTTTGGTGCGGTAATACAGATGACTGTGTACAATAATTCATACTTTCTGTCATATGTGGAAATGTTTTTTAAAGTCTATTTATGTCAGAACTTTTCTGTTGTTTGTCATGTAACATTGTGTCCCCTGTTTCTAGCCCCATCCACTGATACTTGACAGTTTGACCCAAACTATTAATAACTAAAGAAGTGGCCAATGCTCTTGACTTCTGAACTAAGAATGATCAAACATATCCGAGTTAAAAATAGTGGTCTTTTTAGAGGTTTGGATTGTGGTGAGGAGTGGGTGGCCCAGCCCTGACCCCCATTCATCTCAGTGAGATACAGTAGGCTGAGTTGCGGAGGAGCTATATCCCACAAACATGAAATGCACAGTGCATACACACACACACACACACACACACACACACACACACACACACACACACATAAATACCGGTCAAGAAACAGGCTAACCGCAGCAGCAAGACTGGTTTGTGATCTATACAGCCATCCATCTGTGCATACAACCACCTTTAAAGTGAATTCTGGGTGAGGAAACAGATGGGGAACAACAGGCAGACAGAGAGATGGTATGGCACAGGACACGGGAATAAATGGTGTCACTTCCTTATTATTTTGTGTTTGATTCAGTCTTCCCTATCTTTCCCTCTATGGCTTCCATGCACAATTAACTGAGCTCCCTCTGTCTGTTCAGTGGTTCAGCTTCGGGATAGGAAACCCCTAGTCAGATTTTCCACAGGGAATTGAAGGAACAAAATGTGAAAATTAACAACTGAGACAAGCGACAAAATTCTGATGTACCAAAGAGGTTTTTAGATAATTAATTCAACTGTAACCACACTATGTCAACCAAAAAATATGCTGAGAATACGATTATACCAACATAATCTGAGTCCACAAAAGTCTACAATTCACGAAGATATAACACCCTTGATAACCCTTCCTTTCTCCATCTACAATCCTCAATAGCTGAAACATCAAAGCTTTCAACAGTGCTGCATTCTCAAAGTCCAAATGATCACTTTGTCTCAGCTTGGATGCGATCCTGGAAGTTTTTGACATCAATGTCAATGAGACAGGCAGGCTCATTCAGACAAACTCTCTCCTTCCTGGCTTGGCTCTCTTGTTCTCACAAGATCCAATACATTCATAACCAAACACCGGTCAACTTCACAAGAGGATCAAGGACATAAAAACCTTGTGATTCAAAAGCAGCACCAAGAGGTTTCCCATGATGATAATTTTAAATGCCAGTAAAAAACATCTCACAGCACAGCTGCTGTCATTAACCTGTATTTTTGTTCATTTTGCTATGCAATGTATTGATCATAAAATATATGATTTTATCTGCAACAGTTTCGTCTGCATTAAAACTGCATTAAAACATATATATATATACACACACACACACACACACACACATATACACACACATATATACACATACACACACACACACACACACACACACACACACACACACATATATATATATATATATATATATATATATATATATTCGATTACAGAGAGTAGGGTAAGAGTGGGGAGAGCAGCTCACTCTCTCTTTAATCATAAACATAAAAAAACTAGTTTTGTGATGTATTAGTCAGCAACAAGTGAAATGCAAAATTTAAAAATAGATTTGAGTAAACGGTCAATAGTCAAAGACATTTATATACATTTACAAGTGAATTTCATGCATTAGAGTTGCGAGCCAGTCTGGCAAAAATAGACCTAGGATTCAAAGATAGTGGACTGGGGAAAAGAGCCTGTGACAAGTGTGGCTCACAGCCCTGGTTGACACATACCAGCTAGTGCCAGTGCATTGTCTCCTGCAGCAGTGGAGGATTATGACGGAGTTGCTATGGATATTGGTGCGCAGAGCTAAGCTTTGGAGTATGGAGATGCAGGGTTTTGTCAGTCTGCACAGAGGAATGGAGTTTCCCAATGCTGAATTAATAGGTTGTTAGGCGCAGACATGCGACTCTACCTGAAACTCTCAGGTGGCAGGGAAAAGACTATTGGAGAATGACAATCAACGTCTGAAGAGACAATCTGATCACCTATTGGCACAAACAGAGTCCAAGTCCAGGACCTTCCTCCTCTACAGGACTCCTCTGTGGTGTTCCCCAGGGGTCAATCATAGGTCCGCTTCTGTTTCCCATCTATATCTTGGGTTAGGGTGATGTCATTACATGATGTCATACAAATACAAATACAGACCATTTACCATTACAATATACATTCTACACATACCCAATTCTGTCTCATCATATCATATCATATTGCATCACATATCATGTTATAAATTTCTAATATTAAAACGCTAACCCTAAATATCCACCTGAACAACTGTACAACTCTGGTCTGATCAGGCAAGCCAAGTTGGTTTCATATCTGTCTTTGATATGCACGCTTCAGAATGCATTTGTCTATCATTGATTATTACTACCTTTATTTAATGTATTCTGGTCTTGATTTGTTTTCTACATCCTTTTGCTTGGTCACTCACATATACGCAAACAAATTTCCTCTTTGTCTATCTTTCTCTCCTGTCTTGGACACACACACCCCATTATCTGTCACTCTCATCTCTTCGATTCTGCCTCTCACTGGCCGCTGGCACCATCTTGAATATTCATAACTGCCCTCTGATGAGCATGCTAAATGGGTGTCAAGATGATTTGGCCACATGACAGAACTGGATTGTCTTTGATAAGCCCCGACTTGAGCCAGAACAAGGCAGCAAGAAGGAAAAGAGCAACACAGAGAAAAGAGACATTGACCCCAGAGGATTTTTTTGGGTGCTTTGTTGAACCAATCAGAACCCGAGAGCAGGACCGTTGGAGCTATGACTGGGCAGCAATGGAGAGGTCAGTAGGGGGGTGGACCCCTGTGGTGGCCCTGGGGGTGAAAGTCATTGTCACCAAGCTTTAATGGGTCCCAAAATTCCTCAACTGACCAAAACCTGTGAACGATTGAGAAACGAAAGACATTTGTGATTCAAATAGGGCCTCTGGGGGCTCTACCATGAGGTCTGCAGTTGGAAAAGCTTCTCAGAGGAAACAAACACTCTCCCATAGCCACTGGATAAGCCAACCTGGTCCCCTTTTTGACTACAATTTCACATTTTCATATTTTTACATCACAAAACTGTGATGGGATTTAGCTTGGTTTACTTCAACTTGGGGACAAAAGCAGCTTTTATTTGGAAAATGAATTATTTAATTCATTTGGCCCTATGGCAAAGTGACTAATGGTGGGAATTAAAAAGCATAGTAACATGATTTGGTATTCCATCATTACAAACCTATAACAGTAAAAGTCTTCTTCACCAAATCAAGAAATGCTTGTTTGGAATCACAAACAGCAACACTGCTCATTTGTCACAGGACTGTATTAGTTTCTTTATAACTATAAAGAAAAATGCCTATGTGTAAATTCAGTGAATAATTTCACTTTATTTATTTATTTATTTATGTATTACTCTGCTCGTATTAGTTTGGCATGAGCTACACAAGCCACCTCTAAGCTCGACAGCAGCAATAACAGAAAACAGTGATTTCTTTATTTGATAGTCCCTTTGGAGTCGTCCAACTTTCCTATAGGAACTTCAGACAAACGCCAGAGCGCAGAGCTGAACTGACTCTTTGCTTTTATATGTTTGCACTGTACTGTGTGCTGCTACAGATGTCCTGGTATAAACAGGAACCATTTCTACCTCTCGATAATGTGTTTATGATTTGGGATATAAGGTTCCTTACACTCAACGTGTCAACAAAACTAACCATTAAAACTGCTTTTTTTGTGCTTACAGTTTTACAGTGTAGGAAAGAGTGTAAAGTACAGTGATAATTGCTGTCAACTTATATTGTTTGTTTGTGAAACAAGCAGTCCTCTGACATAAGTTCTGATGAAGGCAATGGCAAATATGTATGATTTTATCCATCACATAAAAGCACATGCAGGAATTCTGAATAGTCTTAACTTAGGCAATAGGTAAAGCAGCCTGATCTGAGTTTATGGACTGAGCTGCTACATAAATCCCATCATCCCGTGGGAGGAGTCGAAGGCTTGCACTGTAGGCTTTGTTTCCTCTTTCAGCCTTGCAAACTCATCTGCCCTCACTGTCCTGTCACACAGTAAACCCTGCCCAGCCTGGATGGAAGACAAAGACCACCAACCACTCTCCAGCCATCCTCTCCCACAATCTGCTATTGGCACCCCACATTTACCAGGCCCATTTAAACATGTGCATGCACACTCACACATGACACAAACCTCAGTGGAAAACACAAACCTGCTCGCTAATCTTCACTAAATCTGCACCCCATTTGGCTTTATCTGTCTTTTGTTATCAGTGCTGGGACTGGAGAATGGCAGGGGGTCACAAGGGTAAGACTTCTTTTCCAGCATCTGCTTAAAGAGAGGGGGGCAGGAGAGAAGAGGTACGCAGGGCAGGGGGCCTCCCCTTACTCAACTCCTCAACCCTCCACACCCCCAGCCCCCAACTCTGATATTTTTGGAAGTCTTTTTTCCTTTATTCCGTCTTTTTTCCTTTTTCCTTTCCTCTAAAACCCAAATAAAGTGTGTGATGGATGAGTGAGCAGAGGCAACACCTCCCCCATCAATCTAGAGCCAGCCGGGCTTTAGGGAGGAGGGGGAGGCTGTCCCTTCACAGGCCTCCAGAGGACCCAGCAGCATGCCCCCCATGTCTCTCTCACACACATCCACTGGACACACACATGCACCATCAGCCATGTTACATAGTTGTCATGCACAGCGTCTACAGAGACAGACAAATGCAAATGCATGTTTAAAGCATATTCACAGTACACACATATAGTATTGGCATGCAATGAAAGATAACTAACTCTCAAACCTCAGACCTCCACTCCACCACAGCAACATTTAGCAACCCCTTTACAGCCCCAATAGCAGCCATGAGTCTGAGGACCCCCTATGTTCACAGAGAGCCTGATTTCAAACCAAATAATGTTAAATTGCCATAACCCAGACAGGAAGGAGAGCAAGTGAGGGAAAAAAATGATAGAGTAAATGCAAAAGAGAGAACAAGAGGGGTAAAGAAAAGAGTGTGGAGAAAGGAGACACCAAATGGTCCTGGTTAGTGGCTGCAGAGCACAGAGAGATTTGAACAACACAGTCAGTCTCTCTCTCTCTCTCTCTCTCCCTCTCTCTCTCTCTCTCCCTCTCTCTCTCTCTCTCGCTCCCTCTCTCTCTCTCTGAGAGCACCACCAGCACAAGGAATAAATTCCAAGAGTGTGTCGTCACTAGGAGCAAGCAAGAGGCAGGGAAGTGGTTTTAGAAGAAAAAAGAAAACCCTGGTTTAAGCCTCTGGGTAAGTTTGTGGGTGGTTTGGTGGGTGGTGTTGTATATATACACTCTATATATACTGTATGTGTGTGTGTGTGTGTGTGTGTGTGTGTGTGTGTGCACGTGTGTACATACACATACAGTGGGGGAGATCTACATTAAGCATTAAGAAACCAAACACATGCATCATAAACTGCAGTTGTGCACTGAGCATAAACAATCAGCATGTCAGTCCAAAAATAATAAGCTGATGACAACCTGATAACAAGTGATGGAGTGGGCACTAGTATGAGAACATCTCCATACCACACACTGAGGTAAAAGTTTATTAGGTTCACCTGTATGATCTAATACAGTCCAATACAAGAGCCCTGCAAATTCTTCCATCGTGAACTGTTGTTCTTGAAACTGCGATGGATGGAATTTTATTCAATTTGTTGGTTCAAATTGTAGTTAGTGGTGGCGTTGGATGTTAAACTACAACCCTGCAACTACTTATTTCTCACTTATTTCACAGCAGGTGTCAATAGGTGAAAGAAACCTGTATATTACAACACCCTAAACAACAGGGTGAACATAAATCAGGAGAGAGAAAATATTTGAAATACGTCTCAATATAAAGACCATGTCTTGCACCAACCACAGTAAACATGCACATGGACAAACTAGTCAAGAATTCTTGAAATCAGTCTTGGTTGGAGCAATAGCACACACACACACACACACACACACACACACACACACACACACAGCTATGCCTGTACTGTTGGTCCATTGGCTGTCAAATAAACATGGACAGCAAAAACACCCCAGTGGTCAACTTCACAGCAATAAAAAGCAGCAAAAATGTATCTTGTTTTCAGCAGTATTTGGAACGCACTTATACACCTGCTGTTTGGCTTGATCAGAGATCTGATCTTGTTTCATCCCTCAGGGAAAATGGCTGCTGCTGGAAAGTGTGTGTGTGAGTGTTTGAGTGCTCTACACCTGAGTGCAAATGGATGGGTTTTCTGTGAGCCAGTATGGTCATAATGAACATAAATGCGCGCGCGCACACACAAACGCGCATACAAATAGTTTACATGGTAGTGTGTGTGTGTGCGTGCTCACATGTGTTTGTGTGTGTGTGTGTGTGTGTGTGTGTGTGTGCGCGCATCTGTGCGTGTGTGTATGTTAGGCAGGAAGAACCTCCAGCCGGCAGAATTATTGAGCCTTGGTTCATTCCGAGCCAACATAGCCCCAAAACTGTGAAGATCCAACTCATGTGTAGCCAAACCAGATTCATCAGACTCCAGACAGTTTGATGTGGGGACGGAAACTCTGTGTTGTTGTTGTTGTTGTTGTTGTTGTTGTCATTTTTGTTTGTGGGTCAGGCAAAGGCTTCCGGTATTTTGCTGCCACACACTGTCATGTGTTTTGTTTTTTAAGCATGTGTTTGGTCACAAAATGGACTGCAGCCCTTTCGCTGTTGGGTACCCGCATAACAAGGTAAATACTATGTATTAAGGAGCCAGACCAATAAAAATCACTGTAGACTCCCATGTTTAAACAAACTAATTATTTAAGTATGTTGTGCAGATATTATATTAAAATCTAAAAACTGAAAAAAAATTCTGAAAAAAAAAAAGACCCACAGCAGAACTAAAAATACTGGTTATCACAAGCACACGAGGAGTGTTGCTAAACATAGCAACAAGCTTCTGACACAGTGTGAGAGAGAGAGACGGATAGATGGAGATGGAGAAATAGAGTGAGAGAGATAGCCTAACTAACAGCTGTGAACATTTTCCATTTGAAGTGAAGCATTCCTGTGTGCTCGTGGCCCTGCACACTCCAGCGGGCTTCCTCTCAGCTCCATGTGGTATTTGTCCCCAGCTAAGATCCAAAGAGTGGGAGAGCGAGCTGCAAACTTTCCCAAGGATACCATCCAGCCACATGCCACTCTCGCTCTCCCTCTCAAAAGAACAGCCCTGCTTTCCTCTCTTCCCACTCTCCTCCTACGCTCGCTCTCTCCTCTACTGCCTCCTCACCACCATCCGTGGCTTACCAGGACATCATTTTCATTAAGACTGCAGGATCATTCTATTCTAATAATGCCCACCCACTGACATATTCAAAATCACAAAACAATCACTTTCATACCTGAGCAGTATCAAGAATATTTAGCCATGCTAGTGGAATGACTTCATGGATGGTGAAGTGGTCCAGAGCGTACTTGAATAGAACAATTCTAATCTTTTTG
Source organism: Pempheris klunzingeri (assembly GCF_042242105.1). Taxonomy (NCBI): domain Eukaryota; kingdom Metazoa; phylum Chordata; class Actinopteri; order Acropomatiformes; family Pempheridae; genus Pempheris; species Pempheris klunzingeri. The sequence continues at coordinate 21,693,010 of NC_092016.1, read as the reverse complement.
ACCACTCAAAGCACCATGGACGCTATGAAATTTTGCACTGACATTCATGCTCCAATTCACCTGCTCATCAAAACATTGCAACAACCACATGGTGGATTGACAAAACTGCTGAACATATGTTAATGGTCAACAGTGTAAATTTGAATGTCAAAGTTCACCAAAGTGGAACGCCATTGAACTTTCTCTGCTAAAACACTGGTATGACCAAGCCAGACCTTGGAATTTATTGTCATATATGGTATTGTAAAAGCTGGAAATGACTTGACGCTGCAATTATCTCTTTGTCTCTCTCTCTCAGTAACTATCCACTGCTTGAAAACCTCTTGGCTGACAGCTCCCTCACTACAACACTAAGCGTTCAAAGTGTTTGTTTTTAAATGTTACACGTCTTTCTGTGTATTTCCTTCCAGGAACATTCTGCCATTTGGTCCCACCTTGTCTGCCTGTGTCCAAACGCACAATAAATAGCTTGGACCTCTTTCTGCTCTCTTCACCGCCACATCTCACAGCCGTCACAACTATTACCAACATGAGATGTGTGTGTGTGTGTGTGTATGTGTGTATACTCTTGGCTGTGCTTGTGTGTCCTCAGGATCTTTGGGTCTCCAGTTGTGCGGGTAACATGACGCTTCGGCCCCAGCCAGTTGCCGCAGATGGTAAGAGCACAACAGCTAAATGCAAGAGGGGAGCGAGGAGGAAGTGTTGTTATCACCAGCTGGCTCAGTGGCTCAGCCAGAGCAGTCAGTAAGACGAGTGCAGCAACAGGAACGCGTGGGTGTGCATGTAGGCTGTACGGAGGCCCCTGAAGTCTGAGAGGGCAAGTGTTAGGAGTGTGTGCATGAGTGTACACGTATGCTGTTTCTAGGTGTGCGCGCGCGCACGTGTGTGTGTGCGTGTGTGCATATGGGTGTGAGTGTGTGGCCTTTAAAGCCGCTCAACGCGGTGGCCCACACATGACGTACTTCTAGCCCAGAGCATTTTCTACGACCTTCATCTTGTTTGTTTGTGCAGCCTTCTGAGCGGACGCTGAGAAGCTTATACTTGTCGCAGTGTTGTTTTAGTCCTGATTACCCTGCGATTAATGTCTAAATGTTACAGCAATTTGCAAACATCTGAGATAAGTCAATACTGCCATGAAATATAACTAGAAAAAATCATCTGTAGTTTTACTTTCCTGTTGTAAAAATGACTGGGCAGCCTGTTCTGATTCAGGGTTGGGGTTAGGGCTTTTTTCCAGACAGATGGTAGGGTGCGCAGACAGAATTCAGTCACCAGGGGAACATCAGGATTTGAACCCCTGTAGTTTGGGTATTTGGATGCTTTACCTAACGCCTGTCTGAGCTGATGCCTCTCACTGTCTCTGAGGGATTCATACCTAAAGGAGCCTCTGACAGTTGGGAGGATGCAGCCATGAGACCTTGCGTACCAGTAAAACTAAAACAAGAACACGTTTCCCGTAACATACATTGATTCCCCTCCCATTTTTAGTGTTTGTGTGTGTATTTCTGTGTGTGCAGTGGGTGTCTTTGTGTGGCCTTGTGGTGTTACTGAGTTCACACACTCAGTCTGCCTGGGAAACTTCTGTAACATACTGTATAAACTTCTAAAGATGAAACAGAAAGCTACTTTGAAACTTATCATTGCAAATATTTAAAAGTCTGTTTACAGCTCAGGGGTAGTAAGGACTCTGCTACAAGCCTGTAAAGATATGACAACACATCATTTTCCAAACGCTTTCTTTCCAAGCAGGCTCTTCTCTTTCCACATAAATCTTTCCATATTTACATCTCGATTTATAAAAAGTCCAAGGCCGACATTCCCTCTCTCTCATCATGTCATCCCACCCTTTCCTAAAAGCAGTTATTGTTAGCACGTGGCATCATTACAGCCAAACAACAAAAGGGATTGTCCATGACAACAAAAAAAGAGGCCTAAAACCTGACATCATCTCTTCCTCGCCTCTTTTAATAGCTTTTTGATGACCAAATTCAGTTGCACCTCGGCCACACTACATCTTTAAGAGAGTCACACTCCTGTTAGGGAAGGCACTGTTACATAACAGAGCCCCCCCACCCCCCCGCCCCTTCCTTTGCACATGTCTCAGAGTGTGACTGCCATGAGTTCAACACTGAAAAGGGGGACAGACGACCCTCTGAATGATCAGAGCTGGAGGAGGGAGGATAGAGAGCGGGAGCGTGAGGGGTAGTGTGATGTCCTCACAGTACATCATTCCTCCTCTCTCCGTCACCCTCCACCCTCTCCCCCAGGCGGTCAGCCGTCCCCAGTCCACAGACAATGGGACTGCTCGACGAAAATAGTACCTTGCTTTAGCCGGGCTTCCTGTCTAAGTTCTGGCCTTGCAATATTTCTTGCCCCTTATCAAAAGGGGATTCCAGTGGATTCCTAACTCTAAATGGTGGCTGGAGTGGGGGGCAGTTGGGAGACAATGGTTGGTTTGGTTGGGTAGCCTACTGCAGATGGGGGAGAGATGAGGGGAAAGGCCCAGTGCAACTGTGAAGATGGGGAGGTTCAGGACTGAGGGAGGATTAAAACAGTGATATCTCACATTGCAGTCAAGGGAGAGTGTGAATGAGCAGAGAGCAGATAAGAGGACAGTCTAGAGTAGAAGGTACGAGCTTCCTGTTTAGCTCACGGTTGGTTAAGATGCACATCCACAGACTGGCGGACTTCTGCTAACCCTCGCAGCTGGTATGTAACCCTTTTGAGATTAGTCGACTCTGACCAAATTAGACCCCAGACAACACTGTTTCACGTTGCAGGAACAACAATGGACACACATGCTGTCAAAAACAGCCTGTGCTTGCCCACAGAAAACACAAATGGCAGCTGTAAATAGGCTTAGTGACTGAAAATTCCCCTAAAATCTTGGCCTGGGGAGGGGACACAGCGTAAAAGGAAGTACTGTAAGAGTCATCAAAATACGCAACTTGAGAAACATTTGCATCATTTTTTAAATATCTGTGCTGGGTGAAATAAAAATGTTAACCTATTTTGGATCGATAGGTTATTACTCAGTGTCTTGTAAGACTGAGGGGGAATCTCAAAATAATGTCATCAGCATAATCTATTAATGGTTCACTTTCATTGTTTACACACAACAAAACAGTTACAAACAACCACTTGTGTTCAATGCATATTTACAAATTAAATGTAGCCAAAAGTTTTCAGGATAAAATACTTATTTCAAAGCTGTTGAAATGGTATGAAAATATGATCGTTAACACAAGAAAACGTTCTGAAATCTTTCACTTTCTTTAAATTTGTAATGAAACAACAACGAAAACAAAACTAAATAGTAGGCTGGGAACACAATGATTACAGTCAGGTCATGTTATCGTCTGAAGAAACAGTGTTTTGTGCTCTTTCACATTTGAGTTCTTTGGCTTTCGGCCACGGACTTAATTGCAATCACAGAAATGGGGCACATTTCATGTGTTAGCTGGCATATTTGGCCACATTTGGTTCACAGCGTTACATTCTATTACAGCTTTATTTTGTTAAGGCTGTATGAGAGCTATCTTGTTCACATAATGCTGCCTTATTTGGTGCTGATCATTCTAGTTAAACACGACAAACTGATGAGAGCTCCAGTCTCCATCACCGTCAGACCTACAACAGTTTTTGAATGTTCATCAAAACAAAGCAACAGTCGGAGAAACAAAAGTAAAACCAGTTTTGCAGTAGACAATTTTGCAAACATGGTATAAAAAGAGCTTGAGACCACATGAAGGACTGAGGGTAATATGACACTACTCTCCAGATTTCTGAGAAAAGCAACCCATCTCTCTTTCTCTAAAGCTCTCTCTCTCTCTCTCTCTCTCTCTGAAGCTCTCTATGCTCTTGCAGCCTGAAGACAGACCCTGTCCTCCCTAAGGGTTCTGCTCGGTGCAAACCCAAGAAAGAGTTTTTCTCTGCATTGTGTAGAAGACATGTTGTGAAAGGTTTTGGCTCTGACTGTCTGACAGCAGTGGGGGCAGTCTGTGTGAGGGTCTCATTCATGGCTGTGGAAATATGATGTGGTGAGTAGATGCATATGGGGCTGTACATCTCTCCCCCTTTCCGTCTGAAGTGCATTCAAACCACGTCGTCCTACTGAGAGCTTTATTATGCTGCCCAGGGGAACACATCGCCTCTGTGGCTGCATCATGGATCTCTCTGTGGACTCTGCCTCTCTGGTTTCTTTCTATCTTTCTATTGCACACAGTGCAGCAACTAACGGGGAATGCACCTTGTCTATCCCTAGAGGACCACAGGACTGACCAGCACGTGTCCTCTCATCAGCAAATCCTCCCAGCTCATCCTACCGCCACCTTTTTAGTTTACTGTGGGAATTTGGGGGACTGCATATTTCACTCAGGCTACAGCAACTTCAAAATAACTTCTCTCTCTTTTATATCCCTTAGAGGCAGAGTTGGAAATGTTGGAGAGAGTAGCTAGATTTTAAAGGAATTCAATCAAAAAATATCCCGCCCCCTACCTTCAGGCTTTCCTCCTCAGTCACTCCTCCACAGCACATGAACGTGTTGCCTCACTAACGTGTTGCCTCGCTAACATTACTGCTGGAGGACGTGTCCACAACGAGAAGACGAGAAGACGGGCCACCACCGGGTCCCATCTTCCTTCTAAACTCAACTGCTGACTGACAGCCTCCCTTAGTTTTCCAGTCAAACAAATAAACACTTCTATTAATGTCACATAAACACAAGCAAAACACGCTACCTCTAGCTCAGAGTTACCGCTTACTCTGACTGTTCACTTACTAACTAATCACCTGTCGCGATACACAAATTTGAAAACAGCAGCTTTCTCTCTCGTTCTTTGGCTTAGTGGACATGAGCACTGCGCCGGTAACTTAGAGCAGCCTGGGCTGGGCCGTGATTCATTCTGGCCACAATATCTCTGCCATTGTGCCATTGAGTTCAGGGGCAGAGTGCACGCAGGCAGGCAGGCACACAGGTAGACATGCAAGACACAGACACTGAATTTGTTTCTTTTTTATGTAAAACAATTTCATTTATTAATTGCTGTTGGCCTCAATTTCAACCAATATAACAAAAAGTGCTTTTAACTATGAATAAAAAGATTCCTCCTATATCATCAATGTGCAGAGAAGCTAATAAACTTGTTGGATCGTAAAGGACACCGTACAATATCATGGCAGCTACTGCGGGGGACAATACCAAGGGGAATTTTCTAAGTGAGCGTTGAAAGGCATCAATATATTGCGTTCAAAGGCACATTTAGGTGTGTGAATGAGCAGAAGCCTGCAGGTAAAACTAGAATGAGCTGTGTGTGAATGTGCACAATAAATCAGGGCATCACTGAGAAATGTGAACATGTGACGTTACATATGAACTTCAGAAGATTGATACAAACCCAACTGGAAAAAAAAAAAAAAAGAACGCAATCCACAAGACCAAAATGACTCACAAGAACAAAACACAAGAACTGATCAGCAGTAAGTATACTTGTCTCTCCGATTCAAAACAAGTAACACATACCAGCAGCACTTGGGATAGAATGCGGCCCCATACAATTAACAACAATTGGTTGCATTCCCTTAAGGATTTTCCCAGACAAAAGTGCTTGCCGTATCAATACTGTCCCTAGCTCCCTCCCTCGCCTGCAGTGCTGTGGTATCATATCTGGCCTCTTTGTGCGCAGGGGGATTTCCAGCCGCTGAAACGGTGAGCCGGTTGGGAATGGGCATCCGACCTCTGAGCAGCGTTTCTTTAACCGTGTGGGAACGGAGCGCTCCGTGTGGGACTGGGTGACATGTGACAAACGCGCACATATTTTTTGGGAACACACTCATGGTGACACGGTGACACAGTTGGTGTGATAGTGTGAAAGCGACAGAGCAGATTTGAAATGACACCAGGCCAAATTGTGTCCTTCACACAGTGGCGCTGTGGAAGCGACCGGACTGGGGCTAACCATGTGCCACAATACATGTATGCAACTGCAATTCTACACACACAAAGATACGCACACACACTGTTCTGGTTGGTGATGACACAGAAGCTAAGTGGATAAGGTTGGACCTCGTAAAGAATAAGAGAAGACCATGGTCACGATAAAAACCTCACAGTTTGAAACCACTGTTTGGTGTGAGACAGGACTCACAGTCCAAACTGTGGTGTGGAGGTCCGACACATGCCCATTCATCAGTTCAACATTCATGAAGTAACTTTTCACCTTAACACATAAAGAAAACACTGAACGTGATCATTTATCGAAAGTTAGTTCAGAATTGTCCGAAGAGCCTATTCTATAAACATAGTACATAATGCAGTTGTAAGTAGTTTGTCTTGCTGCACTGATGGCATTACATTATCCCCACAAACTTGCACCTGCACAAACAATCACACAGCTTTCACATTTTGCTTGGCCACATATCGGAGAGACTACTCCTGTCCAAGATAGTGCAATTGCCCAGCAAGCATTCAACTGAAAACTGGTGATGGTGATGTGGACGAAAGTGCGATATGTCCGAAATTCGCTTTCAGGAAATTATAATCTTGATTGAAAAGCATTTTTCTAGAGGAATCCCTGGTCTTCAAACTAAACTCTGATTGGCTAAACTGGATACAGTCTCTGTTGTATCATCAGTTTCAAAATAACAGCAATAAGTCAAACATCCAGTGCTGTCAGAGAGTATTGTGACAAAGACATATCATATTTTTCTGTCTTAAATCCAAACAGAAGAAAGTGCTGACTTTCATATTCAGGGATGTTTGAAGGTGTGAACATCCATATAGCGTGATCAGGGAGCAGGCATTACCTATTCATTCATAGTCATCAATTTATGAACCTTACTTCAATTCTTAATTCATGGTTTCTTCGATTCCTGCTCAGCATCAAATTTAAAGCCAAACGTCAACACTTTAGTAAGTCATAGTTATTTATAACTTTCATATCCAATGGCCATGACTAGAGAGCACGGCAGATAATGTGTCACTGTCGACTGTATAATCTCATAATATCTTCCAAATTTGGCATTTACAGCAAACTGACTGTTGATAGAAAAAAAAGCAGCAAATTAAGTAACCCACCTCAGCAAACTGCTATAGCTGTATGGGTTTTCTATTTGAACTATGATCTCTGTGTTTGCTTCTCAGACTGGTGCACATTTTAAAAGGCTGAGAGGCACATGTGACTGCTTTGTAGTGTGACAAATTCTTTACATTCTTTCTGATCAAGGGAATTACAACTAATCAAGAACTACTCTATGATGCATTTGAAGCTTACACTGCAGTAGATCATCATGTGTTCATTAAGCACACAAAGATGGAATTTATCAGAGAATAAAGAGAAATTACAATACATTTAAAAAGCTGCAGAATCCATTCTTGAGAAAAAACTGAGTAAGTCCTCTCCACTGTTGACAAATGATCATACAATCATCAGAAAACACATTATAACTGTGTAATAAAGCCATTTAAATATAATGTGACAAGTGTAATGCAATAGTTGATAAACCGGATACATATAATTACAATTAGAGTGCTCTAACAAAGAACCTTACACAGAGAATGTGACCTTGCATAGTGCAGCTCTTGTACAAGCAAAAACCTAATCTTGTGTCTCAATGACTGAATCGCTAAAAAACATGTCTGGCCAATGGTCAGTAATGAGCAGACGGAAGGTTAATCAGATCTACTCAGCAAACGCAGAAAACCCCAGCTGCACTGAAACCATTCTTCTCTTAACAGACTTGTAATTGCAGAGACAGACAGACAGATGCGGCTTACAAAACAACTCGTGAAGAGGAATGCCAGCCATTTGGCATGTACAGTACAACAGATGAATGGCTTTTGTTGAGGGGTTTCACCGGGCCTAGTTGACAGAGGGCTAAAGTCAGTGCTCCCCAGCCCAGCAGACAGACGGGACAAAGACAGGCCAGTGTATTTCACCCACAGTTTTTCTCTAGGGGCCTTTTCACTGCTAATCCACTGGGCCTGAGAGGAGCAGCAGGACAGGTCAGTAATGCTGCTCCACCTCTGTGGAGGCCTGAGTCTTTGGCAGCATTATGGAGGCAGATAAAGGAGCTAGACGCTGCCTTCTGTGTCTCTGAAGTCACTCTTGTCGAGCTGATCCTGATCCCTGACATCGGACTATTGGAAGGAAGGCTGGCAGGTCATTGGCTCAGTTTGATGGCCAGGTAAGCTGCTGTAGAGCCTGCTGTTACTATAGTCTGTCCTGGCTGGGCGCTCGCACTATGGCTTGTCTGTCATGAGATCAACAACAGACATCACTACCTTCCTTAACCACCTCCCCTCCCTATTTGAGTCTGTCTTTCTCTCTATCCGGCTCACTTTCCCAGGTCTCCACCCTACTTCTGGATGCCCTAAATCACCCAGCCCACTTTTTTAATAGTGGCCAATGCCCCTGAATCAAAAGCACTCTAAATATGTCACATTCCACATGGTACCTATCTCTGTGGTGGCAGACTTTCTCACAGAACTTAAACCCTATTTTTCTTTGAATGAGAGTACTCTATTGTTGTTCAAATTGTCCATCCAAACCCTAGCAACTTCCCCAAATCGGTATGCCGCAGGAATTCCTGGCTCCACTGCCAACTCTAGCTACCTGGTAAAGGGGATTAGGGCTGCTTTATCCTTTAGTCAAGAATGCGGAATGGCTGAACTTCTGACCAAGTCAGACAGGCTTGACATTCAAAGCCTGTGTTCCAGGGTGATGCCTCCAATCTCTGTTGTCCTTCTCTCAACTTAAAATTCCATTAGAACAATTTGATATCAATAGCACTTAATAAACTATTTAAACTGTAACCTACTGTATCTAATGAATAGTGATGTATGGTGCAAATAAAGTAGTGATACTGACACAAAAGCTTTCATGGAGATCAGATGTTTAAGAAATAGGCTGACACCCATGCGAGTGTTTGGCCCACAGCCATATCCTTGATATAATTATAATCCTAACATTCATGTTTGAACACCATCCATCCTCATCAAAGACGTTGAGTTAGAACAGGTAAAGCCATGTGCCCACCCATTTGTCCCACTCCTCCTCCTTGGCCTTCAGGCTATCATGTAGAAATAGCTATCATCGATAGCATTCCTAAGTCATGACACTGCTCAAGGTGACTACCACTCCCAGTAACCCGGCAGCGAGTCTCTCACACTCAAGCCCATTCATGAACAGCATCCCTGTGCAAGCCTTCCCATCAGAAAATAGCTGCAAGGTTGCACATGGCCCCATCCAAACATGAAGGGAAAAAGGTAGGGTGAAATTTATAGGTTAGGCCAGGTTAGCAGCTACTGGCGTTACCAACACACCTTCCATCACAGATCATCTGTCAGAGATGCTGCATATTTAAAGAATACAGATACAACGCTAGCATCCAGAGTATAAGACAGAGTACAGCACTGGTGAAAAATTCATGCATTCTTTTAGATTCTCTAAACTGGCACCATAAGCCAGTCTTGTGAACAGGCAAAGGTCTGAGGTACATGCCAGGGCAGGACTGGGTGTACTAAGGCAGGGTGACGCTTTCTCTCCCCTTCAGGACAAATTTAAATATTGTAACTTACTGTAGGTAGCAGTTTAATCTTTTTTTCACAGCTTACTGAGCAGTCCCAGACAGATTTTCAATATGGGAAATAATGAATAACACAGCACCAATGTGGAAACAAAACCAGCCTTTCAGAGGACTTTTGTACCAGCTAACCCTGCACACTGACTTCAGACAATGGCTCATCACCTCAAGCTGCATCATACAGCGTCTAATTAGTTCTTTAAGATCACCAACCCATCCTCAACCAGCTACCAGGCTATTCATGCAAACACTTTATACAAGTGATTATGAACTCTTTACTGAATTTGTATGTAATATTATCCTCTGTACATGATCTGCTCTAGAACAGAGTATAGACTACATCTTTTTTTACATGTGTGCATTCAGACCGTCATCCATAAATATGTTCTGATTAATGTCGTAATAAACAACTCTAAAAGTGCCAGGTTTGAAATATAATCATAGAACAAATGGCATTACTTTTTAGACTTTTATTTTGGAAATTAATTACATGAGGGACTCATTTCCTCATACTGTAAAGACATATTGAGAAGGAAAGAAGTCATCTGAGGTAAGAGAGGTTAAGCCTGTGTTTAAAGCGTAAACTTAAAAATTCCGTCGCTAGGCCACAGCCCAAACTATGATCAAACGCAAAAACCAAATCTTGCATTTATCTCAAATCAAAACCAAACGGGGCTTTTCCATTTTTAGCGGCTGCCTATCTAAGTGACACCACATAAGACAAATGCACTGTATAAAAAAACAGAGAAGAATCTTACAAAACAAGGTGTGTCTTGGTTTTGGCAAGGTAAATGTGTCTTCCTCTAGAGTAGAAAAAGAGTAAACAGGAACTCCTCCCGTAATTATGTTTACTTTAAAGATAAAAATGACACAGTAAACTGACATCAAGTGGACTGTCAGTTAGAAAGACCTGTCCTGCCGCTTGGATGAGGGGCAAGTTTGGTTTCTATTGAAACTATTCAGTCAGTAAGTCCCATTGCCTCTCTCATCACACAAGCTTCACTAGCCTGTGTATGGAAGTACATTGAGGACAAAAGATTTGAGAGAGCACAAAACAAATTCTCAATGCTGCTCGTCTTTCAAGTCAACATTTGAGGGCGTGCGGGGACGGATTCGTAAGAGCAGAATCAGAGCTGAGCGTGCAATCCAGATCACACACATGCTTCATTCTCAGTCTGCTTTCTCAATTTTCCTCAGCTGTTTTAGCAGCCTCTGAGCACTTGAGATCACAAGAGCCGTTTTTGCCCAGCAAGCTGTTAAAGAAAACACGCACGTTTGCAGGACAGTGGCATGTCTTTTTCAAAGTCTGCACAAGGCAAAAAAGACAGCTTACCCCTCTGTAAGGAGCAAACTGGAAACCATATGACTATTTAGAACATGATGTACATATTCTGCCTCTTCGTTTAGTCTAAAATTGTAATTATTTGTGCAAGTGGGTCTGCATTATAGATTGACGTTCAGCTAAATTCTGGTGATCTAACTAATCTATTTACTATCTATTTACTGATGCCCTAGTTTATTGATACTGATATGTCAGTACCACGCCTAACCCTAACCCTAACCCTAACCCTAACCCTAACCATTCTGAATGTAGCCACAGCACAAAATAACGTATGAGTAGTGGTATTTTTTGCCTACACGTGGGTCAGGAAATCATTCACACAAAGCTAACTATGATGTATAGCTAGACACAATGGTAAATACATTTCAATTAATTTGACTCTTAAAATTACTCTCCTAAAAAAAAACTATACCTTTTGCCAACAAACCAAATGTGACTATAGTCATTTAGTGTCAACGCATTTAGATTTTTACTACAAACACCAAATACTGCTCTTTGTTTCCATCTAGTGGTTAAAAAAATGCCACTGACTCAGCTTTTTTTTTTTTTAAAGCAGAGGAAACAGAATGACCCTTCACTTTGAGGGCAAATTGAACAGGTGACGCTCTGCTCCCAGTCTGAGTTTGAGTGATTTAAGCTTTTATCATTGCAAGTGTGAGAATCCCTATTCCTGGCTCAAATGTAGTCACACAACTCTTCTTGCAGCTCGATTCATCCGTTAAGCTCTCGACTCTGTCCTGCCTCACCCACAGATCTGATATCTCTCTCACAAATCTGCCTGTGCGCTTTGAACTGTTGACTTGCAGACTCAGTAGCGCTGCTCTGTCAAAACTTTTGTCATCAATATACTTCCATAGCAGTGCTGCTGTCCTTCATGGGGGATGGGAGGCACCTGTGAGGGGGATGCTGCAGTTGGCCTTGCCCTCCTCTCAGTTCTGGAGACCAGCTGACTTATATCAGAGGGCCAAAAGTCTATCAAGGACAACAACACTCAGGCATGCCACTGAGTGAAGGGAACTAACCTCCTCCACCAATCTACTAGAGCAGAAATGGGACACAAATCTTCCCCCAGCACAGAAACAACTACACAAACTCACACATTTTTATATATGTTGCGCTCTGTTCTCTGTAACTGATTCTGTCGATTAATGAGTCTTAGCTCAGAAAATCTCACCGGCTTTTTCGTTCCTCGAAAACCCCGGGGCAGCCAGAGCAGGGAGGACTGAGGCTCTGGCCTGACACCTGATGCCCTCCTCCTGGCACCAAAGGCCACTGAAAGATTCCTCAGGCTTGTGAAACCAGCCGGCTGTGCACAGGGTTCAAAGATTCAACAAATTCCAGGGCAGCTCTCAGGGGACAGTTACTTTGTGAACGGCCACACAGAACCAAAAACCCTCCAAATATTTGAGAATGGTAATTATAGACTCACTAAACTTATCAGGGGCCATGAATGCTCTTTTGATGAATACTCTTAGATGAAATGCTGTATGGATTTAGCTATTAATATTAATATTTATATGTATACGCTATATATTCACTTTGACAATATTAATGCAATAAGCAACATTATTATATTGGTCTATAAATGCAATTCTAAGAGCAACATATATTACAATTGCATTTAATGGTTATGTTATAGCAACAACTGAGTGTGGCTGCACTGGATCTGACTAAATTTGCTGTGGTCCACACAGCGATCACTTAAGGCCATACACATAATTAGATAATGAGGAAAAAACAATGTGCAGTCTGGGACTCTGAAAAACTTCCTATTGGGGTGGGAAGGTGGGTGTATGTGTGTGTGGGTGTGTGTGTGTGGGGCCTGTCCAGATGGACAGAGGGCCAATATGGACGGAGTGGGGTCATAACAGAAACTAGAGTATCAAAGCTGAGAGGGCTGATTCCAGAAACTTGGCACTTTCAAGTAGCACTTATCCAGGGGTATCATATAAACTTAACCCTGCTGTCAGAATGGCCGCCTGGAAGGAAATGAGTTGAGGGTCATGACCTTGAAAGCACAAGTCAAACGCCACCGTCCATGGAACACAGAGAGTCACAAGGTAAGCTGCACAGCCGAAGCCTCGGCGCGCCAGATGGCTCTAAAATCTGAGTCGACGGCTGATGGAAATCTCTGAAGACTCATGTCCTGTCTCGGCCCCCTCCACAAGAGCAGCAGGCTGATACATAAGTAACACGGCAACTGTCACAGGACGACCACACACCACTTTGGACCAATTTACTTTCATCCATCTTTCGGCTAAATCCAAAAAACTGTCAAATTTAAAAAAAGGAAGAAGAAGGAGAATTTGCATGTCATCGGCAGCACTTGATAATCTAGCTTTAATTTCATGTTTTTTTTTAATCTTGCTGTAATATTTGCTTCACAGTGACAAATGTTTTCAGGTTTTTTTTTTGTTTTTTGCTTCCAGCCAAAAACGTACAACCTGGTAACAAACACCAACCTGGTAACAAACACTGTCAAACAATGTCATTCACCACACTACCTGCAACACAAGTGGGTCATCAAGATGCATCACTACGTTGCCCCAATATCACCATGGTAATAAATGTAACAAACAATTGACGAAGCACATTTCTCTTTCACACATTGTCTCTGCACTCACACATCAGATATGCACTTCATGTTTAACACCCCTTGCTTCCAATAATCTTCACTACAGCCTCGTCTGAACTGTAACGCCGCAACTGTAAACAGCTGCTGAGTGTCTGATGTATGTGCTATGTCCGCCATAACGGTTACTGGAAGAATTAAGATGGCTTTGTTATAAATGACAAGATCACTTCTTGACTTGTAGTAGCAGCCGAAGCAGTGCACATGCCTCTTCAACTTCCCCCTCCGCCCCGTTTGCAGTGGAGAGTGAAATACTGCTAATGACTGTTTTTGGTCAGGCCTCTTGACTGACAAGGTGGGATTAAGGAGTCTCACAGTGTCTGCTCTCCTTCCAAAACCCACTGAACATCCCACTAGCTTAAGGTTCATTCAGCAATATTGCCTGGCGGACCAACTTAGCTCAAAGTCACAGTGAGTAGATAGTCGCCCGACTTGCTTGCATTACTCATTACAACAGTATTTCCTCTGGCTCGATGCTCTCAATAAGTCTTAAATACTAAAAGTTTCACACCAGTTTATGATTTGTAATTGAAACTTTGTTGAGTCCACCTTCACGAAAATAGCAATGATGGTGTCAAAGGTAGAAAACCCCCCCTTCCCCTCTTTAATCCCTGGCTTATCCCACCAGCTCTACTGTCTACACACTTCAAAACACTCAGTCACCAGCCGAACCTGAGGCCTCTTGCTCGCTGCCGCTACACCATGCACAATGCCTCGTCAAGGTGTCTTATTTCTGAGTCACATTCTTGGATGAATGCTATCCTGAAATCAAATCATGTGGAAATGTACAGACAATAGGTAGTCTTGGCCATGGTTGATTGGTAGATGAGAGGATTTAGTAGGGAGTTTCAATAAACAGACATATAATGAACATGCACAGGTACGTAAGAAAGAGGCCTTTCTCATTCCAAGCACCAAAGACTTGCTTGAGACTGGATATCTCCTCTAAGTTAAAATGTTTTAGGGTCTGTTCTTGTTCTGTCAGCAACAATTGGTATTCATCCTACATTGACAAGAACACGCTATTTCCAAATCATTTCCTCAGTTCAGCTTGTTTTGTGTGAGTTTTCAATATGTAGCAATACATCTAATGAAACTGTCTCTTATGAAATAATCTCACTGATGGCCTTCCCGGCACTGAGTTTAACTGCCAAAAGTGAGCGCATTTGGGTGTTATCGCCAACACATGTGTCACTGACTCACTGATTGTCCAAAGCTCCCACAGTCATTTGGTGCTGAGTTGCTGTGATGGATGTCAGGACTCAAATGTGACTGAAATCCTGAAATCCACCGCATGTACAGTAATACACACATTAGTGATCAAAATAAGGGTCCGCTCACACTTGTTTAGCTACTTGGAATCCTTTTAAAATGAGAATATATTGTAATATAATTCACCAGATAAGTCTTAGAAAAGAAAGAAACCACACAAGATGTGCACATGCCTGTCTCTACAATCATACATGCTTTATGAAACAAACAAAAATAGCAGTGTACATGTGAAACATGGTAGGCCTGAGCCAGTACTTGTGACAGCGCCCGTCCCTCAAACCTTCAGTCACTAACTCAACCTGAGGCCCCCAGTTCACTGCTACTACAAAACACAGGTGGTGGCCTTGCAAAAACACATCATGACCAATAGTGGTAAAATACAAGAAGAAGACGTCTTTAACTTGCCTTCCCCAGCCCATTTTGCAGCACTCTTGAGAAATGAGAAACCATTTCTGGAAACCTTTCACAAGTCACCAATTTCTCAGGTTTCGGGGATCCCGTTCCTCAGCTGGTGATGAGTTACAGATTCTGCTCGTTGTGATTTTAGCTGGCTGGTGAAGCTTCACAGAGCATTTGCGAACTTGGTTTTGGTCATTTGTTTCTCTCACATATAGGGCAAGTGATGAGTCACTTTTAATTCATTGACGCAGAACACACATGCTGTGTGAATGTCTGATCAATGATCATGGTCATCAGTACTCAGGCCTCACCCATAAAACCACATGACATTTTTGTCCCCCATTCAAAGCAAAAAGGTTAGGGGCTATAAATAGCATTAAGAATAAAATGTTAAACAGTTTCCTCATGCGCCAAAATTGAGGTTGAGCCTCAGGATGTAAACTAGCAACTTTATACCTGTTGAAACTTAAACTGATGACAGCATGACAACAGCTAGCCTACGAGAGGAGCAGTGACAACAGTTGTGTATGGTTATGAGTTGTGTCTATACAAAAAAAAAAAAAAACTAAACAGGAAACAGAAAAAACGCCCCAAAACACCACATTCCTAGAAATCCTCTAAAAAATGAATACCAAGAACAGGACGTGCATGCAGTCTTCACTACGTCACTGCGTTTCCATTCTGCTGTTTGGTAGCTTGACAACGGCTGCTTTGTTGCCACTAACACACATAATGCTCAAACATTTACATGTTATATGAACTGTGACGACAATGAGGTTGAGATTTACTGGCAAAATACGACATTACTCTGCATGAATGAAAGGTACTACATCTATGCATGGTTTTAAAAGCCGTCACCAGTACTTCACTCTAGATGAAACATGAGTAGGATTACCCCACGAATGGCGCCATAAGTTGAGAATACTGTCATGGTGATAATTGTAACAACTGTGGTCTGAATGTAAGAGTGTAAATAGCACTGTAACCTAAAAGTATTACTTTGAGAAACAAAATGAAATTAGCAATTGACCATGTGGTGTTCTAGTGAAATGTGTGGTTTGCGTCAGGGAAAATACCTGCACATCTGTCTGCCAACTGCTGTACAAACAAACATGTAAACACGGACATTTAGTTCTACAGAAAACGTCATGTAGCTCTGTCAAGCACAAAGACACGCACACACGACTCATCCCCACTTATCCTAATATCTGTTGGGAAGGTCTACACACATGCACATAATCGACCTAATGCAGGCTGCAGGAGAGCTGGGATAGTGGAGATGTGGAGTAGTCAAGGTGTGATTGGATCAAAGGGGACTGATGGTTTTGGCTGGCAGAGTGGAGACTATCTTTCAAGGGAGATTGGTTCAACGGTTAGGCCCCAGATGGTTGTGCACCTGTCAAAAAGAAAATACTCAGCCTCTGAAAACCTCCAGAGCTCCAGGATGTAGATTCATAAAACCCTCTAAGAGCTGGAATCTGATCCATCCATGACCGAGGACCAGGTCACACAATTATGAAAATGTGGAGCCTTTCTAGCCTCAGATAAACAAAAAACAAAGATTTCATTTTTTTATTACAGAAGAATATTAAAGGTGATACTCTAATTTACTCTGACTTAAATTCCCTTTACTGTCCATCAACATATATCAGGCCCCTTATTCAAAACTCCCAACTGCTAAAACGCAGCTTTTGTTGTGAAATTCTATACATACATATGCCAAATGTAAACACACTCTATTCGGTGCATTGTATGCACTTTGTAAGTCTGACGCTACGTTCTTCCTTTGTATCGTTATAATCACGACCAGCGACAATTTAAAATCGACTCAAAGCGGCACAGGTGGTTCAGTTGATGTGCCATATGGTGGAATTTAAGATGTATGCACTGCGCTTGGCTTCAACCGATTCATGGTAAATATTAAATGACAATCAATTATGTTTGGACAGTTAAATTGTCCCAGTGTTTATGAGCTCACTCTTTGTGCTTTTACACCTGCCACAGTGTGTGGACATGACTGGTCTCAATGGAGCGAGTAAATTACTAATAGGTTTCCAGCCCTTTTACAGCACTTAACAAAACAGTAAAGACACAATGTGGGAAACGGCATCACAGTGTCAGAAATGGCGGGTTGAGATGTTGAGATAATATGATGAATCATATTTCAATAATGATGTAAAACCCCTTTTGGCAAAAATTGTTATTGATTATTGATATTGATGCTGATTGTTTTATCTAAAACTAATATTAAGTTAGTAATCATTTGCTCTTTTACCGTACATGTGTGTACCCAATTTGTATTGTATTTGAATAATACAAATGTATATATTGTAACTTTAATAAAAGCTATTCAACTGTGTACCCTGCAGATATTCAAATTTTACTTAAATGAGGTTTTATGCATCATTAAAGGGGCAGTCCAATGATTTAATGCTGCACTTTCATTATGTTAGGGCGCCCTGATTAAAAATAAAAAAAAAGTTGCAGTTGCAGTCACACCCTGACTGTTGAGTGAGTCAGACTCCAAAAACACAGGATCCCACATTTCCCATAATGAAACTGGATATCGCCCTCCATTAGACTCCCCTGCCAACTAAATGCCCACGACTTTAAAGCTCCACATGTGCAAGCAAGGCAATTTTATTTATATAGCACCATTCAGACACGAGGCAATTTAGATAACTTCAAAATGATATAAAGATGAAAGAGACATAAAAGAGAATTACAATTGTGTTTAAAATAAGATAAAAAACAAGAGCAAGCAAATAGTTACAGGAAGGTAACAAATCTAATCTATTGGAGAGCCACAAAATCTACATAAGCTGACAGTATTAGCAGACCTCAGGTATTCAGGAAGCTTGTTCCACAGGTGGGGAACATAAACTAAAAGCTACTTGTTTTGATCCTGGGAACGCTGCGTGGACCTGTACCAGATGACCTGAGGGGTCTGGACGCCTCATAGCATACGAGAAAATGTACAAATGTATTTGGGCCCCAGATCATTTAGAATTTTATAAACATTTAATAGGATTTTAAAATCTATAATTTGACACACAGGAAGCCACTGGAGTGATTTCTGGACCAGTGCAAGGCGCTCTACGACACCATTGCAACCACAGTTGTTTAGACAGAAATCTTTCAATTCTTGCTATGTTCTTAAGGTTGTAAATTTTGTTTAGCTTGTAAAGCAGAAACAACCTTGATGCCACGCCAGGGTTATTCTTTTAACACTCTGGAAAACTCCTCCACAGCCACAGTAGACACGGGCTGAGTAGTACTTCTCATGACCAGCAAACTGAGTGAAACACAAGATGAGGATAACGAGAACCAAATCTGTCAGCAACAAACGTTCTGGTAATATTTCTGTATCTTAGACACCATGCTTCACTGCATGATTAGGTCCCTTTCACTTTAAAACTGTTACTGTGAGCCTATTGTACACATGTGATCCCCTACAAGCCCCTGAGCGTGTCAGGGTAGAACTGTGTTGTCACTGTTTGGTTCGAATCAGATAAAATAACAAGTTTTAGATATTACAAATAAACATCACATTCTCAAACCTTGGAATGTTCCCATTTATTTAGCCATGTAATGTACATCTGATTTTTTTTATGGCATGTGAACACTATCACTCAGGAAAACATTAAAATGAATGCAGCAGTTCCATCTTAAGGTCACTAGTAGGTACTACAACAAGAAACAAAACATCTTTTACACTTGGTTCTGTCTATTTACACACATCTGTTTCTCTCATATACAGACACTCTTTTTCTGCTGCTTATGAAATTCAGACAAGAGGATGTTCATTGTATGTGTGCAACGCTTCTGCAGGAGAGAAAAATATGCATTATCTGCGTAGGAAAGCTCCATCAGAGAGACTATTGAGGGAGTTGTACTCAGAGGAATTTAAAAGGTCTGCATGTCATTGACCAGAGGGTTCCTGCAAGCTATGAGCCCAGTTTGTTTGTTGCAAAGGGAGATTTTTGAATCATGAGCAGCCCCATTATTTTCAGGCACACGTCTTTCCCCTTAAAACACAGGGAAACACATGTACTCATGCATAATAAAGTGCACACACATAAGCACACACGCGCACATACACTGCAAGGTTTTGTTGATGTTTAAACCTCTGTTGGCACCTGATCAGACCAAGTTTCCCATGAAGTTTTCTGTGGAGCAAAAGTGACTTGAACTGATTGAGGCGGATAAGTGGCCTAAGCAAATAGCCCTTCCACTGTGACAAGGGAGTGGAGAGAGCAATTAGTCTGGTCTTGAGATCTACAATTCCATAACCTCAGATAAACCTTGGTGATTACTCCATAAAACCGGCCTTTTCTGAATGGCATGTCATTGAGGAGAAACGCAGCCGTGTAAAGTGCAAGGCTGGCAAAAGTCCTGCACTTCAGCGGGTTAAAATTCAGTGCCATGGGAACCGTGCCAATCATCCATATTCTAAGTTGTGACAGAGATAGCTCTGGGAATAAAGGCATACCAAGCGGACACACAGAACGCATTAAAGAGCAAACAACAGTGGCACGCTGTTGGCAGGTAAAAGGCGTCGTCTGCCAAAACAAAGACGAACCCATGCTTTTCTTAACTGCTTTTAAGCGTTGGCACTCAGTGATGATGGTGAACTTTATGCCAGTCCTAGGGCTTTAAAAATGAGAGCGAACGTCATTATCGGTTAAGCAGCAGACTTTGGCTGCTGTTAAGGCTTATTTAACTACATAACATAACACTCTCATAATATGGTTACATTTGATTAACACATCACAGCTGAATGAGACAAAAAGCGAGAGAAAACTTTTTTTTTTTTTCCTACCCATATGTTCCTCCCCAAAACTAAATCTAACTGATTTCTGTGAAGTCGCTTTCTGCATGATCCACGTGCATCTCTCCCCGTTGTAATTGGCAGCTAGATTGTGAGTGTAGCAGAGAAGGAGGGGAGTCACAGTTACAGTACAGTACAGTACATCCTAGCTCACGTCCCAACAGCTGATAGCTTCACAGTTCACAAGACAGCTCCTGATACATGGTCAGGACGCCACTGCTGGCAAGGACGCCAGCTACACAGCAAAGTACAGTACAGCACAGTGCAGTGAAGTATGATCTAACCAGGAGTCCAGCAGACTCCTACAAATACAGTAGGTGCCTGGTACAAACACAGTGCACCACAGTGTGGCTCAGACTGTCTGGGTTAGTAACAGACGGCAGCAAGCAGATGCAACGTAGTATGGAACATTACGATATACAGGGTGGAGAGTAAAAGATTATTACATTACAGTGTAGTACAATTTGGTATGATTCAGCAAACGGAGTCCAGTTTAATGTGATACAGGGAACTATAGTGGAGTCTGGATGGGGTGTAACCAAAAGACCCAAGCATATAGGCCCTGGTAAAGTACAGTAAAGGGATTCAAGATGAGGGGGCTGAAGGGACAGAGGGAGGGAGGAGTGGAGAGATTGAGCGTAACAAGCAAGCACACATAAAGCCGGTCTCATTCTTTTTTCCTCCCCTCCCTCCCTCTCTCTGTCTCTGCCTCTCTCACCATTACAGCAGCATTAGAAGCTGAGCTGCTCAACTGTTCCAAGATGTCAGAACTACAAAGCTCCCTTGAATGAGGGAATGTGGGGCCCAGGGCGGCGAGGGGGTCTGGAACAGCTGGCCCAGTGGTGGGGCCTCCTGTTCCCTCGCTCTGCAGCCGCTAGCTAGCTGGGACAAGACAGGGATGTCTGGCTGGGGGGTGGTGTGTGTGTGTGTGTGTGTGTGTGTGTGTGTGTGTGTATGTCAGAACAGGAGGGATGACACAGGGATCACCAGCAACGTCCCCCTGACCCAAAGCTGGAGAGGACGGGATGGGTGGGGACGGAGGAGGAAGTGTGTCACTGGGCGAGGTTGAGGAATTGTTGTCAGTGATGTTCAAGTTCATTTCAGGCTCTGAGCTTTCAGTGAGCAGTGGTTGCAACATTGCACAATGACATGGGGTACATCACCAAGAAGGAACTGAGCAAAGAGTCGGAAATTGAGTGTAAAAAGTAGAGATTGAGAAAGTTATTATATGGGTTTCTTTTGTAGCACATGCACACAAATTCACGCATGTGCACACATGTGCACAGAGAGCTGCATCTCCATCTGCTCATGCTCTGTGCTTAGGGAGACATGGAAAATTACAGGGAGAGAACACTTGTGGCTTCCATCTCATCTTTGGTGTCAGAGAAGTGTGACTTAAAAGGGAGGAGGATAAAAGGAGACAAACTATTTTCGACAACTGTAAACAGGAGAAAGCTCTGTGCTGTTGAAGCTTAGCACACAGAAAGAAAAAAAAGATATCATATAAGGTTTCAGCAGAGTTCAAGGAAAGTATCAAGTTAAAATAAAGCTTAATTCTGCAGTGCAGCGAGCCTCCATTTCCCAGAACATGAACATAGATGAATGTACGAGTGTTCCTGTGAGCTTATTGTGGGCCACCACACATGATGCTGGAAAAGACGGCTCAACCGTTGCAGAGGACAGGCACAATGCAGGCCATGGAAAGGAACTTTAAGCAGCTACATCTGCACTCACGGATATAGCAGACCCACAATTACTAGCTGCAATGGAAATACAACTTTCAAAGAACAAACTCAAGGCAAATATTTAATGTAAACCACCATACAGTAAATGTAACCAAATGACGTCGGGTCCCATGAACGGGTTCTGTTGTTCATTTAATATATGGCACCCTTCAAGAATCTCACTGTAATTGTATTGTTACTTGTTTTTATTGCTGTTTGTTTTTTCCACGCTTTGGGGATGTTGTCATCTGCAATAATGAGATACATATGAATTTGCTGGAGCTTTTTCTGACACAAAAATACACATAAAGATGCTCCCCCACCACACAAAGCACACACACATGAGCATGCACATAGTGGAGATACAAGCATATCTGCATGCTGCACACACACATCCACACAAACACACACACACACACACACACACACACACACACACACACACAGACAAACACACACCACACACAGCATTCCTGTTGGGGGTGTGAACACTTGAGACCTCATAGATTGTGAAGTGTACAAATTCCAAAACAGCAAAGTAAAACATCCCCTTTTAAAGAGAAGACTGGATTATTTTACAGGAGTTTCCGTTTGAGGGCGCAACACAGTCGGCCATACACTCGCTCCACACAACAACATAAAGCCCAGTCTCTGGGCGGCCTGGAGAGGCATCCAACTAAGATTAGAGCCAGTCTTAAAACCGGATCTTAATTGTGTACGTTTGTAATTATACAATGGTTCGCCTCTGCACTTCAGAGTAACTTAAACATCTGGAATTGGGCATGACAGAGGCTTTCTTTACCACTGCAAGAGAAGAAACAGTCAGCGAGAGTGAGATAGAGAGAAACAAGAGAAAGAAAAAGTGAAAGAGAGAAAAAGAACCAAGAAACAAAGCACAGAAATAAACTGCAGCAGCAATTCAGCAGCTCAGGCTTTCCTTTCTAGTGCGAAAGCATGTGAGGTATGTGCTGGAGGAGGACACAAAAGATGATTCCTGGAGTTCCTCTTTTGGCCCAGAACACAGCAGTGGACCAGCCAGCAAGCCTTTCAACCAGCCAGCCAGTCCCAGCTGCAGCAGCTAGGGAGACTACTCGAGGTCTCTCAGCAGCTTCTTGGAGGCTGCATGGTGCATGTGCAAGCGGCCACATGCAAGCATGAGCATGCACATATGCAGACTACATCACAGTGCAGTCAAAGTCATTGGAAGTAGAGGCTGAGTTTAGTGCTGTATAAACTGAATTCCATACGAACATATTTCACAATTTCATGAATCTCTGATTTACAGCTATGGAAATAAGTTGAGTGTTTGTCGTCTTTACAATTGCTCTGAGAGATCTACCTTAAAGAAATGTGTCTTGAAAAGTCACAGCATGGTGCAAAATCCCTCTTAAGGACCCACGACTTAGTGTGGGGACCTAACTCACACCAAATGTGGATGAACGACATATTTTAAGCACGTGGTGTGTGCAGGACAAAAACGTCAACACTGAACATTGCGATTCTTCTTTAGAAGGGGCTTCATGATGTGCGTCAGAGGCTTGGTGTACAGTGGTATCTGGTCATGCTGAACAACTTTGCCGGAATTTGTCCTGCCGTAAATATTGGCCATGCAGAACAGTTGGCCTGAGGATCCCTTTTGCTTGCTATAAATGAGATGGAGCTGTGGCTACTGAACGATATGCGTGTATTTTCTAGTATGTGCTGATTGACTTCCAGTGTATTCCCTATACAGACCGTTTCTGTGTGTATTCACTCAAGGAAATCACTGAGACAATTTCCACTCTGGTGAATGAAAAGACGTATTCATTTAGACTTGGGTCAAACTCTGGTTTGATTGACATAATGGCATGGAAACAGTTCATTCATCCATGCCATAAACTACTGCTTGTGACGGCCTGCGCTTTGAAACCTGAGCCGGCAGCAATCTACCTCCTGATATGTATAATGTTAACATTAAGTGAGGCAATAGCGCTCATTTCCTCAGTTTATTATTGCACACACTGGTTACACAAAGACAGCAATCTTACACAATTCACTTCTGCAGCGGGAATGAAAAAAGAAAGAGGAAGCTTCCGTCTGTGGGAACGGAGAGGACAAACACTGAAAGTCACAGGAGTGTGGTGGGTCATTTGGAAGTGGAAGACAAGGCTGCAATAGCAGCTTGGTGCTGTTCACTGGGACCGGATTCAGAAGTTAGACGGGATACTGCACTCTTTATGGAGCAGCTTTGTTGGAGTGACAAAGGACAGGAGAAGGTAGAGAGATGGAGGAGAAAGGGATGGAAGAAAGCGAAAAGAAGGAAAAAAAGAGAACAAAAGTCATACAGCAAAAGACTGATTTTAAAATGATCAATTATGAAGCCTTAGTGCCTGTCAGGCCTGCAGTTAGCCTGAGAGTCATATCACCGCATGTATTTAATACGCCTAAATATGGTGGGATGTAAGGCTAGACTCGGGGGAAGATGGATGTGAGGAAAGAGTGAAAATGTGGCCAGTTCTATTTCGATGAACTCACTTTTCCTGAAGAGTCTTTACCAGTATGACAGATCAAACAATTATCTGTCTAGAGAAGAAGATGTTAAAGTTGTACACTAATGAAGACATCTGCAGTGAGTCTGTCTAAAAACCTAACATGAAAGGGCATCTCACAGCAGACGGGCGGACTGACAAAGACAAGTGGCACCAGAACCACATTTAAAGTTTCTTCCCATTTTCCCGTCAGGACCAACAAAGACAGACAACCTATCCTGCGTCAGATGAAACACCACCAAATGTCAGTGTAGTAAAGTATCCCAAATCCCTACAATGAGTCAATTATAAGTCTCCTCAGTCACTGGCACAGTACAGAAGCCAAAAGACATTTGGTGACCTCAGACTGACTCCAGAGAAAGTAGGCACAAAATGACAGTCCAGCTCAGACTGCAATGCCTGTGAGGCATTAGCCTCAAGCAGTCTCTGTTTGGCACACTGTGACCCAACTTAAATGGTGCGATGTTACAGCGTTATTATGGCAAAATATTATCAGAAAATATCAGGTGTGTGAATGCATGCGTGTATGCATGTGCCTGCTTTCCTTGGCAGGTGGCATTTCCTTGAGGACACACACACACGCACACACACACACACACACACACAGACAGTGTCCTCTGCATGAGATGACTCACATGCCGTGACATCTGGTTAGTGTTGGATACATTGTTCGGGGCAGCGCAGTGACTTAACACTATGCATAATGGAAGGAAAAAGGAAAAAGAGAAAGCTGTGGAATAAAATACATTATTATAATATTAGGCCTTGGTTCTCCATTAATGTTTTTTCCTCTATTAACAATGGGACACCATACTGCCAGCACAGGGGACAACTGCAAAATGACTAGTTCCAAGACAGCTTTCGCCTCTGGTGAGGAAAAGTGGTAAGAGAGGTCAAGGGCAAGAGGTGGAAAACATTAGAATCCGGGTAGAAAGTGAATTAGATAGTTGAGTTTGTGCCGTTTTATTTCGGAAATGTGTGAACAAGATGAGAGGCATTCCTATAGAGAGACATTAAATCATGTCCTGCCTTTTTCAAATATTCAAAATCGACTCTGCTCACTGTTTGTCTCCTGTCTGCATATGTTTCACGTCTACGGACATAACAGCTTGTTCTGGACTAAACAGGAAAACAGCCATCAGTGTGAAGTTGGTACAGATAGTGTCACGTCTAGTGTAAATGAAGCTGCTCTCGTCAGGACAAAAAAAAACTACTTCGCTGACTGTGCATGGAAATGAGCTCAGGACAGATCCAAAGCAAAATAATCTGTAGTGAATTTATCCTCTCATCCCTCATTACTGCATCCCCCCATGGCTTCATCTGGGAGAGACACTGGTAGAGAGAGGCTGCTGAAGAGACCCACCTCCCTCTTCTCCCAGCACTGCCTCAGGAATGCTTTTCTTCTGGCCCCCTTAGCCCCATGTGTAGACGCCCTCTCTGCAGGGTCTGTTTTGCATGTAAAGCAGGCTGCAGATGCTGTCCGCAAAAGCGACCAGGAGGGACAAGGGGGACCAGGACACAAGGAGGCCCCACTGCCATGCCACCCGCCTGGCCTCGCCTCGCTTTGCTGCCACCCCCTCCGCAGCTCCCCTCCCACAACACCTCTCATTACTTCACCCCTCGACAGTCCCCCTTTCCATCCACGGTTCGACATGCCACCCCTCCATCACCCCATTCCCCTCCATCCACCCCCTCGACCATCCCTCTGCCACCCTCCTAGCACACGCAGTTGTGTGTCTCCTGGGAAACAAGCTCTGGTTGGTGTATGGAGGCACGCTGAGCTCCGACAGACACACACACATACGCCATACCACTTCAGCGGATAGAAAGACCTGAGAAACGGCATTTGGACAGAGAGACAGAAAGAGAGAGAGAGGGGAGGGAGGAAGAGAGTGATCACCTCTAATAAAATGGTTCTTTACAATCCTGTTATGCATATTCAGCTTGACATGACTACATTCAGGGGGAAATAATTAACAAGTGTATGGCGTACATTAATATTGCATTTGACAGCAGACAGGTGGCTGGCTGGGAGCAGATGTTAGGAGGGAGACCAGGGGGGAGAGACTAAGTGAGAGGGAGATGGAAAATTATTACAAGGTTCTGGACTATAAACACAACTAACTTCTAGTCACTGGAGTTTCACAGACTTTTCAATTTAAATGCATCTCTGTAGTGCGGAAACAGTTAGTCGATTAATCTGTTAGTTAATCAACAACAAACCTGAACATTTTGAGGAAACGATGAATCATTTCAGTCATTAATCAAAACAAAAACAGCCGTCAGTTCCAGCTTTGCAAGTGTAAGGATTTAGTGTTTTTCTGTGCTTTATATTATTCCATATTCAATATATTTAGTATCGCTGGTGACAAAAATTTTCTCAATTTGAAAATATCACCTTGTATTCTGGTAAATTGTTATCAACATTTTTTCATCTTTTTTTGACAGTTTATAGATTAAATGATTAATCAATTCAAATTCAAGAGAATCATAGATAAAAATCAATATTAATTACAAAAAAAAATGCTAGTTGCAGCTCTGCATCTCTGATATGCAGCGTCTGGACGAGATGTGCAGCAAAGCGTCCATCACATTATTCATCCTTCCAGGTCCTCTGTCTGCTGCGCACAAAGCACCACAGTGTGGCCGGTCAGGGAAATGGGATGACATAATGGTGTTTTCCATCCAGGCTCTCCACTCCCAGGATCTGCACCGTGCTGAACAAGGTGTGGTAGGGTGAATAATTGTACTGACACACTGGTGCGCTTGGATAATGACCTTTTTTGTTACTTTTACAGTACACACACCTCAACCAGTCTTTACATGTGCGGCCCTTGATCCCAAAGCACACCTTTGTGACGCCTCGCAGTGCTTATGTAATTTCCAAGCCTGCTTTATTCTGTTCTGTTTGACAGGGAGTTACTGCTTCGCAAAGTGACAAACATTCAGACAGACTGGTGTCGACTGGGCTGACTGGGATGTTGGTTTCTCTTTGGTGATGCTGTGTGGTTATTCTAAATGTCGCAGTGCAACAATTTTGGCAAATTTGTGAAAAGAGTTACATGTGGTCATGTGTTAATGGTGCGACTTGAGCCACGATGATCAGGCACCTGACTTAACATATAACCTTTCATATAGCATATGAGCAAAGCAACACTGACTGAGTATTGAGCAATAACTTTAGAGGGATTTAAACTCTTTTGAACATCGTCCTACATGGCTTTATTTTCCAACGACACAAAAAGGAACCATCAAATAACAAGAGTAAACATTCATTTCCTCGCGTAAAGCCTGGAAGCGAGGGAGGGTTGATGCCTCTATTGTGTGAAACTGAGATGGATCTGTGGCCAGAACACCAGTTTGTGAACACCCCCCCACCCCCAACCCCTCACTTTACAAAACGGTCCTGTAACGCATTCAGACTCTTTATTCTACTGTACAATGTACATCTCACTCTGTCTGGCCTGAAATGCAGTATAATGGTGTGTGCAGCTCGTGGGATCTGCAGGTGAGACGTGGCTCTACGACACTACAGTCAAGACTGAGGGAGGGTGAGCATCACCTTTGTTTGCAGAAATACTCCCTTGGTTGAAATGCAGACTTGAAATCAAAACAAATGCCCCCTCCTTAAAGTCTAAACAATGCAATTTCTCACTCTTGTCTGTGGTTGCTCATTGTACGGGAGTGTCTGACTCTGCAGCAAACACATGGGTCAGGAGGCAGGAACTCTGGGAGTCTCCATGCTTTGCTCCAGCATTTGGAACCACTCTCGACCTATCACAAATTCCTCTTTCTTGGCAGCTATACAGTTTCCCCTCTCTCTCTCTCTCTCTCTCTCCCTTTCCTCTTTTCATCAGTGCTGGCAGTAGAACTGTAGTCTACATTCTGCACTAATTAACAACCTTCAGAGGAAGACCACCAAACTGGTGAACTGGCACACTCGAAGCACGCTTACAGTAAGAATCTCTTTCGTTCCTTTTTTTTTTATCTTTCCTCATTCTCTGTCCATCCCTCTAAAAGGTTATGCTGAGCTGAAGGTTGGTTTGCATTAGTCAACACATCTTTCAAGCTAAGATGGAGCTCCACGTACGCTCCAGTCGCCTCCAGATGACCCACATGCGTGCACACTCTCAGACGCTCACAGTGAAAATGGTCGCGCCCCGTCCATTGACCCTGCTGCTAGCCTCGCAGTGAAAGCTTGCTGTACGTTATCAGAGCATCAGAATAAACAACTACAACATCCACATGGGTAAAAAGGGGCGGCTCTCCCTCTGTGACACACAGAGAACAATGAACAATACCTGTTCCCATGCTGTAATATACAATGCTGTTGCTTCATTTTACATATGGATTGTGTTTGTACTTAAAATTGTTGTTATCCATCAACTCCACATCCAAACTATTCAACCATCCTCATGATCACAAAGCACAGTAGTACAGTGTGAGTTAAACCACTCTAACCGTTGTAGGAAAGATGAACACTGACTATATGATACACTTTAGAGCACGTTATGGTCTAAGTTCTTACATAGTGATTTGCCACTTCACTCTATTAACATCATCAATCTCAGCCAGGGATACCAGGACATGGCAGCAACTTGAGGTTGTTATTGGCCACTGCGAGTGGGTACAGTAGGAGTAAGAGTTGGATTTTCTTCCACAGAGTTTTTCCATTTCCCCTACACAGAGATTAGCCTGAGGTATTATCTGTTGTTTAGATTGTAGATTTAAGAGTCCCACTGTAAATACCTGCAGCACAGGGTGTGGATTTTACCCATTGCAACACTAGACTACAACACTATGTATTAAACATGATTGTTGCTCATTGTCACTGTAGGTGCAGAAAAACTCAACACAAAAGCATAAATGAAGGCTCAGTAAGGCAGATTATGTTCCACAGTGAGCACCATACAGGACACATCTGACTTGTCATTCAGCATCCGAAATCTTCACATAGGCATTAACGCGGAGATGCACACGTATGTTACCAGGGCAAAAATGTTTCAAAAATTATTATCTATACATTGAATAGATATTGTTTTTGCATCGGGCACCCATATTGGCAAAAACAAGGAGGAGCTGGAGTGTGTGTTGACTGTTTTCCTGATCGACTGATAACTAATGACTAATGGGAAAGATACGATCACCATCACACTATTGTCTTTTTCTCCCTTAAAAAAAAAGCACACAGGAATATTCAAGAGCGCCTGAGCTTATATACTGGAATGTACACAAATACACACACACACACACACAAATACTCTACGTCAAAACCCCAAGCTGCTGGTCTGGCGCATCAATTGAGTCTCTGTTCGTTCTCCTCACCCTCCTTGTCTCCACTGCCATCTCCCACACCACATAATTTGTCATAGAGCAGCACAACCTAAAACCATACAAGCTTCAAAGCACACTTAAATTAACATCAGGTACATGCTCTCCTTGGGTAAGGCGGGATTTCGACTAGTCCGGGTCCCACTGTTCCATTCTTAGGCTTCCCTTGGGAAAGTAGCAGTACTCTGTATTGAAGCCGAGTGGGAAAGTCACAGGCTTTCTCAAACTCTTGTCATGGAGTAAATTCTTAACATTTCTCATGTTTAAATTCCTTGATTGCGAATGTTGCAAGCAAACAGTGGCTCCCAAACAAATGAAGTGCATTAATCATGTTCATAGTGCCATGAAAGTAGGACAGAAGTTGGAGAAATGGTCTTGTGACCTAAGGGGCAATGCTAGTTCAAATCCCCTGAGCAGCTGGAGAGACGTGGTTGGGGAAAGTGACCTCCTGACAACTTCAGTCAACGTGCCTTCGAGCAAGACATTTAATCCTCAAACATTCACATTGAGGAGCCGAGTGTCCAAATGTAAAAGGCTGTGTGGTATTGTCTGAATATGAAACAGGGCATTGCTGGGAAAGAGTTGAGTGTTTTATTTCAACTTTCCCTAGATAAATAAGGGGCATAAATCATCGTTGTTTTCTTGGAACCTTCATGAAAAGCACCAGGCGAGTAAAGACAATTAGCACAATCAACAAAAGAGGAGGAACATAATGCAGTCACAGAAGTTGACAAGAGGTATTTCTTGTCCAGCTTCATTTGACAAACTCATCCTGGGTCAAAAGCCTGACAAGATAGCCCAAACATATAAAGCGAGAGGCGAGGGGGAAAGAATGAAGGAATTCCAACAAGACAGTGGGTCCGAGCGGACAGTTTGCCTTGTTTCCCAAAGAGATGCTCTGGCATGCCAATGATCACAGAAAGCCTTCCAGCGTTAAGTGACTCTGAATAGCAGCGAGGGGACAGCTAGAGGACAGAGCAACAAGACTGCTGGACCAGAGCGGGGCGAGTGGTGCTGGCAGGGCCGGCGTATTGTTCTGGGAGTCGCGCAGGAGGCTATCACGACCCGGGCCAACCGCTAGCCACGTGCTCCTCACCGAGGCCCGCATGAATTATTACATTTCATTCTGTTATCTTTCATCATGGTTCATTACAGATAGACAATTGAGCTTCAAGAGAAGCACCACGCTCAGGGGTACCCCCAGATGCCCTTAGAGAGAGAGGGAGAGAGAGAGAGAGAGAGAGAGAGAGAGGGAGAGAGAGAATCCCTGCACTCTCCACTGAAAAGGATGGAGGAGGATGGACAAAAACACATTGTCCGTGGATTTAAAAAGGAGGCTTATGGCTGCTATGAAAAAAGAAATGTGCTTTTAAAAGAGGAGAAGAATGAATCTGCCCGCTGATGCACACTCAATGAGATGTACGCTGGTGGAGCAATAGAAAAGAAGCCAGAATTGAAAGGGATGGAATCTGAGGCAAATGACACTCGAGTGTTTTGAAAATAACTGACAGCTGCACAATAGGACACCAAAACAGACTGCAATCTGCCCATAGATAGATGAAAAGACAGGGACTTGAATAGAAGTGCGACCAAATACATACAGAGATACTACCCATTCATAGCAGAAGTGGATAAATAGACAGCCATGAAAATGGACATGAAAGGTGAGGTTTTGCTCTGATAAATGAACCAAACAAAGAGATAACTACAAAGAACGTGTGAAACAATTAGGCTTTCTCATTTTAAGCACATGAGTGCCACAAGTATGCTTACTGTAATCCAGGCCTTGAGAAATTTTATTTGCCATAGAGCTACACTTAATGTATACACAAACATTCCCACAGAGACAATACAAAGACCAAATGCCACTTCATCATTTAAGTTATGAGTTCAGTAGGGGGCATTTGTATTGTTAGACCGAATCATAGCTGATTACAAACCTGTCTGGATCAATGGGTGGATCGCTGAGTGAATGAGCCATAACCATCCAGAAGAAATGCATGTGTATTGATAAAATTGCGGTGTCTCTCCTCATGAAGCTTTGTTATATGCGTCTGCATGTGTGTGTGTGCTGCTAATGCATGCGTGTGTGTGTGTGTGTGTGTGTGTGTCCAGAGAGGTGAGTATCAGAACACACTCCTCTTGTCACTCGCTGTTCGCTGCATAACACAGACATTTTCCATTCTGTCAGCGCAAGCAGCGAGCACACTGGCTCCTTCTAAACTCAGCCGCCACTTCATTAAATGACTTCAGACTCTTGGCAGAGTCAGTGGGAAAAGTCTATATTAACTGTGTGTGAGATCCACGGGGTGACCAACAAAGGCCATAGTTGTTCTTCTATGCTGGTTGCTGCTCGGGGGAGTTCGGAGGCCTATCGGGGTACCCCTCTGCTGGGCCCTCTGCCCTACTTGTGTCTTCTTCTTCTCTGTCTCTCAGACCTCAAATACACACAGACACAATCTAACACACAAGGATGCACACAAGAGTCACATAAAGCTTTGCTGACCTTTGCCCTACTTTCCAGGAAATGGTGCCGGGATTGGGAGTTACTGTAAATGAGCGAGTATGGAGGCTGCCACAGCGGAGATGCTGTACATGTACATGTGTATGTCGGTGGGGCACAGTTTTGACTTCATTACGCAGGATTGACTGTACCGTGCAGGAACGAGCCAAGTTATGGTGGGGGGGGGGGGGGGGGGGGTGAGATGAGGGGGGGGCTGCATGTGTTTAGACTGGAGAATGGTGCAAAGGGTAGAGGTTGATGTCTCCTCTCACAGTCCAATGTGATGGCTGGCTCGTTTGTTTACAGGAGCTTCAGATGGAGGGAGGCAGCCTGATGGTACCTAATGGCCAGGAGGAGAAGCTGGCGGCTGAATCAAAGCATTTACTGTTGCACAGCCAGGTCAAAGTGCTGGGTCATTTGGGAGCATATGGGCAGAACAGCCAGTGGATCGGCCACCATCGTACTGAGGGCTTGTGTATTTTGTAATGTAAAGTGAGGAGAAAAGCTTTAAAAGTAAAAATTCCACCATAAAACAGGATTCACAAACCCTTTTTTCCAAAGCACAAAGCCAGAGCACAGCTGCTCCATTGACACAAAGTAGGAAATGGACTGGGGTATCATGGGACTTTAGTTAAAGGGCAACTGTGGTTTATTACAACTTGAGCTTCATTATTGTAACTTTGACCACTGTAAGCGAATAACACGGTACTCACTGAAGTAATTGTTGAATAATTAATGAGAAGTAACAATAAAAATAGGTCCACCGGGGCAAGAAACACAATTAGATGATCGCACAAGTAGAAAACAAGCAGACGGTTTAGGCCACTTCATCTATGGGTAAAACTGAAAGCGAGTGCAGCTATAATGTTGGAATCAACCTCTCTTTGCACAGGAAAACCGTGTGAGCCAGGAAGTCTGAACTTTAATGGACATTAACAATGTGCAGTTTGCATAATGGTCTTCGCTTTTGAGTCCTTTTTCTTTTTGACTAACTACAACTTGGGAGGGAAAGGGGTTTGAGCGCTGCTATTTCTTACCTCGCTGGACCTATTCTTTTATTGAAGTCAGCTTGTCACATTATCCCAGTAATTACTTGGAATACAATGCTATTATAACCAATATAAAATGATGGCTGGAGCTACAATATAAGTTATAATGTTAGTAGTTTTCTATTTAAAATTATGATCCTTGAGATTTTCATCATATCGAACTCAGATAGTGCGACACCGTTTGTGTATTTACCTTCAATAGTCTCCTCTCTATGTATTAGTTAACATTGTCGGTGGCAGAGTTGACTGTGTCAACTGAAATCTACTAATCTAATAACTTTAAGGGTAAACACATTCTTAGTATGTACAGCTACAAGGCAAAATACTACATGTCTACTGCATGTCAAAAAGACCATATGATATCAATACCTTAGATATCAATACTGGTGGCACCCTACAAAATCCACAATAGGTCAGGACTTTAATCTACATCAGATCTGCAGTATAACGGTCTTAAACACACCAGAACTGCACAATAGTGCTCCCCTTTTATTGCATTCTTTACATCAAACTTTACTTTCAGTAACAGTTCACCAGAGGAAAAAGTAAAAGATGAAAATGATGACAGAAAGGACAGCTGTTCTGGAGAGGCACAGTAGAGTAGAAGTCAAATGAACGGTGTCCAGAGACAGGCAGACGAGCAGTGAAGTGTGGGAAGCAGAGAGAAAAGGCATTTAGGTGGAGAATCCTTTACGTTATTACCGCCTCATCTGCGGTTTCACACCCGCAGACAAACAGAAAGACAGATGCAGATATAGACCCACGCGCACACACATCTATAATCAGGAAGTCTGTTTTTACATTACTTTCTCTGATGCTAATGAAGCGCACACACACACACACACACACACACACACACACACACACACACACAGGCTCGTGCACGCAGAAGAAGTCCCCAATAATCCACCAGATGTACTGGCAAAGGTGTGAGGCACAGCAGGCAAAGAGGACACCACGGCAGTTCAGTCAGTCAGTCAGATTGACTTGATATGCCAGTTCGAGAAAAGGCCAACTCCTGTGATGACCTTTACACAATCTGGTGGATTTATTTGTTCTAATTAAGCAGGTTAGGGCCACATGCCTTCACAAATTAGGTCATTAATCTTGATGTGACAAGTCGGAGGAGGAAAGGCCAATTACCCCCCAGGAAAAAGAGCAATTTCTTCAATACCAGGAGGTGAACAGTCTGTCAGAGAGGGTTAACATTTACACATATAGACGCTATGTTGTGTAACTATGCCTGCACACTGTGTCATATTCCAGTGTTGCCACTGTCTGTGCAAATGCTGATGTTATAGACGTCTTCAGACTTGTGCACATACTTTGAGCGACTTCAAGTATGTTCAGCCCACAACCACTCTGGTGGCCAGTATAAGCAAACTGCACTTTACAGTAAGTGAGGTGCCTGCGCCTATGTCAGTCTCGCATTGTGTAACTATCTTGTCAACACTAATTCAATTCTGATTCTGATTCGTCAACCACGTGCGTCCACCTACACAGAGAAAAAACACGGTTTGCAGGAAAAAAATATACGGCCGGCCAACTAAACACAGCTTACAGCATGGCCCTGGGGTTGAAAATAGTCCACAATGTCTAGATCAACAGAGGCTGGAGCCAGCGGGGGCTCGGAGGTGGACTGAGGCGGCCCAGTGAGAGGCCACCTCCGCCAGCCTGGATAAACACAGTTAGCTGGGGAACTCAGATTGTTTCTCCTCCTGTAATCCCACACACTGGAACCTCTGTGCATGTGCAGTGTAGTGATGAGAGTGAG
Source organism: Pempheris klunzingeri (assembly GCF_042242105.1). Lineage (NCBI taxonomy): Eukaryota > Metazoa > Chordata > Actinopteri > Acropomatiformes > Pempheridae > Pempheris > Pempheris klunzingeri. The sequence goes on along the minus strand of NC_092016.1, from coordinate 21,658,042 downwards.
TACGTGTTTATGTGTGAGCGCTTCAGAGCGAGTGTGGCGGTGTGCTGCACCGTACGTACGTTGGAGCGCGAGTGCGCGTGCAGATCTGAAGCTGAGGCAGAATTGGGGATAAAAGGACGCGTACAAGCACAAGAGCTCAACGCTCCACCACACAGCTACGTTCATTCATAACTTTTCCTCTTCCTGGCTCTGAGGTCCCTTCACATGTTCATTATCTGCCACACACCAAGCACACGCGTGATAATACGATTCATGCCGAATTTCATCCTCCATGTTGCCAAAAGTACACAAAGCTCACCTTTCAGTGGAAACTCTTCATCAAGGGAAGTTTACTTTCAATTAAAATGCACCACAAAAACGTTCAGACTCACACACACACACACACAGTCACTAACCTTCAAGTGACTCCCAAGCATCCTGAGCCATCCACCACATTACACAAGGAGATTCAGAGCACAAAATGAAGGAATAACACCGGGCGACAATATGGCTCAGTTCTTTTCGCCGTGGGGTTTCACTCTGAGAAATGTTGGGAGTTTCAAAATACTATATCCTTCCTAAAGTATATGAGCATTCTGAAAAGGGCTCTCTGTCTTTAATTGGCCTCTTCTACCTTTTTTATCAGCGTTCATTTCTCTCTATCTGTGTCTCTCACAAACACACATGCAGCCGTGTGTGTGCATATACAAGCACACATACCCACGCACACCACATTCCCATCTAATCCACATCCATCCTCTCTGTGGAACGCACTCCAGATTGGTTTTGCTTCTAGTATAAACTTCCAAGTTGAGGTCAGACTCTGGGGTCACCAGGGCCCACAGAAGGCCGTGTAGCTCGACTTCAAAGAGAAACAGGCCTGAGCAGAGGCGATGGCGCTCTGGTGCTCTCTTTGCCCTCAGCTGCACCTCTCATATCTGTTTCCTATTTTTAATGATAGAGAGTCACGGCTGTGTTAGCCGGGCCGCTGATGCATTCATGTCTGACTTCTCTGTCCACATTTCTGCACAAGCCCAAGTTGTAAATCACGCAGTGAAATGAGGAAACAGATCTGCCTTCTCTGATCAGTTGTTAGTATTAATTAGATTCCAAACATCATTTGGTAAAACAAGAGTTACATCCCTGCTATGACAGTGTGGGGCCTTTCCCATGTCTGGCAGCGGCCTTTATGATATTTATTGATTTTTGTGTTGTGTCTGGCAGAGTTTAACTGCCTCAATTATTGATCTGTAGAGGCTGATTAGGGTTCAAGCCTCAATACTTGTTTGTTACTGACCAAAATGTGGCCGTAGCACAGAACATCAAAAACTATACCTAGTAGATAACGCTGGCATCACATGCTTCAACAGATTCATACTCCTGTGCGCTGCCTTGATCAGATCGTTACTGAATGAAGATGTTGCAAATTTTAAACTGCATTTTAGTTAAGGGGACTGTTTCAATGGCTGACATTTCAGAAATGTATCTGTTTTAAGAAGGAATCATATATGTAAAAAAAAGAAGTGTACATTCTTCTCAAAGTAAGGTTAAGAAAATAAAACCTTCTTTTCGTATTGATCAAAAAAGCAATGCACAGCCTTAAAAGTGATACACAACAACCTTGCACTGATGCAGTGTAAATGACCTTATGATGATGATATGATAACTCTGATTTGTTTAGTCCTTTAGCTGAAGCTGACAGATGCTGACAGACGCTGAGGTAATAATTTATCAGTGCACATTCAAACCTTCAGGTTGTGGCTTCATCAGCATGACTTTTCTGCCCTCTAGTGGGGATTCCTGAGAACAACAGCTGTGTGCTACATGGGTATCTGAGGGAAACGCCATCTTTTTCTTGCATTGATGATTCAATGTATGTTTAAGCTTTATCAAAATACCATGTAGGCATGTAATCCTCCATCACTTCCACAGCATTGTACTACTACACCAGAGAAGATGCCTGAGATGCTCACAAACACGCGCGGATATGTGAATTGGATTATTAGTGATCATTTCCATCAAGGTATAAAAAGACATGGTTCTACTTTTCATACATTTTAATACTATAACATCCATAAATCATTATAAAAGTAGAGGTGTTTTTGCAGTCACTTTTAGATGGTCATGATAAAACAACACGTGTCAGTAGAGTTCAGTTCAGTAGAGTTGATTTCAACAAAAACACACAATAGTTTTAATTTACTAATACGATAGAGAATTATCATTTAGATATAAGGTAATGCTTAGTGTTATTTAATATATGACCGCAAGTTGAATGCACAAATTAATAGGGTCACTTTAGAATTTTTCATTCATGCATTTCTCCTTACACTCACACCTAAGGGCAAGTTAGATTCACTAATTACTCCAACCTGCAAGCCATATAACCTGGAAGGAACCCATTCAAGCACAGGAGCAACATGCAAATATGCATGCAAACTCCACCCAGGAAGGCACTTGTTGTGAGGCGACAGCGCTAAGTTTAGAATTAGGGAACCAAAATGCAGTGGAAGCTCTCAGGAGTCATAACTCAGCCTAGTAATTGAAAGTCGGTATGCATATGTTTGATGCTGATATGACATTGTTGCGTTGACAGGCAGACAGGTGTGCGTCTACTATATGTTCCTGAATAATCATTTAAGATTCACCAAGAGGGACACTGCTCTGTAAATCAAGTTATACTCCTCTAATGGTACAGCAGATGTTCAATCATCGAGTTGCTGATGGGATGACTTGTACTGCACAACCTTTCCTGACCACTAGAGGGCACAGTTTTACCATCTATGAGCTACACCTGGATAGACAACATGGCAACATTAAATACAGTCTCTCTGACGGAGTCAACAAGCTACTGAGAAGAAAAATCTAAATGCAAAGAGCTCACAGGGAAGCTTAATCTTATTCAGCCTCTTCTGCACTGCAATTAAAAGTCAGCATCATTGCAGTATCGCCTGAACGTTTTTTATTCAAACAAATTAAATATTTTAACAAGGAAATTCTTGTTCTTCTGTCATAATGTCAACAACACTCGCTTATAAAAAGTGTCAGAAACAAGAAACAATTATTATTATTCCCACAAATACGTTTCTCAGACTGAATCTATCGATACAACGCTGTACTTGTGTTTCTCTACACGCACTGTATCTAACGGATGCAGTGATCAAGTTTAATTTTTTATTAATAAAAATCAGTTCAGGAGAAGTGGCACATGTCTACCACATGAAAGTTAAATCTACCCGGCAGACTTCATGACGTAACAATGCTGAGTGTACCTCTGGGAAATGTGTTGACATGCATTGATGTAGGCACACAGGGGAATTTGCAACGCCACAACATTGCAATGTCAGCAGCTGATGCACCTACCAGAGAAGGAGAAGCACCGCGAAACAGCTGTAATGTCTCACTTACTGTACTGGCTACTGAAAAAAGCTTTTCTGTAACAACGACCGCAAACGAAAAAGAAAAAAAAAAAAAATTCCACTTCACTGATCACTGCAAAAAAACAGCACACGACAAAGCCTCAGCGAGCAAAGGCACATGTTGGGCTTCTTTTAATTAATGCAATTTCTAAAAACATACAGGAAAAAATCAACACATCATAGATTTAACTGTCATTTCTTTTTTGGAAGCAACACTTGAGTCAAACATGAATGTAAGCACAATTGATGCATGTAAAATTGTTGAGAAATGTTTCCTGAGCTGCAGCATTGGAAAATTAATATGCCAGTGGCTCTAATATAAGATGCAAACAGTTCGTTTGAGACAGATGCTTTCATGTGTAACCCGAGTGTTCAGACAGTGTGTAAACTGGCATAACCAGCATCGCCAGGACACGCTGCTCTTCCCGCAGAGCAGCTGCAAAATCTCATCCTAGTCCAGTTCCCTTGCAGACACATCTGAGCACACAATCTGACACCGCTCCTCCTCCTCCTCCTCCTCCTCCTCCTCCTCCTCCTCCTCCTCCCCCTCCTGCACCAGCAGTCATCCATTAAAAAACTGCTTCATTTTCAGCCTTGTCTTTAAGTTTCTCTCAAAGAGTGACACATTCACCTCTGTCGGGATTCTTCATATCTCACTCTTATGCACAAACCCCACATCCTACACGTAGCGAGGCTGAGCAGCAGCCAGATAAACGCTGTACTTTGGTTTGGTTGCCAAGTTTTGGTTTTCAGAGAGAATGAGGTAAAAAAAAAAAAAAAAAAAAAAAAAAAAACCTTCCTTACTTGTCTCCTACAAGATACTGACCTTGAATACTGACGGTAAAGGTAATGGTGCATATACACTGTACACATACATGTGCATATATGAGGATGTGATACTATGAGAACAGTTGCCAGTACTATCCAGAACGCTGATATGCATCACTCAATGCAGAACCACAAAATCATGTAAATAATATAAATGTTAAAAAAGCCAGCTGATGCTTGTCAACAGTGCAGCTCCTCTGAAATGGAAAGATGTTGACCGCATGAGTGAACACTGTTCTGCTTTTTCTCCTTTGCGTGTTAAGTCAAGTGTTTTTCTCCCCCCCCCCCCTCAGTGTAACTTTTTCTTCTCAGATATTTGACACTTCCTGTGACATGGACAGCACTAAGCCAATAAAGTCGATCGTCTCATCAAAACTAAAAGCACCCTCTGAGTGCAGCAACTGCATCGCGCAGTTAAAGGAATCGAACCACCTGCTGACTTTACACCGTGTTTGTGTTTAGGTAGCGTGACAGGAAGCGATGACGTCTCTGCGTTTCATGTAAGACAGCAATTCAGTGGTTTCAGTGAGGAGCAGCTCAACACGAAAACAAACAAATCTCGTCTCCCTGCGAAGCGTCATCACTACCTGAGATTACTGACATGGAGGTTACGCTTCTGATTTTCAGCTGAACTTCCACGATGATAAAAAAAATGAGAATGAGAATAGAGAGCGCGATGTAAAGATATAAAGATATTATTCTCTGAAAAACCATGTTTGTGTTCAAGAGATCACGCTTCACGTTCAAGCTCGGCTGTTTCTACATGACTTGACACCCATTTAGGAGTCTGTCTGATGTGTGCAGACCCAATGAGGGACGTATACGGAGGTTTTATATGATAACATCACTTGTCATCTCTGAAAAACAGTCAAGTGTTACACATGAAATGAATTATGCCTCTGGAAGAGCATTTCACAGCATGAAGCCACGTGAAACAAAGTGCGTGAGGGGTTTATATCCGAGACATCTGACGATCTAATCATTTATTGATCTTTGCCAGACCATGATGAGCAAAGTGTGGACAGGCTTTTGTCGGGGAGCTGCAAAAGCACATTTGACCACAATATCCTCGTGATATGACTGCATCAAATTTGTATTTCGAAGTTGAGAACTACAGTATTTTCACACATCAATCCTCAATATACAGACAGAAATAATTCATGTGATATCTTTAATATGTCAACTGAATACCACCGAGGTATTTTTGAAATATTTTCACATTTGGTTTTGCTTTGCCTACCATTGCATTTAGTGCATTAGACATTTAACATTAGCAGGAAAATATTCAGTGGTCTCTTTGGAGTGCTTTATTCAATATGGTTCAAATATCATCACAGTTAAAGCTCACTGTTTACATCTTAACCTCTATGCCTCAGTGTCGTTTTACATTCAAAACAATATGAATGAGCCGCCAGCCACAGAGCCAGAAATACCACTAAATGTTTTAAGCTCCAACAACTTTTGGAGATGAGCACATACTGCCTGCTTTTATCGCTGCCTGCTTTTTTTTTTTTTTTTTTTTAATCACTTTTACTAAAAAAGTGATTCACTGCAGGAGCAGAGATATATCTCTTCATAATAAATAGCCACGAACAAGGAGCACGGCACACTCAAGATGAAATGAAACACAGAAGAGCATCAAAAACCACAAATGTGCTGAAAAGAAATGCGTCACATTTCCAGAGAACTTACAGTGAACAAACGCATCATTGCACATATAAAGTCACCCCCCCCCCCAACCCCTCCCAGCTCACAGTAGGCCCGAGGCTCTGCCAAAACTTGAGCCGATTCAGTTTCTCAGCCATTCTGACAGGAAGCTTTTCCCTCCCCCTTCTTCCTCGAGCCCTCCCTCTGCTGAGGTGGGCGTGCTGAGGGAACACAGAGCATGCAGATGTTGACGCTCAACAACGAAAAGTTGTGCCCACATCCGTTCAGAATGAAGGCTTCTGTAGCCTATAGCGGGCTGTTCAGACTGACAGTGAAGCAGCAGGCGACAAAACACGACACACCTACAGTGCAGCACACTTTTCACCCCCGGTGGAGCTCAGAGACAATAACAGGAATGGATTATTTAGGTTAGACTCAGTATGTATGGCCTGTGAGAGGCTGGGTGTGCTTGTGAGTGCGAGAGGAGAGAGAAAATTCCAGGAAATGTGGACGTGCTAATGTGAAATTCAGCAGGTTATGAAATATAATGGAAGACTGTGACGCAACACTCTTCCTCTCCGTCAGTGTCTACCTGCTAGATTGATGGATTATCACATTTTCTGGGATTTCCTGATACCCACGGCTATCAGCACATTCAGAGGCGGTGACGCTGCCTAATCACAGGTCTGTCTCACTCAGTCAGTGGGCAAACGGGCTGAGTGATTTTCAATGTGCTCGGCTGCATCATTAGTCTGCTCATTGAAATGACTCAGAAAATCAACCAAAGGCTTGTTAAGTTTAAAGCACCAAGTTCTCTCTATGGACCATTTTCCACATCGAACACATTATCTCCTCCTGGTTGCAGAATGTAGACAAACACACAGTCAGGACAAGTTTTTTTTTTTTTTTTGTGCACAACCTGACTGATCCTGGCCTCTAAGGTGGGAACACCACCACACCCTTAACAGTGTCTCCTATTGAATTAAAGTCTAACCTGCTGATAAACTGTTTTTAACGAGCAGGCTAATGGCTGTTTCATCGGTGTGACAGTCTGAGTCTGAGCCAACCAGGCAGTGGTCGCCTCCGAAGTGCTTGAGAGGTGCCTGTGTGTTACTCTACATGACAGCTGTTTTGCACCAGCACTACTACGAGTCACGAGGACAACTATACAAACGCTCGGCCCGCGCACACACACACACACACACACACACACACACACACACACACACACTGTGAAGTAACCAAACGCAGCTGTGTCTCACCTGTTTCGGAGCTCTTGGTTCACCTGGTTGCAGCACCGTCGCGTCGTTCCGTAGTAAATCCAGCAGAGGAGCTTTAAAACAGCGTGTGAGGCTTGTTTACAAAGTTTCTCCGTGGACTCCGATTGGTCTGAGAGGAGGTTAGTCGACGCCCCAAACCGGGCGGAGTCTCAAATGTCTCTTCCTGGACTCTCCGCCTTCCTCCAGACTGAAAACAGAGCGGAGGAGACGAGTTCGTGGCGCGTCAGAGGGGAAGTAAAGGTGACAGGTCCAGTGGTTTTAGTTTATTATTATTATTATTATATTATTCTACCTTGACCCGTAAGGAGCCACGGTGACACAGGTGTCACAGACCTTTTAAATGTTCTGGGAGTTCCCCTGTACAGCTTTGTCCTTCAATTCAACTCAAGAAGTCCCAAAACGACAGCTGCTGAACATCCTGGTTCAGTCACGTGACCCAGTGTCCATTTCCAAAATGGCGGTCTGCCAGATTAAAACCTGTGACGCAACTAGCTGATTTTAAATAGCTTGTTTTTTGTTATTAAAAGGTAAAATTCAAACAATTTAACAGCTCCAATACCGTCCTAGATTACAGTGAACCTGTCCTGGCAATGTTTTATGAAAAAGTTGATATGAAAAATGCTGTGACCTATATTTAACATTTAGATCTTGGACAGTAGGGGCAGTATCTCAAAAATCAGTTTAGAAATGTGTTTCTTGTGGTCCACTTGTGTTTTATATCCCCCATAACTCTTACTTAAATGAGTCCGGGTTCTTATGGGTTAGTTTGCCCTTATCAGCCAATTTCATCTGTATTCAGACAGCGTAGATTAGAGGCGACACAGCAGGACCTCTGAGAGCAGGGCACGGTGCGTTCAGGGCTCCCAGCGGCAATGAGTAACAGCAACAGCACATTCATCCCAGTCCTTGAGAAATCCTCATCACAGGATTAAATGATGTCAGGCCTGATGTGAAATGAAATCCCTTCAAGACACTGGACTGGTGTTGCCCCCCCCCGAAGAACATCACAGACCTCAGACGTCATCAGTGAATGATGCAGTCAGCATGGGACTGCACCACATCCTGCAACACCTGGACTCCTCAGGGACGCACATGAGGGTCCTACTTGTGGGCTTAAGCTCGGTGTTCAATGCCACCATTGGACAATCAGCAATGGACAATCAGCAATAGTGCACCCCCCCCCCACCCGCCCTTTGACTTTGCTTGGCCTTGTTGTCCTTGTTTTGCTGCACGTGTGTTTCTGTACATGACAGCAATGGGAAAACTGGAATCATATTCCTGATACGAGTACACATACTTGGCAAATAAAGCTGAAGATAATGTTGAATAGGCTACCGCAAGTCAAGTAGTGTAAATGTACAATATAAAATGTAGGCTACACATGAAAGAATGTAAATATTAGAAAGAAAATATTTAAAATATGAAGAGAGCTGTATGGTTTTGTGTAGGTATGCAAAGTATTGACTTGGGAAGGTGCACAAGTTCAAAGCACGCTTTAGCATTTGCGAGTATTAGAATTTATATTGCTCACTCAGTTTATAATGTATAATAAAAGGGAAGCATGAAGCAGCCTTTTGAGCTGCCAGGTGAGCAGTGACATATTCCCACATAAAGATGTTATGATACTTGAATATTTCATTGGATATTACCTATAGAACAATAAATCATACGTCTGTGCTTTACAATCTCACTGCTCTTCCTCAGGCAGCATCATTCAGGGTCTGGAGAGAAGATTTTCCTGGGACTTCTTCGATATGTTTTTGTGTTTATTTATGGTACATAATGTGCTTTTTTGGATGACACAAAGAGCAAATAATTGGCTTCCAGTTTCATTTACTGTTATACTTTTAGGGCCTGTATTCTCAGCACTGTTTAAGACTAAAATCACAGTTTCTCATATTTGGGAGTGGACTGAGATGAAACTGGTAAGAGTTGTGCTGACCTGAGCGTTCACACCGAGACGTCACATTAGAGATGTTGAGGTCACATGAATGTTAGAACAGAGCAACTCTGTCTCATAGAGGTTATACTGTATACTGCTAAGGGAACAACAAAATAATGTTGCCTGGATGACTTTTTCTGTCAACATAATGAGGAAACATTATACATTAAAAATACAGTATATGCTCTTTGCAATTAAAGTATGATAAATACACACTGTATATTACTCATAGTTCTGTTCAGGCATTCACAGCGCTTGGTTAAGGTTAGGGAAGGATCATGGTTGCAGTTAAATACGGACAAAACCTCCGCAGGTTGTGTTGTTAACAACCACAGTGTTTTTGCAAATATAACAATACGCAGGATTTAGCATGTGAACCTGCGTCAGAGTCTTACACTTTAAATGTCCACCATCCCCTAACCACATCCCGCTGCAAAACGTGGTTTATAATTCAAAATACATGATCAGCGTGTAAGACATGATACATTATTATTGATTACACGTCTTGCACACAGATGTTTTCGGTTATGTGGTTGATTATAGGGTGAGTGGTCTGTACTTGTATAGTGCCTCTGTAGTCTCTTTGACCCCTCAAAGTGCTGTAACACTACATCCACATTCATCCATTCACACACTGATGACAGGGTCCGCCGTGTGCCAACCTGCTCATCAGAGGGAGACTAACCACTGATACATTCACAGGAGCAATTTGGGGTTCAGTATCTTTCCCAAGGCTACTTTGACATGCATTTCGATTAGTGGACAATCCACTCTACCTCTGCGCCACAGCTGCCCAGCCAGGTTGGAGTCATGCAAAGCTCTGCTGGTGCTTACTTCAAGTCACCAGTGGGAATTATAAAAGTGTAACTTGACCTGTAACAAAACTAACAAGGGAGCTCCTGGAGTCTGGAAGCCCTATAATATAAAAATATGCAGCAAAATTTTGCATTTGCAACGCTTTTACATGTAACAAAGTACTTTTACTGCTACTGTTACTTTAAGATCTCCATGATTTAATATCCACTTGTCTGGTGCAGGATTATCCCTGGAGGCAACAGGACATCACCTGTGGACATCTAGAAGGACCCCCAATTTCAGAGTCACCCCTCCCCAGATTATTGCACAGCAATTAACACTGTAGTTAACCCCGATGAACGTCTTAGAGAACAGACATGTGGCCATAATAACCTTAACACCTCTCATCATGTGATTCCCTGGTGTGAACAACTCCCCTGAGGTTTTATTAATAAATAATAACAAATGCCTGTGACCTCCAAGCAGCCACTGGAACTGATGGAGCGTCATGGATGAGTGAAATGTCTTCAACGGCTGTCCAGTGGAGAATTTCACTTTTACCTGACATTGTTGTTCGTGGCTGAATGAAACAAATTTTACTGGACGTGCTGCCAGAAAAGTGGCGTATCAAAACCTAGAAGTGACCTTGCCAACATCTGTGAAAACAAGAGAGGTTACAAATGAACACAAAAAGTCACCAACAACAATCAGCAAGCCTTAGCCCTCCTGCCAATACATACGTTAACTTGTAAAATCCCATTTGTTAATATGTAATTATAGCCTAAATTGATTAAAGCCCCTTTCCAAGCATTTAATGACCTCTTATCTGCTAATACAGTCTGTGGTGTGTTTAGAATACAAATGTTCATTACGCCAGCAGCACTGATGCTCCTTTCTCCCTTTTTGTGAGCTTATCCTAAGCAAACAGTTTATGTTTCTACTACAGATCCTTGTGTCTATGTGAGTTTCCCTATGTAATAAGACTGTAATGGGTCACCTGTATTTCTAAAGCCTCACAGAAGGTTCTTATTAATGAATATGATTTTCACTGGAAGAGCCAGAAATAGAATTCACCACCTTGGTGGGCTCACATAATAAGTCTATTACAGCAGTGGATTTAAACTGAAGGGCTTGCTTTGATGAGACAAAATAATAATCTTGAAGATAAGAGACAGAGAAGGCGAAACATGTTTCTTCACAGGCGTGACGCTGGGGGAGCAGGGAGAGGGGATGAAACAAACGTGGTCACTGGTGACATTTAAAAGTTCAGAGAAATGCATGGTCCAATCTTTGGAACCTTTGGAAGTTTTAATCATTTATTTTTTCCTCTTCCCTCGTAATATTACCCACACGTGGTCACCCACACACAAACAACAACAACGCAATAAATCTCTGAATTGAGGCACTTTTGGCAAAGCAATTTTGTCATGCTGTTACAATTTACTATTTCAGTAATATTCATCATATCAGAATGACCAATTTCATCCACAGTGTAGCAGTTAGAAAATACTAACATGGAAGGCAAATAGAAAAACACAGTTGCTCCTTGTTGCACTAATTCAAAATATTTGATATGCAGAAAAGATAATAAAAAAAAGACTCTACAGGGCACATTACAAATAACCACAGCGCAGCAAAACATAAAGCTGCCAAAATAAAAGAGAAAAGTTCTTTTGAGAGTGCCTTAACTGAGCTAATAACAAAGTTCTGTTTGGTTATGGGTTGGTGATTGTAGGGTTGGTTTGCAATGTTACACCTCTCAACAAATGGAGAAGCGGGAAACTATTAGGCTTAGGCACTAGACCAGGAAGGACCCAAAAGCATGACACTGGACACTCAGACAGATGAACACTTTACTGAGGACTGGCAGGCAAACAATACTTACAGACTTGGACAATGACAAAATACGTGGCAATATGCAATGAACTCCAAGGGCTTGATAAGATAGTTGGCAACTTGAACGCATGACAGGACAAGACGATCTGGCACAGGACACAGGGAGACGCAGACAATATATACACGAGGTAATGGGGAACAGGTGGAAACAATCAGGGCGGGGTGGACAATCACAAAGGCGGGAAACACACAAGGGCAGGAAGTCAACGAGAGGAGAGTTTAGATTTCAAAATAAAACAGGAAGTGAGAGACGAGACTAAACACAAGTGAACACAGACAACTTAACAAACACGACGAGACATAACAGAAACAGGTGAATAAAAGAGGAATCAATTTACAACCTTACAAACATAGAAATGCAGACTATATATGACAGTATGCTTAAATGTTTATCTTTTGTACGGTTCAGTTCAATCTTCAGTCCAATTGGACTATTTGAGAGTTGTTAAGTCCAGAGAAATAATGACTGCAATACTAAACAGGCTATCAGGCTATAACAAAGACATTGTTATATACAAATGTAATTTTTCTTTTCAGCCAGAGTACCATAATGGTTGTGGACAATTTCATCACGTACCAGCTCCGCAGGGCTTCCTACCACCCATAGTGGTGGTTGCATGATGGCAATAATGTTCTTTGATTGCACTGCTTTCATGGCCATCCAGCCCATCAGGGTGAATCTCAAAGAGAAGCAGGTGAACAGCAGCGTGGTGTCCTGGATTACGGACTATTTAATTGACGGATGGTGCAGTTTGGCCTCCTTCAGAGCATTGTGGTGGAAATGCTGCAGAACAGAATGGATGCTTGCTGCGAACCACTGTCACCTTTCATATTCACTCTCTGCACAGCAGGCTTCAGATTCAGCTCAAGCTCATGTCATCTCCAGAGTATTTTTGATGGCTCTTTTTCTGTAAGATGCGTCAGTAGGGACACAGAGGAGGGATCCCTCTGCACTGGAAATTCAAGATGTTCAAGTTCATGTTTAAACCTGGTTTTGCCACTAAACACTAAATCAAGTTAAGCAATCACAATGTTATTGCATATTAAGTTAAAAGGTGCCTGGTGATTTAACCTGTGGCTACAATAAAGTAACACTTGAATTAATGGTTTAGATTAAATGTGCTGTTAAGTTACTTCTGCTTAATGTATAACAAGGCAGTTGTGCATCTATGTATAACAGATCTTTACACTGGTATTATACCAATTCAACAAATGGCGTACAATGATAAATGAACAAAATAATAGTTATTGTGTAATGTAAAATTATAATACACTATAATATATTTATATTTTAAGGTAAATTCCCTCTAAAGCAGGTGGCAGGAGTTTTACCTGATTATGAAACAGTCAATTTAATACTGATGACTCTATTTGACCTACATTGACCTACAAACAAAACCATCAGTGAGAAGACCGGCTATGTCTGTTTTGTTATTCTACATGCAATTACCCACAAAATCAGAAGAAACGATCTACGGCACACTGGGAAAGCCCATGTTTACATTTTACTAGGCACAATGTCTCAGTAAGATTACACATTAAAAGGTCTGCCGGTGGTGTAGAGTGACAGCTTTCTATTAGAAACAGCGTCAAAGCACACTGTTTGTCTTTGGTTAGTGTTAAAACGCACAATGGTACTTTTTACTATTGGTGAATATTGCTACACTGCCTTAGACAGTTCAGAGACGATATACTGTAAGTGTTGTGAGAGTGTGTGTGCTGCGGAGACAGAGGCAGGTGTCGAACAAAAATTGTATTTTTTCTCATTTGTTTGTTTGAAAAATGCCATTTCAGTGTCAGAATGCACTGAAAAGTGGGTCCAATATTCACAATGGTGACCATGGGGGGAAAGAATTGGTCATAATGTGTGATCACGTTCACATCTCTTATTGGCCTGAATAGACTAATGGTGCCTGGGCCGTGGCCAAACTCACTTGCTACAGATACAGGAAAAGAATCTTAAGGATTTTTCTTCTGAGAATTTTAATGTTAACATTACATTTCGTGGTTATGTCAGATATTAGGGCAGAGTCATAGATGAAGATAGAGCATGGGCAACAACACGAGCCAGCCTTTGTCGGATATTAGGCAGATGAATTGCGGGATTTGAAAGGATTCATAAGGGAAGGATGGCTAAAACTAACACTGAAGCGAACCCTTTGGCTAGTTGAATGTAGCTCATGTTAGCTGCATTTGTGGAGCAGAGCGTTCCAGATCAGCAAGCAGATCAGCAAGACTTGTGCTTTTGGCCACAGCGGGTGCCAGAATCAACACAAACAGAGGATTCTTTTTTCATTCACCTGGTAGAGTTTTTTTTCTATTTTGGCCCAAAAGTGAAGATTTTTCAATTATTTCTTGATTTATTTTAACTTGTGCATGCACTGTACACGTCATGTTAACTTATTAGATACATACATTTTGTTTACATTTAGCTCATAAATCTTTTACATAATTAGATTGTCTACACTGGCCCCAAAGCACTACAAGCAGTGGGAATAATAGAATTATACATGCTCATCTGTGTTTCCCAGCTTTCTCTTTGGAAAAAACTGGCTCACAACAAGATCCAGCTACCTATCTCTAAGAAGTGTGTATACAGTTAACAATTCTTATTTAATTGGGAGATATGAAAACAGAGGCGTATTGTTTTTTAGATGGGAAACCAGTATGCAAATCAATAAGGAAGAAAAAAACAAAGTGATTGCTTAATTAAGCCCCATGGTTTTGATCTTTTGCTCTAACTATTCTAAGTGGATGCAGCAGTTTTTTTGTGGGTTTGCCTAATTATGATGCTTAATCCATAGGCTCTCCTGAGGGTTAGACAACAGCACAGCAGTAATTAAATCAAAGAACTGAATGGCAATGAGGAAATGTTTTTCTTTCGTTTTTTAATCTTTCTTTCTGAAGTTCAACAATGTGGGAAAATCTTGGTATGCGCTAATTTTATTATGTTTAGAAGATATGATTCAGAGACTATTAATGACTTCCAGATTTCAGATAGCAGCTGGCTTGGGAGGAGAGAACAGAGGGCACAATTTTGACACAATATGACCTTGTTGAGTGCTGCAAAAGGCAGAAGCTACAGTAAACTCCAGCCATTTTCAGCACGAACCATTTTCCAATTATTTTTCATCAAACTGATTGATTTTGACAAAATTCTCATCAGTGCTTCATTATAGAGCTCTGCTAATGCACGCTCCTGATATCTGATGAATTGACTTTGACTTTGAGCAGAGAAAGAGAACTTGCAAACACATGCGCACACATAGACGAGCCAACAACAAACGCACATATGCAAACCATCATGCAGCCATCAGAGTTTGCATTATTTTTGATGCATCAAATCTCTGTTGAACAAAGGGAAACAAAATTAAATCCCTGCTGGATTACTTTATACACAGTTACATTATTTGACAGCTATAGTTACTATTAAAAACAACACTTTGTTAAAGATAAAAACAGAGGTTCCAAACTTTTTCAATTCGTGACCCCTTACCATCGTCATCATCTGTTCTTGCCATTTAAACGACTGTTTGAGATCCAAATTTAATTGTCCAATATTTCACAAAAAAAACTAAGATGAGAGAAAAGTAAAAGAAGAAAAATTAAAACAAACAAAAGCATTATAATCATAAACATGACAGATTTATGACATTATAAAACTTTTGCTTTTTCTTATTTTCTACAACTAAACCACAACCTCTCAGAGTCATTGTTACCCTTCAGAAGGGACGCAGCCCCTTGGTGGACTAAAATATATTAATGTACAGCATATAAAGTGGAAGCTAGCTCCATTTCAACCATATCAGTTAGAGGCCATTTTTCTACAGAAAAAAATTATTCTACTTTCAATACTTGAGCACATATTTCTGATAACGCTTATCTACCTTTGCTTAAATAGGATTTAAAAGTTTGGACTTTTACCTACTATTGTACTTGAGTATCAGATCTGAATGCTTCTTCCACCATTGAACAGACCTCTATATGCTGGTCCTTGACCACTAAATGTTCGTCAGCAGAACACTGTCCACTCAACCGTCCACTCCAACACGTCTGACTGATGGGAGACGGTGAGACGGTGGAGTTCAGACGCTGGATGGGGCCGAGGAAAAACCAACAGTGCCTGGTTGATGGCTTTTTGTTGGAGGCTCACGTTGGGATGCCTGGGGAGTGCTAGTGGGCTAATTAGCACAGTGCCAAGTGCTTAATCCCCATCTAAGTCATTAGTCTGAAACAAACAGTGGTGCTCAGATTGAGGGTAATTAAGAGTGATCCCTGACACACCGGCTGAGTGTTATTCCTCGAAGCTAAGCCTCACTGTCAAAACAGCTCGTTAGCTTGCATTCAGCAGCTCAGCAGTGTTCACAAATGTGCACATATGCAGACCCAGATATGTATATTCATACAGGACACACTCCTATACTGTCAACAGAACTGTAAACCCGCACAGAATATAGTTAATTGATTGCTTTTTTCTTCTCTCCTCTGCCATCATAATGTCTTCTTTTCTTTAATATATTCCCCCTTTTGTCATCCCTGATTGTAGTCAAGCCTGACATTCAGCACCATTAAATTTACTGCATGTATATTAAAGCCAGTCATGAGCAGGTGTGTCTTTATTCTGTGGGACCACATGTCTAAGGGATGAAATTTATAATCCACAGTTAAAGCTAGTGAGACAGACAAGAGATACTTTCGGTTGACCTTATTAGGGCCCGAGCACCAAGTGGTGCGAGGACCCTATTGAAACTGCGTGGGGGAAAAATGTGCAAGGGAGGAAACGGGCCAGTACCCAAGAACCAAGAGGTGTACGGACCTCATAGGCCTCGAGCAGGTAGGCCTCGAAAACATACGTGAAATGAAAAAAACCAGGAGACCAGCCGAAAACATAGTTGAAATGCAAGGAATTCTTCTTCTTCTTCTTTTTTAGGCAAATGAATTGCATTTTTGGGGGCCTAAACATGCACGAAAAGTCATGAAAGTTTGCAGAAAATTCAGTCGTGGTGAAAAATTACGTATTTCATAGGTTTCGCAAATGGGTGTGACAAAATGGCTCTGTAGCGCCACCTAAACTCAGCCCTGGAACTGCGTTTTATGTACATGTACGAAATTCGGAGGGTTCATGTATCTCTTCAAGACGAACACAAAAGGTCTCTTGGAGCAATCATCTAAACCCAACAGGAAGTCGGCCATATTGGATTTTTCACGCATTTTTGGCGATTTACAGGGGACGTAAATGAACGAACTAGTCCGAGGGGGTTGAAGCGATCGACTTCAAACTTGGTCAGCTGGTAGAGAAGGCATCAACGATGAAAAGTTATTAAAGGTCTCTACAGAATTTGAACAGTTTGGGCGTGGCGAGCTGTCAAAGTTCAGTGTCTTACCATGACTCGCCATGAAACAGGAAGTTGTTAATAACTTGACTGTACATCAGGGCCGGCTCTAGGCATAGGCCATATAGGCAGTTGCCTAGAGCGCCAGCTGCTGGAGGGGCGCTGCCGGTAATAATTTGCATCCCCGAGTGGCGCCCCCCGTCCGTCCGCCACTGTTGAGACGCCCCCCCCCCGGCCGGCGTTCCTCAGACGCAGACCCCGGTCCTACACCATGGAAGGGGCGCGGGGCGTGTGATCGGTGCGCATCTCGCCTAGGGCACCATTATGGGTAGAGCCAGCTCTGCTGTACATGATCCAATCAGCACCAAACTTCACATGTCTGATGAGAGTCCCGCCCTGAACACGTCTACATGTCAATATTCATTCACAGTCACAGCGCCACCTGGTGGTGACAGGAAATGCTATGTTTTACATTATGATGGCTCAAGACCAGCCAGTTGATCAGATCCACTTCAAATTTTGTCAGGGAAGCCTCAAGATGTTGATGTTGGTCTGGAGCGAACACCGTGAGTCTCCGTCAAAAGCTGTTGCCGTGACGACCAGGTGATTTCGATAATACATTTTCCTTCGCCATAAGCATTTAAAGTGCTGTAACTCCACTGTACAAGGTCCTATCTTCACCAAATTTATACCGTTTGATGACTGTCCGGCTCTGCTATAACTTCAGCGTACATTATCCAATCTCTTTCAAACTTGTCACACTTAATAAGAGTCCCAACCTGAAGACATCTAGATGCCAATTAGTGACCGCAGTCATTGCGCCACCTGGTGGCAACAAGAAGTAACACATCTATGGCAATGATCATTTGATTTGCACAACATTTTCACAGTGTAGTCAACACTTCATATACTGGAATATAGGACATGATTAGTGGCTGTTCTCTGGCGCCACATGGGAACAGGAAGTGACGTGTAACTCCTTCACGCACTGTCCGACATACATGAACATTTTGAGCCGCGTGGAAGGGTCAGAGTCCGGCACAGGACAGAGCCGCCGCACGCTCCGACGTGCACGGAGGTGCGAGGGCCCTCCAACGCTGCTTGCAGATTTAATTAGGGCCCAAGCACCAAGCGGTGCGCTGCGTGCGTTTCTGTGTGTTGTGAGTCACATGACTGCGTGTCCAAAGACTTAAGCTACATTTTGAGTGATAAACTGTGACTGTGGGTGAAACGGTTTGGCCAAACCAGCGAGTTAAAGGCAAAAGTTTCATGTGATTTTTCCGCTCCTCCACACTCTAGCGATGACGTCACCCACTCTAGCGCGGCCACATACACACTCATGTAAAATGAGAAAAAGTTTTAAAATGTTTTAAAAGACGACTGTGATGAAGTGGTGAATGGCACAAAGGAGGTATGTGCTGAAAGAGGGAGAGATGATGAACGTTTTAAAGCTTCAATGGAGTTTCTAGCTAAAAGCATGAAGGAGCTGTGAGGGCTAGAAGTTGGGTGAAGAAATGGGAATGTTGAAAATTTTTCACATTCATTTCTATGAACTGAGCCGAGGGAGATAGACAGAGAGAGATACACGTTCACCACACATCCGAGACACACCACCGTTCAAAGAACACTTCAACAACCATTGAAAACCCGTTACAACTGCGATCGGTTCCATTGAGAAGATCAATGAAAGCCAACAGCAGTCCAGTCGAGGCAATGCTGCCTGCGGGTCTCACCTGGGGAGAGATCATGGAGTTGGAGGACGAAAAACAGGAGTTACTAGCTACACTACCTGTTGATGGCAGCAGCGCTGTCGAAAATATGGATTGGGAGTCCAATGAGGTCTCTCCTGCTCCGATGGATGCAAGAGAGCCTCATGAAAACACCCAGAGGGAGCAGCCACCTCAAAACAACAGGGATGGCCAGCAACCTCAAATCAACGGGGATGGCCAGCCACCTCAAAACCACCGGGGTGGCGGCCGACCTCAAAACCACCGGGGTGGCCAGTGATCTCAGTACTACTGGGATTCCCAGTCATCTCGAAACCACCGGGGTGGCCAGTGATCTCAATACTACTGGGATTCCCGGTCATCTCAAAACCACCAGGGTGGCCAGTCATCTCAAAACCACCGGGGTGGCCAGCCACCTCAAAACCACCAGGGTGGCCAGCCACCTCAAAGCCACAAGGGTGGCCAGCAACCTCAAAACCACCAGGGTGGCCAGTCATCTCAAAACCACCAGGGTGGCCAGTCATCTCAGAACCACCAGGGTGGCCAGTCATCTCCATACTACTGGGGGAGGAATCCACCTCTGCACCAGCGTCTGCAGAAAGCCCTAACCGACCTTCACTATGAAAGAGGTTTGAGACGTAGGGAGCAGCAAACTTCTTACAATGAGAAGTACATGCGTGAAGAAGCAGAGTGGAAACTGAAGCAGCAGCAGAGCTTGAGGTTCGATCTAGACAAGGAGGTGGTGAGGCTCAAACAGGAAATCAAGAGTCTCTCCTCCACAGCCCTCGCAGCCGAGCCCCTGGACGGGTCGAACAACAACAAAGACGACCTGATCAAAGATCTCACAGATCAAGTCCAAGCTGAAAGGCAGAGAGCTGACCTCCTGAAAAAAGAACTGGAGGAACTCAGGCTTGAGTTTAATGAGAGAGTCACCAAAGTCCTGAGCCTGGAAGAAAGGCTGAAAGGCAAAAGAGACTCTCTGTTGGTCTTCAAACTGAAGACGCATGAACTGCAGAAACAAGTTGATACCTACAAAAACCCAATGATGCTCCAGGTGTGTGAGCAGATTGGAAAAACCTCCATTTCAGAGGTAAACAACTTGATCACAACTGACCTCCATGCACCACAGAACACTTCTGTCGCAGAGGAGGTTGCCCTTCCGGAGGAGTCCCAGGTCGGTCCACTGGAGGAGGCCCAAGTCACCGAAGAGGTCGCCCCAAAGGAGGAGGCCCAAGTTACCAAGGAGGTCGCCCCACTGGAGGAGGCCCAAGTCACCGAAGAGGTCGCCTCACTTGAGGAGGCCCAAGTCACCGAAGAGGTCGTCCCACTGGAGGAGACCCAAGTCACAGAAGAGGTCGTCCCACTTGAGGAGGCCCAAGTCACCGAGGAGGTCGCCCCACTTGAGGAGGCCCAAGTCACCGAAGAGGTCGTCCCACTGGAGGAGACCCAGGTCACAGAAGAGGTCGCCCCAAAGGAGGAGGCCCAAGTCACCGAAGAGGTCGCCCCACTGGAGGAGGCCCAAGTCACCGAAGAGGTCGTCCCACTGGAGGAGACCCAGGTCACAGAAGAGGTCGCCCCAAAGGAGGAGGCCCAAGTCACCGAAGAGGTCGCCCCACTGGAGGAGGCCCAAGTCACCGAAGAGGTCGCCCCACTGGAGGAGATCCAAGTCACCGAAGAGGTCGCCCCAAAGGAGGAGGCCCAAGTCACCGAAGAGGTCGCCCCACTGGAGGTGACCCAAGTCAACAAGGAGGTTTTCCCAAAGGAGGAGGCCCAAGTCACCAAAGAGGTCGCCCCAAAGGAGGAGGCCCAAGTCAACAAGGAGGTTTTCCCACTTGAAGAGACCCAGGTCCCTGATGAGGTCGCCCCACGGGGGGAGGGCCAAGTCACTGACGAGGTCGCCCCACTGGGGGAGGGCCAAGTCACTGACGAGGTCGCCCCACTGGGGGAGGCCCAAGTCACCGGCCAGCCATCTTTGTGGAGGCGCTTCAAGAAAGCTCTAACACCGAAACACCGCCGCCAGTACAAGAACAAGAAGCAGAAAAATAAGGCGGCGTGAAACAAGACACAGAGGTTCAGTTTCATGTCCTGACAGACGGGAGCGATCCGTCTGTCAGGATCTGAAACTGAACCTCTGTGTTTAAACTGGTTTTCTCCGGGTGCTCCGGTTTATCCAACATACAAAAAACAAACAAACAAAAAATCTGAAATAATTTGAAATAAAAACTTAAATTAGAAATTAAATATTGATTTCCTGTGTAGTTGTTCCTCTGTAGAGCATCGTTCAGAACTCTTCAGACTGGTGTCTTACTGTTCATATCATACTGGGATACAATCAAGGACTGTTTACTGAGTATCAGCTGATCTGATTTGATTTAATGTTGCACATAAAAATAATATTATAATATGTATCATATAATAATATAATAATAATAATATAATATAAAAAATTTAATTGTCTAATTGTTGCATGAAGAAACAGTTCAACATTTTCAGAAATGTGCTATTTAGCTTTCTCTCCAAGAGTGAGATGAGGTCACTCCAGCAAGTAACTCACCCTGAAGCCACTGTGTTATTTTTACATTTCTGTTTGTGTTCACACTCAACCCAAACGTGTTTTCGTCTATGAGTTTTAGAGGTGTTCACAGGTGTGTTTTTGAACTCTGGACAGATCCAGGCTGGCTGTTTCCCCCTGCTTCCACTCTTTATGCTAAGCTAGGCTAACCACGTCTTGCCTCCAGCTCCACCTCTTCTTTTAAATTGAGGAGTCACGGACAAAGTGTGTTTTCATATAATTAGATATTATCACTGGTGCATTTACAGGCCAAAAAAAAATCTAAACATAAAGGGAACAACACTCAGACACATTTGTTTTTAAAGGAAACCTTCAAATAAATATTGTAGTGACAAAATGGGTTATTTCAACCAGAATTATAATGTAATATTTCCTACTACAGCGTTACAAATCAGCTTGTGTTGTGTTCAGGTGTGTGATCTGGATGTACGACACATGGGCCCATCTTCTGCTCTTAGTATGTGACGGTGTGAAGCGATGAGGTGTCACGTCGTCACATGGGTCAGAGTCTCCCTGCAGGAACCTCCAGCTGGTTTCCTCATGACAGAACCAACTAATCCTGCAGTCACACTGAAGCTTTCCTCGTTTCACTGCAGCTCAGTCAGACATTAAAGTGGAACTTTAAAAAAAAATTGGTCCAGTTTCCTCAGTCGACTGCCAACTGCACCTGATCACAGTAGGTCCACTAAAAGTGCTTGTTTGATCCACTGACAGGCTCAGAGTGTTACTCTAAGTGTGTGACAGCATCATGGAAAGGATCCCTACAGAGAGAGACCTGGAAGATCCTTTTGGTTTAACCACAAACAGCCGTTATATCGCTCTCTGCACACACACCAGACTACATTCACTAAAACAGGGATTTTACCACACAGAACACAGGAAGCTGCTGCTCTGCTGCTGCCTCATTCAGTTAGTATGTTTGTGTTGTTGTGTGCTACATAAATATTTCTTTGGATCCAAACTAACCATTAAAAGCATCGAAGTAACACAATGACATAAACAAACTCACTGGTTGAGTCAGCTGTAGAAGAGAAGCACTGATGTTCTGTTCGGTAAAATCCCTGTTTTATCGCGTGGAAGGGTCGGAGTCCAGCAACAGGACGGAGCCGCCGCACGCCACGACGTGCACGGAGGTGCGAGGGCCCTCCAACGCTGCTTGCAGCTTTAATTTTATTCTTGTTATCGTTACTGAGAAATTTTGCATCAGCGTCACTTCAGTTCTTCGACTGCAGTGTTAACATCAACTCTGCCCTGTGGACAGACGCTCATAGCATTGGCATCAGTCATTTGTCGTTTGGGAAAGAGGAAATATGGGCAGCACATAAAATCCCTAAAGCACTATAAAACATACAAGTTCTGTATGATTTCATCAAATGTTCTTATGGACATGATCATAGATATTTCTGTTTTCATTGAGCAGTGATTAACAGCAGTGAGTAACCATTAACAGTATATCCAGCAAGGACACAAGCATGGTAAACAGAAAGTCCATCTCTTCTAATCTCTGTGGCTCTGATGTTAAGTCCAACAACTGCAGTCATTGCCTGTTATATCACAGTGGTGGCCACATTAATTTGGATGCTGAAAACACGGTGCCTCATAACACTGGCCTGTAGCCTAATGATTTGCAGTACAGCTTCCACCGGTGATCCTTTGGTTAGGCTGTAGTCACACCACTCTCATGCCTATTCTGTAAATATGAATTTAACATATGCTTAACTTGGCACAAAGAACAGACTGAGGGGGAAACAGTGAGCCTGGCCTCGTCCAAAGGTAATTTGCCTGGCAACCACATGGTAATGACAAGGCTCCAGGCCGCGTCAGACACTGACCCCCGTTTTCATCCTTCAGATATATCAATGTTTTCATCAAACTCGAGGAAAGAAAGCAAATAATTGTTTTCAATGACTAGCCTTGCTGCTCATGATTTTATTTTGCATTTAAACACTGGCCCTGATCATTTTTTTTTTTTTTAGTTTCAGTGTGACCCCCTATGTGCATTTCCCCGTGACACCCCCAAGACAAGTAGGTTGGGTGCATTAGAGACTTAAAATTGCCTACACTGTAGTTGGCTGTCAAGACCACAAATCACTGAATGTGTTGTAGATTTTTTTTCTGACCAAAATGTAGGCATCAGCGGTTAAACAAATTGTAATGGGTGTAATATATGAAAATGTATTATCGATTGAAACATTTGTTTTAAGGAATGTGTTTCCATCCTCCTTTATCCTCCCTCCAAAGGCACTGCTCTTCAGTGAAATATTCATGCCCTCACATTGCATGTGTGTGTGGCTGCGTATTTGTTAGCTCACACATATATTTGTATTTATAAGTTTGGCAGTAGCTCAGCACTCTGTTTTTTGAACCATGCCCTTTCCAGAGTGGTGCTACAGTAACAAATGGCTATGTTTATGATCTGTGAAGGACAAAAGCAGTAAAGGCTCTGCAGGTCTGCGTCACTGCCAGCAGGGGGAGGAAGAGCACACCAAGTGACAGGTACAAATAACTCCTTGCAGCTCGAGGCTTCAGTCTCAGAAATCCCAGGACAGATGAAGTCACCTGTTTACAAGATAAATACAGGAGCAAATGCGAAGCTCTCCTGTATTTACTTGCCCATCATCATCGCAGTGTCTGCATGCATGGAGTATGAGGGACCATCATGAACAGTGAATTCTTCAATGTGCAAGTCAGATACACAGGAAATGAAAGAAGACCTGTTAAGACATATCGACACAAACACATACATATTCACATGAGGCAAGAGGCTTCTCAAAAGAAAAAAAAAAAAAACCTGAGATGTCTCCCTGATGTAAGTCTGCTTTTACAGCAGGCAGACATGATGTCAGGCACCTTTCAAAAGTCCCTTTTTCCCGGTAAACAGAGTCCTTCATCTCTCCAGGGGTTCCATGGCAACAGCAAAGCTCAGGTATATTCAGACCACCCACTGATCCATCTGGGCTGCAAGGATTCACGTGTTCCATCCTTGACTCTTTACAAAAAGAGAAGGAGGGAACAGAAGGAGCACAGTCAGGGAGGTTGTGTTTGAGTCATCCCTGTTTCATAATGCCCTTTCATCTGTCGACTCAGTAGGACAAAACAGATAAGCTGAATTAAAAACTGATAGCATATGCAAATTTGTACTATCTGTTGGGTCTCAATAAAGCAGTGAGCCCTTGGTTGCAAATGGATATATTACGTCACCTTATGTTATTGTGAGTAGCTAATGAAGGTTTACTGATGACATTTAGCTGTACTACGAGGAGTGGGGATCGTTTGTGCACAAAGCTAAATGTGATGAGCAGCCTAGTGAAAACTTTACTGTATGTACAGTAAAGAACCTTGCAAAGTCTATTTCTGCATAATGGTACAGCTTGCAGGCACTTTTGAGGTAAAATAGGAGAGAGGTAAAAATCCCAACACATGATGGTGACTATGTGTTATGTGTTTATTCTATATAAACCAATAGGAGACAGCCAATCATGTCAAGGTGACAGGCTTTCAAATGTGACCATGTAATGTGACAGTGTGGAAATATGTACATGTGGGGAAAATAGATAAAAAAGTATAACAATAAGACTATTGTATCTGTATTTCAGTCATTATAAAAAACAATAAAAATCATGATGAGTCAGGCAGCCACCACATACAGATGCACATAATATACATCTCACGGTCCTTCACTCTGGTATCTTTAAAAGAAAATATGCGATTGTCTCGCTTTCATAGTCGTGGTTATATTTTTATAACTATATAATATTTCATAGTCGTGGTTATATTTTTATAACTATATAATATTTATATATATAACATTTTTAGTCGAGTTATATTTTCCACTGCAGCACCGGAGTGGATGTGAATGATTAAATTAAGAGGTACAGATTAGTGAGGTAAGATGCTGTGATCAGAGTGAAGTGAGTCACTTGAATAAATAGAGTTCTGCTCCTGAAACTCTGTCAGGATCAGGTAAGATCCACTAAAGTGGCATCTGAAATTAGACAGGAAATTGCATTCCACATCAGTGGAATGACGTTCGGTGGGCACACTGCATTTTCACACTTGTGGCTGTTGCTAAGCCCGCCTGAGGGAATACTGGATCCAAATTTAGCATAATTACACCCTAAATGTCCCTAAAATAATTTGCTCAACTCTAAACCATTTTATATCAAAGCAAGTATATTTACTTAGGTAAACAATCCATGCAATTTACAATTAGTCATCTGCAAATTAAGCACATTTGTTCAGGGAGAATGTTTGCTCTACCGTATTGAATCAATAAAACCTCACGTGAATGTAGGCTGTGGCGTAGCATATGGTGGCTCTAGGACGACTTGCGAACCATTTAACAAACATGACATCATTCCTCATTGATTGTTTAAAGGGGAATGCCACAGAATTTACACGTGGTGGATTATGTTCAACTAGTGTACACCACACAATTCATTAGCATTTCTTTTTTGCAATTCTTTTAATCTTGCGTTTTAATCATGTGTATGTGAAATCTACAAGTCTGAATCATGTTGAGAGGAAAGAAAGAAGTTGTTTAGATGGTTTTATTGACACTTAAATGGGTTGTCTTGGATTTACATAGGTGGGAAATTAACCATCGCGTTCTTGTCTGTGATGCTTTATTTTGTCCAGTATAAAACACTTTTTAAAAACCACAACATTTCCATAAAGGGTATTTCAACATATTCTGGTGGGGCCAGAATCTGGTAGATGAGACAGAAACTGAATTGTCTTTTTAAAATATAATACAGGGCAGTTAAGTGCATTTATAGGGTTTTCTGGCAATAGATTAATTATGGAGCTCTTTTTGGACAATATACTAGATATTAATAAGTAAGTATGCACATTTTAGAGATGTTTTTATACAGCAACGATATTAGCATCAATCCTGGACGTAACTATCATCTATTCACAAGAAAGTAACCAGCAAGCTCACAGATGAACTGGATCGCTTTGCTCCGAGCTTTAAAGTTGTCGATGTGGAGCGTTCGTTCTCATAAACACAAGAGGACAGATGAACATTTTGATCGAATGTTTCATTTCTCAATCATCCACTTGTCTGTAAAGTTAACCAGAACTGCTGTTTGTTTTCTTCTATGCTATGAATATAAGATGCTATAATACAAATGCAACATTAGCGTATAGCCTCCATCCCTTGCAGTCCAGGTCTCTCCGGCAGCGACATGTGCAAGCTGCTGAAGAAACACCAGACAGCGTTATGGTACCCATGGCTCAAGTAAGAATACATTCAATAAAAAACAGCAGTGTTACATTGTGCACAGTTTATGAGTGTTAAATAACAATTCTAACAAAATAATCTTTTGTGCTGCCCTGTCTTGACCAGGAGGATGATGTTCAGAGGAAGCATGGGGACTCAGTACTCCCTGTACCAGCCTGCGTGGTGCGTCTAATTTATTAAGGCTCAGTATTTTAAGATTTGATGTTTCATATCTTGGTAAGCTCTAAAAACATCCTCAGTTCTGGCAGCGGTCTTTAACTGTAGAGAAACTTTTATATTAAAATCATTCATCACAAACAAGTTTTGTCACATGAGGCAGCATTGGATGGAGCTGAAGACAATAGTAGGAATCTCAAAATGGAAAAAATTGGGGATGTGGAGTAAGAAAAAGTGAGCTTATCAGACCACAAACCACCTCATCTCTGCTTTAGGGTGGCAGCTTGAGGCTACAGAAGCTGCTACTAGCATAATCGTGGATATAAAACAGGACACCTAATCAGAAGATGGCGCCTACTCAGTCTGTTTCTAGCTTCCAGGTTACTTCTTGGGGTATGTGGCCCACTGAGCATGCTTTGTAATGTTAATCCCATCATGCCTCTGGCCCAGCTGGGCTGGTGAATGGCTGGTGCACACAGCAGTGATGTCATTTTGAAAATAAAAGACTTTTCTGGGCTTTGGAAAAGTTTTAGTAACTGACAATGTGTTTTACAGTCACTTTTGGACCTTTTTGCACATAACACTATGAATCTGACAACGGTGTATGAATGCAATGCTAAATCAGTGGAGTACTGTTTTAAGTGGATCAGCCTTTTGTGATGGATTAACATTTGATTTTCGTTTGACTAGCAGTTTGACTTTCTGCCAGCTAGTAGCCATTTGGAGGCAGTCACTGTCCTTTTGAACCTGTCTTGATGCAATGACATTTCACTGAGAGCTCTCTTTTTCTTTCTCGTGTTCACACACTGTCTCATATTCACAGCAGCTGCCAAATACAACCACAGTCTGATCTGCTGGTCGCTAACCAGCTCCTTCGGACCTTTTGGGGTATCAGGTCGTCGCTCACAGGCGTTTCAGTGGTGGTGTTCATCTTGTCGGTCAGCGACCTTCCAGCCTGCTGCACTGACCTCCACTTTACAACACTCTGGAGAGCTTTGACTCTGGTGCAGTGTTGTCTTCGATCTTTGTTAATGCATAAAAAAATTAACTGAGAAAAACCACACATTTATACAGACATATTTTTTTAAAAATCCATGCTCCCTCTGACATCACATCAAACTGAAAACACTTAATTGCTTAAATCATGAGGGGTAGCATGCTCAATTACTTTTAAACACCTCTGAATAGTCCGTCTACATAAAATGTCCCAGCATTTGACCCTAGAATTTGTTATGAAAGGAAAATGCCAATGCTGCCTCCTTGTAGTTCAAACAAATTGGACTTGAACAATTTGGAATGCATTCAAACAACTTTGATGTTTGACAAGATTTAGAAGAGAACAGGCTTATTAAAGTGGAAGATCCTGTGGTACTGTGTATTTCCAAAATTTACACAAAGTGCAAGAATTCATTCACTTTAGGGGCTATAGCAAAAAATAAAAATGCTTGTTATACTATCCAAATCTAGTCTCGTGACTTAAATTAATGAAAAACATATTCATTATTTCACCCCTCTGCAGGGCATTTTGTTTTGCAAGAGCAAACCCTCTGAAAGCCACAAGAGACTGACCTCATGCTGTGTTACAAATTGGCCAGTTGGGCATTTAGTGAGCCTTCAAGAAGGTGGCTGAAAATGTGTGGAGAATATTTGAACACATAGTAAGAATAATTGCTGAATTCATCTAATTTTATTCGGACTATATGACTATTTTTTGCACAACTTGAGATTTCTCAAGAAAAATGTGGCGGTCACATTATGTCTCTGGACTCGCCATGCATAAGAGATACTGCAGGGCTGTAAGCCAGAGCTACAACTTTTTTTCACTAGTTTTTTGATACCAAGGTCAATTACTTTCCATTTTACAACTAGTTTAGCTGTAGTATGATATAAATGGCTGATTAATTTTGCTTGACAGAGATAATGAGGTCCCGTGATGGTTGTTCTTTTCAATAAACCAGACTAGAGACTAAATTGATAGAGATGTGAGCTAAAATTCCCCACTGGACTTTTGCTGTAAAAACATTTCCTCTCTTTACTCTGTGTAGGGATGCAACAGGCTCCTGGTGAATGACATTAGGTTACATGTTCAGGATGCATCAAAAGTCTGTTGCCTTTTGAATGTGCTGTCGTCTCCTCGGGGGAAGAGAAATTGTCAAGATTATGTTGTCCAATTTGAGCCCCCTGAAACTGCTTACTGCAGTTCCAAATGCTCAACATGCCATTCTGCAGCCATCAGTGGGTCCACGCTGAGCATTATGTGACTGATTACACCTTCTGTCCTATTTACCTGGGTAGTGTCTGTCTCTCAGCAGGGTGGCTTGTTAGCACTGTTCTTGTGGCTGCAGGGTCCAATCGCAGGTTCTGATTACTCCATGCTTTGTTAGTCATCCTGATTGTCACCATTATCACCTTCCTCATCAGTGAAACTGTGGAACTGATAGTAATTGTAATTGCCTGCTTAGTGGTTGAGTGTGTGCCTTTTTTGGTGCTCGCATGGCTGTCTGTTGTCTCAGATAATATGTAATTAGCAGGATAATCTTTGGTCTTTAGAGCTAGTTTTGTAAATTGTGAGTTATTTTGCTCTTGCTACCTTGTAGTGAAGTAAAACATTTTCTGGTTTTTAGTCATGGTGTTATGGAGAAGACAGAGAAGTAAGTGAGTACTCTAAGATGACCACGTTTTTCTTTTTTAAAGTTGCTAGATAATCTTACACTCGCTATATGCTCTAACTGCTTTCGGGGGAAATGGTACACAGCCTGTTATCCTTTCTCAAGCTTAAAAACCTCCGTCCTCTATGAAAGGCTTGAGTACAGATGGTAAGACAGATAAAAGATTTCACTTTTCATTTCCAGCGCATATTTCATTAAAAGAAAATCTCAAAGGGCAACAAGCAAAAGATAAAAAGTGAAATGCTCTCATGTCATAATGGGAACAAGTATTAAACTTCAACAACTACACAGGAGGATCATCTGTAGTAGTCAAATACAATATTAAACTAGACACAGACACTCTGTTTTGTGTCTTTTTCCTGTAAATAAATTTCGCTCCAATCTGACTCAAAGCCAACGAAAAAAACGAGTGGAAAGTAACATCAGATGGATATTAGCCAAGGTCATGCCCACTTATGCAAATTAACAGGCCCTTTAGCAAGGAATTTTTTTTTCTTTATAATTTTGTAAATTTTCCTCTGCACTGTTGTTTACTTTATTGCTGTGCTTTTTATGTGTTACCACACTTTTGAGTCATTTGAGGATCTTTGAAAGATCCTTGGGCGGCTCGAGATGCAGCTTTTCACAATATCACACGTAAGTGAAAAAAACAAAAAAAAAAAACAAACTTCAAACAAAATAGCATTCCCGAGTTCATGCGTACTTACAAATGAATGTGGCTGCCAGTAAAAGCACATCATTCTGTCAGGCTCATGATTTGTATAAAAGGTGTTGTAATGGCAGTTTGTGGATGGCAGCATTGTCACTTTGCCCTTCACCACTGAGAGGTTGAATAGTTGATTTGGAAAGCTTGTGTCTTCATATTCAAACTGCTCTCTCTATGGCACTCCAATGTTCTTATCAACCACAGGGAAACTGGGACTGGCTGTGCTAGATTTGCAGCATGAAAGTAAAAAGTAGTAAACATATTAGCGCTAGAGAATAGAGGTTATAGTCAAACTACTAGTATTTGTAACAGCAGAGGTAGAAGTAGTTATCCAGGTAGTGAAGCATAAATGAAGGTATGTGGAGTTTTTGTATAACTATGGATTTATATTGTATATGTACATAGTTAATATGGTCCTCATGCTCAAACCAATAAATCTCATGAACAGTGCTACTATCGAGCAACAGTTTTATATTAACACATAAGGTGCAAGATTGATGCCGCCCTCATATCTGTGTTTTGAATGTGAAGCTGTTATTTTAGCACAAAGACATGAAGCAAGTGGAAACAACTAGTCTGCCTCCATTTAAAGTTCACAAAGTCTCCCAATCTGCACCTGTAAAGCTTTCTAATCAACACATTATATCTTGTGATGTACGAAGTTGTGATTTTTATGTGGCGTTAAATGCAGGATTACCCCCTAGCTGGGAGCGATAACTTCATGGCCATGACCAGTGTGAGGTTTAAAGGCAACTAGTGGAAGACACTCTACCCAACCAGGAAACAGCTGGTTTCACATAACTTCTAAAGCATAAAACTGAAACTTGTATTTTCTATACAACAGTGTTTACCATTGCTATTAGCTTGACTCCAGGGATAGCAGCATCAGCCTGTTGGATGGTCGATGGTACTGGTCTTATAATCAAACCCTGTAAAAAAAAATCTGTGTATTTCCCCAACATGTCAAACTAATCCTTTGAGAAAAGCATTACATTATGGTAAAAAAAACAATCCAGTGAACTGTATATTTCACCAACCATCCAAATTGCTTCTTCAGTTCTGATGTCACGCAGGGATTAAACCTTACATTTAATTCACACCATGCTTTGAATACACTACTAGGCATTAACATTATCAAATACAAAGGCCAAAGTCAAGGAAGAGAAGCGCCTGGGGTAAACGGGTCTGACTTAGCATACAAACAAAGTCTGACCGAAAAAAAAAACGTATTAAATATGTGGCAAGAGTTTCTGAAACATACTGAAGGATTTGTGCAGACCACAGTATAGCAGTCTCAAAATCTGGAAACTTGTGATAATGTGATAATGGTTCACCCAAAGGATTACAAAAAAAACCCCCAAAAACCCCAGAAACTCAACAACAAAATAATACTGTCTATTCAGCGACGTTTGCAGCACAGATTTATGCATTTGTGAGAACAAACAATCCCTCAGGCCAGGACACAGGGATTAATGGTCATTTACAGCATCAGTTTTTGGGGTCAGAAAGTACACATTTTAGACAGAGAAATAAAGTGTCAAAGAGGCACTCAAGTTGCTGTACTGTACTTCAAATTGTAGAACTCCCCAATGCATCTGAGAGGGTCTGTGACACCACTTGTCCACCGTAGACTACATCCTTCCTCTGTATTTATCCAGCACATCCAGTGCAAAGAGTGCAGCATCACCAAGGAGATGTGATGTTACAACTCAAATGACACAAGAAAGTGCTTTCTAAATAAGTGTCTTCAACCACAATTTCCACCAGGAGGCTTCAAATCTCCACAGCGACAAATAAGAGTTTCCCTGTTTTTTGCCAAAAGTGATGAGGACAAGAGAAATAAATGGTAAAACATCTTTGACTTCATGATAACCGTCCAGAGGACAAACTTTTGACATTTGACATTTGTTTTGACATTTCACAGCCAAGCTTAGATGGATTGACAGTCTTATTATGTTAAGTTACAATACAATTTGAGTGACTGTAAGCAGCACTATTAACAGGTACAAGTGACTAATGATTCAAGTGTAGTATAGTATAGTTTTATATCACAGATATTAGCAGCCAAAACGGCCAGAAATCCTTTTTGAGGTCATCATACTGGGGAAGGTTATACAATTCAATGGCTTTTTTACATGACTGCCTCTGTGAGCAGAAGGACACTTTTTCTACTCAATAAATGAGCTTAATGAGTATGCAAATACTACAGAAATCTGTTTAATTGTAGTCTCAGCTTGTTCTCCTGATAAAAGTGTGTGTGTATGTGCAGTACTCCTGGTGCATGTGGTTAGAAATAATCACAAATTATTGGACATCATGTTTGTTTGAAAAATGAACTTTTGTTGTACAGTAAAGTGACCTATGGATAAGCTTTAATAGCAGCGCGTACACTGGTTAAATTAAAATGATTAGTTGCTTTAGCAGAAAATAAACCCTGCAGATCAATTGCTGATAGCTGAAAAAGGTGTGTGAAAAGTATATATTTCAACAGCTACCAGACCTTCCTTTCAAGCTGTTGCAAGTGATCCACCATCCAAATAAACTCCTTTGCTTGGGGCAGCAACTCACTGTCAATCCAGACAGAGCCATCCAACGTTTTTTCAGCAGAGAACCGTGGCCTCAGACGGACTCTCATTACGATCACTTCATTGCTGGAGGGCACAGTCTGAAGAAGCCAACAGAATCTCATCATCTGCAAAAAAAAAAGCAGTAATGCAATTCTGAAGTTCCTAAACTATCTTCACCTCTGCTGCCCCGTGAGATCTTGTCCGTGGAAATCTCAAAAAGGATCGATGACAAGGGACAACCTTGGTTGAGTCCAAGACTGCAAATGTCTGGTAACAAATAATAGTTTTTCTTGTGGTGTAGGACAAGCTTTGACAGTGTAACATTAAGATTTCTTTACTGAAGTGTAACTCTGCAGACCAGCTTTATTACAAAGATCAGGGATCAGGGAGAAAATAAACAAAAAAGATTATCCTTTCATTATCTTCTAGCATGAAACAAACTATACTTATATAGATTCTAAAACAGTCTGGGACAATGAATAGTTTATATTATATTATTATATTTACCAACATTTTACCACTGACTGGCCTTAACTTTTGTCAGACTGTAGTTTCAGATTGTTTGAAGCAACACAAATAAAGTGAAACTTCTCTAATCACAAGCCACAGAGATCACTTCACTCCAATCCCTCTCCATACATGCGTTGAAAAGTCAAGAAACGTGACCGTCATTAGATTATCATCTTTCACATCAACATCATAGTCATTAATAACATTGATTAATATCCGTCCATGATGTGGAGGCTCGTGGGAGGCTGCAGTGTACCACAGCACGCGCAGGGTGAGATAGAAGATGTAACCACGACAGGTGACCTGTCTATCACACAGATAGTCAGACCAACCAACAGAAAATTTATAGTTTCCAGCTAATCTGACCCCCATGTCTATGGCGTGTGGGATGGAACTCAAGTAAGCACAGAGAGATCATGCACACCACAGACTGAAATGACACAGATTGGCAGATAAGCTTCAATCTCAGATCCTTCTTGTTGGGGACCGGACTTTGCTCAACACTGAGCCAGCCTGCCGCCTCCAGTCATTAATATATCTTCAATTACACAGATTCTAGCAGGGGCCCATTATTATCAAATGGGGATTATCTGTTCACATTCAGAGAAGATTTATCAAGGAAGATTCACCTTGATTACCTTTGATTTGAGATTATGGTAAAATCTTTAAATAAGAAATTAAACAGAGCAACAGGGACATTGATTTTAGATAGACAAAGATCTTTTCAAATAATTCTTCAATACACTGAGCAACACTGACTAAATTTCACCTTTGTTGGGGTAGTATTTACCTATTCACCTCCCCTGACAATGGAGCCACATAGTGTAGGTTATACTAAAATGATTGACTGATGATGATCGCAACACCCGTACACTGACTGCAGGGCTACAGGTGTCAAGTCAGTCCTCAACTGTAGCTGCATTCAACCAAACACAGCTGTTTTCCAGTCTGCTAAACAAACAAACACACACACACACACTCACACACACACACACACACACACACACACACACACACACACACACACAGACCCTTTAACAAATAAGATGCAGGTGGACTACAGGCAGCTCTTCTATAATGTGCTTGTGGTGTGCTATATGGTCCTATATTTTTTACATTGATGTGTAATGGCTTTATGCTGTTTTCTTTTTCGTGTCTTCCTGTAAGTCCGTATCTATGCAATCTCAACCCTCTTTGTCAAGCACACTTCCTAATAAGCCTCTTCGAATCCTGCCTTGTGACCTTAATATAACTGCATCCCACAATCAAACATTGTCCTTCTACTTGCATAAAATATGCTAAACAAATGCCAAAGCTGTTCTTCCAACTGATTGTCATAGTGCTTGTTAATGTTGGTGCTGAGTGGAAAACATACAGTATGACTAAAAGGTTTGTGCAGCTCCTCTGATCCAAAGATCAAACTGTCTAAAAACAAAGATTGGAAGAATAGAGTAAAGTTGTGTACATAGACAGGGCTCGTTTTTGTTCTCCTGTGCCGCCCGACATCAGTCCTCAGCCTGTCCGACCACATCGCAGAATTAATGTGATGAGGGAACAGGACTGGGAGAACATAATGAGGTTTATAATTAGCCTGTGGGTTAGAGGGCTGGCTGCTGGAGGTCAGGCCTGAATGCTTCTCTGCTGTCAGGTTAATGCGTGTATGTGTGTGTGTGTGTGTGGGAGGGGACTCATTCATACCTGACCCCCAATTAGCTTTTTTTTTTCTTCATTGTAATTAAAAATTGCAGCAATTTACATCAAGTTCAACAAACACTGAACCTCCTGAATTTACTATCAGAATTACCTGTGTATTTTTTAAATGTGTAAACAAAAGCAGTAGTGTTGTTGTTGTTCAGTACAAGCGTACGTACATTTTTTCTTCTTTTTCGCTGGCTGGGATACATTCATCAATCATCTGTGCCAACTCAGCAGTATTCACACTCTCCAAATGTCTTCACAGTATCTATGTTTATGCAGAAATGAGCTTAATCTATATTGGAACAACAGAATCCATTACATGACTAGGAAATGGTCTCTGAGTGAGTCTTTAGAGGACTGCTGTCAACCATTGACTTCAGTTGGCAAGGTGCAACTGTGTGAGGGAACCAATTTGGCAATGCCACCGAATTAGCCTCATAGTGTAGATCAAAAATCACAGCTTCCACCCGCTGCTGTCAAATCGTAGCACTTGGTCCAACAGGCTGCTCTCAAAAAACCCAGAAACGCTTCAAGGCAGACTTTTCTTTTATTTATTTATATAAATCCATGTTCCCTCCTTTTCTCTACAATGTTATCATTAAACATGGCCTGAATTTGGTGGATTGTAAACCTTTACGGTGGATGGGGTTATGATATCGCAGGGGATGACATTTTTGATGTGAAGGCACAGCTGTTAATGGGGGGGGGGGGTCTATCCTGGAATGATGGCTCTGTGGCACAAGGGTTATGAGAGCTGTAAAAATAATAGGCCGCAAAGCCAGGGTTTTGTTAGTCGGTCACTTCTCCTGCTACCCTCCAGGTGAAATACCCTCAGTGTGTGTGTATGTGTGTGTGAGAGAGAGAGAGACAAGTAAAGATACAGAGATCGTTCCAGGACACTAGTTTTGCAGGCTTGTCTTATCGACCTCTATACTGGAGCCCAACAATTACTGGGCAGAAGTCATGTGATAACAAGTAATGTAACATGTTGGCCAATAACTTCTGAACTGTGCTGCTGACAGTTGGTAGGTTTCTTCTGCTACTTTTACTTAAATCAATATTTGCATAAACTGGTTGTCTCCATGCTTCTCTGTCACTTTGCATCATACAAAACCACTCATCTTTGATTTAGTCTCTATTCAAATTGGGCAACCTGGATGATTTGTGTATCTGACATTATTAGTGTCCCTTGAATGCTTATCACTTGTTTGTCAGAAAACATTCAGGACTTTTTGTATCCTGCTGTGAAATGCCACAGACTGTTAAAAATCCAGTGTTTGGCTGTGATGCAAAAACCTGACATTACAGATGACATCCATAAACACTGAGTCAGACGTAAATTTAAAATCTGTGAAATTAGAGCAAATTATCTACACAGAAATATTCACAGAAATTCTTTGAACAGACAAACTAATGAAGCTCATACATATTTTACTTTAATTTAAATATAAATGGCATTATCAAATTCACCTTCCTTTGGCCTTAAAGGCTCAAACGCATAACTAGTGTGTTGTAGAAGTTCTATTGATTTCCATTACAAGGATCTTGCTTGTGTCTCTGGAAATTGTGGTTAAATTATTTCTATTTTGCAGACTTTTACATTTACATTGCCATTGTCACTGGGCAATAAGATTAAAAGATTGTTTACACTGCATTGATGAAGTTGCAACTGTCCTTGCTAAACTAGGCCATGGGGTGATTTGAGGGACCACGGACAGAGGATGCCATATGCTCTACAGACTGTAAAGTGTCTTCAGGCAAATTTGTGCTTTGTGGTACTGGGCTGTATAAATAAAACTGACTTGACATGACAGATCAAAAAAATGCTTAGTCTTTTTTGGAATGCTCATACGTGTCATTTTAGAGAGCACTGACAAATTTTACATCTTGTTGCTACATCTGAAAATGGGTTAAAAGTTAATCCAGTGCTTTGTGAAGGCTATTCACTTTTTCACTATGCAAATTTCACTGGAAGTATTTTAAATGTTTGCACGTTTATCGTAATGACTTGTTGACACATTGGTACAGACATAATACATCATTTGTCAGTGCCTTCCAAAACTGTCAAAATGGCAGTTTCAAAAATGATTTGAACGACTGTATTGAACTGCTATGGTCAACGTTTAATGAGGTTTAGGCACAAAAAGACAATTGTGGTTATATAGTTACAAACCAATATTGATAGTTTGCTGTAAACTGGATGCAGTAACAAGTTCTTCATGCTACTTCCACAAGAAACGAAAATCATTATTTACACAGAGGTCCTTGTCAGTTAAATTTAAATGTAAGATATGTGATGCAAGGGATGTGAACACATGACTAAAGGAAAGTCTCAATTCTTTTTTTGGTTGCATGAAAAAATGCACATCTTAAACACATCATTACCCTCATTGGGATGAAGGATGTTGGCAGGTGGAACAATAAGCAGTAATCTGTGTACACACATCTCACATTACAATGGTGTCCATTACAAGCCTAGTTAAACATGTAATTTCACGATGTGGTGTAATTGGGAAGAATTTTTTGCCAAACAAGATGCATTGCTGCCAGCAGCTTTCGTATTTTTTTTTCTGGAAAAGCAGGTGATTTTCCATCTGGAGGAAGAAAAACAAAATGAAAAGGGAGTGAATGAGACATCCTTTAGCTGAGAAGGAGAAGAGAGAAGATTATAGCTGACGTGCAGATCAGTCATATTGTAGCACTTATGTGATATGGCTGGGAGATTTAAGGGTGTGTGTGTGTGTGTGTGAGAGAGAGAGAGAGAGACTGTGTGTATCTATGTGTGGGGGAGGCATCAAACAAGACAATAAAGATGAAGTGAAAAATTGCAGAACATCAAAGAAAGAACCACACAGAGGATGAACTGGGGAATAATGCTCCTAAAAGAGGTTGATTGAAAGACATCGAGTGGTGTGAGCGATGGTGTTTGTAGTGTCAAGGTCAAATTTCAACAACATCACAAAATGATGAGCACAGGCAGCAGCTGGCAGCTGAACTTGGTCAAACATCAGTGTGAAAATGTGAAAATGTGTACATGATCATGTGGGTGGCGTCCACCGCTCCTCTGCTACTATCTCAGTCACCTGGCGGCAGCAAAGCCATCACCACTCTCTCACTGAAATGAAAAGATGCTTCTTGGTCCACTATAGACAACCTGAATCAAACAATGCAGCTGAGAGAAGAGCCAGAGAGCTCTTTATGGCGCCTATTGTCCTGTCAGATTGGAGTGGTGATGTTATCACGTACCGGGGGACAGGTTATCACACCCTGCTCATCCCATTTCAGTTGGGGGTTCTCTCCATTTCAAGGTGGTTCAAAATATCCCATCAGGATGCACTTCCCAGCCCTCCTTCATGACTCCTACTAGAGATGCCTACCTGTGAGTGTTATCGGTTATTTTTCAGTTCTTGGTTGAGTGGGATGTGCTTGGTGTGTTTTATCTGTATCTGTTCATCTCTCTCCCTCTCTCTCTCTCTCTCTCTCTCCCTCAGACTGCACACCTGGGTGGCATCTGCAATCTAGCAAACCTGTCTGCCATCAAGCACTCAATACCCGTAGTGAGGCTACTGGAGTATGCTCAGCCTGACGCTACTTCTGTGTTTGCCACAAGAATTGCCAGGTGCGTCGGCCAGAGCACCACTGAAGGCCAAATACTCCAGAGTATGAAACAAAGAGCTCAAAAAGGGTTTATTTGCTGTTTACTTCCCTTCCCTTTGCAGAACTCAGATACAGATATTCTAGTATGCAATAACAGCTGGGTGTTTTTGTCTGGTTGTGGTTCTTAAACAGCTGGAAATGAAGGAGAACATATGCATACATTGATTTCACTGCTAATGCTGAGTTAACATTTCCAGTTATTTATGACACGTGTTGAATTCCTCTCGCTGCCGAACCAGCAGGATGTTTTCATCGTGAAAATCGTACTCTCCACTCTCCAAAAGTTAGCCAAGCATACATAGCAGTGCAAGGACACACAAAATAAACAAATAAATGAATATTCACTCTTTTTCATTCAAGCACAGATCACTTGATTACTTGTAATTAAAGTTATTGCACTGATCAGTTGACGAACCCACCGAAGCACCCTGCCTATTAACTGCGTAACATTGGTTAGAATATAACATCATTGGGGCCTAATCTACACTTCCCCACTGTAAGAGCCCTGCAACTTCAGCCAGTCTCGTGCTAGATCGTTGCCATGGTTTGTCATTCTGCCAGGCTTCCACTACAGTAATAGTTTCTTTGACTGCCTGCTTGCTTCTCAGAATACTTACACCTGTTCTCCCTGTCTCCAGGAATACCTATCTGCGTGCGCGCCTCGCCAGTTTGCCAAGCCTGCCTGTCAGCTCTCTTTCTCGGGAATCCCCTGCCAAGACTTCCCTTCTGGATTCCTTTCCCACACCTCAGCTGAGACGTCTGCCAGACACCATCTCACCATCTCACCATCCCTGGCTGTCTCTAATAAACCGCTTTGTTTGAACCTTACCTGCACGTCTGCTTTGGAATGGTCCTTGAGAAAACTGTTAATTTTGACTAATAAGTGCAAGAAAGCCTCCAAATTCAGAAAAAACATTGGACTAATGTCGCTGCATCGTTTTCGAAAATGCTAATGCTGATGTGTTTGTCGGCTGGAAGTGTATGTATGGGTGTGATGAATGAGGTTTAACAGTAAACACATTGTTGGCTCTTGGTCAGAATACTGTATGTGTTCTTATGTCTTGGTTTGGTGAGGCTTTTTTTAAATAACGAAAAGCTGCGTCTCTGTGAGAATCTGTGCTTGCTCAGATTAAAGAGAGGTATGTTAATGACGTGGACTAAACCAAACTGTGTACATTTATGATGACCACTTACTGTTGAAACTGGACGTGGATTTGTTCAGTGTACTTTTTACTTAGATTTTTGTATTGTCCTATTTACTGCGAACTGCACAATTCATCCATCCATTGTCAGTACCGCTGATCCTTTGGGGGGGTGGGGGTAGGCAGGGTACTCCCTGGACTGGTCGCCAGTCAATCACAGAGCTAGAGACACACAATCATTCACACTCAATTAGTCTCACCAATGAACCTAACCTGCAACCTGTCTTTGGACCTGGATTCTAACCTGAAACCTTCTTGCTGTGAGGCAACAGTGCTAAGCACCGCACCACCGTGCTGCCCTGAACTGCACAATATTTTGTTTACTTAGACAAAAACAGGATGATGCAAACAGATTGAGCTGGTTGTCCACATATGAAACATTTAGATTAGCCTGTCTGGGAGAGTCTGGGAGATGAAGAAAGGAAAAACTCTTTATCAGGATAAGCTATAGGCATGTGGCAGTTCTCTTCAGTGAGGAATTTGAAAGGGGTCATTTCACATGCTATGCAGAATACAGGTGTACTTTATGAAGTACAGGAAGATGTATATTTTGCAAAGTAAAGGTGTCTTGTAATCCCACGTGGGATGGGCCAGATGTAACACCGAAATAAAAATAAACTAAGTGACATTATGATGCAGTTATTAAGCAACATGAAAGTGATTCACTTGATTTTTTCCAATCTTCCATTCTATGACTGCACGTCTGAAAAAACATAGCCAGATCAGCCAGAAGTGTATTAGAGCCCATTCTTTTCCCTGTGGAAAATTGACAAATCAACAGTTAATGCAGTTCCATTACAGTACAATTTTACAAAATAGCTCCAGGCTCAGTTTCTGCTGTACTCTATGTTTTAAAAGCTTCTCTTAGAAGCTGAGGCAAGAAAGACTTTTACTTTAATAGGCCGGTAATAGGATTAGTACAGCACTTTCCCTATCACAGTTACAACGCTGTGTGGCCTCTGTTTCATTTGTCATCTCTGTGCCAGTGGTCACATCAGTGCTAAATAAAACAATTCCTCTCAATGATACAATGATTTGAATGGATTTTAGGTAGTCTGAAAATATAACAAGATTATTTGCAACAATATAATGTAGACATCCAATAAATTGCACATAATCCGTTTTTTTTACAATATATGAAGCATTTTCCTTTAGCCATGCTAATGTCGGTCTGTCTGTCAGTCCACCGTTTTGGTCCAGAAATACCTCACCAGCTACTGGTGGATTTCCATTAAATTTGGCACAGATACCCTTGAGGATGAGCACTAATGACTTCATTGACTTTTCATCTAGTGGCACCAGCAGGTCAATTTTTTTACATATTTAGTGGAATTCAGTACAAACATCCATGGTTTCCAGATGATGTACTAAAATTTGTTTTGCATAGTAAAGAATCAATTAGGTTTCATTTCATCTAATTGTTTGAAAAGAACAGAGCACAACATGAAAAATAGCATAGACCTGATTACATTTTATTGCCACATTCCTCTGACATGTACCCCTAGCTTTGCCAGAACACCATACAATAGAACAGAAAAGACTAGCTTCTTAAAGTATGTGCCACTTTTACATCTGAAGCAACCAGTAAATTCCGCACAGTTTAAGTGTGAACATTTAAGTTCTGTCTCTTTCAGGTGATTGCCGTTCATCCCTTGTGATCAGCAAGCAGCAGGGATGAATCAGGAGCCTGCAGAAGGCTGTTGGACTTCTATGATTCTCTGCTCCTGTCATCCACACCCACAGAGAAGGAGCAGGGAAGGGGCGATGAATAAGAAAGAATTGGAAAGAAAGCAACAGACATGGAGCTAAAATCATGTGCGCTGATGATAAAAGGCAAAGCAGTAATGAGCATGAGGTAAAGAGAATGCTTGAGAGGGAGGCAAATGAGAGACACAGGAAGAGTGCAAAATATACCCTTTTCATCTGGGGGTCTGCTCTCCTGGTAACGCACAAAAAGGGGTTGTTACGGCAAGCTCTCTCTTCCATGCAGCCACTTCCTTCTTCTCTTTTTCTCTGTCTCTAGTCCCTTTCACACATGGACTGCAACCCTAAACTGATGTAGACATTACCTGGAGGATCTCTGTCAGCTCCATTGTACAAAGTCCATGCAATGTCCAACTGAGCCCATGTGTAAATAGAGCAGGTCATTGCCTGGAGAATTCACGGTGAGCAAGTGGGTGTGTTCATGGGTTCCTGCCGCAATTGATATCGTGGATTCATTCAAATACATACTAATGCTGAAAACAGTCATCGTTATACGTATGGGTCAGTAGCCTTGTCCGTCATTTTCCGTGCGGTGAAAACAAAAGTTTACAGTAATTTGTGGCACTTTTTGTGTCATGTCCTGCCCCCTGCATGCTCTTCCCAGGCGCCATCCCTCACCTAAACCGAGTATTTCCAGTAGGTGAGAATGCGTCTGACGCGGACAATCTCCTGTTGTGTGCTACATGTGTCAAAGGGCAAATCCGGGCAATGATTTTCCAGACATTGTCCTGAGTTCGTATGAGAAAACCCCTCTCATTGCCCTTCCCCTGCACCCCGGCCAGGAATAGGTAGGAACAGAGAGAAAGCAGAGGATAAAGATTATCAAACACTGAGATGGGAGGTGATTTGCTGGCTTGTGTGTCTCCTGAGACCCAGTTAAGGCCTCTGTATGTCTCCAGAGCTGCAGGATAATGAAGTTGGATGGTCTGGCACAAAGATGACTATGATCCTTGGTCGGCAAGGCCACAGAGTGTCAGTGCAGATGTCTCACTTACTCAAGCAATCAATGTCGTCGAGGGTTGGCCTGCGCCAGCTTGGCTCGCCTGGGCTGACTCTGGAGAGAAGGTTTAGGGCAGTAATTCCAGGAAAAGGAACAGAGAAGTTGTTTAGGAGTAGAGGCTGTAACTTTCCTGAGTGAGCAGAAATATTGGACATTCTTTTAAAGCTGCATGGGCACAGTAAAAAAATATGCTCACTCTATCGGGCTAAATTACTAAGTCAGGCTGCTACAGCAACAGTCAGTCACACCATCATGACCACATGGATTTGTCTGATACACATGTCAAATCCCAGAAAAGGGGAGTATTTAGCAGTGATGATGATGTCTTTAAATCATCCATCCATCCATAATCTGTACCACTTAAGGGTCTTGAAGGGCTGGAGCCAATCCCAGCTGACATTTAGCAAGAGGTGGGGTCAATCACAGGGCTGACATACAGAGGCAGGCAGCGTCACCAATTATCCTGCATGTCTTGGACTGTGGGAAGAAGCCAGGAAAGATCCCACGCAATTACGGGAAGAACATGAAAACTCCACACAAAAAGGCTCCAGCTATCTGGCAGGCTCAAACCTGGGACCCTCATGCTGTGAGGCAACAGTGCACATCAATCTAGATTTTCTCACTGAATGCTGACAGTTGCATTGCTACTCAGTATAAGATACCAGCACTGAAGCACAACATAACATATATACGCCACCACCAAGTAACAAAGATATAAATCAACTTGCTTCTGAAAATACTCTTATTCTATTTCAAGTCATACATTTATTGTAATAGAG
Organism: Pempheris klunzingeri; assembly: GCF_042242105.1. NCBI lineage: Eukaryota > Metazoa > Chordata > Actinopteri > Acropomatiformes > Pempheridae > Pempheris > Pempheris klunzingeri. The sequence goes on along the minus strand of NC_092016.1, from coordinate 21,614,671 downwards.
TAAAACATTTTGCAAATTCGCTTACGGTACATCAGTGTCAGTGCCAGAACAAATATCCAAGGGGGCCACCAAATTACTGGCGAGTTGCCTCAAAGTGGAACCATTTGGTGGTATGCTCCTAAGGAATAAAATTGAGGAAAAAAATCACAAAAATAGTGCATTCCCATTTACTTTCCTAATAGTCTGACTAAAACACAAGGAGAAACCACTTATAAATGAATATAAATGCAAGGACAGGCCAAACACACAGACGGCAACATAGCGAGCCAGTTCCTAACACAACATTTGTTTGTTTGTGGTAGTCACAGACATTGCCGTACACGTTTTCAATGCAGAAAACATGCAAAATGAAAATAGGACAACAGTGCGGTTAGCAGTGGGAAAGGCTAGTTAGCTCTAAACAGCCGTATTACTCTACACACTGACATGCATAAGGACACGCGTTCACACATCACAAATTATCATGAACCGTCATTATGATGTACTCATTCCTGAGCTCAAAAGCCGTGCGCTCCCTGCAGGAGCACTGCAGTGACTATTTTTACTACTGCTGGTCTTAATCTGAGTTCAGACAGAAAGCAAAACAACTCTGTGCGAGTGATGGAGGGTGAGAATCTAAACATTTGTGTCTAAAACGCACAGACACTCTTACAGCTGCAGTTGGAAGTGAAAATATGACAAAAATATCTTCTATATCAGAGGGTTTTGCTCTTTTGCCTGCTCCTAAGGTTGGAGCTCAGCTGCATATGCTGATATTACACAGACATTACATGTCAAGTCCTCATATGTTAGATTTGAGAATTTGACTTTTTAGATTGCAATGAATGTGTGTGCTGTCATACGCATACGCTTGTGTTTTCATACTATGTGATTGGGCAAATTAAGCGGCCAGCAAGACCGTGTCTCTCCTGGCAGCGTTGCAGCACTAAATAGCTCATTAGCTACTGAACATAATTCTGTTGTACACTCTGTCTTTGCCAGATAACCAGAATGGCATCTCTGCATTAGAAAAAAAGAACACTGGGTCTTTGAAAATGCATTTCTCTTTTTCTCCTTTTTTCTTCTCTTGTCTCTTTGGCCCTGATTGACTGAATGGTCGAACATGATGTAAACTTTATTCACAGAGGGAGATCAAGAGATTGACATTGTTAGAGTTTAGATATTGCTACCATAAGTTCAGTTCAACTCTGCTTTGTAAGAGTGATAAATAATGGCTGGACTTATCAGTAGTCCTGAGAAAGATGACAAATGAGCCTTACAAATTCCCTCTCCCTCTGTCCTTCTTTTTTTCTTGTGCCATCTGATTTTGTTTGCATGAAAAGAGCTGAGACTTTCCAAACCCACTGAGAGCATCGGCATTGTATCTTCTTTTCTTTTTGGCTTTTTATAAAAGCTTTTTTCTTCTCTTTCTGTTCTTTTAAATATTGCATGATTTACTTTATTTTTGCAGTCGGATGACTAGAAACTGGTGTCTGTTTTGTTGTTGGCGCTAGGAATAGTTGAAAAGGGTATCTAGGGAGATTCTGCCCTCAACTTTCCAACATCACTGAGAGAGGGTCGTATCAGGACCAAGTGGCATCAAGAAACAAGTCGAGAAAGGTAAAGTCAAATCTGTATGCTTGTCAAGTGATCATTAATCTATTCTATCTATTCTAACAGTTCGACATTTTAGGAAATATGCTTATTTGCCTCCTTGCCAAGAAACAGACAACAGAAAATATCTAATGATGATCGCAGCTTGATGGCAGCAGCAACAGTAGCATTAAGAATTAAGAATCACCTAATGTGACAGGATTATGGTTAGCATCAGCAAGGGCAGCATCTACAAACCTCTGGCATGTAATAAACTCATACTGGTATCATATTCCTGCCTACAGCTCAGCCGTGGTGGTGCTTTAGTTTCCATGTTACATTTATGAACAGTGTTTACTGTTATTTTGCATGCAGGTTTGACTGACTACCTGCTTTTGTTGAATTAACAAATTCTACATAACATATCCAATTTGTCAACTTCTCTCATTCTGTACCAGAAGCTCACACAATACATTTCAGGATAAAACACATCTGAAATCCAACTACATGCTAATCAAACCATCATTATTTTCCCAGTGGGTGCTATTTCATTACATTGCAGTTTGTTGGGCCTCTGAACAAAGAGAAGCAATATGATTAATGCTGAAATGGTGAGTCATTCCAGCATGTTGGGTAAGAGCACTCCGCTCACCTACATAACAACTGCATGATTTGTTCACTTTGAATAAATAGCTGTAGGGGTTAATCATTAAATACAGAAGTAACCACTTCCTTCTGCACAAATCTGGAGCATATCAATTTCAGATGAATCGTTTTACAAACTGGTCATGGTAGTGATTGCTCTGACTTAATCCTGAATTGGGCCAGTTGACAACTAGTGAAGTCATGCTGTGCTATGGACAGCAATCAAAACATGACTAAAAAAAAATCCAGCAGCTGCAGAGCTATATTAATATTTTATTGCAAAATAATTCTAAAAATGACATATTTGCATGTGAGAGTTTTTTATTTGACTACAATAATAATCTTTTCTACTTTAAAAAGTTGTATTAAAATTTTAAATTAGTCAAAAACAGGTTGTGCGAAAGCGTGCACACCATGTGTGTAACTGAGTCAGACCGAAGTATTTGATCAAATTTTCACAACATGCTGCTCAGATCTCATATTCAGATTGTAGCTCCGAGTTCTGAGCATGAATGAGTAGTGATGGTAGTGACTCTGTCTTTTGGACCAACAGATCTCAATGGCGTTCAGAAAACTTGAGGGTTCATGTGTGGCTCTCTGTCTGAATGGCTTTGGATTGTCAGTGTGAGCGTGTAATTCAGTTAGTGGATGGGTGTGCGTATTTCTTTACACATTTATACAAATATACTCGTGCAATACTGCGGGTTATGTGCTGTGAGTCCAGTTGTAAGCAGTGGTTGTGAGACTGACAAAGACCGTGATATGCTTGGATACCATATGTCTGATAGAAGTATTTAGAGAATGTGACACGAGAGAGAGCAGCTGCTGAATGCGTCTGGAAAGGACAGACTATACTTAATCAAGGACACCAAACCTCCAGCTGAGAGAAGAGATTCAATGATAAATCATTGGAGATGAGAAAGTAGCTTGTCCTTGCTGTCTCAGTCGTTTCAAAAGTGATTAAGCCAAACAGGCTGACCCCCAAACATGAGAATTACATTTTTCTGTCTTGGAGGTTGACTTTTGTCTGAAAGAATTCAGATACAACTAATTTGCCTTGTCAGATATTTGCAATGGGCTGTAAGAAAACCATAATAACACATTTATGTGTTGTACTGTAAGCTACATGTGCATGTGCGTCATGTAATGATCCAAGATATGGGCCCAATGACAGGCTAGAGGAAATATGAGCAGGCATAAGTACAGGCGCCAAAACATTTTTATGACACATAACATTTCCCAACAGACTGGACTATATTTCCCATTATAGCTAATGTCTTTATATGCTATTTCTAAAAAATGAAGCAAATATGCAAAGTTTTATTCCCCCTTGTCACAAACTGATTCTTATATTTACAGACTTCAGATAGGACAGAGAAGAGAAGTCAGTTCACTTCACAGTTATTAAACAGACCCCCAGGTTAAGCAAGGCAACTTTATTTGTCGAGCATTGTCTTACATTTCCAGGTGCTTTGTGTTTTATAGGGCAAAGAAATGCATTACAACGACATTAAAAGCGCCGTAATAGGAAATAATATAAAATGAAATTAGGTAAGAATAGGTACAATAAAATAAAAGGACATAATATCACTGTATTCTTGTCCTTTTATTGTAGTGCGGTTATAGTCAGTAATGGGATGCCCCAAGCCCAATGAAGTAAATAAAAGTGCAATAGAGCAACCAATCAATCAGAGGCAAAGGAGAACAGCAGAGATTTTGAAAGTGGCTAAAGTCAGGGTGCTTAAGAAAGTTGGTGTTGTCTGTTCGCAGCATGCAGTAGTGGCTTAATGTGGCTTCATCATGCTTGATTCTGGAGGACGTTCTACCAGCTGATTGTTTCTTGAACATCTAAGAAATGTACTGACGTTATATTCTTCAAGCAGAAAAGAAAGGTCATTTGGAGTTTTGGTGATTTATAAACTAGCGGCAGCACTTTAAAATCTCTTCTGTGAAGATGTAAGAACAGGAGTAATGTGCTCAGTTCTCCATGAGCCAAAGTTGTCTGATGGTCTCATTGGGAAGGTGAGAAGTTACAGTTATACCACCTTGCGTTGGATGAAGGCGCACATTAATTTCTCAGTGTCTCAACGTGGGACTTCTAATTCTCGCTATTTGTTTGAGATGATAAAATGCCTAGCCTTGATATGGTTAAAATGGTTAAAACACAGAAATTTCCAACTTGGGCTTTTGTCTTTAGTGTCCTGGAATCAAGCTGAGCAAGAGTCTTTTCTCCCTGCTGCCAAATACAATGATTTCTTTGTATAACTGAAAGAATTAAACCGCATCCAGCAATTTACTTGCTCTAAGCACTGAGTCAGTTGGGGGTGAGAGAGCTAAGTAAATCTGTGTGTCCTCTGTCTTGCATAGTAAGAAGGCATCTTGTCTTCAGCGATTGTGCCTAGAGGGAGCGAATAAAAGAGGCAGAAGAATTGAACCCTAAGTGACTCCACATATCACGGTGATCACCAATGGCAACATCTGCCTTTGAGATCTGAGGACTGTAGCAGATGATCCAACCACTCGCGCAGTGTCGTCAGTAAGAATCAAAGGCTGCACTGACATCAAGCAGCACCAGAATACATGTTTTACCTACATCAGCACGTCATTTAAAACTTTTAAGTGTTAGCGCTGCGATGTGTTCTGGAGCCAGACTGAAACCTGTCAAAAGGGGCCATTTATATTTGAGTTAAGTTGAAGTGCTTTCAGACAGCGAGCGGTTGCAGCCACCACCGCTCCCACTGTATTGGTGGCAGCTGCAAAGAGAGGGAGGACGGCTTCATAACGTCATTCATAGTTCATGATGGTTCAACTTTGTCAACCTGCTGCTCGCCACATGACCATGGCACCCACAGAAAGCACACAGACGGAAACGACACTCTACATCTCCAGAGAACGGACGGACAGAGTTGTATCATATCGCTATCCATTTCCTATATTTCAACATACAACTGGCTCTATTAGCCGTGAGATGAGATTATACTAGGTGGACAGCAGCAGCCCGCAGTGATCGCTCACTGCCTGAAAGCACTTTTATAAAAGCACAGCTGCCTCAATAATTGATTATGCTCAAGTGGTTTCAGGTTAACTGAACTTCTCTGGAAGAGAAAACAAGAGCAACTTATCACCAAACTTTGCAGACTAACTTTCCAGTTCAGCTTTTGACTGCTGCGCTTTTTTTTTTCTATATTAAAATCATAATGCATTTTATTTATAATGCACTTTATATCTGACAGTACAGATCTCAAAGTGCTTCATTTTAAGGACATACGAGCATTTCAGCTGCGCTCAGTTGCAATTTTACCTCCAGACCATCTGTCTAAATTGTTGGCTTGTTTACAACTTATGTCATTGCTGACCCAAATTCTAATAAGTTAGAATTATCTATTGTCATGGCTGGCTCCTAGGCCACAACATAGGAAGAGTTGCAACAAGCTCCACTGCAAGCAACAACCATTTTATTTACAAAAACCAAGGAGCATGTGTGGCTGGATGTGCGAAGAGAGAGCGATCTGGTTCTCCAGGCCGGCCTATATACCCTGGTGCACTGGCCAGGTGTGCCAGGTTAGCTGATTGCCTGCTCCGCCCAGCCAGGGACCTGCAAAACAAAAGCCAGAGAGAGAGAGACGGCCCAGGCTCTAGGACCGTAACACTATTTAAAACACACACACACACACACACACACACACACACTCATTCAGTCAGTCACCCATATACCTCTTTGTCTACATAATTAGCCTATTATGGTAGTTTAGCAACAAAATTTTACAATTTTAAGTGAATTAGACAAAAAGCAACTTATAGGTATTCTGAGTACGTGTGATTTATCTCATATTGAGGGTTATTGTGGTGATTTTAAGGATGGAGTACAGCAAGGTGATATTTTCATTTGGTAGTATCATAAAGTATCATAAACACACTGAAACTAAACTACTTTTCAGTGCACAATGACTCACTGCAGATGGGGAGACGGAGATATTAGAAATGTGAGCTCAATTGATGCATGGATGGCATTTGTGTGTGTGTGTGTGTGTGTGAGTGTGTGTGAGGGGGGGGGGGGGGGTCCACATGCTGACATGCTCAGTGCACTCTTAACTCCACACACTGGTGGGTGGCGGGGCTCACTGAAATTTGTACGCTGCAAAAAAAGAAAATCACTTAACGTCACGCACATTACCTCATCTCCCCATCAGATGCCAGCCGCACGTTGGGAGAGCCTGTAATTATGAAAATGGTTAAGCAATGAGTGGCATGAGGGAACATCAGTGGTGTTATAAGATTCAGTATGAATGACAGAAAAAGACACGCAGAGAGACAGAGAGAAATGTCTCTAAGAAAGCCTTGGGCTCAGTTTGTTGCCCCACATTGAGATTAAAGCTCAAACCTAATACATGGCCCGCGGAGCCTCCTACCCCCCCCGCCTGCCAGCCACCACCCCATCATTCCACTCCCATTTCCCTAATACTGACAGTCAGGGGTTGTCTGCGCCTTAGAAGGCACACTATTACCGTCAGTTAGCAGGAAGTGCCATGGGCATATCTCCTGCATGATTTGCTCTGTCCTCTTTCATAATGGCATTGTTGAGACACACGTGCACTTCCCACATAAAAAGACAAAGTGGGTGAAAAAAATATATCCTCATGGCTGCCGTCACCGCTGCTCTACGCTAAAGGTCAGCTCTCAGAGATTAGCCTCTGCTTCTTAGTAGCTTCTGCTGGCTGAACATGGATGTCATGACAGGAAATACTCTTCTGAAGATAACAGGAGGCCAGCAAAGGAAAACCACGATGACGTGATTGATTGTTTTCCACCGTTGTGGTGATTATGTATCAGAAAAGAAGACTGCAATGTAGTAAATATTGTAGGAGGCTTGAATAGCTCCCTCTTGTCTTTTGGTGAAGTGGTGCCGTTTCATTCTCACCTCCACACCTCCTGTGAGCCACCACAATAGAAGCTACTTACTATAATTAGGCTGGTGCAGATAATACGCTAACAGAGGGCTGGATACTTGCAAGTGCAATGTATTTTGGTAGAGTGACCTCCCAAAGTAAATTTGTGGATATGCTTAATGAGATACATGCTGTAAAAATAAGGAGGGAGTGACCCTTCTAATCAGTTGCCATCCTCATGTATCAGCATGTTTATCTGCCTCACCATTTATCCCCTTTCATATGATCTTAGATAATCACAACTATGATGTAAAATAATGAGGTCCACTACTGTGTTCTCCTGCCATTTAATCACTGATGAGTGTTAGATGCTGATTAGTCACTGGTCGTGCCCCTGCTGTCAAGCTCGGCTGGACATCGACGGTTCTTTGATGGTGTTCAGAGGAAGTGGGCAAGGACAAGACGCTTTTAATGTGTCTTTTTTTTTTTATGACATGCTCTCTGTACGATCAGCTGCATTCTGAGAGGAAGGATCATCAGCTTGATAAGCAGCTTACCGCGACTGTTCTTAGTTAAGTCCAAGACAAGTCCAAGACAGAGCACAGTCCAAGACATGAAGTCACAGCCAAGTCCAACTGGGCTTGAGAAAGAGTAAAGACTGCCAAACATTAAGTCCTCTTCACAATTTTAGGATTATGTTGACAGAGCCAACTGCATAGCCACTTTGCTCTCTCTCTCTCTCTCTCTCTCTCTGTCTCTCTCTCTCTCACCCACACACACCCATGTGTGTATGTGTCCTTACTCTTTATTTCTGACTGTTTCTGTCTGTACAGTTATGGTTTATCTTGGAAGAGACGTCAGCCTCAATAATTCTGGACACATTTCCACCAGCCTCTCCTTTATGTTGATTGTCCATGAAGCTGAAGTGACAACTTTACTGTCCAGGTTCTCACATCTATCTGGCAGAAAGAGCTTTGCCTCTCTGGGGAACTGTCTTTAACTTGGCATCCTTAATGTTTTGTTGACGGTATTGTTTGCGTCTCCATGCAGTCACGTTAGTATTTTGCTTCTTAAAGCAGTGCAATAATTTTTTTGGGCCACTTGGGGGCAGTAGGACAATCTGTAAGCAACGACATGTTAGTCAACACTTGCCTGTATATCCAACAGACATGGAAGAACACAAGCATTCATTTGGAGTCTTGTATGAATGCAGGTCTATTGTTCGCTCTCGTTTTAGCTCTGCTTTGGTCTTCACCAACTCCAGAGGGAAATACCTGACTCTTAAGATCCTAAACACTCCACTATGTTCACCAATTAGTCGCTAACTTTGTGTGTCTGCCGTTCGGTGCTGGAAAAGTAGCGTACGATGGTTTTATTGGAGAACAGCTGTCTCCTTCAAACAGGGCTGATGTGCACGGCACGACAGAACCACAACAGTGAAGTTGTGGGCCATAAAACCAAAAGAATGTGTCACAATCTGCTGTGCCGGTCTGCTGCTGCTGCTGATAATCTTCCACTCTCTGACCTACTTACCTGGCCACGCCTTCCAATCAGTGGCAATCACCCTCACCTGGTTCCCCAGCTGCACTCACTTGCAATCACCTGCCTATTTAAGGTTCAGCAGTAGACTCCCTCAGTGCCAGATGGTCTTAGCTTCATGCCTGACCTTCCAGCACCCCTGTTTGGACTGATTTCCTGGTTCTGACTCTGTTTGCCCCTGACTGCTGCTCCTTGTCTCTGCCCTGGTAACTACCTCAGCCTTCTGTTCCTGACCACGAGCTTCGCCTGTGTGCTTCCTGGCTTCACTGTCTGCCTGCCCGTTGCCGACCCCGGTTCTGGATTTGACTACGAGCCTAGCCTGTCCCTCTCTGGTTCTGTTGGCTCCCATCTACCCGGCCAGCAGATAGTCATCTGCTCTTTCATCAACTGTGCTGCTCTTGGGTCCTGCGAACACCCCGTTACACAATGAGCTGAAAGAGGCTAAAATACTCCTTTTCGTTTGTCTTCACAAATGACACCTCTTACATTACACACAGTGATTTAATTTATTCTTAATATAAAAATATTGATCAGTGCAGTGATCAGTTTATATGGCTTCTTTAACCTGGAATTTGTTATTGATGATGCTTCTTTCACGTCTTTGTCTTGAGAGCTGCAGAAAATGTATTGTATTGTTTATCAACACTACATGAAGAATGTGAGCAGTATAAGTGTGGGAAGCACCATCAACATCTACTTAATCATTATGAATTAACCTAAAGCACCAGCTCACGGCCTGTGTAATATTAGGTGTCTTAATATTGAGCTTAACATTTCTTTTTGGTAGCATCGACAGGAGAAACATCTGCTCTTTCTGCTACTTTACTGCTGTGAAACTAGAAGTCACAAATCCCACAAGACCGAGACGACAAACTGAAACATTTTTAAACCACATTTGGGACTCTGACACCAACTATGCCACTTGTGTATCTTATCATTTATTCCATCATTTTTTCTTTTTTGCTCCCATACATGGTCCCCTTTTTTCAGCCGGCTTAACACACGATGCAAAAGTCCACTGTTTTAATCATTTAGAAAAGATGTTCAGCACTTGTCTTATCTAAGTAGTGTCTTTCTATCCAGCTCCCTCTAATCCTGTGACTTTCACTAAACCCCTCAACCTCTACTTGAATGTGATTTATGATATAAGCTCCCTGCTCTGTCATGGGCTGTGGTCCCACATTATGTTGTCGTGTCTTCTCACAAAGAGAGGCCAGACTGGTGGCACAACACAGGATCAATGTTCAACATCCCTCTTCGCCTGATATATTTTCCTTTGCGGAGCAAGGTTGCTGTTAGAAACAATTTGTGCAAAAGTGATTTTCCACTGCTTGTCGACTCACTTAATGCACCTAGTATAACAATGCCAGGACAGGATGAACAGAATGACACAGTCGTCCATTTTTCATGGAGATCCCTTTGAGAAGTTTGCCAGTCAATATGCCTCGACAGAGAGTGATTGTGGCTCTGTCAAGGCCAGCCCTGTGCTGTATGGCAGAAAAAAAATCATTTGATTAACACCTGAAAGTAACACAGCTGGCCTGAATGCACCGCTGTGAAGCCACCGCTAATTGGAGGGAGGACTTCCTGTGATTTCCTATCAATTAAAAGCCATTTTGTTTCTGTTAAATGTTTAAAAATGCCACATTACAAATGCAGCATACTTTTGCATCATGTCCTGCCTCCTCCAGCCCTCTGCTAAACCACACAGAATATTTCAGTAGGTCTCCTGTTGTGTGCATAGACCATTATAGGTTTTGTGCTACATGTGTGACAGGAAAACTCTGGTTGTCCAAACATTGAGGTAAGGACCATACAGTCTATGGTATGGATGGGAAATGTCATTTTTAATCCAAATACTACATTTGACAGGGCCAGATATGACTAATTTTGATACAAAAAAATAGCTCGCAAAACTGTATGATCAAAAAGTGACATCCAGAAGGATCTCTGACTGCATGAGCATGAAATGCCCCCTTAACCCATAAGACATACACATTATCCTCTAATTTTGTTAATTCACTTTAAGTTTAACACATTCTTATAATAGTGTTGGACTCATCATATTGGTCTTGCTATATCAATTTTGACTTATCGTAATCCCATTGTTGGACTTAAATTGGAATACTCTTGCTGTTAGTATAACCATTAATTATTCCAACTTTCTTTTCATGTTTGTAATTGACTTTTTCCCACCTACCATCGTACTGCATCCCCTAGGGTATTATCTCTTTGAGTTCACTCAACACTTTCTCTTTGTGTTGAGTTGGGAATTTTCTTTTCTTTTTAAAAAAAAAATCAGTTTGGGCTGAACAGGAAACCATTGCTGGTGTGGGTCTAGAAAGCCAAATGAGACACGTGATGTGATATTTGTGTGATACCTACAAATATATGTCACTTTATTTTTTGGTGAGTGCCCGTCTTTCATTTAAATACATCTATTTCACAGGCCTGTTTGCAGTCATACTGTGTAATTATAAGCCTGTAATTTCAAAGGTTATCCAAGCTGCTGTTAGTGCCGCTAACGACTGTTCACTGGCCATTGCGGGGTTTAATGTACCCTTGAGTGATAAAAATTAAGCTAATGCTGCTAATTGCTGTTTCTAACCATGGTGCAATGCCTCAGCTCCATTCTCCAGGTTTGTATTTGCCCTTCCCAGTTTGAGGTGACTCTCTGATTGGGCAGTGGATGTGAATGTGTCAATGTCCATTGACGCATTGCTGTTTCTATGGGCTACAGGGACATTTGGAGAACACACTTGACAGTCTAACTTAAGAAAACACTCAAAAGTTCACATGCAGCTCATCCTCCCATTCTCACCCCCACGCCATCTGCAAAAGGAGGGGATCAGCTGGAGACAAACGATGGCAAAAGTCCATTAGTGAGTTCTGCATCTTGATAATTGCCACTCATTAGCCTCGTCCCCACACCAAGGAGGTACAAGTCGTCATGAAATTCATCTATGAGGCCATATTTCAACGAGGTGTACTGCAGAAAGGGCAGGAGGAGGAAGCACAATGGCGAGGGCGACAAGGTGGAGGATAAGTGAACGGGGTGGAGAGAGGAGGAAATGGAGGACATGGAGAGGGAGGTTTAGATTAAGGTGAGCAGCGTGGGTAACACTGAGTGTTGGGAACAGAGTGATAAAACAGAAGGAGGACGGGAGTAGGACGTGAGATAAGAGTGTGAGTCAGACAGCGGAACAGCGCCACAGATCCTACTGGAACAATTTTTCCATTTAATTTTTGCAAGCAATTATGGAACTATTAAGAGTAATAATATCCAATAAAAGTGTTCTAATAGCACAATAAGAATCAGTCTGCAGCCATGCAGTTAATATCTACTAGCCTAGGTTGGTTAGTAGATATTAACTGCATGGCTGCAGATTGATTTTTAGGTGTGTGTTAGGTTACCAGCGTGATTATTTAAGAAGAAATAAGACGGTGTAGTGAGCTAGGAGCTGACTGAATGCCAAGGGAAACCCTGGAAATACACAGTGACGGTATGCACTGTAAACATTACCTCTTAGTATCTCAACTGTGTTAGACATCAGAGGGCTGGTTGGAGAGAGTATGTAAGGAGAGAAGAAGGGAAGAGAAGTAAGGAAATAAAAGGAATATAGTGGGAGAAAATGAGGGGGAAAAAGGTATGAAGACACTGCGACAAGTCATAAGGAAATGAAAAGGACAGCATATGGGAGAGGACAAAGAGAAGGAGAAAAGAGGGGAGGAAAGAAGGAATGATATGCAAATAAGGATATAAAACAGGTTGGCTGAGGACGGTAATGGCCTCATTGGAATTCTGAAAGCAGCAGTGCTGGTCAGAGGGAAAATTTGAACTCACTTGCAGTCTGTAATTTCTCAGAATAAATAGTTTAAAGACAAAACTGTGGAACTGCATTTGCTTGTTTGTGTGTACACACATTTCGGACTTTTTTGTAGAGTGTTCAACCGTGGAAATTACACAAATTCATTTCTAGCACATTTTTCTCTCTATTATAGCCAAAATGTTTCATAAGCTATACAGAAGCATATGTATACATTCACTAAAGTGGCAGACAATGAGATACACGAGTGCATAAGACAAAGGACAAGATAAGCATAATGGTTACTTTATATCAGTTGTTGTACAATAGTGTGGGTTTTTAATGTTTTTATGCATCATTAACTAAAAGTCAAATCTAAAAGTGAAGTGAATGATTGTATTTAATTACTCAATTTGTACTGACTTAATGACCAACATATTATTTCATTATGAGTACTGTGGTTTTATATTTACGCATTCAGGAATTCTTTCTCATTTTTAAATGTGTTGGGAAAAGGTCTAATTTATCTTCACATTTCAGTCAAGCTGGATTTAAAATAGTTTTTTGCTAAGAAATAAGTATATACTGTACACCAGGACAAGACAGCAGAGACTGGGCAAACCAATCGAACCTGTTCTTCAACAGATTAGATTCTGCCCACTCTCCCTCCCCCACCCACCCTGCCCCATCTTCACACCTCCCCAAGCTGGCAGCCACTCCACCCGCCAGCTTGTCTTCTTCCTCTTCAACACCAGACCGTCACCAGTCCACACCTCCCCCCAGTCGCCCCCCACACCCCTCTCCTTAACAGCTGACCAGATGAGAAGGGAACTCAGGAACATCAAGGTGAGAAAGGCCTCGGGCCTGGACGGCATCAAAGCCAGACTACTCAGGGACTGTGCAGACCAGCTCTGTGGGGTGGTGATGCACACATTCAACCTGAGCCTCAGCCTGGAGAATATCCTGGTCCTGTGGAAGACTTCCTACGTGGTCCCGGTACCAAAACCAACGCACCCAAACCAGGCCCGTCGCCCTGACATCTAACCTGGTGAGGACCACATCTTCATCGAGAAGACCAGGAGCTGAGCATCCTAACACATCTGCGACCACTGGTGAGCACGCCGCTGGACCCCCTTCAGTTTGCTTACCGTCCTGGAACCGGAGTAGATGCCTACTACACAGATCACTTTCCCACCTGGAGAACACCAGAAGCACTGTGAGGATCATGTTCTTTGACTTCTCCAGTGCCTTCAACACCATCCAGCCAGCAAGGAGCAGGAGTTGACTGTAGACTCCTGCTCCTGAAGATGGAAGGAGCAGGAGTTGACCGTCACCTGGTATCATGGACCACAGACTACCTCACCAGCAGACAGGAGTTTGTGAGGCTCAGGGACTGTGATGGCACTGTCACATCCAGAAGTTCTCTGATGATACAGCCATTGTTGGATGTGTATCTGGGGGGAACGAACTTGAATACAGGGAGGTCATCAATGAGTTTGTCAGCTGGTGTGAGCTCAACCATATTCATGTCAATGCCAGCAAGACAAAGGAGATGATGGTCAACTTCAGGAGGAAAACGTCCATCATCACACCAGTGAACTTCCAGGGTTTGGACATTGAGGTGGTGGAGATTCCTGGGTGTTCACTCGAACAATGAGCTAGACTGGACTGACAAACACACATACCCTGTACAAGAAGGGCCAAAGCCGTCTCCACCTGCTGAGGAGGCTGAAGTCCTTTGGAGCGTGCAGGAGACTGCTCAGGACTTACTATGACACTGTGGTAGCTTCAGCTATCTTCTATGCTGTGGTCTGCTGGGGAGGGGGCAGCACGAACAGGGACAGCAGGAGACTCAACAGACTGATCAGGAGGGCCACCCCTGTCCTGGACTCCACTGAAGTGGTGGGTGAAAGGAGGATGTTAGCCAAGCTGACAACCATCAACACCCCCTGCATGAGAGTGTGGAGGCCCTGAGCAGCTCCTTCAGCAGCAGACTGATACACCTGCGGTGCAAGAAGGAGCGCTACCGCAGGTCGTTCCTCCCCACTGCCGTCAGACTATTAAAAAACAGTGTTACATAAACCTCCAACGATAATATCACAGCCACTGCCTGCATTTTACCACTCACTCACTTTTACGACTGTGCGATACTTGCAATATCCTGTGCAATATATTTCATATTTTTTCACATATTTCTATGTGTGTATCTGTTTTCATATTTGTTATATCAGTTGTTTTTGCACTACTTCTGTTACTGACACTTTGTTTCTGTACTTTTTCTGTCTCCTCAGTTGCTGTAACAAGTGAATTTTCCCCGGTGTGGGACAAATAAAGTCTCTTGTATCTTATCTTATCTTATCTTATCTTATCTTTGTTTTGACTCATAGACTTACTGGATAAAATTGTGCGTAGTGACACTAAAAATAGCTTGTAATAAGATTTCACTTCTCACAGATGAACATGCAGTTTTGAGCACATTAACCAGCTGTGGGGTTGATGTTACTCGTCGTCTTGCCCCATATGTGACCTCAGCACTCTGTGGTTTACTCCGTATGCTACTCTTCCATCGGGACCATCACCAAGGGGAAGCACTGGGATGTAAGGCTGGCTCATGGTCATCTCATCACCTCCCAAATTAATTTTCATGTAAAAAAAAAAATGAGACAGATTAATTGGTGCATCCATTGCAATGTGTGAAACATCTATGAGTTTTCACTGGCCATGCAGGTAACTACATAAAAATCAGCTGGTCTGAGGATATTCCACACAGACATATTGCTTCTGCCTGAGGATGCTGCAGCAGCCCCACTATAAGGTGTGTATTATTCTTTTACTGTTGTGTTAGACCCCACCTTTCCTAGTCCAGGTTGCTGAAATGGGAAATGACTGATGCTTTCATTGTTTAGGATCAGCAGCAGAAACAGAACGTAAAATAGAATTGGGTAGATAGATTGTAAACATATATGAAGAACATGAATCTGTGGAGCAAATTCAAGGTGCTATAACAGGAAGGACTTGAGCCACACAACCTCCGCTCTACTTCAAACACCTGGAAAGAGGACAGACTTCACACACACACACACACAAGATGCAGAGACCTCAGTGGGATTTCAGGAAAGTTGCAGTGGGACGTCTGTAAATGCTCATATGAATCCTTTTTGTAAAGGTTTAGGCAGGAACTGACAAACGGTGACACCCTGATGCTACATTATATATATTATATATATATTATATATATTACATATAAATGTCTTATTTTAGGAGGCAATAGAAACCTATATGAAAGTTAATTAAACCTGTGAGCTTGACGTTGAACACAGTGATGTTGAATTTCTGTTCCTGGCCAATGTGGTGAGTGTGATTGCACAACATACAACCACACACAGACTGATTTCTCAATCACAACTTATCTCAAAATTAGACAGGCTACATAGCATATAGTCACTGCCCAAACAAATTAGACTCATGGCAATATACTGTGAGACACATGCCTAATTACCATATAGCCATCTTAATGAAAAATCCAGCAAGGAACATGTGTAATCACAACAGAGCCTGGCAGCTCTAAATATCTTATGGCCTGTGCTTAACGCAAATAATTCGCCTATTTTCATTAATGCCCAATTAACATTATGCACCACAGGTGGTTGTATAAATCTGTGTCTGCAGGCTGACGAGCCCATAGATTACAAAGCCTAGGCCATATACAAATGACGGATGGTAGTGGTGCTTTTGTCAAATTACTAGAGGAAACGCCAACCACACAAGATAAACATTTATTTACTGAGTCTAATGAATGTCTTATTTAATGAAATCATTCAAATTTGACAGAACCAAGTAGCTTTGAAAAGCACTTCACTGAGCTCTGCTCCTGCAGCAGTTCTCACGGTACCACTGAACTGTCCTCTGTGAGTGTGAGCTCTCCTTCCTCGCTCCATTCACTGGCTCGCCGAACCAGCTTCACCAGCTGGAGTCCTGGGGCGTCCTCCAAACACAAAGAGACTCTGAACCAGGCTGTTGTTCTGAACTACATTCACCTGCTTGCCAAGCGTAATAAAAGCGATTTCTCACTGATGTACTCTGTGCTGCATTTGGGTCCAAAACACTCCTGTTACAAATGCCTGCTCCAGTGTCAGAGACAAAGACTTTCCTTGTTCTGTGTGTAATGGTGAGGTGGACAGGATAGAGTCTTCTATGTTCATCTTAGATTATTGCTCCATCTATTGCACTGGTTGTGGATATACAGTATGTTATGCATATTAAAGGCTTTGGATGTGCACTGTGGGTTCATCTCACATAGACTTGAGCTGTCTTTTGTACATTACCTCCCTCCTGCTTTAAATTGTCTTTGTTGTTGTTGTTCCTTCTTACTTCCTATACAATGTTCCATTTTATGCTTCTCCCGCAACCAAACTGCCTTTGATGAAACTGCAGTGTTTTTCCTAAGGGCTCTTAGAAAGACATATAGCAGTCGCGAAACATGATAAAATGATGGGAAGTAAATTGTTTTGTACTGTGTCATTACTTGTGCCCTTAGCTAATGATTTTCATTGGAGAATATTGGTATAATTTAAAAGGCAGGTGTTTTAAATTGAGGTGGTTGTGCAAGAAAGGCATTTTTCTGCTTATTTCCATATTTGCTTCAAAATTGTACAGAATGCAGGCAGAAGTCAATAAATGATTCTAGAAATAATCATGTAGAATTTATTTAAGAAAACATGTCAACGCTATAACCCACTGGCGTAAAGAAGTACATAAAGAAGACATGTTAGTTTAACAGACAACAATTGAATTAAAAAACTAAACTTAATAAACTGAATCTTTAAATGAATGTAAGCACCATCATTACAGCACTAAACAAAGGACGATCTATTGCATGAATGGTGTTCAGTGCCACTTGTAGAATCTACACTACTGAGGGACATTGAAGGTTTTCTGCAATAAACAGGATTTTCATGTTTGTTCATTCTATGGAATAAATATGAAATATAGGGAGCTTTTGTTCTGTTTCTTCTTGCAATGCCATTTCATCTCTAGTGTGGCCTGCATGTCTCTACCACTTTCCATCTGTCCTTTGTTCTCTCAATCATGTTGTTTTCATGTGTTTTTCCTCTTCTCCTTCTCCTCCCTTGAATCACTGAGCCCATTACCATTACACCCGGGAGGAGGAGGGAGGCAGGGGGAAAGACATTTTGATGTACCATTTTTCTGACCACATCTATCTTAAGTCCTTCGTTTTTCAAATCCAAATGCAGACACTGGAGAGGTTCACGGGAACAACAAGGGCTCACAACCACTAAACTTATGAAAAAATAGCATGCGAATTCATTATTCCCTAAAAGGTTTATAGTGAAAAGCATAAACAATGTATTCCTGTTACCTGGAAACAAAATCTCTGGTATTAGAGTTGTAGAAAATAAATGGTACTTCCAGTAGTGCAATGCTTAGTTTAAACCTTTGATCATCCATAAAGATCAAAGTCCATTTATAGGTGTCCGAATCAAGAACACAGCACCTTAACTACTGTTATCATTTAGATAATCCAGCAAAATATTTGAGAAGATAAAAGGGTAAGGGAGATACAACACTTTCTAATGGTTATGTCATTACATTAAATATTGAATACTGTCATTTGTGGTGACATCTAAATCTGCCAGGAAGTCATAAATGTATTCAAGTGCTTTCTCTGCTCTCAACTCTAAGCCAGTCCCTGAATTATTACTGATCACACAGATAAGTAGTGCTCTCAGTCATTTTTCAAAATGTCATTGCTGGCTGCCTGTGTCAAGAACTTGATGTTTGAAATATCAAAATCAATATCCTGGTCAGTCCAAAAAAAGAGACACAACAGAATCACCTTACACCCCATGAAGGAAGCTTTATCGTTTATTCATATTATCTATATATTGATAATGTAATATGTTAGTAGTCAGTCAACAGGATGACAAAGTCTGTATTACCGTACCAGTTTCTTATCAGCTAAAACAAAAGTTTTTCAAAGCATAGCGATGTGTTCTATACTGTTAAATGGACTATTCCTTTCAGGCTTGTTTGCAGTATGACAATCAGCTAGCAGCCTTGCTTGTGATAGATAATCCATTTCAGTCGTCATCTTGTCTTCCTATTTGTTATCAAAGTTACGTCATCGATGTGTGCTAATGCAGTGTGCTAATGTGCAGAGATTTCAGTCAATCTGCAATTAAACCCACCTCACTGCCCATTATTAGTTGCGGTGTGCTGTTGGTAACATTCCCAAGGGCCATAACTGAGGTAAGGACCTCTCCCAGACCTCCGGTGAATGTGCCAGGGAGAATGTGAAGTTGGAAATCTATCCAACCATGACTTTGTATAGTTCCAGACCAGTGAAGTATCAACTACATCTCTAGTGTTTCCGGCACCCTGGTGATTTGTTCAAGAGAACCAACAAAAACCAAATGCTGTGTAGGCGGACTTGTTTCCCTGTGCCTCACCAAGAAATTGGCAACAGTAACAATGTGACAAGTGAGATTGACAAGAAAAAACAGCCCTTAAATTGTCATATATCTTCAGTTTACTTTAAAAAAAAAAACAAACATTGCTTTTTCACAGCAACTTGTGAGAAAACATCTGGACTGACAAGGAAAAACTCTTTCCCTCCTCTTCCTTTTCTAAACTGAAAGTAATTTGAACTCAATGTAAGACTGAATGACTAAGTAAAACACAAAATATCTCATTCTATGGTGTGTCACTGCCTTTCAAACAGAAGTGGAAAGAGATATGAAAATACTGGATGAACCACTTTTCTTAGGCACTGCTCTGTATAGATGTCTTTGATAATAGGTTGAGTGGACTCCTGTAATGACTGAGCAGGTTTCCTTGTCCACTGTTGGACCTTCGAAGCTGTTCACTTTCCAAACCAGACTCTGAAACCTGGTCATGATCACTTGATACAAAGCAGCTTTCTTTAAACTCCTCAGAAAGTGGATGCATTAATGATTCTTTCTCACTATCAGGAGATGTTCTGGACCCACTGCACACTGTCTCCATGGCTGTTCTTAAGAAGCAAACAGGTTACTTGCCTTACAGGTAAAACATGTAACCTGTTTGCTTAAATTTTGTTTGGTTATTTTGTAGCAGCACAGTAGTATGGTGGTTAGCACTGTTGCCTCACAGCAAGAACGTCCCAGGTTTGTCCAAAGGTTTGGTTGATTGGTGACTCACCAACTCAATTGCCCATAGATGTGAGTATGTGTGTGAATGGTCTTTCTCTATGCATCAGCCGTGTTACTGACTGGCGACCAGTCAGTAAGAAGCTGGGATTGGTTCCAGACCACCCGTGGCCCTCTAGGATAAGGGGTGTAAGTAATGGCATTATATTGACTGGTGGGGGGGGGGTTGATGATGTCCTCACAGACTTCTTTAAAATCTCCCACAGCAGACTCCAGAGTTGTGTTGCCAGGGAGTGCATACAACCTTTGTGATTCTCTCTGGACCAGTCACCTTACAAGAGGTTCACCCTCTGAGTTTTTCTCACCATGTCTACAGATTAGAAGCTGCATGTCGCACGTTTGTTTTTACATGATTCAGTGCAAGGCTGGAAGTTGTTGAGGATGTGTGGGTGGAAATTCTTTACTCCTGCAGTCAGTAAGGCTTTGAATGCCCGGCTGCATGTATATTCTTTTGTGAAGATTTCCTACATTTTCATTCCGAAGCCTTTAGTTCTCTTAATGCAGCTGGAAAGGTTGTCAACCAACAACCCTGCTTTGTCGCCAGATTTCAATGTATCATCTCACATTTTGAGTAGTGAGCAGACTTTCGTCATCCAGCCAGAGGCTTTGGATGGTTGTTGTCATTTTTGTGATCATCATCCAGATACTTGCACATGTAGCTATGTGACAGATGATGAATATTTCTCTAGGTCTTTGTACATGCAGCCTCCTTGAACATCCAATCAATCAAAGAAGCCCTGGAGCGCTGAAACACTTTTTGGTGACACATTTTTACTGTTTTAGCAAAGGTAGATTTGCATAGATTAAGGGGTACAATTACATTGTACTGATAACATCAGAAAACTAAACTTATACTTTACACATTTCTTGATGGGCTCACAGAGGTGGAGTCCTTAGTGGTGGGAAGGACTGACATCTGAAAGGGCGACAATGAAGTCCCTCAGCAGATAGTGTGGTTGAAATATTCCACT
Organism: Pempheris klunzingeri; assembly: GCF_042242105.1. NCBI lineage: Eukaryota > Metazoa > Chordata > Actinopteri > Acropomatiformes > Pempheridae > Pempheris > Pempheris klunzingeri. The sequence goes on along the minus strand of NC_092016.1, from coordinate 21,594,044 downwards.
CAACCAACCTTCATTTACATAGTTTCCAGAATTGGCATCCGGTCAAGCAAGGTAAAAGAAAATTGGACCTGGAGCCTGTCCTCAGTCATGAATGTGAATGTGAATGTGTTTAAGGCAATAAATGCAGTAGTTGCCGATATATTTAATTCAAAACTATAAATGTCAGACTCATGGTTGGGCCAAAGGAAAAAGTCAGGGGAACACCAAAGTCATGAGGATACACCATATGGCAGCTATGAATGTCTGCAGAGAGAGTGCAGTGTTTATATAATTATGGAGCATATAATAAGGTGTCAAATACACCATACTGTACACAGTATGAAATACACTAGGAAGGGGAAAATATGTAAATGTACCGGGTTAGAAATATTAGAAGAAAATGGAAATATGATTTAAAAAAATGCAAATTTACCTTTAAGTGTCTACTGAAGTAACACACACACACCATTTTAAGGAAAACATGCTTGATTCAGTGTAATCTTAATTAGGTCTGGGATGACACACAAATTAATGAAAGCAATTTGACATTGACTGCGGACACAAAATGTATAATTCCCACCATTGTGTTTAGTACAATGGCCAAATCAATGAACACAGGGAAATAAGGGAAAAACACTAATTAGAGAATGTTGTACATCCACAGAGCCAGCCTGTTGTTTAGAGAAGGTATGCTCTGCAGAGGCAGATTGCTGTGAAAGGAAAAGCATTGTATGTCCATTGTCTCTGTTCTGCAGTGGCCCCACACCCCAAGGGTGTGATAAGATTGCTAATTGAAAAATGTTTTGGCTCTGTACCATTCTTGTGCATTCCTAATGCTATTTATTGTATTGTTCTGATTACTTCAGCAGGTTAGCTTAAAAGTGAACTTCTCAGAAATACTTGGAGCACTTAAAGTCTGATGTGTTTTGTCTCAGTGTAGTTGTTTGTATTGGTTGTGTGTGTGTGTGTGTGTGTGTGTGTGTGTGTGTGTGTGTGTGTGTGTGTGTGTGCGTGTGCAAATGTCATTGTGTTGTTATTGGTAGTACCTCTGTGTGTTGCGTATTAAGTGGCTTTTCTCATTTTCCTGCTCTCACAAACCCAAAGTACAAGCTGCTGCACACACAGTCGGCAATGTAGATGGGGAAGAAAGTTCACACTTACATACATTCACGCCTTTGTATCGCTGTACCCTCATTTCATAAACCATAACCCTACCCTGATTCCTCATTTTATATTTTACCATGAATCTTAATCCTACTCTACTGTACACAACACAAATTAATAGGATCCAGAAAATTCATGGTTTAACACAAGACGATGACTCCAAAATTGTTATGTAAATGAAAATAAACAAGAGGAGAAGGAACTTCACTGGCGCTAGGCCTGGTTCCCTATTATAGTATAATGAATGACCTTGCATAAAAGGCATTCAAATTACCTTGGCTTACTCAGTAACATTTGTTTTGAGCAAGGATATTAATCTACTTTAGCAAAAAACACAGCATGCAGATACAACTTCTTTATTAAGATGCTCTTACTTGGAGTGTGTTATTATTTTAATCAGTGGCATCAACTAGTTTGTCACTGACTGTATTACATTTATCCTGTTCTCTTATCTTGTAGCTAAAGATGCAAGTGGAACGATCAAAGTGCTGATCTGATCCCTGTGTTGTTTGCTTTATTGTCACTTGGCAATGAGGAGCAGCCATAGCTGACTTAATGATTATTCTAACTATAACCATAAATTCTAACAATGAGAACAACAACAAATCATGGCCTGAGACGAAGCTCAGTGAAAAAGAGAGGCTTTTTGCAGGGTTTTACAAAATGAGCTCAGTGCGAGTGAGCCTCCTAGCCTTTTTATTTTGTGGGGGGACATAAGGTGGTTTTGAGTACAGACATACATGCACACACACAAACAGAGAGGATTCTCTCGCTTATAGCCACGTTGCATTTGGCTGCTGGAGAGGCCTGCACTCGTGGAATTGCTGTGGGAGTACTGAACTGTTGGCTGCTGCCTGCCTTTGTCATTAAAACATGCCAGATTAACGCACTGCTAGGCAACTCCATGGACACCTCCTGCTGGTCTGCACAGAAGTCACCCTCCGTATGGCCCCCTACATCTTTTTTCAGTGACATAGTCACACCCCCCCCGAAAGCACACACACATAGACACACTTATCCATTATTCTTTGAGTGCTTCTCTCCCCCCTGCCTCCCATAATTCTCCTTCATTTTGTTAGTCTGCTGTGAGGAGCCTTCCACCTATTCTGTGTACCTGAAGCTGAAGCCTGTCTGTTCCTACACCACCATTCAACCACTGATAGGAGGCATACTGTAGATTTAATTGGATTCTGGGAATTTATTATGGTGATTACTGAACACAGTGGGCTTCAGAATTTAATTCCCTGGTGCATTGTGCGTGGTTAAATTGGTGCCCATTTGGACGATGTGAAAGGTGTTGCAACTGGTACGGGAGAAGCTGGGAGGACAGAGGCGACGAGGAAAATGGGGCCTGGAATTTGTCCCAGTCATTCTTGTGCCATCATGACGCTGTGTGATATTGGGATGCAACACATGGCAGTGTTTAACATTTCATTTAGGTCCAAGTTCAACACATGTACCCACGGCCTTATGAGCTACCAACCTTTGTGCCCTCGTCTTTCTCTTCACTGACTCCACTGCATCCATTAGAGACGTGGCGAATGTGCATGGATATCAGTGAGTGATGAGAGCGAAGGTAGACGAGGCCATTCAGGGACAGCGATGTGCAATGAATACTTATCCAATCATCCTGCCTCCTGGATTTCAAAGCAGGCAGAGTGCTGAGCTGCTTTCAATATTCCCCTGCTTTCTAAGAGGGAGAAACCACAGAGAAGCTCCTGCTTTTTTTCTTAATAGGTCCTGATAGAGATGAAAACAAACATAGTCAGTGAGTCGCAAACAGAACTGAAGGATCAATCAATATTTTGGTGAATCCAGTGTGAGTAGCATGCATGAAGCCAATCATTTGAGTCTGATCATATAGTGTTATGAAAGCTTGTCATCGGGGATATAAAGGATGTACAGAGCATACTTATTTGTGTGTGTGTGTGTGTGTGTGTGTGATTGACTGTCTGTGTATCAAGGAAGCCTCATGCTTATACGCAGTGTGTATAAAGTCCACTGTTTCTCTGCATTGTGAAAAACTGGAAAAGACAAGTGAAATTAATACTATGAAAATATGCCCTGACAACAGAAGGCCTATAGGAGGGTGTGATAGGCAGAGGGGGGAAATATAATTCAAGGCGACAGTCATAGCAACTTGGCCTTGGGTCAGCCATTGTTTTTTTCTGTTTCAGCTTCATGCTCAGGATGAAAACAAGCCAAGAGCCAACATGCAGCAGTTGTGTAATGCTTATGAACACAAAAAGCTGCATTTAAGTCATGCCCCTACAAAGCCTAAAACATATGCTTTTTGATTAATGATGAGGACCAATTTGACACTACCTGAAAGCCTTGTTTCTGCTGAGCTCTGGTGGACTGAGGTCTCATCTTGCAGCAGTGATGTAGGAGTGTACTCCAGGGTGTGATCAGGGCGCTGTGACATCAGCGCTGGGTGTGGTCAGAGGTGCACCGCGCCTCAGGCTGGTATTAAGCTACTTTTTAATGTCATTTCAAGGTGGACTTTTGTAAACAATTTTGTTCTGAATTGTTTCAGGGTGGACCTCTAAGGATCTATCTTGCATTTCTGCCCCTCTCTCATTATTATCATTAGCGAGGGCTTAAGGTAGATGATATGAAGTCAAGATGCTCGCATTGAATCAAGTTTTACTGCAGCCTGATAACACAATCCTATCAATGATTGTACCAAGATTAGTTATCTGCAAGATCAATGCTAAATATAAATGCTGATTCTGCTGGAATCAAAGAGCAGAATACAAAGTCTGGAATTTATTTCTAGACTATGTATCAGCAGTCAAACAGGGACAAATCAATCACAGATTATATATAACATTTTATAACAATGGCATCACTAGAGCACATCATAATGATGCCACATTTGTGCACTACTGTGACTGGAGAAACCATCTCGCTATCAATGTTGCACTCTGTGTTGGTGGAAAGAGGAACAGTAATGGCAGGAAATTTTAGACCTGTTCTCTGGGGCTTGTTCATTGTCTGAGATAAATGGGAAATGATTAGCTGACATGGAGGTAGATGAGGCGTGCTGAAGAAAATGTACACAGAAAATGTAAATTTCATTAAAGTATTATCCCCGAATGTAATGATCAATGTATACAGTAAGAGTTTGCCTGAAAACAGATTACTGTAAAGGAATTACAGAGGAATCGTTTTGTTATGATTACAATACTTAACCTCTAGTTCCTTCTGTTGATTGACTACCATACCTACTCTCAACTGACTGTCCACTCTCCTCTGGCTCTCTGAGATCCTTTGCACCATAAAACCAAAATCCCAGTTGTCTCTGCTTTCTGTTTAGCATCCACATTCTGAAACCGATATGTCCTAAAAGACAGTTGGTGGCCCTTTAATCCACAGCTCTTGGCAGGCCATGTAGATGGTGTGCTCTGCAAGAGGCAAGGATTTAGTACAAAGATAAATGTCCTTCATCAGGAGATATCCTGATGAAGGACATTTGACATATTATCAACTTTGTTGTTCATACTGTGAACTTTTTTGCAAAAAGTTGCCCATTTACACTTCCAGCTACATTAGCATTCATTTGTCATGTTTTTGTCCGCCTGGGAATAAAAGCCAAACTTTCACTCTCATTTTAGTTCTGTTTGGGTCTCCACTAAGGAAACAGCAAGATATCTGGTTCTTTAGCTGCTGAATACTTAACTGTGTCTTGTCTTTAGAGCTTTTTTGATGAAAAAAACTGCCAAAAACAATTCTTTGAGACCAGTGACAATGAACTAATGAACTAAAATGATAATGTTGTGGGCCGTAACACCAAAACCATGCGCTCAAAGATGCTGAAAAGTTCTGTAAAGCAGATTCAGGTGATATTTATGTGTTCCTGCTGGTACCCTCTTTCACATCACGCAATCTCTGAGGATTTTCAAATGTATTCCTGAAATGTTGTCAGGATTACCTCTTCTCATTCTTCATATTTGGCCTATATGTGAAATATTGTATTACCCATCTACCTCTCTAATTGCACTTTTTAACAAGTGCAACTTTTTCTAATACCACTCAAGCACAGGCAGTTCTTAGAGAACTAATGAGCATGGTCCAGAGCTGGTTACAGTAGATTAAGCAGTCCGGTACTTAAGCATGCACAGCTTCTCTCCTTAGCTCGGTTTGAATCTCAACTTTGTAATCCATGCACTTAAAATAGCAAGAGGAGTTTGAATATGTTTTGAAAATTTGATTTTTATCTGAGAAAAAGCTGCGGGTTGCAGTTGTTCAGTCCGGGGAACTGTCATGTAATCTGTGATACTAATATGTAAATGAACATTTCTAACGCATCTCATATATTTTCCATAATCATTATTATTTATGCATTCATTTAGTGGGCTTTCAAGAGAGATTCATTTCACTGTTAATTCCAGCTGTTACTGGGGTTTTGAGCAGTCTAATTGTTAGTAAAGGGATCAAAGCGAGGCACACTGATGACGTCTACTTCGAGGACATGTTCATATAAAATGATAGAGATGGTGTTACTATGTGAAAGGTCTAATTATGAAATTAAACATACATTTCAGTAATATTACTTTGCTTAAAATGAAAAAGGGCAGAGGGATGGCTGACAGGAAGGATCATGAAGACTTTGTAACGGTTTTGTAATTAAACACTGTGCTTAAAGATTCCTGGCAGCGGTCTGCTGTGAAGTTGTCTGTCCTGTCTCACACACTTAGCTGCACATTCACCAACACACGTTAACACGTGCAGACGGGCACACACACACACACACAAATGGACTTGGACTATGCACCAGTTGTCTTAATTGGGTGTGAAATGTAACTTGCGTCCTGCTGTGAATGCGAATCAGCTCAGCAGCCCAACAAGTGTTTGTGTGTGCATCTTCCAGTCTACATGCATGGAATTTATGCGTGGATGAACCGTATGTGCATGTGGAAATCGGTTTACTTTGTGCTTTAATGTTGTCGCTAGGAACGTTAATGTTTGCATCTCTATTTCTTGACACCCACTGACCTCTAAATATGCTGTAGTTGACATATTTTCTTTCTTAACCCTCATTAACCCCACACTGAAGCCAATGAGGCAATCTGTATATTCTCCCTTGCTCTCTTTCATATCCGCCTGCACACGCAGTTACATGCAGACAAAAAAACTAGGACACCGGCTTGGACTCTTATCTACACTCAAAACGACAAAAGCTGTGTGTAAACTTAAACAAATAAAAGAAAAATCACGCTGTCAGGGCTGGCAGTGGTTTAGTTCTACCTCTATGTTAGAAAACATGAACACAGAGGACAGCGGATGTAAAATATTGTTCACACGCAGCGTTTTCTCAGTGTGTCCTGTTTGTTTGAATTGGAGATTTTGATTTGAAAATGAGGAATGAGATGTGGACTTCTGGCCCCTTCACAATTCTCACACATGTGGCTCTGACCTGCGCTCTGAGCAGAATGACCTTGGTTGACGACACAGCTGGATCATGGACATGCACAGAAACACGACTTTCATTTGGTTTTCAAAGTGTTTTCAGTAGATGTTCTTGGAACACATTTACAATGAAATTGTTGGGTGAACTGCAGCTCTGCATGAGCTGTGCAGCCTTTTTTTTTTTTTTTACTTTAACAGACAATAGGAGGGAAGCATGCTTGTTAGCCATCGATGAAATGAGGTTAAATATTCCATATTTCAGATCACATTCAAATAATCAGCTGAAATAGTCTTGTCTCACCAATGGAAAAATAATGAATAAAACCGAGCTGTCACTAACATCTACAATCATACTCTAAAAGGAGTTTAGCCAGTGCCAGCTTTTGGTGTCTATGCAATGTTGTTGCAGTGTGGATAGCACTGTCTCATACTGTTGGTGCATATTTCTGTTTGCTGTGGCCTGAGGGCAGCTGTTGAGCTGGAAATAGTTCAGCACCATGGAGAGATCCTGTTCAGCTTATTCTTTCCATCGTGAGAGAGATCAAAAGGCAACAGAATGCCTCTAAGTGGAAGATGCCAAGGAATAACATCCAGCTGTAGCAAACAGAGCATATTATATGTAAGTCACACTTTGTGGTGTTGAGCATCTTGTCTCAAAAAGAAAGTGTTTCAATGCAAGGGGAAAGGAAAGAGAAAAATAGGCACGGTAAGGTTAAGATCTAGACTAGTAAAGATCTCTTCTTAGGAGACAGATTGATGTCAGCCTCAAGGTGCTTAAAGACAGGCTGTTACTTCTTAAACGCCTTAATGAGGCCTGTGTGCACTCATGCCTGGATACGGCTGCGTCCGAAATATAAGACCACACGTCCATAATGTGGCTACAGAAAGAGAGAAGAAGTAGAGAGTTACAGATGTAGAAGCCGGGAGTCTTGCCTCTATCTCTATGGATAGAGATAGAGACAAAAGATAAGAGTGAGAGTGGGGGTTCACTTTGCTTCCTAATAATAGCAGGAAATGGCTGTAAAGCAAAGGGTTGACTGACTTTCTCAGAGTGTGATCATCAGTGTTAAGGCTTTTAGTTGTGATTTTCTCACCAGAAAAACAAGACAAAACAAGTCTCCTACTAAGCACCCTCTCGGTTCAGAAACTATGTATGTGTGGTGTATTACTGACGAATGAGTCCATATTAAGCTGCCCTTCAATCAGCAAAATGCGAGCTGCAGTTTCACTGGGCCCCTTCATTTCACATCCTGAAAGGAAGCTTTTGTGAGTTGGCTCTTCCTGCATCTGATTACCCACTGGCTTAATTGATCTAATTATTGAACTCTGCTTGTGGGTGCTTTGTGTTTATCCAGTCAGGCACAGTCTTTAAGATAAGGATATGCTTCTTATCGCCTCTTTCGCTCAGGCTGTTTGGCCTTGAACTATTCAGTTGCAGCATGCCATTATCTAGTTAATTGTGCAATTTAGAGAAGGTTGCAGTGATGAATGTACTGTACCAGTTTTAAGTAAGCTAATTGCAACTTTCCAGCAGCTTTACACTGCAAACGAATTATCATGATTGCAATGTAAACAGAGAGGTATTAAGTGGACATCAAACAATAAAACAAAGACACAGCAAAGAGTGGTTGGTACTGTTTTTAACAATTGGAGACGTGGCTGGAAAATCTTTGAATGTGTGGGAAGATGACAGAGGGAGGAGGTTACGCTGTAGGAGCTCTCTTTGATTCGACATGGTAGGTTCCTTTTGGATTTGATGCTTTGCACAAGCCTGGAGCCTGTATTTAACTGATGGATACTACAAATGGTGGACCCCTTGGATGTATGCATACATTTATGTTTTTGATGGGCCAATATAACTCCAACTGGATTCACCCTGTGTGATGCAGTGAACGCCATCATAATCACCTTGCCACTCTGCAGTGCTTTCATCCACACCATGCTGATGAACGCACCGAGGAATAGAAGCTCAGCAGGCAGCGTGCTATACTGGTCATCTGACTAACACCCTGAATCTAGAGCAAAGAACGAAAAACAAAAGAACAAACTAACAAAAGATACATTTCGATAGAAAAAAAAAAGACTGATCCAATCTCTATACATGCGTGCGTAAACAGTCTGATAATCTCACTCATACGAAAGATTACCGTTTATCCATCCAGCCCTGATTATCAGTGTGTATGGTAGTGGTCCAATACATGCTCACAGTTGGAGCCTAATCACATTCTCAACCAAGGTACCACTTTTTGTTTCAAATTTCCTCTTCTGTCCATTATTATGTACTAGAATAATAATGAATCTCAGGGTATGATTCATAACCCCATTTATACCTTCAAAGTACGGCATTACCCCACATTTTTGATAATCTTCCTTTCCCTTTCTTCCCCTGCATGCTGCCTGCCTCTCTCGCTGAACTGTGTGTGAAATCAATCAATAGCCATTGATTGTCCCAGCTTTTATTTCTCACTGTCAATCATCTCTATATCCCTCAGAGAAGTCTTTTCTATTAGAGCAGCCAGCCATTCATCATCATTTCTGTCATCTTATGTATAACTTCATTGCGTCGCAATTATCTCAAGGACTTGGAAGTATGGCGCTACATTGTTTTCAGGGTTGTGCACAAGAACAGAGAGAGTGACCCACTTCAAGAGTTGCCTGGTTAACCATTCTCTGTGCTTCTGCTCTGTGAATAACACTGTAAATAGATAGCAATTAGCTAATCGCGTGTGGTGACCGGTTGAAATAGTGCCACATACATGAAACACTGGCATCACAGGCTGCTATGACAACCGGTTTACACTCACAGCAATATAATTTCCTTCTCACTGGCCTCTGTTTACATGGATAACTTAATAACTCTGTAATCCTGCATTGTCAGATTTTTCATATCAGTATGCATAATAAAGTTTAAATCTCCCCCGTGCCGATATGCTAACGACTCCTTTTTTTATCCGCAATGGTGATAAAACACCATTGTTTTATTAATTTTGTCATTATATAGTTCTTAATGGAAAGCAGCGCCATTTCAGAGCCTAATGAATTGACTTTGAGATGAGGCTTCACAGCCAATACTGCCACTAAACCGAATGCAAAGGGAGACCTTAATGGGCCATTATGTTATACTGTGAATAATTTTATTTTTTTTTGTTGGGTTTTCTCCACTATTTTTCTTTCACAATGGGAAAAGAACGTGGGAGAGAGGCTGGCACCCACTACAGCCTTCACTTCCCATACACAGAGAGAGCTGGGAGAAAGAGGCAGTAAAATACACACAGAGGACAAAGATGAAATGGGGGAAGAAAAAAAAAATGAATAATGTCGGTTTTTGAAGCCGTAATTTCAGGGTTGTATGTAACTGGTGCAACATAGACTGTGATGCTTTCCAAAGATTTCTGAGTGCTTTCTCCAGTGGTCCTCTCTGTTCCCTCTTTGCCATGTTATGGTTATATTCAAACATCCACTGGTCAGTGTGTTCTTTAGTTTGATAGCAAAGGAGGAAAAAGCAAAACTATTTACAAGCAGAAAATATAGCGTACGGTAAGTACAGGGAGAGGAAAAGAGATTTCCTGCTTCCTCTCAGACACTTCTGTGATCTTTCGGTGCTCTCTGTTCCGTTTTCTGATCTATTAGGCTCGTCACAATGGTTGAAGCAGACTGACAGCTGGTTGCAGTGGTTCCCCACCTGTGCTCTCTGTCTCTGCCTCCCTGTCTCTGTGTGTATTCATCAGGTTGCCTTTATGCAACGTGATCAGAAATGTCAAAGAACACAGTGTACCTTTAGGACATCAAGGATGACGGCATACACACACACATTTTGCGTGCACAGACTAGCAGATGTGAACACACATGCATACGAATACACATGCACATACTGTAGAGAAGTGAACTGTCAGTGTACACTTACAGGCACATGTAAAAGCGGTTTTCATTGGGTTTACCCTGCGTGAAAAGTAAGAGTCCAATTCTCAATCCTTACAAATGCTCAGTTGCAAGTACAGTCACAATTATCAATTATTTGAAAAAAAAAATTTCCCAATCTGTTTCTATCTCTTGAGCTGTTCTTTCTGTACAGAAAAATGTAAAATGTGACCATTTGAAAGAAAATAGACGGCAGCAACCTTTACAGTACAGCCAATATTTGTCTCTATATGTTCTGTCATTTTAAATTGACAGTCATTTAAATCATTCGTGAGCAGCCCATACCTACATCGTTCCTTTCTTTCTTTTTCCCTATCTAATTTCTTTCTTGCAATATGGTTCTTTTTTAATTGAATAACTAACCATCAACATCAGCCTGCCTATCACTTTAACTCACAAACTAAGTGTGACACCCATCCTCGCATAGGTGACAATGACAAGGTTACGCTCGATTTCTCCTCTTTAATAAAGTTAGATTGTGAACACAGAAATGCTGAAAACTCAACAGAAATTTGTTTTTACTGTTATGTTTGATGGTTGGGAGATTATGTGGTAATGTTTTATGGTACAGCTGCTTCCACAGGTACACCCATCAGCCTGCATGTCTTCATGGTTTTGCTTCATAGATTTTTCAATCTGATTTGTTTCGTCATTTACAAGCAGTCACAATGTTATTGGGAAAAGCCCGCATCAGTTCACGAGTTGATTCAAATACATTACTGTACAGTAATAGCAGCATTATTCCTCATTAGTTATAATAGCTGTAAAGTAGTGTTCATGAGGTTTTGGGAAAAAGATAATAGCCGTCAGTTTATGAGCACAGAATTCTCTGTAAATATCAGGATCTCGTTTTCAGATATCTGGTGCTACTTTCCATCTCCTACAGCACTAACCAGTGGGATCAAATCCTTCGTAATTGCGCCGTCGCTACCACGAAGACAACCACTAGATAGCTGGAGGCCTGGTGGACAGTGTCACAGCACAGGTAGTACTGGAGAAATAATCTCCTGTTAAGTCTAGGGCAGTGTTTCCCAATCCTGGTCCTGGGGGCTCCCTGCCTTGCATGCTTTAGAAGTTTCCCTGTTTCAAAGCACCTGATTCAAACTCTGCAACAGCCTGATAATGACCCATTAATTTGAATCAGGTGAGTTGGAGCAGGGAAATATGTAAAACATGCAGGGCAGTCACCCCCAGGATCAGGTTTGGAAAACACTGGTCTAGAGGATTAATTACCATTAAGCCTCATGGCAGTAGCAGCAACTAACAGGTTAAGACCTGACATAAACTGGGTGCCATTGGTTGCAGGCCTGAAACCCATGTGAGTTCGCCTCCTCTCTCTCAGTGTTGATTCCCACGTCCTCTGGTGCGTCTCCAACCATGCACGGCTCACAGCTCGGCATTGCTTTCAGATAATTTAAGTATATAAATGCTGATAGAACCTAAAACAAAATACTTCAGGGATGAAGGTCAGTAGAGTTACAAACTACTCTGCAATGCATCCTTCTTGCACCAGTGTTTCCCTCCTCCTCTCGCTCCTTCCTCTTTAGCCTCTGCCCCTGACCGGATCATATTAGATAAGACCCACCTTCTTCGTGTTTGGCAGCCAATCAATAGGACAAATGTCAAACATGGCAGTAGTGGTGTTAAGTCAGGAGGTAGCGTAAACCGGTTTGAGTGTTATGTACTCTTGGTTAAGCAGCTCACTGGAGGGTAAAAAGAAATAAGTGGCAACTCCCTCACCGCGTCCCTGGATCTTCTGAAGGACACTACCCACAAAGATGGGACCTTCAGAGGACAAGCAAAGTCTGAGCCTCCTTCCCAAACAAGATGGTCTAGACTGGCAGGTAGCCAAAAGAACTGGTTAGCAACAAGAATATAGTCAAATCCTATTCTGTTATGCAGCAACAAGGAGTGCAGGACATGAGAAAGTGGCTTTTCCAAATCAGGACAAAAGTGGGAAAATGCAAAACAACAACAACAAAAACACTCCTGCCCCTCATTTCAGACAATGTCGCATAATCTCCCCCCGCCAGTCACTTCCTCCATTGAAATAGCCATTGCTTCATGATTTTGTGTTGATTTCTCATAGTGTTCAGGGCAGATTCTCACAGCATATTTACAGTCCTGCTTGCGTATGCAAACGGAAATCAACTGCGCTGCACTTCCACTATGGGAAAACAAAGATTACGCAACTAATCATTTGAAGCTTGTCAGACACATAAAGAAACAGCTTCAGAGCAATTACCGGCTGCTTTTTTTTTATTGCATTCAGGTGCAAATTAGGTTGAATTCACAGCAAGTTCACGTAGTTCACTGCTATGATTGCAAAAACAGAGATAGTGTGTTGAAAAGAAAAGAAAAAGCAGAGAAAGCAAACATTTTGGAATGGGCAAAAATAAGGACAATCAAAGATGGACAATTGCTTTTTGACCTGCAGTCCTTAAAAGTCCTGAAGAAGATACAACCAAACCAAACCATCAGCTTACAGAAAATGTTGAAACTGACTTGATAAAAGAAGACTTGTCCTAAGTGACGTGACACAGTAGCTTCCTCTCACTTCAAACCAAAGAGCGTATTTTATCTATTTATGATTTGCTAATTTTAGCACATTTGCACAGAATTTTCCAGGCAGTCACTGGTTTCCATTCATCCCTGTAGAATCTAATTTCTGCTCCATAAAAGTTGCTTGAGTGAGGCAATCCATCACAGTCAAACCTCTTATCATAGCTAACAAAGAAGCAGACAAGATGTCCACTGTGATTGATTAGCAGAGTTTCATATTTCTTTAAGCAAGTTTTGATAACATAGTAAAATGAACGGCTGCCTAAAAACAAATGAAGTAGATGCTCCTTTGCATTTTATTTCCATGACAACTGACACAATCAATACCTCTGCATTTATCTACATTTTGGGCCTGGTAGGAAGAGGTGCACGTTTGTTACGTTATAAATTTCAGTGCAACACTTTATCTAACTAACACTCATAGAATCCTTTAAAGAGATGTGCATTCAGCCTGCTGAGAGCTGCCAGTGTTTTTACCTTCACCAGCTTTGCACAAGCATGAAAAAGCTCCGGATCAAGCAGAGATTCTACACCTGTTTGCCTACTTGAACTTTTAAGATGCCTACCTCCAGTTTAAAATCCCTTTAGATTTAACTACACAAGATTTTACATCTTCGACGAATACCATTTGGGCTCCATTTGGCTGATGCCAACCCCAAGTAAGCCTCAGAACGACCTACTGCCAGCGAGGCTTCTTTTTTCAGTCATTACTTTTTTCTTTCACACACTTTATGTTAGAGAGAATTGTTCATAATTCTTATCTTCGAAAAAAAAATGCAAATGCAATGGATTTGATTTAAAAAATCTACTGTATGAAACATTAATGGTAAGCAGCAAGAGCTTTATCGATTCATTATATTCTGTCAAACCCGTTGTGTCCTGAGTGAGACACCAGCCTGACCACAAACATGATCAAATTACTCAGTCGTTGCCTTACTGTGTCTCTATACATGTATGCTTCATCTGCAAGAATATGAACTGGAAGAGAAGAGGTAATCCTTCAAGAGAAAGAAAAAAAATCAAGTTTATTTCTGCAATGTACGTAACAGCACATTATCTGGTGCCACAATGCCACAGAGACAGAATTTGTTCATTTTAATTAGAGTTATGTTGGATTTAATTCGAAAGACAAGCATACAAACCTACACACAGAGACGCGGTGAAACAGCTGTAACTCTCATACATCCACAGCTCCAGAATACCCACCTGATTTAAATGTTTAATGGGTGAAATGTTTCCTCTTCAGATGCTCCAAATGGATTTGGGCATTCAAGCGTCGCAGGAAATTCCACGTCTACAAATTTAATCGGTGTGCATAGAGAATCTGATCAAGCGATGACCTCATCATTGCCTGATAAAGTGGCTGGCAATAGATGTGGTAAAGCCACTGTGTATATATTTGTGAGTAAATCATATCAGGGTGAAAGAGAACGTGAAATGAGGTTATTTGCTTTGTGATGCTAAGTTGAGGGAGATCACACCTTTAGTGAGTTCACTGTTGCTGACATCAGCTCTTCTAATGTGCTGATTGTTTACAATAACTTATATGTAAATAATAACTTATATGACATTATGAGAGATACATGGATACGATACATCCACATTATCACACTCAGACTAGCACGTGTAGCAAAACTGATAAATAATGTTTATGTGGCCAGCTGTAATGTGTAAATATGAATATGAGTTTAATCAGTTCTATTGTGTTTGCTGTAAAGGTTATCATATTGATTTTACCTTCCAGCATGCATGTGTGTTGCTGGAATGAGGATCATCCCACTCTCTGTTTTCTCTTCTGACAACTCTGCCTGATAGCCGGACTGTGAGAGCCTTATTAATTTGCTGATTAGGAGAATTGATCCTTCTACACCACTGCTCCGAATGACAATCCAGCCAGTAAATGAGCAACCCTCTCCCTGCAGACTCGTGGCTTGATGGAGGCGAGCGTGTGCGCGCTTCGTACGCAGGGATACCATTGTGTTCAGACTGGACTTCCAATCATATCTTAGGGCACGGCAAACTTTGTGACAAAGAGAAAAATATTTGGGGACGGGGGGTTTTCTCCCTCAGCATGACGCCATCACTCTGTGTGTTTAATGAGAGGGGGATTCTCCGTGGCAGCATCCTGGCAGATGCTCAGCATGGTGTGTCCATTTGATTTGCTTCGTTTTGGGAAGTACTGCCTGTTGCCATCTCACATCTCTCACTCTGCTTTGACTTGTCTGTAAATGATATGGCTGACTTCTTCATAAAAACACACATGCTGAGCCATGAAATCCCCCTTAGAAGTTACAGATGCGCACACCACAGGGAGATGACAAATTCATTATTTGGTTACTTTCATATCTTACTATCTTACACTATCTCACTTGCTATCTTAGGCTGATAATGTAACACATGGAGAGATAAAAAGGATTTATTTCACTCAGGAAGGTTTAATTCAGTCATTAGTATTGAAAAGTTAATGTCAGCAAGCACCTCAGATGAAATCTTTTTTGAAATATTACTTTTTTTAAATTGGATTTCTTTGAGGGGACGTAGACAGCAGACATTTGGGAAGAGAGAGAGGTATGACATGCAGCTGAAGTCCCTGTCCAGAATCAAGGACAGTCTGTACATGCCTCCATAGATCTAATCAGCCATAATAACTAAAACCACCTGTGTGCTGTACCATGCATGCACATCCAGTGCTCATGGCAACAGTGACCAAAATGTCCACGGAGGAATAGTCCATAGGTTGTCACAGTCCGGGGCTTTAAAAGGTAGCTCAAATAAAATGCTCACTATGCCACACTCAAAGCAGGCACATAAATTAACATATACTAATTAATTGCAGCTGAGTCACTTGCTTTAAAGGGAGCCCAAATCTTAACAAATTTACAGCATGACATCAGGTAGCTAATCTCCAAATAAAAACAGGAAATTCTATCCCTGAGACTCTTTGTAAAACAAGAAGGGGAGGTAGATTTTTATTCTCAATTATACAAAACATTAAAGCCTACTGAGTCTCATCAGGCCCAAAACGGCAAGTACACAGACTGGATCAGTATCTGAATGAAATATTTCTAGCCAAGAAGTTTTAACTTTAGGGCAAACCCAGAAAAGATGAGTCCCCTCACCTGAAATAGTTAAAACTAACGGGAAGACTCTATGAAGTCTGGTGTTCTCAAAATGTGTGTGATTCATGGCCTTAAACTGTGCCAGCTGAAGCTGAAGTCATTAATGCTACAATCTTTGATCCTCTCCATTCCCTCATCCCAAGGCGTATCAGCTCTCGAAGAGCTTATTTCATAAAGTTTCTAATCTGAACTTCATTACAACACTTTACGTCACTTTCGCCTTTGCGCTCAAATAACTTGAAGCAGATCCCCGTAAACCTGTGTGACGTCACGTACGTACGTGCGTGCGTACGTGCTTCTTGCCCGGAAGGTCCGCCATTGTCCCTGCTGGCCTCGGAGCGAACTGCGGAGAAAAGTCTGCCTGTGGTGAACAACTTCGGAGCAAAAACAAAGACGGAGATATTTTCCCACGCTGTCAGACTGCTACAGGAGATATTTTATCAAGTTTTCTCCACCTGCTGAGCGAACAGTCTCCTCTGATCTTACTACACTGACCGCCATTATCTTTGAACGCGCTTCTCTGGTGAGTTCACATTTAGTGTTGTTTTTGAACCTATATTTAATGCTATGTTTTATTATTTTCTGCGTGTAATGCATTTAGTAATTTACATCGCTTTAGCTTTAATGCTTCTTTATTTTAAATGTGAGAAGTGATCTAAATGTGGAAGCTAGCATGTTAAATGTTATATTGTTTTGGCTTTTTCCCCTAGTTCTTGAAGAGGAACAAAAAATTGTACAAGTTCTCACTTTAATTGTAATTGTATTGTGTATTTTTTATTTATTTTTACCACAATATGGATGTCTAGGCATGTTGTAGAGCTCAGACTAACATATTAGCACTTCATGTTAGCATAGTACATGCTAGCATTTAAACTTGAACTTGACACAATAACCTAGGTTTGTACTGCCTTTTTAAGAGTAGCCAGCTAAATTAAACTGGTTCGCTGTGTGTAAAAGTGGCCTGGCTGTGCCACAGGCGGGGTCCAGTGTCTTGGGGTTACACATGTTCATATAGAGGTGACCTGTTAATTTAACCTAACCCTAAATTCATTTATGTCCTTCTGTGAAGTTATTTTCTCTCTAAACAGGAGAGTGTAATTTCATATTGTCGCTCAGATTTTTGTTTTGTGATTTAAAGAGTATTTGCAGATTTTGTACTGATTTGCAAGCACTTATTTTACTGCTGAGGTTAGATTCATTAATCTGACCTGTTTAAGTAGGTGGGAATTAAGTTAAGCTTGTTTGATGTAGCTGAGGTATCAGCAACACATGCGTTAACTGTGAGCTCCTGGGTTTGATTCAGGGTCTGATGTAGCACGATGTTTCCCTTAATGTTTGTAATGTTGGGTACTACTCTTAAAGTTGTGCCAGGTCTATTACTTTTGTGAAAATGCTGCAACCTAATCAGCTTTTAAATCTTCTGTGTGTTCAGGCTGAAACTGAAGTAACTGGTTGTCACAAGGAGTCTTCAATCTGGTATGTTGATGCTGGACAATAAGCTCTAACAGACAATAAAATATAGCTATTAAACATGTCAATGAATATTTGACATACAAAACTGAAATCAGTATAAAGCCCGTCTCATAGAAGTTTCCATTCTGTATGTTTAACTAATGGTTGTGAGATTGTTTAGTTTTCCAATGGCCTGGAGTTGCAAACTTTGTGCTGCTGGCTTTGATAAGCACAGTTGCTTGAACACTATCATTTGCAGCATTTGACAGTGTATGCACATTTCAGTCAGTAAACGCATTGATTCATTTAACACTGACGCGTACGAATATAGTTATGCCTAGTTAAAAAAAGGTGGGATGTGTGTCATTCATCTGTCGTATATGTGGATTCAAGCAAACATTCAATGATAAAACTCTTCTTAGTCATCCAATGACACATTTAAAACAACACAAGATGATTTGTTGTCCATTCAGAAAGTGTCACTACTGTACAAATGTGTATTCCTCCTTTAACGCTCACAAAAGTAGGAATCATCTCGACTGTGACGTCTCCCATTTTAAGACTGAGCTTGTCTTGACAGAAACTGACCTCCAATCAGTGCAGAGTCATGTTGAATCAGATGAGGATGGTCCCTCTCAGACTTCTTCTCAGCTGGATGCTCCTGACTGTAATCTTCCTGAGTCTAGAGATGACCGCGTTGAATTGCAAGCTCAACTGAGAAACAGTTTAGCCTCTTTGTTCTTGAAAATGCACAGTGCTCTCTATGTATCGGAGATGGCTATACAGGACATAGTTGAAAACTTGGCACACATATTCTCATTGTCCAAACCTCTTGTGAGAGGCTGTTGTCAGGGTTTTCCAAGAACATGATCAGTTAATCAGTGATGTGGTGAATTAGTAGAAGCTATCATGAAGAGTAATATTTTTGTCAGTGCTACTTCAGAAGGTGCAGAGTTGTCAACTGCGTAGTGGAGGAAAACATTTGGGAGAAGTCACTAACCTCTAGTAAAGCCACTATAGATTCCAGCGGACACACAGTAGTATATGTTCTAATGCTACACATGCTCTAAACAATGTTTAAAAAAACTGAGTTTCTGCCACAGAGAGTGTACAGGTTTCATGGAGATGGAACATATTTTAAAGAGAATCAGTTGTCAGAAGCAGAAGAGCTGAAATTGTCACTGATTTTGTGTGTGAATGACATTGAACTAACTAATCCCTTAGGTACATCTAGAAAGATCTACTAGCTTTGTGCTAGTCTACTTGCTGAGTACAGGTCCAGCCTGCATGTCATTCAGCTAGCACCTCCATGCAAAGTACCTGATCTGCAGAGATGTGGTTATCAAAGTGTTTTGGCACCTTTGTTGAAAGACCTGCACACTCTTGACCAGAGAGGCACTTATATTGAAACTGTTGGTCAGTGTATCAGGGGCACTGTGTTGTGTGTTGCTGCTAATGGTCTTACAGGCTTTGCACAGTGTTTTCGGGGAAACTATATCTGCAGATTCTGTTGCTTTACCGCAGAGCAGAAACAGTCCAGTGATGTTTCTGATGCAGAATCTAGCATGAGAACAGGGGGCTGCTATGATCCTCATGCAGAATGTGTGCAAGGAGAAAATGCAACTCACTTTGGTGTTGCAGGTGTGTGTGTGCTCTCAGCAACGCATTGCAGCATTTTATCCGATTACTGGCTTCCTGCTTGATATAATTCACAACCTTTGTGAAGGTATTGTGCCAGGTGAGTTGGCTTTGTGCATCTGTGAGATGATTCGTCTGAAGAATTGCACAGAATATCTGAACACACAAATTTGCACATTTCCATATCAGCACTCCGATGGGCTTGATAAATTTTGCTGCTAAACTAAGTATTGGGGCGGAATGGGCATGAAAATTACACTTTGCTGAGGCTATCACCACTTATAGTGGGAGGTAAAGTCCCCGAAGGAGATGAAGCATGGGCCATATTGATGGACCTTAAAGAAATAGTGCAACTGATATTGTCTCCATGTTTCAAGCATCATTATGTTGAGCACTACCCAGAACTGACAAAGCATTGTCGGCCCCTCGTTCACCTGTGTACAATGAGGTTTGAGGAAAAACATTGCTTTTTTAAAAAAAAAGGTGATCCACGCAATTTCAAGAATGTCTCGTAAACTCTCGCTATCATTTCAGTGCACCATAACTTTTCAAACCCCACAAACAGACTTTGATTGTCCCCTCTTTCCAAGTTGCCTCACTGCCTCAAGTAGCAATAGACTTTGTAAAGACAAATGCAGATAGCCAAAACATGTACATTACATTAAACGTTTCTGTACATTGCACAGAGTATGCATGTTTGTTTCTGCAGGCCAGACTGGAGGACTTCCAGAATTCAACAGGATTGCGCATATTTCTGCTTGTGAATAACTCTGCTTTTCTTTGCAGAAATGACAAGTGCCGGTATAGTGAGCATTTAGATAACTTCACTGTGCATCAGGTGTCCGGGCTAAATGACACAGTAAGTCTCTCAGCATACAGATTTGGTGAGCATTCAGTGTTGACACAAAAAACATTTATTTTGATCAGAGAATTGGAGGATTAAAGTAGCAGTGTTGAGAGTATGAATACTGGTCTTCTCTCATCAGTTGGCTGGTAATGACACCATGGCAAATCTAAGGAAACAGAAGTAATTGTATGCATGTTAGGTTAAGGATACTTAATCCAAATCAATTATATTTTTCCACTTAAAACTGAAAATATGCTGAATGTTCCTCATTAATCTATTCTCTCTCCTCTTACAATGATAGAAAATGGCAGCTGAAAGCTTTCTACTTCATGTCTGTACCTACACCGACATTGTCAGGAAGATGACTTTTTCTTCACGTCCAGAATGAGCAGCTGAGCAAAAAAACATGATAAAAGAGAAGTTCAAGCTAGACTTTGGTTTTAACTTATCCGACCAAGATCCAGACTTTGGTGGTTAGTTATGTTCCCTTGTAGACATTGAGGAGCTTCCACGGAAGGCTGTACTTAACATCATTAGGTCTGAGCGTTCAGTAGCATCAGATGACACAGATAACATTGCCCCATGCCATGACTCCAGGCGGGGCTGAGAGATGGCCTAGTGTCTTTCCAGTGCCCATGTTTTCCTACAAAGTTGAGCTCATACTCAGTGAGGGAAATGTTACATATGAGAGAATGGGGAAAACTGATAAAAGTTATCTAGGGGCCGGAAGCATGACATTCTGGAGACCCTTGCGGCCAAAATGCATAGCCATACCCCAATGATAAGGACGTTTCAATGGTAGCAGAAGCACTTGTTACTCAGCATCCTTGTCTAAAAGAGCCAGGATCTCATACAGGGTGGTGTGGCTGGAAAAATAGTCTCAAGTTCAAGATGGGGAACTTTCACACTAAGTTTACCAGGCAGGTTTTATGAGGTAGCTTTAAATGTTTGGAAGATGAGCAAAAACAAGCCAGCCACACAAACATCAAAAGCCCAAAGAGGGCTGAACTGAATTTCCCCCCTAATTTCCCAAGAGGTGAAGATGGTGCAAGCCTTGAGACATGTAGACTCCAAATTGTAAATGAGGTTCAGAAGAGTGACAAAAGCCATCCCAAGGAGTAACTACAGACTACCTTTGCCCTGCGGCGTCATTAATGATGATCTACCTGTTGGAGGGATCCTGGAACGCTGGCCTGCCTTGAAAATAGAGTCTTAGGTGCAAATATTGCTATTTATCTTTTAATTTGTAATTTTTTACAGGCCACATTTGCAATATACTCTGAATTAAACAGTCATTTTATATTTTATAGTTCTTAACCCTCTATCCATAGGACCATATTTGGTAACTTAAGTGGGAGGTCAAAATGCTGCCCCTTGCCTCACCATGAGGCAGTAGAACTATGAGATTTCTCCAAGCCAATCAGCAACAATCAGGCTACATGACAGACTGACAAGAAACCATATACGGTAACTTCACTGACCTTGATTTTCACCATAACATTAAAAAGAATTTTAATGAAAAAAAGTCTTGTAATGACCACCAGTAATGGTCTAGGGTTGAAAATTTGAATTTCTAAGTATTTCAATGAGTGCCCTACAAAGGTTGTGTGGCTATACTGTTTAGCATCCAAAGTGAAGAAAAAAAACATGTTCTTACACTGAAGGAGCAAGTTGATTTTCATGTGCTGCTGTATATCTACACGAGGATGACTCCAGGTTTCTCAAGCTATGGGATGTAAGTCAGGAATAAGTTATTAAACTTTGTGTCTCTTGTGCTGCTCAGATCTCATTCAGGTTCCAACTGATTCCCTTGAAGTTAGGAAATACTTACTGATAATACAGACAGCCTGCCAGAGAATTAAGGAAAGAAATGCTGCGTGAGTGTAGAGCGTGTTGCAGCTGACCATGAGTGCACACAGCATCTAGAGTAATGGGTAGCTGTTCCCTTCTTTCATACCGATGGTGCAGTGTGATGAACCAAACATCGATGACATACTAGTCGGGCTCCTCTTGATCAGCACCAGTTCAACAGATGCCCCACCCTTCTGCCCAGAGAGGATTGCAGTTGTGCTTGAGAGTAACGTAGTTGTTGAGTTCTCGACTATGGCTGATGTGCATGTCATGCTTTTTGCACTGATATATGCCCTGCATCTAAGTTACCCAAAAGAGTTGGTCAATACCTTTGACTTCACCCAGAAAGCCTTGATGGGTGAAGTCAAAGTTGAGAGCCAGGGTGTTGAGCCTTAAAAACGACCTTTTGGCAGAGGAGTAATCTCACTCCACTGAACAAAGTTTGAAAAGCTGTCTTTGCTTGAAAACCCTCTGATACGCACAGCCTCTGCTGTCATTTTGAGCACATTGTAGAGCAATGTTTGTTGTACTATTTTGACAGTATTATTGTAAACTGAAACTTTGAATGTGCAACTTAAAATTCCAGCTGTACTAACAGGAGTGCTGTTAATGTATAATACAGTATGGAACATTTTTATCACACAGTCTTTTTATATTCTATGTCGAGTTGAATTAGGATTTTATGGGTTTCCATTTTCTAAAATTTTTAGTTTTCGTTTACTCAGGCCATGTAACAATCTGTTACGGGTTAGCTGCATATTCAACAAAATGTAATGCATTCAGCTATTTCTGAAGTCCCTTACATGGTTTATTTTTTTTGTTTTTTGTAGCTTTTTTTTTCTAGTAAGTTTAGTGGCCAAACAGCTCATATTGTTGTTTGTTGCTTGGTTAATGGTTAAATAAAACCTTATCCAATCTTATTAAGTTGTCAGTGTTAATATGTTTTTAATGTTTACTCAAAACTATTTGTGTATTCAAGGATTTTGACTTAAAGGTACTACAATCGGTCTAGTAACCTAGTATCCAGTTTTGAGATGAAATGAAGCAAAGTTTGTATAGCTTCACTGAGCTGAAAAAAGTTGAGTAATCACAAACTAAACGATTCTGTACAGATAAATCAAGTATTTCATTTTAAATGTAATAGAAATATTTAAGTTAGCACTATTTAATAAAATGACTCTCATACTCATTCAGGAAAGCTACTTTAACTAAAACAATAAAAGTTAGTGTCACTTAATATTACGAGTGAAAGCTACTAAACCAAGAGTGCCATTTTGACTTACAAAATTAAGTTGATATTACTTAGATGTATTACTAAGATGTGATGATTTGATGTAATCACTTTCAACAAATGTTCTGAGTTCAATTAAGTTCATCAGGTTTTACTGTGAGTGGTTCAAGGTGAGGTGATATCCTCAAGACAGGGACTACTTTAGGTTAAGTTCAGGTCAAAGTTCAGTAATGGCCTAGGAATTTAATTTTCTGATTCACAAAACAATCACAGTTGAGTGATTTCTTTTTCTAGAGCTTTCAGTGGTACCACACTGCAATGGAGTTGCTCAGTTGTCATGGAGATCTGGTGTCCTGCAAGCTGAGAAGCTGTGATCAATCAGCAAAAATTTGAGTAGCTTCTAGGAAATGAGTACTTCTTGAATAGCTCTGAATCGAGCACTAAACAGAAGATAATGGTGGATTACTAGACAACAGAGTGGGACATAGTATATTAACGAATCATCAAGTAATGATTAGTTTGTAAGTATCAGTGAATTGGAACAACAACAGACTTTCTTTCCAAGCTTTTCCTGGTTAACTATGAATCATCCACTGAGAGGCACAAAGTAGTAGCAAATCATTTATTACTAATCACTGAATAAACAATTACCCCTTTTTGTGCACCGCAAGTAGTACTTTCCACCACAGCGTTATGTCAGTGTTGTCACCAGTCAAGATATATAAGACACAGGTAAACAAGACAATGAGGTAAAAACAAACGATATACTTTAGAATCTTAAGATAACTGAATATTAATGTTGACATGAATAAGCAATTGTGGAAAATAAAAAATGCAGAAAGTTTTAGTTTCAACATTTATTCTATAGTCGATGCCAATCTATTGCTTTCCATCGTGCATTTGTCCAGAGTTGTAACTCAACTTTGACTATGAAACTAGACAATCATTGCCTTGTTTTAAAAAAAGAATGAATAAATAAATAAATAAAGAGTGCCTTTAAGGAGTGCATTATGCCCATATTGTCTGGACTGCTTCCCACGAAGGTTACTGCTGGACTGCTGCTGTGTCTTTAACAGGGAAAATCTCTTCAACTGCCGCTGTCAGCCTGTCAGCTAGAAACACGTTGAGCTGCTTCAGTTTGGTCATGTTTTTCATTTTTGCTTGGCAGAATGTAGTTTTACATCCATTAACCCGGACGGAGAAGCGCTGTGCTTGCATCAAAATCCAGATAACGTCCGCAGCAGTGCACACTGCACATGAACATGAGTATGACACCACCTCTGTTAGAGGCTGCAGGGATTGAGCCTGCTACCTAATATCGGCTTGTACTAATGGCCCACATTTCCCATCATGCCTAGTGCTGGACTTCATGCCTAGTTTTTTGAGTTTCTTCAGTTTTTTGTTACTGTTATTAAGAACCTGTTAAAGGTTTAGTGGTTAAAGGCAGAGTTGCCAACGTTGGAGAAACTACTTGAATAGCTAGATATTTATATATTTTTTTTAATCAAATATCACATTCCATCCCCTCCAACTTTTCTGAAACGCCACTCCCCCACAACACATGAACACGCTGCTGTAGGCCGAGTGATGGGAAGACCGGCCGCTGCTGTCGGGTTCCTTGTTCATTCTGCCTCATCAACTGCTGACTGACAGCCTCTCAGTCAGTAGTTAGTTTGCCGTGTGCTTCCTGCTGGTAACTCACAGCAGTCTGTCGCTGAACTATATTAAGTGATTTCAGTTTTGGACGCACTCTCTCTGCCATTCTTGCTAGTATCTCGCTAGCTGTAGCCTTGTGGAAGACTCTGATCATGTGCAATGGGAGCAGTTAGGCAGGTATGTAGGCAGATCGGCTGTCCAGTCATTTCATTTGGTCCAAATGAAATTATTGGACAAGTTTATTGCAGTCCTGAGACAGTCACTGACTGTAGATTTTTTTCTTTTTGGTTAAACTACACTGCTCAAAATGATTAAAGGAACACTTTATCATCACAGTATTACACAAAGTCACTTACGCTTCAGGGATATCAATCTGTCCAGTTAGGAAGGAAGCATAAGCGATTGTGACTCAATTTCACCTGTTGTGGTGACAACAGGTGCGCAGCAAGACAACCCCCTAAAGGAAATGGTTTTGCAGATGGTGGCCACAGACTCCCTCCTTACGCTTCCTTACGAATCTTCTTTAGTTTTGTGTTTTGCTAGTGTCCTTGTCACTACTGGTAGCATGAGGTGGTACCTGCAGCCCGCACTGTCCAGGAGCTCACTGATGCCTTAATTTTTTTGGGCAGTGTATTTCCATTATTGATTGCTGTCAGGCTTATGAGAATTTCAATATAAGGATGGATGTTAGACAGAATACAATGTATCACCAAATAGGAGAAATGGGTTAAAGTCAACTCTAACTCAGGAGACCAGAATTAGCATCCCACATGAAACCACAAATTAAACTTCTGTTACATGACTAACGCTCTTATTTTGACCCAAACCATCATTTTTTCCTAAATCTACCAAAGTAGTTTTTGTGACTAAACGGAACCAAGTAGTTTTAGTATATTTCAGATTGTTAATGTTTTTGTTATTGATAACCTGACATGTATCTAACATTGATGCAGAAAGGTGCTTTCTGCATCTGTATCAGATGCTGAAGGGGGAGGAAAGTGACTGTATTGTGAATGAGCATCATATACTCCGTACTTTCCAAACAAGTGTGCATAAATGCTACACAAGTACATTGAGAAACATGACATGTCTTGCTTTCTTATATATGAAAAGGTTTGTGTATTTTGTGTGCATGTGGGTGTCTGAATGCTAACAGAATATCCTCATCTCTATGCATTTCTACTTTTCCTCCCTCTTTCTGGAGGAGTTTAAACATTTAAAACTCCTTTGAGAGTCCATCTTAGTACACAGCACCTCACAATCAAACACTCTTCACACTCCAAATGAAGACAGCAGTGCAGCAAGGATTGGAAAGTAGAAATTACTCTAGTAGAGACCCACTTAGATCCCACTTAATGAGTGGGAAGGAGAGAGATCAATAACCTGTTCACTTGTGTCTCTCTTCAGCACATTCATTAGCCTAAATAATTTGGTAGTGCCCACAACTTGATATGAACTCGACAAAAAGTATAAAGACCCATGAACATCTGCCATAGGCCGCAATGTTAATCACAGAGTACAAGTACAAGGTTTGACAAAACAACCGATGATTTAGCTGTTCTTAAAGCCGTGCCATTAGGAGGGCTATAATTGTCAAAAACATTTCAATCTATCTTCTGAAGAACATTTCCACAGTAAATGTCAGAGGGTCGTCAAAGTCATGAGAAATTATCCATCATGACTATCTATAACAAATTTAATGGAAATCGGGACTGATGGCTGCTCCGCTGTAGAACCAGTATCTGTAGCCACTCTTTGAGATGATCTGCCTGATGGGGTTCAGGCTTATGCAGAAGTGGGGATAGTACTTCACCTTTAGTAAATGCTGCACTTGATAACTGCTATTGACTTTGAGTTGGTGTCCAGAGTTGTTTCTCACAGCCCCATTGAATTCTTGATGAAGGCTCTGAAGTGCCCTGTTGATGTTAATATAAGGTGTTTTATGAACTTCATCCCAAGCCTAAAAGAGGTCAACCTGTCACAGAACGATGTAATAATCATAAGAAATGTTATGAGTACAAAGTATGTTTAATCCCCTTATTATACTTTTGGAGTTTATACCTGTTTGGTTCACGTGTCTTAGTGGAACAGAACGGCTGCTTTGCTGCTTTGTATTGCTGCTTGTAGTGTTGTGGAGAGCCGCTCATTCGTTTGACTTCACTTTCTTGAGTCCTCAGCAATACACCCGTCAAGTGTGAAGTCGATAGGCTGAACAGTTGTTGAGAAAAGCCAGAAACACACAAACAGTCCGTGGCGATCGCAGGCTTTGTGGGGCCCCAGGCGAAGAAACCCATCATGGTCCACTATGCACAGATACACATCTTAATATTTAAATAAAGGAACTTAGTTAACGATGGCTGACCATACTGAAACACAAACGCAGGACACAGCTGTACATTCTGACTGCATGTATTAAAGAATAAACCAGGTAATCAGTAGGTGGGCCTCAAGTTCATGTTACAATGTAGATCAATCCACAGGTTCAATTAAGAAAAAAAGGCACTTTTGCAAGAGTCACAGTTCTTATGAGGCTTATGAACTTATTAGATCAACGCATCCTCCAGACACACACACACACACACACACACACACAACAAAGTTCACTGATTTTACACAATTTCATTCATAACCAGAATAATTAGTTCGGAGAGCTTATAATTTTGGTAAATGCCCACCATACACTACAAGATGTTGAAAAGACTTAAGTTTGACACTCACATCTAGTTTTTAGTCACAGACTAAGATTTTGTTAAGACTACAACTAGATTCCTTTTGAGATTTCGAGAAGGTATTCAAACGATGAAATCCCTTTTTTGAAGGAACATGATATTTCTCCATCCTGTTCGACACCACAGGATCCTTGCTACTAAATGTGTAAGTGCCCAAAGCTCTCCTTAAAAATAAAACACTATTCATAGACAATGAAATAGAAATAAATGGTGCAGATACAATATAAAGCACTGAATAGCAAAGCCGTAACTTTTAAACCAGATCATGTTATCAATTGAGATAAAGGGTCTCTGGTACACTGTGAAGTGTCAGCTGGTAATGAAGCTCTCTGGTTGCTTTAGACTTTTCCCTGCTTCAACACATCTGATTCAGACCAATGGGTCATATCAGGCTTCTGCAGAGACTGATGACAAACTGATCATGTGAATCAGTTGTGCAGGTAAACGTGCACAGCAGTGGGTCGTCAGGAGCAGGATTGGGAAACACTGAAACAGATGATAAAGCAGGTCATGCTTTAGGGAGGAGCTACCTTGTGACTAACCAATCAGAGGCAGATCATACCTAAACTTCACCAATCAGAGGCAGATCATACCTAAACTTCACCAATCAGAGGCAGTCTTCACAGAATGAAAGTCACTTCTGGCTCCAAAACACTGAGAAAGCGACGGCCAAAATGCCAAACTTGAGGCTTCAGTCCACAAACCAATGGGTGATGTCACAATGGCCAAGTCCGCTTCTTATATATAATCGATGATTTTGATGGCCGTCTAGTTGCGCTGTTCCAGTAGGGGCGCAGAAAGGAAGGATTGCTAAAATGTGACTCAATCTTTTTAGCTGCCCCAAGCATTGGTATTGTAACAGCATCTCTAGATGTGCACCAAAGTCTGTCTGGCTTGACCGGATTTTGCAATTTTCTACAGAACCGCTGATCCAAACAACTTCACACTTGACACCACTCCAGTGAGTCCTTAGCAACACACAACACACCTTCAACGACCCAAACTATCTCCGAGGTTCCCTTAAGCAATGCACCTAACACCCAGCTCCTTCAGTAGAGCAGTTCAGTGACCATTAGCATGAGACTGATTGTTTGGTGATTGTCTGTGAGAGACACTGGTTAAAAGCAGCATATCCTCATCTTTTCTCACTCTGTCTGCAGCACAGAGTGCTTATTTAGACACTTGAACACATGAATAAAAAAAATCCTATGACTGGAAGGCTGTGATTGTGGAATTTGCAATGTTTGGGACCGTGAGA
This sequence comes from Pempheris klunzingeri, assembly GCF_042242105.1. Taxonomy (NCBI): domain Eukaryota; kingdom Metazoa; phylum Chordata; class Actinopteri; order Acropomatiformes; family Pempheridae; genus Pempheris; species Pempheris klunzingeri. The sequence continues at coordinate 21,565,228 of NC_092016.1, read as the reverse complement.
TGTGTGATAATCTGAAATGTGAGCATAAACAAAGGCTCATGCAGAAGAAGTCATGGTCATAAACTTAATTTAGTCTGGACTATAACAATAGGTCATGGCGAAGAGGCCACGTCATTCGTTGGCTACTCACATCTGCTCAAGCTCCTCAGGCCAGCTCTGGATCGATGGTTGTAAATATCAGTAAAGTGCTTGGGCTGGTTTTATTTTGGAATGTAGTGTGAGAAGTATAAAAGGAAAATTTAAGTGAACACAATGTTTCCAAGAAAAAAGAGAGGACTTTAAAAGCCACTCAAGTTCATTTAGTTGCTTGTGCACAATATTGGTTTAGCTGTAACACTCTGGAGACGACGATAATAGCTTTTCCAAAATGTTGTACATTTGGTCTAACAGTATACATTGCTCTATGGTTGCTTAGTACAACACTAGTTTATCTTAATGAATATTTTACATTCATTCATTAAACATTTTCAATTGTTTATTTTGTTTTTTAAATATTCCCAGATGTTACAGAACACATGGAATCCTTTTGGCTTGGTTCATTGCCTCAGGTTCAAAGCTTGTAGTTTCAACTCTTGTTTTCCTCAGGCAAAAACAATTGTGTGGTATCTGGATGTCATGTTCAGTGATCCAGTCGTCTTTCTCTTGTAGAAAAACATGGCGTCTGCCTCGCTTCCCTCTGTCGGTCAAGGCTGTTGCATGTGAAGAGAGACGGGCTGGGAGAAAAAGAGAGAACGTTCTATTTGGAGTTGCGCAAAGAGAGTCTTTGCATCTGGAGTTTGATCCACAGGGAAGATGGTGGGCTCCTAGTTTAGGCCTCTGGAGACAGAACAGACTGCAGGCCTGCGGCTCTTTACTGTGGCTTCAGCTTGCAGAGGTTGTTTCAGAAAGAGGACCTTCTCTCGCATTGCAATACAAAGAGGGAGGAGGAGGGGGGGGGGGAACATTTTGTTTTTGCGCCCCCCTCTCTCTCTGCCTCTTCGTCTTTCAGTTAAAGTTTGTTGTTCAGATGTTCCAGATGAAAGATTAGTAACTCTGGTATGAACACTTTTACCCCATCTAGTGGCAATATCTCTCAGGGAGGGCAAGCTTGTTTCCAAGACCAGACACTTGTCACACAGTGTGGACAGGTGGCTTATGCTGACGCACAGATGAGACATCTGGTCCCACTCACATGCTGGACTTCCCCGAAAAAACTGCATTCTTCCAGGGAATATTAATAGACTCTCATCACACTAAATCATACATTCTGTTTACCTTTTATGTAGGGGTGAGAGAGAGAGAGGGAGAGAGAGAGAGAGAGAGAGAGAGAGAGAGAGCAGGTTTTGTGGCTTAAATCAGATAAATGGAGCTAATTGCTTCCCCATGTCCCCTGTGTGTTCATGTTGTTGTTACGGATGATTAGCTTAATGAATCTGAATAATTGGAAACATGTATACATGTTTATATTGTAGAGCAGTTCAAGGTTTCAGGACCTTAGAGACATTGTATTGTGTCGAGGCTGTGGTGGGAAAGTACTGTATGCAGTATGTTCTGTTCAGTTAATTATATATTACAGAAACTCTGCAACCTATCTATCGATTCATTTACCGCTTTATGACGTTTTTAGTTCATTTTCACCGTCTTCATGCTTAGAGTATGTTCAATCATGGTCCAGAACATTATCCTACACCATCACCTGGAGGAAATGACAGCTCCGATAAAAGTAATCTAGCCATAACATTTTGTTTCACTCAAGCCATATTACAGCCCCCACTGCAAAAAACTGTACTGAAATGAGACTGTATGTGAGTGAGAATTTTCTTATATTTACATTTAGAATACAGTTTGGCTAGTTTTGTATATGGATTAGATTATCTAGTGCTGACTATGCAAGACTTGATTTAGGTAAATGTCACTTGCTGTGTCTTAATTAGCAGTTTTATCTTATTTTGGGTGACGTTTAGCTATATAAGAGACATGTCTGTATGCCTTCACACTTTCAGGACAATATACTTAAGGAAACCCACTAAGGGATGTGTTGTTAGTTGGTATGGTGGCTCAGAGGGTTGGGTGCCCTCAACTGAAAAATAGGTTCAATACTTGGTTGTATAGCTGTCTGAACTTTTGTTATCTAGAAACAGGAATAGAACTTATCCTACTTATGCCTGGTTTTGAGATTTGTCGTAGTTGGACCTTCTGATTTATTACAACAAGCCACATTTGCTTGTTGTGAGGACAAGCATGCTTGTATCTAGAAAGTCTGGCCTTAAAACTTTTAAATTCAGCAGGACGTCTGTCTTTCAGCTTGTTTGGCGGAGGTGACGACAAAGACGTTTATACCTCTTGTACATCTGAATCTGAAAAACAACTCAAACGCTGTGTCTCGCTGTGTGGCGCTTTTTCTGCTCGGTCCCTCACAAACATTTAAAGAAAGGTTGAAGGCTATTTGTGTCAAGTTCCTGTAATTTCTCAGCAATCATCTCAATCCGATCTCCACAAGCAGTCGGCCCATTTCCCTGCAGATGATGAAAGATAGTGCAAATCACAATGTTAGGTATCAAACACAGAAACACTCAGAAATATCACAGTTCAAAAACTCTGCTCAGATCAGTACACAGAAGCGCATTACAAATTTGGCAATTTTCAGAAGGTTTCTGTTTCATGCAATTAAGATTCCCTCTGTTTTGTGCTTCCAAAGCTGGATCGTGCTCAGTTTAGACTAATGAAGTTTAGCCAAAAAGCTGACAAACTGACTGAGCCAGCCCCCCCCCCCTGCCTGTGCCACCCAACAGACGTCTCTGTCATGATTTGTTGATTCCACTCAGCCATGGCTTACAAGCTGAACGCGGCTTCCTTTCTGCGATTCCCTATATCTAGAGATGATTTAGAAACATATGACAGGAAATGGTAGAAACTGTTTGACGTTTTTATTCTTCATCCACCCATGTCATTTTAATTGATTGTTTCAGTCATCTTCCTTTCTAGTTGCTTCCTCCACTGTGTGTCTTAGCAGTCATCTGTGATATGTTCCCAATTTCTTTACTTAACTGATAAATGAATATGGCGGAAATATTTTATTGGAAAAGCAATTCCTCAGGCGTCACAACAATTCCTGGTCTCATTTTTCACATCCATTGTGAAAGGAAAGGGGAGAATGTGACTGCTTTTCCTGCACAGGGAGATACGCCGAGACCCCTGCCTGACTTTTATTTGATGCTAACCTTTTCCCTTCCCCTTACTGAAGATGGATATATGCAGAAATCTGTCACCGCATTTTATACACCCGTATGAACGGGTTTGTATGTGTGAGGAGCAGACTGAAAGATGGAATAGGCAGGGAGAAATACAGAGGGAAGCTCTGAAGGTTTCCATTACCTCCGACTTCCTTTGCTCTTCCTCTGCACTGCAGACTCATTCGTCTGTTTCACTCTCTATGATTTGTCTGTGTGCTGGAGGTTAAGGGTACTTTGCATGAAGATTAAGTGTGCTCTTTAACAGCTCTGGCCCCTAAGAAAGACTGATGGGCTACTTTAATAGACATCTGACCTTTGGAACCAGAATAAGAAAAAGTTTGTGTGCTTATTGAATAATGCTCTCTGGTGACTAAACCTTGACCATTACCAACGTTTTCTCTTTACTCTGTTAAAACTCTGATTAAATACCAGAGAAGCTCTGAGTCAGTGTGATTACATCCTTGTAATTTCCCAAGCTCTAAAATCCTGTGACAACTTTTCATTTTTAGCCAGTCCATGATGACACCATAACCACACGGACTAAAATCAACCTCCGGTATGTATGCGACAATATGTTGCATGCCATGAGCATTTCAATCAGCCGCAGGGTTGAATTCAAATGAGCTGTCCTCCACTTTAGTAATTATGTGGTAGATAATTGATTATTTCCAACAGTAAACTCAGAGGTCACAGTCAGACCAGAGCAGCATCACTGTAGCTATTGAGCACCTGAGCAATTGGCTCACCGTCGTCTAACTTAAAGCAAAAAGCTAGCGATGTTTTAGTATTTTTGTTGCTCCAACAAATGCCACGAAGAGAGTGTCTGCCGAGTGTTGCTCTTTAGACCCAAGCTAATTTGTTCCCACTGAGGAGGTCAACATGTTCATTTTATAGAGAGGATAATAACTCCCTGTAACAGCTGCTTACTGTAGTTTCTCGCAAACACAAATAATTTATTTGCAGGGGGAGCATTTTCAGCCGAGGATTTGCCGTTTAAGCGGGTGTTTGCAGCGACAGGGCAGTGTGTGTGTGTGTGTGTGGGACTGAATCGGAATAAAGTCCAGCGCCTGTGTTCATCGTTATGAAGGGACGTGTCACAGTGTGGCCAAGTTTCCAGACAGCAGTGGAGGTTTACGGCACAGTGGTTATGTCACACTTTGGCCACACACAAAGACCCTTGTTAGTGGGATGAATTCATTGGTGGTTTGGGTCTTTTCATCCGGTTTGTTGATAATAAGAAAAACACAGTCCATCACTTGGCTTATCCTGCATTAAAAAAATGAAATACATTCACTGGCTGCTGGTCGTAAGATGTCGACTTTGTAGCCAGTAATGGACATTTGAACTATTTTATAAACCAATATTTTTCTAGACTTTTATAACATAACTGATATTTTGTAAAGCAAACAATTAATCCTCAAATGAAGACGAGGAATACCATAGATCCTTTTTTATGTAAGACTATAAAATCTTGCATGTAGGGTGTAACTTCAGAAGCTCTACTTAACCACTACAAATACAAAGCATGACAGAGAGAGAGACAGACAGACAGACAGAGAGAGAGAGACGCACACAGACAGGCAGAGAGAGAGAGAGAGAGAGAGAGAGAGAGAGAGAGAGACAGACAGACAGACAGGCAGAGAGATGCCCTGAGGCTGAGGTGCGCACACAGACTAAGGAGAAAACGCTCCTACTGACAAACAACCAAATAAAATTCCCCACACAAATTAACAATTCATTATAGAGCTGGAAGGGAGGAAAAGCAGAGCTGCTACTGAAAAATGATGATCTCCGAATATTCCAATCAGAGATGATTCAGAGGACTGTAACCTATGATCCTGTCAGTGTTAAGCAGCAGCAGCAGCAGCAGCAGCGTCACGGAAGCAGCAAGTCTCATTATGAGAATAAAAAAAAAAAACAACAACCTCAAACTGCACACAATCCTAAAATGTGTCATTACTGAAGTTTCTTCCTCTCAGGCTGCCCCGCAGGCTGCGCCGCTGTTGTGTGCGCTCAGAACAGGACGCGTTAAATCGAGGCTTCCCTCAGTCCTTCCACTGAATCTAGAAAGATGATGATGATAGAAGCCGTAAATCAGTTTTAAAAGCCGACGGATTATGGATGCCGGTATAAGGGCTATAAAAGTGTCCCGATGAGGAGGAGGAGGAGGAGGAGGAGGTGGGGTGGGTGGGGGGGGACAAACGGCACAAGGAAGGTGTGATTTTTTTGATGGATCCCCGAAACCTTCTGCTGCTGCACCAGCCGACTCCAAACTTAAAAAAAAAAAAAAAAAAAAATACTGGGCGTCTAAATTTGGCCAACATTAATGATGCTGACCCTCCACTTTGGATCCAGGCGAGCCCCCCCCTCACCACCACCACCTCCTCCTCCTCCTCCTCCTCGCCCCTCCACTCCCCCCCTCCTGTCTGTCCTCCTCATAAATCTATTGGTTGTGGTCTCGGCTTCACTATCCAATGCTTTGCTGATCACACTGCAGTTGTGTTTGGGGGAAGTTGGCAGCTGGCGGCTCACGGCGAAAGGCTTTCCTCCCTCTCTCTCTCTCTCTCCGGCGCTTTGGACAGTGGAATTATGAGCAGAGCTGACCCAGCCTACATCACCCTGTCTTGAATCTGTTGCTGTTTCACACCGAGAGAAATTGAACCGACCATGGAGATTACACTCCGCATCCTCTTGGCTTTCCTCGTCCCTCAGGTAAGACTGGAGAGACGCGCGCACGCTTGCATGCGCGCGTGTGTGTGTGTGTGTGTGTGAGTGTGAAAGAGGGGACGCAGAGAGAAAAACAGTGTGTTGGATTTGGGGGACAATTTCACTGAGACGGTGAACGATCCGACTCTTGGTTCTGACATCCCTGTTGGTCTCGTTCGTTCACTCTTGCTTTCGATGGCTCGTCAAGTTTGTCCCGAGTGCGCACACATCCCACAGTCACCCGCCACGTCCGTGCCGTGCCATGCCGCGCCAGAGCAAGTTTTATGCCCCGTCTGGTCGCTCCGTCGTGCGCACGCACGCACGGCTGTCATTTGTGGCACCGAGTTTGGGGCAGAGGAGGGTGTCAGGTCTGGCAATCCGCAGCGGTCGCTCACTTCAGGACTGCTTTAGCACATTTTCTCGAGAAGAGAGAGAGAGAGAGGAACGGAGAAAAGAGAGGGGGGAGGCGAGGGGGTGGGGGGGTGGGGGGAGAGAGAGAGCGCAGGGTGTATCTTATGTCTATGTGCAAATCACGGCTCGGGCTCTTGTCTCCAGTCGCATCTATATTCCGCTCAGCCACCAACTTGAGCGTTTCTTTGAGCTTGTGTGTGTGTGTGTGTGTGTGTGGGAAGCACACAGGCGGATGGAGGAGAGAGAGAGAGAGAGAGAGAGAGAGAGAGAGAGAGAGAGAGAGAGAGAAGCAGAGGCAGAGAACTAACTTGGCCGCTCTGCTGTGTTATTTGTGGCGTCTCTCTGGGTGTTTTCCTCAGTGTATTGCTGTCTGCAGACGTGGATTCTCTCGGGATATTTAATAAAGCCTTTATTCCCACTGTGATGGAGCCACTCGCCCGTTTGATGTGACTTTAATATGCGGAGAGAGAGACTGGTACCTCGGAACAGCTGTTTCTGCCAGTCAAATCTGCAGACGGCTGTTTAAGTGGAGAAAGACAGCACCAGGGGCTCAGTGGGACGATTCTGTGACACCTCAACACTTCTGTGTGCACTTTCTAACCTCGGCATGCCAGTCGGGTCAGATGTCCTTGAGAAACGATGAGCCCAGCTGCAGGGATCTCTTGTCCAGCCGCCCCGACCTCTGACCCTCTCATGCAGACAGAAGCAGACACATTCCCTGCACCAGGATCAGTACAAATGACCATTAAAGCCATCACTGTACTTACTGTAGCGACAGTGGCACCTCTGGTGGCACGCTGCAAGGCTTTAAGCGGCAGCTAATTTTAAAATAACCTAGCTGAGACTGTTTCTAAACAGAGCAACAATGGGAGAGCCCCGAAGCGTGTCAGGAAAACAGCTCATTTGGGAAAGTCTGTGTTGTTTTGCTGCTTCTCTCTCCTCTCCCCTCCTCCTCTTTCTCTCTCCCTCCCTCTCTCCCTCTCTCTCTCTGGATGTATCAAGAGGCTGCAGACAGCACAGCATCATTTGGTATTTCTTGTTTGACCTGTGTAGGCTTAGTGCTCATTTTCTGCCGTGTATTATTCATTTTTAATTGGATAAGCCATCGGTTCACTCCCATGTTGTACTTCGATCTTTTGATCCGAGGCGATCATGATTCAGGCTAATAGTGCCTACAAAGACATCATTTAACTCTCTGTGTTATTGATTTGCACCTGCCCCCTCTTGCGCAGAAAGCCGCCCACCCTACAAACACGCAGATGTGTATTACTACGTCTCCGAGGAAGCTTTCCATTGACGAGATGCACTCAGTGACATTCAGTGTTCCTGTTTCCACACGTGTACTTGCTGCTGTGGAAGTTCACTCAATGACACTCAGCAAAATGCCAGACCTCCAGCAGGTTAGATGCATGGCGCCTGGCCGTCCTGTGGCCTGTACTTCTGGCAGGCTGATTTACAGCCTGACGCAGCTCCATGGGGGAATCTCCACCCTCTGGCTGTCCCACCAGAAACAGTAGCTGGAAACATTTTGAATACCCCCACATGCAGGTGAAGACGCAAAGAGAATAAAGCACATATTAGCGTGAGCCACATTCACATGAAAAGTGGTAGAAAGCCTTCTCATCTGTCAGAATCGCAGGAGCGTCCACCCTACCACATTACAGTGCGTGGGATCGAAGGAGGTACTCATATTTATAGATGCCCAGGTAGGGAGCCGAGTTCCTCTCCACTGTGAGCTGACATACACACCTACCTTCCTCTCACACGCCCACGTATGGGCACACACCAGTAGCAGCCCCCTCCTTGGCAATAAATCCCCGTTTTCCAGATGAAACGTTAAGCAGTCTCTCCGGGTGGAGCAATGATTCAGAATAAGCACAGCTGGGAGCTGCAGGTGCAAAGATTTTTATCCCCTTCTTTTTTCTCCTCTCCTCACTTTGATTCCTCCTCCATGTCTTCCTTCCTCTTTCTGTGTCTTGTATATTTGCAGCCCCCCCCCCCTTCTCTCAGCTTTAGTCTGTCTCACATCCTCCCACCCAGTGAAACTACCTTAATTAATGTGATTTACCAACCTTAATCTCCCATTTACTTCCTCAAAATGCTCAGAGCCATTTTCTCACTTCGCTCTCTCCCTGCTTCCTCCTTTTCTCTCTCGCTCTCTCTCGCTCTCTCTCTCTCTCTCACACCGGTAGATAGTGGATGACAGTTATGCTCACAGTTTAAATTCTGGGCCGGCACCTGGGCGTGTCCGCAGGAAGATTTGCTGTCATGGACGTTTATGGGTGCAGCGACCAACAGGCTGTTAAAGTTCCCGTTTAAGCCGTTGCAGGCACAGAAAGAGAGGGACAGGCAGAGGGAGGAGAGGAAAGGGAGGTCATGGTCTCAAGGAAAAAAAAAAAATGTTTTAAAGTGTGGCGCTTAAGACCGACAGTTGCCATGGTGTCCTGATACCCACAGACGGGGGTTGAAACACCCACACTTTATTCTCCTTCTCTCTGACTCCCCACCCAACGCCCTATATTTTACCTCACCCTCACTCGGCCCTGGAGGCACTTCATCGATCTAGAATGGTCAAAATGAAAGAGCACGCCCATTCCTGCGTCAGTGCCATTCATTATTCAGAAGTGCAGTAACAGGTGTGGGGTATGAACGCAAATAGGTTTTTCTGGGTTGTGCTGAATTTGTAATCCTATATACCAATAGGTTTATTATCCAGCCGTGTATATGGGGCATGCCTCACCCTCTGCAGGATGACGATGGATCCTGTGGTTTCCTGTTTATGCACCATACAGATAGTGACATGTCGTGTCTGTCACTGGTAACAATGAATCACCCCTTCAAGGCAGACCTCCAGATAACCTCTGTGTGAGAAGTGTTCTTTAAGACCAGACGTCCCTGTGATGAGCTGTTCTATAACGGAGTCTGCTTAAGGAGCGACAGTACGCCCAGCTACAAACGCTAATGATGACACAAATGAAAAATTCCCGTCGTTAAGACCGGATGATTTCTTTCTTTCTTCCTTCTGTTCCCCTGCCTGTCTTCCTCACCCTTCCTCGCACGTTCACGCTCTCCTCTCGTTCTCCCCTCGTCTGCCCTCACACTGCTGTCTGCCGTCTCAGCTCCCATAGTCGGGCCGCTGAAAGACGAGGTTAGAGTTTAGAAAAATTTGCAGAGAAGTTTGCTATTTAAAAGCCCTCAGAGACGCTCTAACACTCAGCATAAAAAGAGCATGAAATGGCTCAAGTGAAAGCAGCCCAATAGCAATCTAGACTGGCTGTCTAAATATGCACCCTAGTGTTACTGTGGTTCCAACAATCAGCTAGCAAATAGGCTTTCTAGTCTAGGGCTTTGAGGTTTCAGTCTCCGTCCCACTCCCCACTCTACTTACCCGTGCTGCTTCCTGTGTGAAAGCACACAGCCAACCACAGTCTGCGGCGCTGCTGGGCTGTTTTTTTTTTTTTTTTTGGAAGTCGGCAGTTATTGACAAAAAACTCTAAAAGCTTCCTGTAAATGAACACACAGCGCACACACGAGTTCTAACCCAAACGGACACAGCGGGACATGCACGAACACACTCACCTGCCGAGATTTTTTTTTTTTCCTTTTTAATTGCGCAGTCTGGAATGCAGAGTCTTGCCACGGTGTTCCTTTTATTTATCCCTGTGTTCCCCCCCTGACAGTGGTTGAGCAGCGCTGCGCTCAATGGGCTATAAGGTCAAATGCTATCTTAACTCCGCTGTGGGAGGGTGTGACCTTTGAGGGGAAACGCAGCCTTCTTCAATCTTCTCTCCCTCGACGTCGCCACCGCGCTCTCCTGAGGAAGGGAGCGGATGAGAGGAGGCTGAGGCGAGGGAGGATGACGGATAGAGATAGCAAGAGTAGCAATTAAAGTAAATATGTACCCTTAGCGCTCCATTAGGATCCGCCTGTATTTGATACAAGTGGCCTAATTATGCAAAACGCCAATGGACGCCGCGTGATCGTGATCGTGAAATGTGCCAAGTGGAAGAAAAAAAAAAAAAAAACCCCTGCGTCCTAGGAGAGTGGATTAATGGCTTATTTGTTAGTACTGATGAGTTTTAGTGGATAGAGAAAAACAGAGAAGAGACAGACAAACCTCACACACACACACACACACACACACACACACACACAAAAGGCCTCAGTAACCATGTGTGAAGGACACAGCAGTTCAGTGCGACAATGTCCCTCCAGTTGATCACACTTTCATGTTAGTTTGTTCTCCTCTTGTGAAGTTTGTGGTCAGATATGAGCTGATGAACAAGCAAACAGATAATAACGGCAGACACAGAGCCATATAGATACCCAGAAGAAAAAGCAGCTGTGTATCCTCCCTTTTAAAAAAAAAAGACGATAAAGCCATACAAATCTAAAGTGTGTACGTGTGACGAAGAGACATGGTTCGCACCCCTTGTCTCTCACTTTCTCCGCCTCTGTCTTTCTTGGCTCTCTCTCTCTCTCTCCGCCGCCTCTTCTTCCTCCGTCCGCTCTGACAAACACTCTCTGTAACACATTACAAGATATTCATGAGCTATTCACCCTCTCTGTTTGTCTGTCTCTTTGCCACACTCGCCAACATCCAGATATGTCCTTTCCTCTCCTCTCTCTCTCTCTCTCTCTCTCTCTCTCTGTCTCTCACACACACACACACACACACAAGCTCAAGCCTATGTTTGGCAGGAGGCGCAAGTTTCTTTTTTTTGATTGCGATGACTCCTCTATTGCCATGAAGTGTGCGAAGCCGCCAGCTGCACAGTGGGAGTATTCATGTAAAAGGGCTGGTACTGCGGGGTCCCATTTCTTCCACATGAGTAGTTTTGCTGATGATAGTAGCAGGCGATGATATTGTATTAGTCTTACAGTGAGCAGTGCTCCATTGTTGGCGAGATGCACTTTTATTTATTTAGTTAAGGTAATAGATGTGTCGCAGACCATTCTCGAGTCATGAATAATAGCCACTTTGCATAGGTCAACGAGTAGCCAGCTTTTCATCACTGACTGCATTGTTAATTGTAGCCACGGGGTCAAAAGAGGGTGATGGAGATTTCTGCCAGCTGCACTTGATATATTTTTCATGAGTGTATTGGTAAGTAAGTTGCTCCCTGGTGGCGTTTCTGGAGATAGATGGGTTCTGCCGTGGGAGTGCATCCTCGGCCACAAGGTACCAAAAATTGGTAGCTGAAAAGTATATTTGAAATAGATGAAAATCAAAGACTTGGTGTTCTTGTTCGTATGCAGAAGGAAGTAGCAAAAGAAATGAGCTCCTCTTTTTCCTGCCCTCATATTTACTTGCACTTATCAAACTAAATGGAGCATTGGGGAGGAAAATTCAAAATGCTAACAGTTATCCACTGTGCTGTAATAAGTACCTCAGGGTGAAAACACACCACTAGGTTTCAGCCTGACCTAGCCCCAATTAGGCTTTACACACAAATTTAGATGAACACCTCAAAGAACACTTATGCTTTTTTCTTTTTCTTTATTTTTAAGCTCCTTCCTTCGCTTATTCCAAGGTCCTCAATGTAGATTTCTTTTTTTCAGGGTGGCGACTTTAGAGTTTAATGAGGTCTAAAAATGAGTACATCTGAACACTCGGCTGAGAGTATGTGATGCATGGCCTGCTGAATGCTTACCTTGCACTATCCCGTATGGATTGGTCTATCTCTGGCATATTAATATGGAGTTTTACCACCAGGGCAAAAATGGCAACTCAACTTACTAACCTTTGATATTTAACTGGAAAATAAATACAGACGACCTCATCCGTCATACAAATGCCACACAGAGCTAATTGTTACTACAGTAAAAAGTACATGTAAAAAAAAAAACAACCGAAAACCAGAAACATGGGAATAGCTGTGCGGCGTAGTGCAGTCAAGTGTATAAACCCTGAAAGAGATCCTGGCTTTATGAAGCTTATCATGTTCAGTGTCTGTTGAGACTGTGATAAAAAGGTTTTGGGTCAGGTTTTGTTTTCCTGAATGCTGTTTTCCTGCAATCTTGATGGAGACACACACACACACACACACACACACACACACACACACACACACACACACACACACACACACACACACACACACACACACACAATCGTATGTTTCACTATCTTTTTTTGGGGACTTCCCACAGTCACAATGTGTACTGTAACTAAAAAAAAACTCTAACCTGACCCTAACCTTAGCCATCACCAAACTAATATTTTGTCGCTTGACTCATAGTTCAGAAAAACGTTGTTCTGCCAGTGGGGTCCATCCAGACGAACCCACAAAACACTGTGGGCCCCAAGCTGTGGGTGTTCTCCCAGTTCTCTGTTTCATACAAGGGCACACACACACACACACACACACACACACACACACACACACAAACACAGCGGTATTTCTGCTGACCAGTCCACTTTAAAAAGATTCTCATTTCTCACTTCCTGAGCCAGTGTGATAGTGGGAGTTTTCTCCATAATTCTATATTGACACTTGCTTTGAATGTGCTATTTTCCAGCTGATTCTGAAGATAAGTGTAAAAAAAAAAAAAAAAAAAAAAAAATCAAATACCGTGTAGAAGACAAACAGGTCTAGATATATATAGATAGATAGATATGAAGGTAACAAAGAATGGTACATTCTGTATGGTCTTAAACCAGGATAATCATACAAGACGTATCATCACCTTGACTTTAACATTGTTTTTAAAGCTCTGGAGGAAACAGACTCTCTGACGTACCGTTTTACTCTTGGAACACGTGACGTGATTGTTTGAAGGCATCGGCCCTACTTTTTCATTCTCTCCCAACATGACTCTGGGGTTTTACACTTCACTCCGTGTTCAGCAAGTGTCTTTGAAGTAATCAAATCCCTCTCTGCTGTTGAACGGAACTGATAGCTGAGAAGGTCTTCTTGACTTTTACAAGAAATCACTCCAGATTACTCACTTTACCCTTTTTTCTCCTTCCAGCTCCACAGCGTTTCTTTACCCATTCTTCTTTTCATCAGCTCATTTCCCATTTTTCCTGCTCGTCTCCACGGCGTTTCTCTCGTCTTCTCCCCCTCCTTTCACAGCAGGAAATTCACATGGCGTAACAGTTTATACATCTAATTTTTGCCCTTTCAATCCCCGTCTGTTAGCTCTTATCCCACGTTATCCCTGCTTTCGGTGTTGCAGGAGATGTCAGACGAGAGAAGTATTTGACCCTTGAGAAGAAATCAATGTTTTTGTCTGCACTGATGCACGCAGTACTGCCCCTGCTGCCTAGATGGCGACAAAATGCCAGATATTCTTTGAAGGGTTGTCAAGGATAATTGCCACTCAGATCCTCTGTGTTTTCACTGCATGTGTGCGTGTGTGTGTGTGTGTGTGTGCATGCGTGTTGGACTGTAAGTGTGTTTGTGTGAGCATGTTTGCTTGAGCATTTATGACAGCATGCACCCCGGTATGAGTGCTTTGCAAAGGTGCCATGTAGAGGTAAAGTGGCTATTTAAAGCCCGGAACTTGACTGTCAAGAAAGAGACAGGAATCGGAGGACTCATTTGAAGCGTGCACACAAAGCACTATGTTGGTGCCTACGCAGGCAGGTCGCTTCAAGGCAATTAGAATAGCTCTTCCCACTTATTGCTTTTGATGTCAGCGTGTGGGGGAATGAGAGAGCCAACTTTTGCCTGCCATAGAGGGCTGCCACTTCAGTCGAATTCCTTTAGACACAATTAATGCCGTCCTCCATTCAGGGGGTTATCTCATATTAATAGAGGCAGGTCCAAGGCTTTGGGCTTACAAATGAATTAAATGATGGGGCAAAAAGAATTAAGTGAGAAGAAAAGCCAAGCCGAGGAGGGTGCCATTTCATCGGTAATGACCTTGTCTGTAACAGTTTTATGGAGAGGTTTTACTATATTTTGAAGCAGTTTGAGCTCTCTGAGTGGTGTCCCGGTGATCCTCGCTTTGATGTTACTTTTATGCAATATTTAGGCCAGGGAACGCTGTCGAGCCGCTATACAGTATCTGACACTGTCAGTGCGTTCCAGTTTCACATGTACACACTGTGAAGAACTTCTTTATTCAAAATGAAAGGATTCTCATCTACAAAGCTTCTTCTTCCCGTTGCTCCGATGCCGTAGACAAAGGCCCTGCTTGAGTAGAACGTTAGTCATTAAGAGGCAATTGGCTATTTCTGGGGAAAATGAAACATTGTCGGGGCTTGAAAGACAAATGTGACAGGTTCTGAGATAAGAGAGAAATCTCTTTGATCACCGCGTCTTGTTTTCTTTCGATAATCCGATTCGTACTGACAGCACTGTGCTTACAAGTGCCCCGTCCATCACTGGAACTACAATGCAGTGGTATAAGATGCCCGTTAGACTCCGATTGCATGTGTTGTTCATTTGTTTCCATACTCATCTGTGCCAATTATTCGAATACACTTTGATCTGAAGGGACTCAGACCGCCTCAGCGAGTTCCTGTGTTGGGTGATCCATGCAGGAATTTGTCCCGCAGACCTGAAGTAATTAAAACGTAGAGTTTAGTGCACGGCGCTCTCAGTCCATTTGGATAAGTGCTTGGATTGCTATTTGCAAGTACACTTAAGGGCTTTTGGTAAAGTTGGTTGTGCTGTGAAACTCAGGGGAAGGCTGAGGCAGCAGTAATGACGGGAAAGATGAGACTGTAGCTTTGGCTGAGACCTGGAAAGGTGAGTGCAGTGATTGCTTCACCCACCCCCTCACACACGTGCTCTGAGCAACTCATAAAGACTGAAGAAACGCATGGTTGTCATTGAAAACAATGCCATTTTTCAACTCCAGGATGAACATTTTGGAATACAAAGTTTCACACGACAACAGTAATATGCACCCATTTTATGAAGTTGGCCCCACTCATTATCTGAACTCCACCTCTCTTATCAGCTATAGGGGAGTTGCAGACATGCTATAGGCTTCCTGCCGCAGAGATTCTCGAAGGAACAAGCTGACTGAATTTGATTTTCATTAGGATTGCATGTCTTGACTGTCACATCCTCTCCCCACCTTGCACGCTTTACTGGACACAATTTTCCGCTGCGATGGCCCCTATACTGACGGCTTGGTTTTTCACGCCGCAGTAGAGTCACACCGGGTGGCCGGTTATCTGTGCATTCACCATTACAGGGCCCTGTGTGGTTGACCTGCTCAAAGAGGGCTTTTCTGCCTTTCCTAGAGTCCCACTAGGAGACACGCTCCGTTGCTGTGCTGGGACAAGCCACCTACAGAATTACAGGAGCTGTAGCAGGCTGTCAGACACCAAACAGTGTACCGCACAGACCTGGGATGTGCAGGTCACACACACACACACACACACACACTGATGACAGACAGTTGAAGGCTGAGACAGTACAAGCTGATGTTACTGCTCCGCAGAGGATTTGAAAGATCGATGGGAGATAATTATTTCTAATGGAGCCAGAGGAGAAGCCACAGTGTCCTTTTCAGCCATAGCTAGAGTGTGTGTACAAATGACACCTGTAGTATTTGACTAACATATTTTTTCTTTTGGATTTAATTAACCTCAAATGAGTCAACTGGCCCATTGCGGTTATTGAGTATCCACTATTTTGTCAGGGGTAAAACTGCCACTTACGGTCTAAAATCTTTGGGTTTGGGTTTCCCCAAAGGCATAGCTTTTCTTTCAGCTTGGTTAGGGCTGTACGTTATGTTTCAGAATCAGATTTTTACCCAAACCTTGTATCACTGATACTAACCATCCAAATGTTTGTGTTGTGCGGGAGAAGACACATCATCTGGGTTGAGTTTTAGTTATTGGTCATTTAAAACTGTCATGGTCACTAATAGTTTTATAGACTTCCAGTTAAAGCTGTGCCCTGCTTTCTGCGCGAGTGTCTTTACCTGAAGTGCTTCACATTGCCTTATTTGATTTCACATTATTATCAGAATATTTGGCTGAAATTCTCCTTGTGTCCCAAGAGAGTCACTGCTTCAATAGCAAAAATGTAACTAGTGAACAAAAAAATGCCGGAAACACGTATTCAGTCAGACATTACATCAGAACAAATGGCTGCAGTGCGGTCAGTTTAGTGTCTGCCTTTTATATTCAGTGCTTCGTCCACACTGAGGCCTGCTTAGGACCCTGATTTTAACAGCTCGATAGACTGAGGAAGGAAAGAGCTCTGCAGTCCGTTCAGTCAAGCCAGCGGGACTATACATCTTCTATTTGATGGCAAAAAGCTGATATTCTTCAAATAAAAATGAGAGGGTTCAGATGTGCCTGCCGGACACAACGTTATTTTAATGTATGCAGCTTGAAAACTCGTCTCAAGCATTTGACCCACAGTCTTGGAGCAGGTACGTAGTGGTCTGACCAGTTCAGTCGAGCTGAACAGAGAGACAACTGTACCGTGCACTGATTCCACACTGCACAACACTCTGTATTATAGATTGGAGAAACAATAACAGGGTGTGTGTGTTTGCTCCAAGTGACCTCAGTCTCCTGAGAAAATAAACACGTTGGTGTACCTTGCAACAAATATAATCAATATGTGCACTCCAAGATAAAGCGGCGTCCGCATAGATGCCCAAATATTTATAGGTGGAAATTTATTTAATCTGTGTTATGCACAGTAACGGGTAGAGGATACGAGTTCACTGGAAGACCGTAAATGATTTCTTGTGTCTTCTTTGAATTAATAATTGAATTCTTTTCACACTACTCCCTGTTTGGGTATTGGGGACAAGCACATACACATCCATTACAGCTGCAGCGTGCTGCTACCAGAGGACAATGGCTTAAATTAACATGGCTCTGTTGTGTGATTTATGATATTCAGCATTGGCCTAGTCTGGCTCACTTACAGTGCAGAGAGTCCCTCTCTGTCTGTCTGTCTGTCTGTCTGTCTGTCTGTCTGTCTGTCTATCTGTCTGTCTGTCTATCTATCTATCTATCTGTCTGTCTATCTATCTGTCTATCTGTCTGTCTATCTGTCTGTCTATCTATCTATCTGTCTATCTGTCTGTCTATCTGTCTGTCTATCTATCTATCTGTCTATCTATCTATCTATCTGTCTGTCTATCTATCTGTCTATCTGTCTATCTGTCTATCTGTCTGTCTATCTATCTATCTATCTATCTATCTGTCTATCTGTCTATCTGTCTATCTATCTATCTGTCTATCTGTCTGTCTATCTGTCTGTCTATCTGTCTGTCTATCTATCTGTCTATCTGTCTGTCTATCTGTCTGTCTATCTATCTATCTGTCTATCTATCTATCTATCTGTCTGTCTATCTATCTGTCTATCTATCTATCTATCTATCTATCTGTCTATCTGTCTGTCTGTCTGTCTGTCTGTCTGTCTGTCTGTCTGTCTGTCTGTCTGTCTGTCTGTCTGTCTGTCTGTCTGTCTGTCTGTCTGTCTGTCTAAAGCAGGTGGGGGAATGAACAGAATGAATCAGGGAGCCAGTTTGTACTGTACGATGTACTTAGCTTGTAATGGGTTAGAATAGCACAA
This sequence comes from Pempheris klunzingeri, assembly GCF_042242105.1. Lineage (NCBI taxonomy): Eukaryota > Metazoa > Chordata > Actinopteri > Acropomatiformes > Pempheridae > Pempheris > Pempheris klunzingeri. The sequence goes on along the minus strand of NC_092016.1, from coordinate 21,547,392 downwards.
AGACTAAGGCAGGAGTGTCGGTGCTTGTAATGCAGCAGTGGCCGTTGGCCATTCATAGCAGTTAGCAGCAGTGTCAAGCAGAGTGGCTTAAATCAGATAACATGGTACATTTTCATCTTGTTAGCAACAGAATTTAGTAGCAGCAAGAGCACAGAGTCATTTGAGAAGAATAGAAGGCAAAATGTTAACAGCTTCACATTTCCAGTGTGTCTTAGTGCGTCTCTTTGTGTGTGTTCTTTTGATTGTTTCACTCGAACACCTCTGAGGCCTTTAAATCTCTCTCTCACCTGAACATTTTGCTTTTCAGAAAGCGTGATCCGCTGCAAACAAAACACTGCTCTTGAGCTTTAATAGCATAGCTCTTTGAGACAGAGGCGTCAGCCAAGGGTACACGTAAATAATTTCATTAATAAGTGCGGCTTTGGCCATTAATACAGACTTTTATTCCAAACATTCATGAACCGAAACACTTTAAAAAAGTGATGCACATGTCAAGTGTTTGACTCTGTCACAGGTACTCTTGATGACCCTCAACATCGAAAGCGCAGACAATTTATTCTCTCTCCTAGTCTGAATGTGAAGAGGCTCGAGCACTTAACTTTGTTTTTGCAGTGGGTGGGTGGGTGGAAGCTGCTTCTGCTGGTTGAAAAGTAGTTTGACTTAGCCAAGACGTGATAATGACTGTGTAGGAGAGCAGACATTAGAATGACGTTGCCTAACATCATTTGTTCTTTTCCATTTTTTTAATGTAATGAGAATTGTGTATAAGTTACCAATTGATGAGGTGCAAATCAACCCTTTACACTGGGGATGTGAATTCAGTGTTGCAGGTTCTTGTGTTTTTAAACTCCTGGACACATGATCTGCCAACCGAAGGCACACTTCAGTGAACTTAAATAAATAACTTTAGATGTGGTTTGCAGCTCATAAAATAGTACACAGATTTAGTGTTGGACACTAATGTTGTCAGACTCATGATGGACAGTTCTGAAAAAAAAAAGGTATGGAAGTCGATGCAGCAGAACCAGAGGAATTGTCGTCTTTTTTTCCGATGGATTCTTCTTCCTTGTCAAATCCTGCAGCTCAACTGCCAATATTTCAGTCTGCCGTCCCCAAGCAGAGATGAGGAGTGGGCTACAGAAGTCTGGTGAGCTCACACAGCCACAAAATGAAGAGTAGGAAATGTACAAAGTATGCAGTAGCTGTACCTGCACCTGCAAACGGTCTTTATGAGTATTTATCAGTAAAAGCCGGGGAGTTCCCCTTAAAGGTTTTTAGGTAATGCCACTGATGATCTTGCAATAACCTCTTTCAAATGGTCAAAAATTCCTGGAGCTGCCACTGCTGCTGACAGACACTATTTCCTTTTTTAAGTAGTGATACTTCTGATGATACTGCCAACTAATATATCTGTTGTTTCTCATGTCAGACATCTGAAGAGGCAAGGACACAAGACAGCTGCTTCTATCATACACACAAGGTCAAAGATTTTAGACCTTTTTGGTGTTGTTTAAACTTCGTACCCCCCACTGTCACTCAACGGGACATACAGTGTTCTAGCTGCAGTGAATCTGACTCCTCTTACAGGGAGCTGACTTGCATTCTTTGAGTCATGACCATCTCCCGTTGAACACACCGAAATACTACATCTGGGATTTATGTGCCATCGTGTGTGTTCATCTGGATACACCACCATTTTAATTGCCCCCACAGAGCCCTAATAGGAGCCACAGGATTCTGTATCGCACACATCTGGGTTATCCATGATGCACTGTTTTTTTTTTTTTTATTGTTTATTTTTCTATCAGTTGCTCATCAGAAGAGGTCACAGAGACTCAGCCGTCTACCTCAGTTATTCCCATCCCACACTACCCACTCCAAGACGTACACATTTTCACGCATGCATTCACGCTTATAGGCTTTCTTAAATACACACACACATGCTTGCACCTGCAGGAAGTGCTAACGAATGTCTCTGGACGCTGTTCTCCAGCGTCACTTAAAGAACTAACAGCTGGAGCGAACCACGTTTTTAGCGGCACAGCTGCAGGACACATACGCACGTGGACAACCAAGCTCCTGGTCTGCACATGTGATATAGATATCAATTACTGTATTTATTACATGTAATTTTGTCGTCAAAGTTCGGCAGATGCTGATGCTGCAACACACAATAGGAGGAATGGTAGTAGACATATCTACGTACGTTTGCTCTTTGTCTCTCCAGTGCAAAAGATCGAGAACCCTATAAGAGGTAATTTTGCATACCGTGGAACTGCATCTGCATTCACCACACAAAATGACCAGTCTATCCAGCACCTGTCCTGCTTCAGCCTCAATATAGTTGAGGACGCAGAGTGGAAGAGACAGATGAAGAGTGAAGAAAAGAGAAACAGTCAAAGAGAAAGCGAAGAGTAGAGGTAATGATGGTGGAGTGGTAGAAAAGGTGAGGGAGGTGGGGAGGGGAAGTGGAAGCGGCTTAGGGGAGAGGAAAGAGAAGGAGGAATTACGGAAGATGGAGGCTGTGTGGCAGCACTGATGTGTGGATGGTGGGTGGACAGGGTCGCTGAGTTGTGGCTCTGAAATGGGTCCTGACAGAGTCATTTCTCACGTGGAGATTTACCCAGGCTCCCTCCAAAGGTGGAGGGATGAGAGTGAACGACCCTTTCCACTTGTCATGAATATTTATTTGGTGAGAGCATTCACAGGCCGCCGCGTAGAATGACAAATCCTGGTCCACTACCTACATTCTGTCCCCGTCAATTTCTTCACCTTTTCTACCTTTGACCGTCTCTCATCTAATCTATGGGTCTGTTGTCACCTGGTTGCTTAATATGTCTGAGAATTTGGCGCATAGGGGGTATGCTTGCTGCTAAGGCAGGTGTAAATGCAGAGACGAGATCCAAAAACTCTCGAGAATCCAGGATCCAGAATCAACTGCACAGTGGACACCGGACACCACACCACCACACACTGGCATGTGTAAAAGTGTAAATGCACTGTGTTTGAAGCTAGCCATTAAAGAGTGACTTAACTGAGTGATTGAAAAGCAGCAGAAGCAAACAACACACTGTCTGGAAAATTGCTATGGTTAATGTGTTAGCAGACAGTTGCTTATTTGTACATCGAGCAGGCGGAAAAGCATTCAGTTGGAGATTCAGGCCACTTGATAAATGCACTCATTCACCTTTTAAGCTGTGTTTTGGTCTCTATCCAATGCTGAGGGGAACATGTGGCCCTTCGGCTCCTGAACGGGCCACTCTGTGCACAGCTAGTCTCTAACTTTGTCTGCACGGCTTAACAGGTTGCGTACAGTTTATGGTTTTAGCTCGTTTACTGAAACCCCAGTGGCTCAGGCCCTCCTGAGTGCGATGAATGAAAGTGAAGCAGCACCACAATCGGGACAACCGGAGAAATCTTTTTTTCCTTCTAAAGTTTAACATCAAAATAAAAAAACAACTATGTTGAACTTTAGAAGGTACTAGGAGTTAGGCCCACTGGAGGCAATTAGCGGGGTCGTGATGAAAGTCACCAGCCGGTGCCTGGTTCCCCCCAGCTCATCTTTGTTTTTACATTAGCGTCTGTCATGTGAATACAGCATCTAAAGTCTGGTTGGGTAACAATGGAACAATGGAGGATTATTTTGTTTTAGATAAAGGCTTGTATGGAGCTTCATCTCTCTTGGGTGTCTGCTTGTTTAGTTTTTGGTTTTATCCATTGAAATTATGACACTGTGTACACCCAACAGATGCTAAAAATAAAGATCAGTAACTTCACTCAGCCACCAGTGGCTCAGTTTGTAGCCTAAAGAAGCACAATATTGCTTATTACTAATGTAATGCAAGTTGTGAGCTGTGGCACAGGTCGCTCATACAGGCTACTTTTTAATTTGCCAGAACAGGACAAAAAAAAGGACAAAAGCAGGTTTTTAGGCAGGTAATCATTCTCTGTGGGTCTGTTACCGCGAGCGACGGCTCACACAATAAACATTTGACCCACTGTTAAAAGCTTACATGAAGGTGGCACATGGGATGTTGAGAGACTTGTGTGATTTAAACTGGTCCCAGTCTGTACTGGTAGATTTGACTTCACATAAATGTTATAATTTTATTGCTCCTCATCATATCCACCCACACTGACAAACAGCTGTGATATATCCTGGATTTCCCAGCATGACTACCCTCCATTACCCAAAATGGAAGGAGTGCCATATCCCAAAACGAAATGGCCTCATTTACTAAATCTGACTTATCTGAAATGTCCCTATATGGCCAAACAGAAACCCCTAAATGTTGGAGTCAAAATGTCTTGCACATGATTTCGTTGTACAACTGTGGCTCCTTTCCCGAAGCTCAAACATTTTCCTGAATCATTATCCCAGTCACAGTTGCACTCTAGTAGCTGCCATTGTGTTCTCTAAACAGCCCTTTTATTATCATATTACCAGCCATGGCTGCAGAGATTTGCAGAGAGATTTGGATTCAGGTTGGATCATCTGTCTGTATACAGGCATTAGCCAGGGCGCTGCAGGATGGCTGAACACAGCGCTGGAGCTCAAGTGTTGAAGGCAGAGCTTCCAGCAAGGAGTTGGGATAAAAATCCATCCAGCTCATTATTTTGATGCTTTCACTGGCTCTGCTTTTTATAGCGCCATTTCTTTAAATTCATCCGCGGATAGCCATGTCCCCATTTTTCTTTTTTAAGCCAAAGAAGTGCTTGAGGAATAATATATCTGCCAAATCAAATACCATCAGCCCTAATGGTTCAATCATTAAGTAAGACATCTGAAGAGCTGTCATGACTACACTTAAAGAAGAGCTAATCCATACTGATCACGCAGCTCTCTGGCTTCTGTGGCATTTCATGCACAGGAGCTACGTGACTTCTTGCTTCTTGTTACACCCAGAGAAAAACAGAAATGGAAAATGGATTTGGAAGACAGAGGCATTGGATGCAATTTTCACTTAAGCCGAGCGGTAAACAACGGTGACAAGAACAAGTTTTCAAAACTTTAAAAAATAAGGGAGAGAAATAACAAATAAAGCGCAGTTGTTTTCCATTATTTAATTTTCGCTCTGTTGTGTTACAGGGAGAGTAAATAAGGATGGATATGAAAACTGACAAACAATAAACTGCCGTGTGTATGTGTTTGCAAGTGTGGGCGGATTCCTGGTTCTCTTTTTTTTCTTTTTTTTGGGTCTCCTAGTGAACAGAAGCTTTACACGTGGCCATGTGTGTGCTATTATGGTGAGTGTGGAAAGAGAATGGTTTCAGGCAATCTTTTTTTATCCTGCTGGATCTCTCTCTGGGTGAAGAGATTGGGCTTTGTAGTTGTGATTGGAGGGAATTAAGGCCTGCCTTTGGTAGCTGGCAATAGCAGACAACTGGGAAACAGGTTGAGCCTGTGACTGGTGTGCATGCGTGTCAAGTGTGTGTGTGTGTGTGTGTGTGTGTAGTGAGAAAATGAAAGAGAGAAATTAACTCACACCATCGCACATCATTCAGAGGCATCTCCAGGCTGCCCTTTCTCTCTCACCTCAGCCCTTTTTGCACACCGATAAACGCACTGAAAGGACTCCACCACTACTGCATTTGACTTACGTGGCCACTACACTAAATGTGTGTTATGTAATAATTCATTTGCGTCTACTTTGTTGTTATTATGTCGGTGTTCATATTGTACGGCCCTTTATATTGCAGTTCTGTTTTTTGAGTAGCGTTAAAACATTTAAATTATTATCCTTGCGTCCTCCAGTATCTGCCTCTCATTATCTTCAAATGTGGATGTGTTCTACATTTCTGATGTGAATAGTCTCTTTCTGTATTTATGAGGGATTATATATTTGTAGGTAGTTAGGGTTCAAATTCTCTTACAAAATACAGTTTGTGTTTTCATTCATTTTCCAGTCGCTGGAAAATGCTTTCACTGTTTCTTGTGAAACCGCAGACTCGCGACAGCATCGTTACCAACAAATAATCTCAAAATGAATGCAACAGACAAAATCACGTTTAGCCAGGTTCAACTCGAGTCAAATCTTGAATATTGCTGCAAAATGTTGGATATTTGTCGTTGCTCTGTGTTTGTTCAGAGTGCGTTATCTGTGCACATCTGGATACTGCTCTCGCATTCAGTCACACTGCCTAGTATTATGTGAACACAGTGCGGCCTCCTTCATTAAGAAGAATGGGACGCATCCATAACTTTGATGATGATGCTTGAATGGCCATACTAACATGCAAGGAGGGGTTTAAACTAAGAGTGATTGGCCATTTTATTCACAAGGACCAAAGCCATTGATATGATGATTAATTGTTATTAAAGATACACCCATGGGTCCATGTGCAGCGATCTACAATAAGATTAAGAAAAAAGTTCTTTCATATTATGTTGTAAATCGATTTGTGTTGGGCTGTTGGTCAGACAAAGCAAGCAATTTGAGGAAATTATCCCTGGTTGTGGGAAATTGTGGATTTTTTTTTCATTTTCTACAGTACTTTTACTAATCAATTGGGGAAAATAAAAAAATAATTTAGAGATTAATCAATAATGAAAATTACAGGCAGAAAGCAAATTTTAGGCTGAACTGCAGCAATGAGACCACGACAATCAGCAGAGCTGATGTGGGAGGTGGGAGAGACTGCAGAGCTGCTTCTTGTATTCCAACTCACACCACAACCCCTCTCCACCCTGTTTTCCTTGAAATGATACAACTGTCAGACATATAACCTGTCAAATCCAATGAAATCCTTTTTGTGAATGAGGATTTCAAGAAGATGGAGAAAGAGAGAAAAGGTAAAGAAGGAGGAAGTAGAAGATGAGGAAGCGCAAGTCCTTTTATTTATTATTGGAGTTTTTGGAGGGCGAGATATTGAAGTCGCGGTGTCTTTTGATACCGCTCTTCCTTGGTATTGTTCGTCTTCCTCTGAGTTTTATCACAGCAACAGGGGCAGCCTGATAGCAGGCCACACTGGGAATAACAAATCACACTTGTTTTACAGCAGTACCTGCAAGACCAAGGCAGATAGAGGGAAAAAGAGGAGAGAGAAGCGAGGAGGGATGTTGATGGAGCATTCAGTTGGTGGGAAATAATGGGTTGTAGTTGGGAATGAGGCAGAAAACCAGAACAAAGCAGTGGTTTGGTGGGCATGTGCCTTCATTCTCTCTTTTTGAACGTCTATCTGCTGCAGCACTGCGCTCAAAATGACTGAGGAATCAGTCTTTTGTCTCAGAGTACACACCTTTTGTAAGAAAAACACGGTTTGATCTGAGCTGCGCTGCTGAATATTGGTTTTCATCAACTGGCAACACTTTGTCTCGTGGCTTTTCTCACACTGCGTGCTGTCAGAATGAAGCGCATGCTAGCGGAGAGAGAAATCTAGCTTCAGACCGACTAACAGGAAGGGAGACGGAGGAGAGCCTGAGGCACTGACAGTCCTGGGAGCGCTGGTGTGCGTATGTCTACGTGTGTTTGTGTGGTCCCCTGAAGGCCGGTGACAGAGGCAGGATGGAAGTGCTACTGATCATCAGCCCCCAGGCCAGCCACTTGAGACTGGCTCTAAACTTATGGAAATTATGCAAATGCACCCACATGCACGCGCACACACACGTACACGCTCTCAGAGGGGTGCTGCAGTTTTAGGTACATGAGCAGAATATTGAGGAATAACGGGTGGCAACAAGCAACCTGTCAATGGCTGTGCGCGATGTTTCTGTATCTCTCTCGGGTTTCTTGTTCTGTCTTTGTCTCTTTCTCTGAAAAGGTCAACTGAGGTGAGAGAAACAGCCAAGTGAGGGTGACGGAGAAAAAACTAAAGTTTAGGTGGAGGGAAGAGCAGAGAGAGCGATGGGTGGTAGTGAAGATGAGAAGATTAAAAACCTCATAAAATGGGCCAGCGTGAAAAGAAAGAGACAGGCTAATGTGACGTTAAATAATGTGTGAAACTTTAGTCAGCTGCAGAGTTCGCCTGGCGGAGTCTGACTGTGAGAGACAGAAAGAAAAATAAAACGAGATGGATGCTGTCAGAAAATCACAAGAGAGGAACGGAGAGATGAAAAGCAGAAAGGCAGGGGGAAGCGAATCATAAATATATGAAGGAGAATATTTTAGATTGTTTTAAAGTACACAACTCATTAGTTCAGGCACGTAATATCACCTTCCAGTGCTGTTGGGAAAATCACAATAACAAAGAAAGAATCAACACTCATGCAGGGAAGATAATGAGGGTGCTGTAATGATGGAAAGCCTGTAATGAAATAAAGAGAGAAGAACAGCAGAACAGCTGCTGATCAGATTAAAGCTGAATTAAAACAAAATGACTACACTGCATCGAAGATGATGACAGCTGAGAATGAAATGATGACAAATAACTCTTACTCATGTTTTACTTAATGAAAGAAAAGGCTCTGACTCCCGCCCTCTGCTCATTATCTCTGGTCTACCGTTTCATTCCTCTCTGCCCCATTTCATCACTGCCCCACCATTGTAATTATTATTTTTCCCATGCGGGTCCCCGGCCACAGACCGTAGTGAGCTTTCCCTTCCTCCACAAGGGGCCTTTGGAGACGATGAGACTATATGAAGCTGTTGAAGTTTTCCTGAGCATGCAGGAAGGCAGAGAATTACAGCAGGGCTGAGACGGACTCTCCGCCCAGGATAGATTTCGGAGCCCCACATCATCTAACCTCGACTCCAGTGCAGCTCAAAATCATTACCCCTGTTTTGTGGCCAGTATGACAGACTGGCTTTAAGATGTGCTCTCTCTCTTTCTCCAGGTTATTTTTCAGTCTGTTAATGCCAGTGTTTGCATACATCAATATTCAGACACCATATGTATTTAATAACACAAGGTGTAAGGCTGCTTTGTATTAGACCGTGAGCTGTAATTTTAGGATATTTTGCATCAATATGTGACTTGAATGAAAGATGGAGCAAGCGTGGTGTTGAATTTTGAAGAGGTGCTGATTGCAGAACGAATACACAGAGATGCAAAAGATGGCAATCACACATTAATATGCCTTGTACAGTGATTTATTGGCAGAGCCAATGCTTTTCCATCAGGGCCTTGAGTGTGAGAAACACTGGCACTATACCAACAACTTCTAGTAGCTAGGGTATGATTGCAGGATATTTTGTATGGGCTTTGTAAAAATAGACTGTTGACTTTTTTGGAGTGTGTTAAGTGTTGTGACCCAGCATGCACAATGTACAATGACCCATAAAGGACTAAGCCAATATACATCGATAAGATTTTCAGTATGGGTTGAGATGCATTGGGTAGTTTTTGTGTTGAATCAATGTGAGAAGTCAGCCCCTGGACTATTTCAAGGTATTAAAAACCTGCTTCGTTAAACCAGTTAATTAGTCACTAGAAACAGTATCAGCACAGTTCAGCTGTAAGCCAAGAAGTGACAACAGCACAGCCTACCTTACTTTTTAGCCACATTAGAGGCATTGTTCTAGAAATAGCAATTCGATCCTCCAGGTTCATCCGCCACTTTGGTCCGGACTGAAATATCTCAACTACTGCATGGATTGACATGCTATTTTTGCACAGAGATTCGTGATCCCCAGAGGATGAATCCTTATGAGTTTGGTGATCCTGTGACTTTTCCTCTACCAGCAAGCTCAAGCAGAATGGTTCTATAACAACAACACAGCCTTACTTTTGCCGTTGAGCGTATGGCCCAAACTTTCCTAACTTCGCCCAAGGCCTTCAGCTGTTCATAAATGCTGTGCCTCCAGCTCCATCCCGACCATTCCTGCTGTTGTTCCTAGTCTCAGCTCCTGTTCAAGACTTTCAGGCTCAGTTCCAACTGATACTCCTCTCAGTCTGACAATAAAATACTAATTACTGCCCTTGCTTTGTGGCATGGCATTTATATCTCTTCTGACAAAGCCTCCTTTTTTTCTCTCCTCTCTCTGTGGGTTCACCACGTAGTCACAGCAGCAACACAGGAAGCTGCTCTCTCTCTTAAATGGATTAATGCTCTGATGGAAGTGGCTGGGCTTGGTGAGGGTGGGTGAGAGGCGTGTGACTGATGGAATTAACCATCACAACGACGGGGTGAGAGGGGTTGAATGCTGGAGTTGAGCAGTGACTGATGGAACAGTACGTTGCTAGAGGGAAAGAATGGATGTGAAAATGGGATTGATAAGGCAAACACTTGGCATCTAGGCTGGAAATAACGCCGATGTGAGAGATGGGGGAAGCAAGCGTTCGCTGCAGGGGTCAAAGGGAAAGAGCGAAACAAGATTGTTTGATGTCGGAAAAACGGGGAAAAGGGAAACAAAGTCGAGCCAAGACGCGAGAAAAGGTTGCATGAAAAAACGAAACAGATAGAAAAGGGAGAGTGACAGACAAGGAAATGATAGTCATAGTTAAAAGGAAAAAGGAAGGCGATAAGTAGGAGATGGAATTTGCCGCAGGTTTTAGAGGACGTTTGTATGCAGTGTTATGATTTGCAGAGGAAGGCCACAGCAGTGCTGTGATGGATAGCCGCATCGTGCGAGGGCAGGGCACATTCACACAGATGATTTAGACCACACATTGGATGGATTGATGCAAGATTGTTCTGTTCATTTAAATGGATGGAAACCCATGCCTCATGCCGGTGAATGACAGCAGAAAGAAATATGCAGTAGGATGCGCACGAAGAAGAGACATCAACAAATATTCTACAGTATGCCCAAAAAGATTTCATGGTTCTCTCCTTCAAAACCCAAACTCAACAGGTAGAGCTTGATCAGCAAAAGTGAGCTAATCCACTATTAATTCATTGGGTTTGGTATTGTTGGTAGTATTCTTATAGATTTGCTGCAGCTTTATTGAGTTTTTTTCATCTCTACACCTTGAGGCTCCTAGATGTGTGCATGCATCTAGTTTGGTTTGAGTGAAACAGACAAGCTGAATTGAACAAACAGGGTGCATTAGCTGTGACTGACAGTTGAATACCCAGTCTGTTTGTGATGAAAAACGTAGGCCAACAGAGTATGTTATCGTTTCTCTCCATGTTTGTGTTTTTCTCAACAGCTGAGACTCCGATTTTGTGCTTTTAGGCACTATAAACTGCAACAGGAATGAGATTAAGGCTTCTGCCGGGAAAATCTCTCCATATAGCTTGCATATCACTCGACTGACTTTATTGTCCCTGTGGTGATATAATCCCAGTGCACATCGACAAACATGCGCACACTTGAACGCACGCTTGCACACGTGCACGCGCACCCACCCACATACAGACATAAACCTCCTTATTGCCCTAACTGAGTGAACTGCAGCTGTCCCTTATCTCTCTTTTTGTTGCTTGTTTAGAATTCAGCTTGCAGACAAAGCTTGATCCCGCTCTGTTCTGTTGGGGTGTTTAAATCCTGCATCTCACACGCCTAACCGCGGGGTACACTTCAACTCAATTTCACACTTGCCAGCTGCTAGAATGTCCTAATTCAATTTACCCTGTTTAAGGAAGCGGAGGCTTGCTCTCTGGGGAAAGTTTAGAGTGCACAAGGAGGAATGGTCTCGTCAGCTTTGGTCAGCAGTCCACTGCTGCATAGCTCAATGAACAGATAGCCTATCCCCTTAGGCTTAAGGTAGTGCACTTGAATGGCCAATGTGCTTCCACGATTGTGTTCAAAGCAGTCACACCATGATCAATACGTGGGATTATGGCTAATTCAGAATAAATCAAACAACACTGCAACTGATCCTGTTTGATTGCACCATAGTGTAGTAACTTGTAGTGACATACAAAGCAAGCACTTATTTCAAGAGAAGTGCTTAGTTGCAAAACAGCATTAAAAATGGCATTTAAAAAAAAAAAAAAAAGTCAACAGCAGATTTAATTGGGACTGCTAGTTTTTTTTTTGTCTGAGAATAATTTGACTTCATGGAAAGACGAGCTACGTGGGTCACATCAGACCAAACATCATCATATGAACCTATTCTGTCAGTTAACCATTACATTGACTTTGAAAATATAACTTCACTGTCATCTACCAAATACATTGTGGGCTGTAAGTGATGGCTACTTGGAGAGATTATAAGGCACTGGTGGACATCTGCACTCTCTCTCTTGAAGGTTCATTGCCCTCTGTTGCATAAATACTCCATCAATTTCACAGTGAACTTTGATAGGTTCTGGGTGATGGCACACTGTTGTATTGTATCAGTGTTATGGACACTGCTGGGGCTTCCTGCTCCTGAACCCCACCCTCCTGCACACACACCCTTCCAGCCAGCACCTGCAAGCTTCACCATCCACTCCCACTGCCACTCAGCTGTTTCTGATCAGCTCATTATGTCACAGTATTCACAGTCTGCTTTTGTTGCCAGATGGTTGTTAGTGTTTACTCTGTGCTCTGGCTTGATTCTCTGCTTGATGTTTCTGCCTTTGCCCTTTAGTAAAGCCGCTGTGTTGCCTAACTGATTCTGCGTTTGGGTCTTCAGAACTGTGTGAGTTCCTCCAGTCTGCTATCCTCTCTTTGGTGCAGCTTTTTTCTTCACAGTTTTGAATTACTTACGTAGAGTACCGTACTGACCCAAAAAACCCCAGTGAAGCAGTGAATTCAGTATATTTTCCTTGATGCCAGTGTTAAGTATCTAAAACTTAAACTTAAACATAAAGATTTGATCAGTAAAGCTTGCTTGAGGGAAAAGAAAAGGCTGCCCAGGAAAGGAAACTACTATTTTATTTTCTATTTAAGCCCTACATTGGTTACCTATAAATTTCCCTAGTTATGTGTTTACTAAGAAATCTGTTCATATTATGATTTTGTTGGATTGTTTCAATCAATGTCAACAATATTAGCCAATATTAGTGAGCCTGTTTCTTTAACCCTTTAAGGTCCACACCAAGAAAAAAGTGATGGAAAAATGTATTCTTTATATATTTTATTTCCTTGGGGCACTAATTACAAAAATCTATGTTTCAGACCCCACATTTTTTGAAATACCTGCCTCTACTAAGCGGTTGAGATGTCGTAAGTAAAACATGTTTTCAATAAGATATAGTGAGTCAAAATGTGCTCTACCATATGGTTGAGCAGAAGGTTAAAGGGTTAAGAGTGTTGCATTATGGGCTGTTTGTAGACTTAATGTTGCTAAGTTACCATCTATCTGTCTACGGCATAGACTCGACAGTGTGTGTTAGTCAACAGTCATGTCCAATTTATCCAGTTAGTAAGAGTCGTCTTTACCTTAAAAATGGACGGTCAAGCGGCCAACACACCATCAGGGAATATGATGTTAGATGACGAGGAGCCAAAAACAGCCAGAAAAGTTTTCTGTGGGTCCCCTGACCAACGGCTTTCCAGAGCTTAACAGGAGAGCAGGTGAGTGCATGACTTAAACACAATGAAGGGATGCTTATTACCAATGCGTTTTTAGCTTTTAGCATCAACTACAGCTGAATTTTTGGCAACAACAGTCATTTTAATCAGCAGAACTGAGTACACCTTTCCCACAGCAGACATTTTGCCTTACCATACTGTAGTAGGAACAGCACAGGTGTCACTAATAACATTAATGAGCGCTCTGCTCTATCCAGATGTCCCAGTAAAGCCACTGTGAGCAATAACTGGACCCTGCAACTGACATGTGACATGTCAGAAACATCTCCCGCGAAAAAGGCCTGTTTCCTGCTAAAAATGGGACTCCTGCTAGCTGACTCTTTTGTACTTTTCTCTTCAGTAATGAAACGTGAGAAAGGAGAAGATTGATAATTTATTTGTTTGACTCTGAGCATGTTGAATCTGAATACATGTTGGAACTGGATGTAAAATGGAAACAGGTGCACGAACCAACCTGAAACTATGGATTCATCAGGGTTAGGATTAAGGGACCTTAAATAGGCCTTTATCATGCCAGGTGTTTTGACTTGGTATAGAGGGAAAAGCACGAGTGTAACTAATAACATTAATGATAGCTCTGCGTGTGCAGAAAGTCATGCCAGCATTGCCAATACTTTTAATTTGTGATTTCTACCAGAGTGAACGGCTTTGTGAATAATTTGCTTGGTAGATTTATCTTAGGCTAACGTTTGCACATGGGCTTTTACTCTGTGTGTTTGTAGCAATTCCTTTCATAGAAGACATTTTTCTCCTGTGGGAGATAAAGTAACCTTAACCTTTGTACAGGACCCTGAAACTGAACATTTAGGTGGGATTTAGCCGTGTGAAAAAGCCTATTGTACAGACTGTGAATTTCTAACCACCTTTTTGTGAGAGCTACTATCCAGGACTGCAGTTATGTTTCTTAGCGTTAATCGAGATTCAGGAGTCAGACTCTAAATCCAACAGAATTTCCAAATCCAATAAATAGTCTCATCATCAAAAGTTAGCTGTTGGCTTTGCTCATTGCTGGAGGTTTTGCTCTTGACCTTTACAGCAAGTGGTTTCTGATGTAGCACAGTTTCTGAGTCTGGAGGCTAACTTTAGGATCTTTGTGTGAATTTAACTGAAGGTCAGTGTCCATAGTTTGCTTCTCGGCATGTTATTTAAGTTGATATATGCATAATGTTGCAGAATTCATGAATTAGGCCTTGCTACAAATGATCTATATGTGAATACTGTATGTTCATCTGTTTGTATGCTGTGGTTTACCCATAAAGGAATAGAACCGGGACGCAGCATGATATGAAGTACAATTGCATAGCATGTTTAAAGCAGTTGATATTAACATAATTAACATGTGGCCATCATGTTGCAGTTTAGTTTGTTTTGTTAAGTGTGAAATGCCATGGCTAGTCCAACAATTGTTATCTCAAGACTGACCCAGTGGTACTCTTTGTAGCTGAGCCCTGGGCATAACCAAGCAAAGCAAATTCCTCCATCAGTAACACAAACATGTTGCCTGGGTTGGATCGGCCTTTTAATTTGAATCTCTGTGTTGACACAGTTGAATCAGCTCTAACCTTGGCCTCTGAGCAGAACACTACAAGAGAAATTACATTTCCTAGGCATGGCTTACAAACACAGGGTCATCCAGCCTTTGAAACATTCAGAGAGAAGTCTCCCTGGCAGAAAGACATTTTCCTAACTGGGAACCAGTGGCATGCTCTGCTGACATTTCCTCAGTGACAGTGAGCCAAGCCAACATGTCATTGGCTCTTGATGTCTCCCTCTCCGCCCTCACACCCATTGTGGATGTGTCTGCTACTTCGCTTAGGAAGGCAGGTGTTGGCAGGATGGGGACAGGTTCTCAAATGTTCAAATCTTCAATGGAAGCAGATGTTCTCACTGTGCATTCACATGCGCACGCACACACATACAGTACATACGTGCATTATGATAAACTAGTGTCTGGGGAGTTTGCGCACAGCTCCGTTGTCGGTCGTTGGTTATCAGCTGAAAACAGGGAGGGAGAAATAAATATTTAGTTTGGGTCGTTTTCAAACATTTCAAGTCTGAGGTTATGTTCCCGCTTCTTGCTTAAACCTCCTTTATTGGTGAAGCTGATGGATGGTGTTGGATATTCTGTGGGTGTGATGCCAGGCTGCATAATAGGATAAGAGTGATAAGAGATAAGGTAAGAATGGTGCCTGGCCTGTGGGCGAGTTTACAAGGATGCTGTGAGCTGGAAAGCAGAGGTATGTCCTCCATGTGGAGCCGTCTTTTGGTTTCTACCAAACGACCCGAGCAACTGCAGAACTATAAGCATCTGAGTCTTCTTTGAGACACTTCATGTAACACAACTCAACAACCTCACATTCAATGACTACTACTATTTACTACTTTCAAAGTGTCAGGAATGTGAGCTGCAAATATTTCCACAGTGATCTGAGCACCTTTTACTTAAATCTATAATGGTCTATGGTCTGGGTATCCTATGCCATTTACATTTTAATGCATATCTCATGGCTCAGTGGTGATTTTCATATAAGGTGCTCATATCAATGTCACGTTTATTAAAAATCATGATGAATGCTTTGCACTTGCAAATACTTTATGATTTAAAGCACACATGCTATGAGTCTATGGAAGAAAAAAAAAAGGATTTTAATTAAATTCAAGGTTAGTATACCTTTACGCTGAATACAGTGCAGGGTTCTTTCACTGTAGTTCAATTACTCCAGTAAATCTATTTTTTTTTTTTGCTTGGATTAGCTTTCTACATCAGGCAGCAGCTCATCACACACCCTGTTACTATTATAACGCTTTGAAATGTGAGATATGACCCTCTGTTAGGGTGAGAGTGTGTGTGTGTGTGTGTGTGTGTGTGAGACTGTGTGTCTGTATAACAGAGAGAGTTAGTGAAAGAGAAAGCCTGGTGTGTGTGTTTGTGTGTGTGCGTGTCTACATGTGGGTGCGGCTGATGGATTTTCAATTTCATTTCCTATGTACACGCTCCGTCCACCAGGGCAGTAGATGAGATTGAGCCTTTACCGCTGGTTCTGAAATTGGGCCGGTCCTACCGGACTCACAGCTCCATTTAAATGCATTAAAGCAGAGAGAAAGTGGCTCGTACATCAAGGGTTTTGACATGTGGCAGTGTGACAGCCCACGACTCCGGGGACGATTGGCACTTGACATGCTAGGATCTCTGGAACATCCATTAACAGCCGCTACATACATGAGCTAACAAATGACTGGGTCAAGCCTAAGATTAACAGTGTGATAAGGGAACACCACTGTGGCTAACGGCTTGTTTGATCGTTAACGAGCAACCGTCCTTTTCATCCATTATTTCACCGAAATTGTGTGACAAGGGTCTATCGATCTTTATCGCTTGACAAGCACCTAAGGCCTTGAATTAGCTATTACAACCTGCTGTCGTGGGTGCTGTCAAAAAAGGGAGTCACATTGATATGGGTGAAGGGTAGTTGGGATGATGGGTTGACAAGCACCGGCGTTAATGGCGGTAAAAAGCTGTCCACCACACCAGGCTCTAGCTGCATATTGGTCATGAATATGGTATGTGGAAGATGTTTGTTAAGCAGAGGGGGGAGTCACGATCATTGGGTGGCATCAGGCTGTGAAATTGAGTAAGGAATGCTAGTGATCATTATTGTGCGAAAGAGGTTTGGGCTGAACTTAGAATGCTTGATTCCAGCGGAAGATGCAGAAAATGCGACTATGAAGCAAATTAGATCTCATAGCGTGCTTAAAAAGGCGCCTGTGTGTTCTGTGTGAAACTGCATCAGCACTAGTGGAATATGCTTAGCGACAAATCAGTATGTCAGCATTCAGAATCCAGCCCATAAACTTGATGTACTGTCAACTTGATTTGACTCTAAAGCAAAAGCTTGTTACACATGTGCATAAAGGCGAGTCTGCGAGAGGCACAAGAGTCATTGTAAGCGCATGTACATGTACATGTGCTTGTCGCGAGCCTGTTTTATATGCATGTGAAAAGCAAATGACATTCAGAGGAAGAACAGATGAGAGCAAAGCTGTGCCATTAGAAGTGAGATGTCTTGGTAAATGTAAGAATGCGTGACAACTGTCTGCCAAGAGACGACATGGCAACACATCGGAGAGACAACAGCATGGAGAGAGGCAAGAGTTGGAGTGTGTGTGTGTGTGCGTGTGTGTGCGCGTGCTGGAGTGAGAGTGACAAGCAGAGAGGAATGAACTGAAAGTCAAGCTGGAATTTGCCTTTAGGCTCAAATGCAGGGTTATTCATCACAAGTACAGTTACACCAGAAAACGGAGCCACTGTCTGGCAGAAATCTTTAGCAGACCCTATTTTGACAAACTGATGCTGGATACAGGACGTTAAGGATTTCTTTTTGGAGTTCTTTGAATGCCTGGTTGGTTGACCTCACACATGAATGTTTGTCATTGTGTTACTTGCGTCCCTCAGGGCAGAATTTAAGACATTCTTAGAGATTGTCAAAGAGTGTCTCTCAGTGCTGCCTTTGATTTGAAGGAGCTATTGTGGAGAAAGCCTTTTTCTAGTGAAGCTGAATCCATGCAGCAGACATAGTTGCAATGCCTTCCTTTCTCTGCTTTTCTGTCTTTAAATCTTTAAAATGCAAGAGAAGTTGACAGTGCAGTATCAAACTCCGAATATACAAACAAGGGAGCCGAAAGCTGGAGGATACGAAACAGAAATGGTGGAACTATGGAATGTAACCCTGCAGCATGAAAACAGCAAATAACACATTTCTGCACTCTTTGTTATTCTAAATCATTTGGCATTCCTTCTCCACATGTAAAGAAAAACCTCCCTGAAAGTAGATCTAACATTTAGCAATGTAGCTATTATTTCTTTAGCAGCATCCTTTTCCCTTCCCTCCCTCTGTGCTCATCCCCTGGCTGCCTCTTTTGCAATATATGTCTGAATACCAACACATTTAATGCATTTTTCTATTCGGCCATGTCTATTTTAAGGCTCCTTTTGTTTGCCAGCCCTCAGAACTTTGGTCAGATAAAGACCTTCACTTCTGAAACACCAGGCATTCTCCAGCCAGCATTTTACCTTTGGATGCTAGCTTTGTTTGTTTGCTCAATCTATACTTTACCTCCTGCCCATAATGGAGTGAACTCACTGTATGCGGCCGTTTAGCTGAAAAGACATAATAGCAGCTGGTTTTTTTTTTGTTTTTTTTATTTCTATGAGAAATTTAAAGTGGATTACATATATTTCCTTACACTGCACGTCCACTTTTCACTCCATGCTCCTTCCGTGTTTAGCACGCCAATCATGCATGTTTTTTTTATGTTGTTTTTTTCCCGCATCCATATCTGTCCCAGAAGAAATATCTGCAGCATTGGTCGGGGGGTCAGAAAAACCTAAGATTCTCTATTGTTACAAAGATGATTACAGAGGTGCATCCTGGCTGAAAGGTCTTTGAGAACAATGTGAGAGGGCTCTGTGAACATGTGCTGTGTTTTTGTTCCTGGGAACAAAGACCACGGCTATCTGGGCAGAGTGTCTGCAGAGACCGAGCGGCAGCGACCTGTAGGGCTTGAGGGAGGGGACTCTGCTGGGAACGTGGACAGACTCCAAAGCCAAGAAGAGAGTCTTTCGACAAAACACAGCCCCACACGAACAGAGCAGGCAAATATTGAAGCATTGCACACTTGTTTAATGTCCCCACTTCTCAATCTCTCTGTGTGTCTCCCTGCCTGTTCCACCAGCTGGCGCGTCTACCACCTCATGGCAGAGGGGTTTTTTTTTTTGTGTGTGATTTCTTGTGTAACTGAGAGAGAGAGAGAGAAAGAGACAGAGGGAAAGAGAGGGGGTCATAGCTAGATCGGAGGGCCTGACAGTCAGTCTCCTAATCGCTGCGCTGCCTGCAGTGTTTTACCAGGAAATACCAAATTGTTCTCTTCAGAGAACTTCCTGAAGCCTTTCATGCCCCTGCACCTCCATTCATGCTCGGGTCTGCCAGCACCATTGGCAGTGACACCCTCAACCCATTATGTGATTGCTCTTTTCAGAGCCACATAATAATGTTTTGTTAGTCTGGAGCATTTTATGGCGCTGCTTTTGTTTTTCTACATTGAAGGTGAAAGTGTTTTTTTTGTTGAGCAAACTAGTGACAAACCTGTTCACCAGAAGTAAGACATTTGCCTCGAACTGATTATTAATTTTGGTCATTATTCTTACAGAGTGGTGATGACAATCAGCCTGTGCACTTAAGATTCAAAGGGGACGCACTTTGTTTCTCCACCTACTGAATTATTCAATTACTGTTTCATAGTGTTCATTCTGTGTAAATATTACTTTACGCACATGATTGGAGACATTGAAATAGAACCATTTTGTCTTTACTAGACCAAATTGCGGAAGCCCCATTTATACTACTGAATCGATGATCACGACCTTGCATGTACTCCATGCTTGCTCATTAAAAGTATTATAGTAAATGTATTTACTACAAAGGGCAATTTCTCTTTCTCCCTCCAATCTATCTCAACCACTCTCTTTCATTCCCATTATCCCAAAACTGTCTCATATCAGTCATGTGAATATGTGAATCTTTTAGACTTCTGAATTTTACTGAAAAAGATCTGCTCCAACCACAGTCTACTTTTCTCCTAATTCTTTTTTGTGTGTGTGTGTGTGTGTGTGTGTGTGTGTGTGTGTGTTTTGGGTTGCGTATAAGCATATTCCTGTAACATTCATCTTTTCAAGTCCCAGACCCTGCACGACACTCACAACCTCTATGATTAGCTGGCTTTCTCGAAGCCCATTCAACAGACTGTCAACACATAGCTTATTCTAAAGGGAGCATTCTGTAGCTTTTCAACAGCGTGCTTATAAGTGCATGTAATTGGTGGAAATTTTCTGTCATACTAAAACTGAATCAAGTTAAACTGCGTAGGGTAATGGGGCTGGTATTGGCAATATGCAGCCCCATTGTGGCCTTTTCAAATATGTTTCCTAAGGAAAATTAATCCAGTCACTGAGATGGTAAAACCTTTTCCTAATGCAGAAATATTTGATAATCCAAATGAAGTGTATGTAATGGATTGGAGTTGAGATTTAATAATTATAAAAATACAATTAAAACGCAAAAGTAAATGTATGTAAATCTACAACTTGCTGGATTTGTGGGCTGTGCGTTAACATCTAAATCTTCTTTTCTGTTTCATGATGTGAAGTTATTGTTTCACTGTCCACTGTTTATGCTTATCTTACCTGAATCAGATTTTTATCCTGCATTGCCACACAAATAAAAAAAATGTGGGGTTAAGTGTGGGGGTACATAATAGCAAACATGTTTTGTGTTCTATCCGTGTCTTATTGTGACACATGTAAGGATGCGCCAGGCTACGTTTGGATTTGATCGATTAGACATTCATCTAATTCATTCAGATTTCCAGCCTCCCTCATGGCAAGGCCAGCAGAGCTCTGATAATGCCTCATGTACAGTAATGTCCATAAGTAAAGCCACAAGGCCAACTGATTGCTGATATTACTTCATTTGTTAAGTGGATTGGCTGCTTCCATTCCAGCCAGAGACAGGCAAGGTTAAACCACCACTTCATCACTGCATCTAGAATGGGAGTGTTTGCATTCGGAGATGCAGGATCATGTAGGGTTGGCCGGTAGGCAGAGAAATGGAACGAGCAGAAGTATCCATCACCTGAGCACAGCCGCCTGGTGCCAGCACAGCAATGCTGCGGCCCAAACACACACACTCATACCGACATGGAGATTTTGTGTCACACACATGTCCACGCACCTCTGCCGCCGCCATCTACCGCTGGCTGTGTGGGTGTCGCTCTGTCAGTCAGCATGAAGGGCAGACCGGGGCGCGCTGGGATCAATCATTCTCCAGGACACACTGGCAGTGTAAACCTTTGATAAAGAGTGTCGTTCACTGCGAAACCCCCGTCAAGGACTTATTAAAGGCCTGACACTATGTGATTAACGAGAGTGCTGGCACTGCCAAGCTGGGCCGCTGCGGGGCTTAGAGGTAGGGGGTAAAGAGATGAAAGGGGAGCACAGTACTGCACAGGAGACCCACAGGAGTAATATCACAGGCACCCGCACTCACACAACCATATATACACACACACACGTCTTCAAATGTCAAATTGGTGCATGTATAATGATATGATGGAAAAAATTCACAAGTGTATATGGTAGTCAATTTAACTAAATAGCAATCTATCGGAGGCGTATACTAGACATGGATCCCACACTAAAGAGTCACAGTGCACATTTAATACTCAGACACCACCTTGTATTCACAGCATCACACCCTATTACCTGTTAGCTGAACTCCCACCTCATGTAAAAGACTTGCAGCTTTTTGAATTTCAACTGTTTCCCTCCAACTGGAAAGTAATGTCTTTTGCCGAAATCCATTTTGTCTCGTTTTGATTCGGAGTGAATTATTGAAGACAGCTCGGTCAGAACCATCTCAGTCGGCACAATGGGGTTGGACAGGGCAGGGGCGGGGGGGTGTGCAACAACTTCCGTGAACTCCAGAGAGTGTGTTGCACACTTTAGAGTGCATGCTCAACTGGCGGCGCACAAAGAAACAGCCACTTAACCAGCGAGCAAGCGAGACAAGAAGGGTCGTACGGATGCAGCCAGTGAGTGACACACAGACATGCTTCTGCACTGTGCTTAGTCCGTGATAACCGTGTCGTCTGCAGCACCATGTACCGATGACAGGCGGAGAGAAATAGACAGGAAGAAAGCAAGGAGAGAGGGATAAAGAAATGGAGGAAAGAAAGAAACCCCCCTGTACACACCCACACCACTCGCACTGTTCCTTCACAAGGCCCCATTCATTAGTGAAGTGCACAGCAGTGTGATAGTACATATGATTTCTCACTTTACCCTCTGCGATGGAGATACAGAAATAGGAATCTGAGCGACAACATGGCTCAGAGAGATGAGAGACAAATGAAAAGAGCAATGCAACGGCGGGGGGGGCGGGGGGGGGGTTGGCTGAAAGAGAGTGTAGGGGTGTAAAAGAGAGATACCACAGAGCAAGAGACAGATGGACAAATTGATGGTTCAGTGGTCTGCATCACTGAGTAATGCTGTCCGTCAGAACAGAGGTGCTCTCCCATAATTTACACTCCTTAAAATCTGCTATATTTTCGTAGTGACTTCTAGCCAAACCTATATTTATCCTTAAAATGAGGGCTAATAAAGTGGAATTATCGTTTCGTTTCATTCAGCAGTGCCACATACAGCAACCCCCGTGACTTTATTTGACTTTTTGCCTCCTCTTTGCGAGGGCTCAAAATGTTCACCTGTCCAGTCCATGTAGCCACATTATGAGACTGTGAGCTGCACTGCTGTACAGCCAACATGTTAAGAGGAAGGCTGTGTACCAACATGGTTCACTGGTAGTTGCAGCCTGTCATCATGTAGGCCGCTCACCTTGTTCGTAGCATCTCCTCTTGTGTAAGCTGCCTTATCAGAATGCATGAAACATGACAGGACCTGCATCGTTATCTGGCCCCTTCACTGTGCCGAGGTACTGTATGTGGCGTGGACTATATTTGTAGATACAACCTGCAGGCGAGTAAAACTCGAGCAGCTCTGCCTCCAAAACACACAGACAGAACATCCACATACACACATTTACACATGCACACATACACTGGTGAACATGGATAAATGCATTCATGAACACAAGCGCCAATGACAAGCACACCTGCTTATGTATTCTTGAGCGAGCACTCCATCTCTTGAGATGATATATTTTTAACAAGTCCTCCCCAGCTCCAGATTGTTTCACGCTTTGCAGGAAGTGCCTGCGAGGTGTGGAGGTTGCTCACTAGTAAGGCGAAATGAGCTGCTGTATGAGTTATTGATGAAGGAGCGTTTGCATGAAACTCCCATTCTCTCAGATCAGCATAAATAAGGCTGAGGAGCCGACCGTCCACTGCGCATGCTGCTTAAAACGACGGCAGGAGTGATGGCGACGCTGTTCGGTGTCACCATCAGATGTGATAATGGTGTAAGTATGTTAGGTTTACGGTTGGTGTTCCGTGTCGGTGGCCGAGGTATTCGCCGTGAAGGTTGATGTGAAGCTGTTCGATAGCTGTGATCCATTGCGCTTCTCAAGCACTTTTATGGGAGTTTCAGAGTTTACTTTCTATTTTGTGCCCCACAGTCAGTTTTTTTTCCCCTCCTGTTTATGTGTAAGAACAAGTACTCTCAGCTCAGCCTGATTCTATAGTCTTGTCCTCTTCATACAGTACAGAACTATTAATTAATCAAGAACCAAATGTGAAGAGTCCCCTTGGTTCTGTTATTCCAGCAGACATGAAAATCAAAACACGAAAATCACAAGTATATGTGTGACCTTGAAATAAAGACAGCAGTTTGGAAGTGCTGCATCTCTAAAATATTAATACTGTAACGTAGCCTAACTATTGCATTGTTTTATTGTTGATGGAGGATTTCGACAGCTGTGATCTTCTTCCCATCTGAAGGACACATTTTTTTATGTGTTTATTTATTTATCTTTTTCTACCCAGCTTGAAATTACAATGGCTCGTGTCCACACTGTTTTCATGAGCTAATCAAAATGCACATTTTTTACGATTACATTAGCAAGTCTCTTAGACTACACAATTACACAGTAGAGTGGTTTTGAATTAATGAAATAAAACAATAAGATAAGCAGAGGTCGAATAAACAGATTATGATTTTGCAGATTTACGGAAGCTTGGGATTTATCATGGGGAAACAATGTGTACACACCATGCAAACTTCAGCAAGCCACTTGCAGCTTCAAATACATCTGAACTGATGTTAAGCTGTCACATGCATTTCTATCAATTAATAGATTCACCAATAAAAGCAGTAAAGTAGTGACACAAATGTGTTTAAATATCAATATTAAAGAAAGAAACAAATGGACATATGCACAGAGTCATTCTCTGCAGAATATTTGTGGACTATTTTGATGTTTTTGTTGTTCACTCTCCTCATTTTGCTTTGCTGCTGCAGAGACAATAAATGCCAGAATAACTCAGTCCTCCTCTCTGGGGCAAATAAGAGGTGTTTGTGTGTCTAGAACACCGCTTTGATTGATCTGATCAATAGTTCATATGTTCCAATGTGGTTTTAAACTCAGTGCCTGAAGCTCCGTAGAAGTGGGGGGGGGGGAGGGGGTTCGCACCACTAACAATTTTTTAAGTTTGACTGAGCGGCTGCTCATTCTGAGAATCTGAGCAAGCTTAGCTGACTGACTGACAGCTGCTTTGTGTGTGTGTGTGTGTGTGTGTGTGTGTGTGTGTGTGTGCGAACACTGCTGTGTGTATGTTTTTAAGCAGCTCGCCTGAATGCTCAGACGCAGTGATCCAGGAAGGCAGAAAATTCGCAACAGCACACTGAGCTCTCAGATTCTGGGATTTTCTCTTGCTCGTTTGTACTCTGTTCTGCAGCTCTGGTTTTGCCGTTATTGAGTGCAATGTTCTGGGGGAGATTGGGATGGAAAGTTTCGAGTTCCACAGTGGAGGGTGTGTGAGCCGTGCGCATGTGTGGTGCCGCTTTATATTTGTATGAACCAGCCAGCTTGTGCCCCAGACAGAGGTGATGACAACAAATCGATCTTTGGTTGATCCTCTGCTCGCTTTCTCTGAGGCGGACTGCCGGACTCTGCAGGAGGGGAGGAGGTGGAGACAGAGGGAACGATCACCCATAGGTGTGCTCAGGCTGAAAGCACGCCTTTTTATATAGTAAGACAGGAGCATTAGCTAAGCTCCCCATGTGGGTGTTGTCTGAAAAATGGCACCTCGTAATACTGGACCATATAAAGAGGACAAGTGGAAAAATAGAGATGAAGTGGTGGCCTAGATTTGGAGAGGAGAGTTTGTTCCTTCTCCGCATACGTCTGTTAAAAATGTAGATATATCTGTCCTGTATATATGCTCAGAGCTTTTGATATCTCCTCTTATTCTGTTATAAGCGTTGAAGTCTGAAGGCAAAAGGCTTTCTATCTCCTTCATCCTTCCAGTTTCTGTCTTAATGTGTGTCACCGTCTGTTCAGATGGTCAGCCAGTTGTTGTCTCATTTTCTGTTAACACGATACAGACAGAACTTGTCATCTCTTGCCTTTGCGCTGACAAAATAATTGTCTCCCCTCTACTCAAGCTCAATATAGCCACATCGTTATCCATCGATATTCACTCAACATGGCAGGGGATAATTACCTGCCGTAATCCGCCCTATTTGTGCTAGATATTGGGCACCTTGTTTTGAGATGCCTATAGCAATTTTGTTAATCAAGCCATGCATTATTACATTAATTGGTTCTGATTAAGTAGTCAATTAATGGATGCCACCCTAGTCGAGCACAGCCCCACAAGAGGGTGGAGCTGATGTTAGAGCTCGCAGATGCAAATGGAGACATCACCAAATTAGAATAAATGAGTTTGTTTGCGAGACGAAGAGAGAAAACACAAGGGCAGCCGAGCATTAAATTCAATTGAGTAGAGCCTGTCGATAGCAGGGCAGGGGGCCATTTATTCCAGTACCGTCGTACGGGATCCTTGTCACCCACCAAACGTGATGAATGAGAAACTGAGAGATGGAGACAGAGAGAACATGAGAAAACAAGAAATACTCTGAGAAGAAAACTTTCAGAAGAGGGGGAAAAAAACTTTTGAAAAAGTGCCCGGCAAGATGATGTACAGCAACTGATTTTCAAGATGTTTTGTATAGAAGTGTATAAACACAGGCGCACAACGTGAAAACAAATAAAAATTCATGATCCGAATCCATTTCGTCCAGTCATGAATTGAATTCAGCAGTGAATATGTAATATGCATCAATACACCTGCATGGTTTTCTAAGTAAAGGGTTCGGGTTTCTCTTTCTCCAATACCTCCTCACTGTGTCCAAACATCCCTAGAATGCGTCTAAATTGAAACAAATTTTCAGCATGTTTCTCTTTCTTATTTCCTTTGGAGTGTATTTTCAACCAAGGAAAATCAGTAGCAGTCAGGATTTGATGCACATCATACCCTGTAAACATATGTGTGACCATCACAGCGAGCTGTTATGGCTCAAAGGGATTTGAAGAATCCTGCGTAATTCATTACTCATCTAAACACTGGTCACAGTGCATCATTGTGCCTACATGTTATTTAAAATACATAATGTACATGATCATACATCTGTGCTCCCTCACAATACTTGTAGTTTCCATGACAAATGCTCAACTGTCCGTGCGAACATAGCACAGCATACACGCCATCATAAGCCTTCATCTCCATAGCGATGTGACAGCATTCGGATGGTTTACTACACCGGCTATAATCCGTCTTAATCTTCTTCTATTTAGCTCATTTAATTCCGAGTTGTGTGAATGACTGCAGGGCAGGGTTGGTACTGACAGAGCTGAAGCTGCTATCGAGTAGCAGAGTGTAGCTCTGCTCTATACTGTGAGACTCCTGTATGGGTTAGGGTTAGGGTTAAACCCCCCCCCCCCCCCCCAACCAACCCACCCACCCTCCGGACCTTATAAAATGTCAAGTAACATGATCAGTGATTTTCAATAAGAAAAATCAGCTTTTGATGATCTTCATTCTGCCCAAGCCATTCAACTGACCTTTTACATTCTGCAGCTGGATGTGTGTATATGAATGCACAAGTCTGGCTGTGTGTGTCTTTTGAATTGCTAGTCATTGCGCAGCGGACATCACTGTGTGTGTAGCAGCTACAGAGAAGTTATCCCTTGTCTAAACCAAATGCAACTCAGCAGCTGTTGTAGTTGTCCCTCACACTCCGCGCAGGCTCCCAGCTCTGTCAAACCTGTCACTGTGACCTGATGTGTCTTTTCATGCTCCAAGCCTTTTTTTTTGTACTTACATGTGTAAATGTGCCATTAATGCCACTTAGAGCCTACTGACTAGGCTTTTAACCATTTTAATTCAAGAGTCATTGGTGCCCTCCTGTCAGGGCCCTTGTCAAAAAATACTTTTATTCAATTTTCAGGCGCATAAATGTTTTTACTTGTTAACTGTGAATTAATTTGCAGTACCTGATAATCTTGTGAAACAGAGCAAAAAAAAACAAACAAACAATAGGTGACATGTTTTCTGCAAGACAGAAAATTGCAGTTCTCCCTAGGTGTTGTTGCAGAGGGCAATAAATCTGATGGTGACAGGACAGAGCCATCGTGGACACTGGAGTGAAGCGGCCGCTGCACTGCCCGCACCACACCGCCGGTGCCGACCTTACTTTAAGAGTCAAAGGAGCTAAGTGTCAAACTTAAACTGTCAAACTGTCTGACTTAAATAGACAGGTTAAAATACAGAGACAGAGAAAGAGCCAGAAGGAGCAGGGCAGAAATGGAGAACTGACTGTAGATTCTTAGACCCGACGTGTACAGCAAACAGGAGGCTTTCATAACAGCAACACTCCTCAGACTGTGTGAGACAGGATAGAAGAAGAGAGACAACAGGAGAGGAAGGCCAGCAGCGGGGAGATGAGAAGAAAACAAGCAGGGGAGGTTGGGTGAAGGACAACAGCCATAAACAATTTCCTGACCGGAATCACCCCTTTCATTATCCTCTTTTGTAATGTTTCCTCCTCTCGTCATTTTGCTTTCTCTCACCACTTCTCCTCTTGCTGCCAATTGTGGAGCTTTCAGTCACACCAGACGCACACTCTGTCTGTGCTTTTGGTTTCATTTTGCTGAATGTGACTCGAGCAACAAAAAATGCACTTGTGAGTCTAAATCCGCTCAAATCCTTTATCTGTTTCATGGAGGTCCAGAGTTTTACAGTTGAGGACTTAGTTGAGATCTGAAATTATCTGTTGTTGGCAGAGAACATATTCACGGGAAAAGAGCCAAGTTTCATTTGGCCTCTGGGCTTGTTACTAACATGGCTAGACTAATTACAGAGTTACAATATTTAGCCATCACAGATATAATTTGTCACAAGTTAAGTTTCTTTTTTCTTTTAGTAAACAAGATCCAAGAGGGAACTATCTATTGAATCCCCGATCCGCTAACTGCTGGGGATTGAATCCAGATCTTTACTCTGGTAAACAAGTGTGCCACCTTGACTGTCCCTACTCTGTTTCATCGTCTCTTCCACCAACTGCTGTCCTGCTCCAACTTCACAAAGTTGCTTTTTTTTTTCTTCCCTGAATCAAGTGCACACATGTACGCGTAGAGTAGAGTTTACACACACACACACACACACACACACACACACACACACACACACACACACACAAACTCTTAGTATTCTCTTTTAAGTTTCAGCAGCCACTGTTTCCCATTCCCAATAGGCCTTCAACAGGCTTCATTATACAGCATTATTGATGGCTAGTTTGCTCATCTACGCAATGCCATTAAACTGTCATCTTTTTTTGTAACACAATGTATTAACGGCTTAATGTCCTCCCATAAATTACCTGACAAAGACCGTGACACAAATAACCATGCGGCAGGGTTCTGGAGGAAAAGACATTTTCAAGTACAGATGGATCCATCAGCAGCGCAGTAATAGGCTGAAAAGTCATTAACATAACATTAATTCCTTTGTTAGGGATACTGGAAACAAATATCTTTTCAGAAAGATTTTGACTTGCAGAAAATCCACTGCTGCACATGAGAATGAAAATCAGCCCGCACTCAAGTGAAAGTCTCAGAACTAACGAAGCCTCCTTTTCTCTTTCAAGTTGTTTTCTGTGCTCTGCTTTCATTCTCCGTTTGTCCTTCGCTCCTTTTCTTTCTTTTCATTTGTTGCATACTTTCTCTCCCACTCTTAGCCCCCCCCCCTGTCTTTCGTTCACTCCCTCCGCCAGGACTTGATTGTGCTGTGAAGGCTGTGATTGTGTGTCTGCGTGTAATTAGCTGTTTGAACGAAGGCCAAGTTAATGAGATCAACTTCAGCTGTCCCTACATGGGAATAGTTCTGACACACAGCAGAACTGTTGGGCTGTGCATGCGTGTCATGTTGCCCCCCCCCCCCTTTACACGACCTTTCTTCAGCACCCAAACACACGTTTTTTACCTTGTCTGTATTTTGCTTCTTTGAAATCTCCCAAATGTTTCAACACCTTTTAGGCACCGAGGGATGTCATTCACTGTTTATCTGTTCATGATGCAAAACTACCATTTTGCTTCAAAGCAGTGCTGTTCAAAGCTTTTTAAAGCATTAAAGGAGCTGTTGAAATGAGTAGTCTCACAAAAGTCAGCACCAGAGATTGCATCGCTTCATATTCTATAGTTGCAGTGGCCTGCAATAATGCAAATGTTTTAATTTTCCCATCAGCCCCTCTACATGTCTATAGAACTTCACCGTCTATGTAAAGTTTCCAAGGGTTATCACTTTCTCTGATGGTTACAAAATCCATTTTAATTTGAAAAGTTATTGCATTTTCACATTTTGGATTGATGCCCATTCATAATTCATAATTCATTTACCCATATCTATATTCAATTCAGTCCGCCTGATGTGCTCTGAGGCTTCCCAGGTGAGAGACCTTGATCAGAGGGTAAACCCTCCCAGTGGGTTGTTTAGAGGGATGGGCTGTGCATGGTTGCCTGCAGTCAGATAATTTGATGAAATGCCTCACATCTACCATCTCGATATTGGGTTTATACCAAGCAGTCCGCATAAACACTTCACATGCATTATATCGTTTTCATTTTATGGCCCCGCACAGCTGATGGGAAATTGCAAAACTCAACCTAAAAGCTGAAGCCACTCTAAGAAAGCCGTTCTCCACATGCTGCCACCAGTAGTACGGTGATGAACTGGGATTCTTTCACTTCATTTACACCAACTCGATTTACTCTGTTAGTCCATGTGTTAATCGTCTAATCACACTGAATATGAAGCTGTCGTCAGGAGCAGGCTAACTTAACTCAGCAAAATGACTAGAAAATACCTTACAGCAGAGGAAAACTGTGAGTGCAAAGTTTGAAGGAGAGGGCCGGTCTGTAAACTGTGAGGGCACACAGACTTGGCACTAATTTTACCGGTGGCCTGTGTTTCCTGATCCACAGAAGTTTGGCTAACCTGAAGCTTTGTGCATAACCTGTGCGAAACATTATGTGTTTCTTGCCCCTGTGGCTTGGACAGTGTAATGTTTTCAGCACCAGTAGGGGTTATAGAAATAAGGCTCGGATTGCATGAAGCTGGAATTTCCCTGTAACAAACACACAACATACATTTAGACACAGTTTGACTGCTACTGTGATTCTTTTATTTATTTTTTTATTGTTTAGAGGACAGTTCTGTACCTTATGCAGTGGCGTGCAGTTGATGCATGTCTCTCTCTTAAAGAGGTTGGTAATCATCGTTGTCACGGCAGTGTTAAGCTGCAGAGAGTCCTGCTGTGTGGCTGATGTTGCAGGAATGACTTGAAGGTGTGACTGAATGAGAGATCGACAGGGGAGTCTGGCTGTCCTAGTTTTCGCTTTTGTGTCCTTTTGTTTCTGTTTGTTGTGCTTGTGCATTCAGTGGACTGTTTATTTGAACAACAGGTCATGATTTTTACCTTTTCCTTATGATTGTTCTTTTTCTTTAAGGGGAAAACAGGATTTCTCTGCCGTGTTTGCTGGTTTAAAGTGGAGCAACATGACAGCATTGTCTCCTGACGGAAGCACCATTTTTTTAACAAGTGTCTGTGTGTCTGTGTGTGTGTGTGTGTGTGTGTGGGTGTGTTTGTGTTTGCTCTAGCATGCCTAGATGAATAGTCAGATTGCTCATGCTGTGACAGACTGGTGCCATGGGGTGTTGCCATACTCCAGTTGGCATGGGTATGTACCATGGCAGAAGTTGGACACCAATACTCCCTCTGTTGATTTTTTTGACACACTCCCCAGCTCTCTCAGCATTGAGGGTGTTTAAACACCATCTGTCCTTAGTGCCATCTCCTCCCCATTCTGCACCCCTCGACGTCCCCACTCAACAAATCCACTTTATTGATTTCAAGCACCCTCTGGTTTTCCTCACACCGTTTCCTCCTGCTCATCTTTTTCGACAAACTATCCAGTCTAGTTGATATCCTCCTCACCTGACCGAAGCCACTACAAACTGCTTTCGACGACCCTCAGTAAATGTCAACCCATCCACACGATTGCTTCTCAGTTATCCCTGCCCACCCACGCCCTCACATGTCTGCCCCACCACTTCCCTACACTTTCCTTGATAGGCCCAACTTACTTTTCTTTGCCTCCTTTTCACCCCAATTTTCTTATCCAATTTTTAAATCTTTTAGTACACAGCACACAGATGGAAAAGAATGGTATTATTACTTTGTCCCATGCGACAAATACACACATGCATACCCCTTCTACTCAAACCATTTTGTTCCCAACGCTGTTTTTCCCTTTGGTTTGGTACATTTCTACAACACCCTCCACATCACTTGTAGTTTAACTTGGTATCAGTCACTGTTGTCCTCGCCTGTTCCTCTCATTCTTCTCACAACTCTTCCTTCACTTCCCCCATCTTTTGTTTTCACAAGTTGTCCTCAGATTCCTTCCACACAGATGTCTCTGAAAACAAACATTCCCACAAACCCACAGTAGCGTCTTTGAAGGAATGGAGCCATTAGCGGACACTCACCCACCATGAGGCACCTGGGATGTCTGCTGCGGAAAGATACATAACAACTCAAAGCGTCGGCACAGCGAACTTTGAAGTGCGTGTGATTGTGGCTGCCTGTAAGTGAATGTGAGCGCACTGTGGTTGTGGTTGCTATGCGCAAATACAGATTAGCACAATATGGATTGTCTGGACTTTGATGTAGACACTGAAGTTTGGCGATAAGTTTCTCTCCACACGTTCTTTCCCACAAACACATGGTAGTAACTTTAATGAGTTCTTTCCCCCAGATCTCCCAGAGTACATCAACACAAGTAGGTGCAGTTAGTGTGTGCGCGCACATGGGAATGTTTGTGATTCATCCCTTTGCAGCAAGTGGGATTGTTGATCCGTGGTTGCTCTCACTCAGTAAACAAAGCACTCAAGTGATTTTAAATTAATATTAATTAGAAATGTCAAGCACCCCACTTTCCCAGTTGGTTAGCATTTATTGTCCTTCACTAGAGTGAGTTGAAAATCTCTCTCTTCTCTCTCTTGTCAGTGTCTTTCTTTGGTTGACCTGCCATTGCGTTTCCCGAGACCGCATGCTTTTTAATCTACAGATCTCCGCCCTGACTGTGATTTTGCTCTTGCCTGCGCTTTCGCCCTTTTAACACCTGCATTGTAGATGCAACACTCATCTGTGTCAGGACGGTGATAATGGCCGTCACACTTCATATTCCTAACACAGAATTGCAAGAATTGGCCTGCTAGAGCTCACTCAATCATTTTCTGCGTTCACTTAATCCTAGTCAGGGTCATTAGGGAGCCTGAAGCTTGTGCCAACACACACCGGGCCCAATCCACACTGCAACGTCCATCCTAGGGCTAACAGACACTGACACACAGTAGGGACCTATTTTATGTGAAATATGCCCAGAAACCTATGCAAATTCAGGGAAAACTTACTCTGCACACACTAGGGACCAGATTAGATGTGTGTTAGAAGCAAAAATACAGAGAGCATTAGAGACAGAGAAATAGACATTGTGGCGCTTTTATGTCTGCCTCTGTTTGCTAATATATCTATAATGATCATTCAAAATACAGCAGATTTGTACCAAACCATCTCCTGTTAGACTAGTGCTTTACTGTAATTGAAATTTGACAAGCGCTTTCCCCGTAATTGAGTATTATCGCAGCAATAAGCACTTTTGTAAATAGATAAGGCAGAGGTTGTGTACCAGAATAACATAGCGGTTTGCACTTTTACAGAGATGATATGAAATACCGTCAGCACAATAGAGAGGACTTGTGCTTTCATTAAGGAGAACTGCATCGACTTCTACATTAATGAGGTCAATAAGTGCACTCCGCAGTCACGGCTGTATGCGAGAATTGTGGCAGATGAATCGGCTCTTGTTAGGTGAAAATACCGAACGTCAGTGACGCTTTGTTCATGCCAGCTTTATGGCTCAATGTGAGACGGAGACAAGGGCGTACCTGTCCACTGTCAGCCTTTTGTTAAATCTGAACAAATTTCCCTGTGTGGACCGCCACCAGTGGAAGTATCAGTGGTCTGAGTCATAGCTTGCGGATAATGTCACACTCCCACAGCAGAGCAAACAGAGCAGTGCAGTGTTTTCCAAGGAAGTGCATATGGAGGGAGATTCACTTTGTCTGCCAGCAGCTGTGGCTCTATTAAGGCCTTGGCTGAATGGATCTGTGGCCATCTGCTCTGGACCAAGATACGGGGAGCGGAACTCAACGGTGCCAATATCTGCAATATCTGTCTGGATCTGACTATACATGCTCTACATGCCGACAACAAACACTGTCCTGCACAGGCATGGGCACAAGCAAGGGCACACATCCTTTGTACTGCTGCGGCGCTCACATATGGCATCCATGGCCAGAGCAAGTTGGGTTAGATATGACTTTCCTCAAATTGGCTGATTTGATTTGATTTGAATTGATTGATCAAAGTTTGAGTATGAGGACTATCATCATTATCATAATTCCTGGTCGAGAAGTGGTTAATGTTGATGGATGTAATCCATTATGCGCTTCATCAGCCGCGATCCCCAGACATGTTTGTATTCCAGTATTTTAAAACAGCACAATGGTCACTGCTTTTAGTACAAAACCCTAAGAACTATCATAGGCTCAGGCAGTACAAGTAGGCACACCAGTAGCCAAATTTAAATTTTTAGACTTATCACCACTTATCGTTCCAATAATTCATTGGCAGGAGAAAGCTGCAAAACAGCAATAGAGAAAAGACGAGGAAGGAAAGTACAAAATCAGAAGAGTTTCAGCCTGCGGTGAGGAAATGTTTAAAATGATCTCATGCGTTTTCCCTAGATTAAACATGAGCACTATCGATGTGCAGCACATGCCAGCTTGGATTAACATACTATAACACACACTGGCACTGAGGTGCCTGCTGGAGCAAGAGGATGCTTTGCCCCGTCTGTCAGTGAATTTCCTGCAGCTCAGCGTCTACCCTCCCTCAGCACACACACACACACACACACACACACACACACACACACACAGACAGAGCACTCTGTTATTAGATGTCAAAAACAAACCTTGTGACCCTAATATGGACATGTTTAGTGTCAAGACAGTGCAGTACAGTCATGCACATGGACATCATTGAGAAGACAGGTCCACTCTGTCAAGAGTCAAAGAAAGCTAAAATTCAAATGAACTGACATTCAAAGTATCATTTAAAACCCAAGTACAGTCCAAATGGAGATGAATGTTGAATGATGAGTGTGTGTGTGTGTGTGTGCGTGTGTGTGCGTGCTTCTGCAGATCAGGGTGTGTACTGTGTATGGCCTCATATGCGGAAACCTTATTTTTGCATGTAACTAACAAAGTGCTCTCGCATTAGCATGGAACATTTAAACTGGATCTAATTTCTCTCAGCGTTCCTTTTGCTATGCACTGCACGGTTTTGGAGGACAGAATGAGTGTATGACCTCTTAAACCAACAGAGAATTGACCTGGATCTTTTTCTTCTGCATTAATTTCGCTTTATGCTCTGGCATTCTGGAAAAAAACACTGCACATTCACAGAGGGGGCTGTATTTCTGTGTGTGTGTGTGTGTGTGTGTGTGTGACTGTGTGTGTGCGCGAGCTTGTCTCTATGCATGTTTAAATGCCCGTGTGTGTAATTACAAGGATTTTGAGTGATTTCTGTATTATATTTCCAATCCCACTCCATTGAGAGGATGACAGATCCAATTCACTGCCACAGAGGACAGTTTGTGTTTATGCCAATTTCTTGTATGAAATGTCTTGTCAGTACAGTAGCAGGCACAACACCATGCTTTATGCCCTGCTTTCCAGGGAAATTCTCCACAAAGTACACTAGTTCATCATTATGTCATTTGTTGTGACTAAACAGTGGCACAAATTTTGCTTTTAACGCAAAGAAAATCCACCATTACAACTTTTTTACTCCGTAATAACTGACTAAGAATAATATTAGGATGTCATTATGAAAAGGGATGATGGAAATTAGTCCAAAGGGTGAAATGCATCAAAATGAGTGGTACTGAAAGGACAAAGAGCCTGGGGAAATGCTGCAAATTTCCACCTGTAATTTCACCACTGAAAGATGGCACGACGTTTGTGCTGAAAATGATGCATTAGGCTTGAATAAAAAAACCCACTAAGCACGACCTCCCTCCACCCAGTTACTGCCTTTCTCCCTCTTTCTCTTTTTTTTTTTTTCCCCCCACATTGAAATCCACTGAAACCAGACTATCGAACATAAAAACTTGTCGTACACAGCCTCCATTCAGGAGTATCTGTGCTATTGAGTGTGATGAATGAACGAACACGCACACAGAAAAAGCACATGATGGATGTACAGGGACGTCCATGCCCCGCGCCCTTGTTTTTGTTAAAAAAGAAAGGAAAATGAGCGTAGCTTCAGTTGCTGCTCCCTGCCACGTGTAAAAAGCTCTCAATCAGGGCCTGCACCACTTACAGCAGCCTCACACAGATGAAGGACAAGTGCGCTCTTGAGTGTGTGTACACGCACTTACATGCATTGTGGGCACAGCTTGAGAGCACTGTTGTGTGCGTGCTGTGTGTTTTGGGTGCAGCCCATTTGTGTGTATCCGGCTCAGTGATGCTTACTGCTTTTCAGACCTTCTGGGCCCGTTACTCCCCTGCCACCGCACCAGCCTGTCAGCTCCCTCCTCCTGCTCTCCCTCAGTCAGTTTCTCAGTGTGAGCTGATGAATGGTCCCCAGGTGATGAGGCGACAGTCGTTGGAACTGCTCAGTCCCTCTTTCTCTCACTAGGAATTTGAAAGGTGCTTTATTTTGCCGCAGATACAGC
Organism: Pempheris klunzingeri; assembly: GCF_042242105.1. Taxonomy (NCBI): domain Eukaryota; kingdom Metazoa; phylum Chordata; class Actinopteri; order Acropomatiformes; family Pempheridae; genus Pempheris; species Pempheris klunzingeri. The sequence continues at coordinate 21,511,109 of NC_092016.1, read as the reverse complement.
CCCTCAGAGGAGATCTCTCCAGGTCATGGATGGTGACCGTTTCATCCTGCTATAAAACAAACGCGTCTCTCCTAAATTTCAATCACATCTTAATAGATGTCCCGTGAAGTCTGCTCGTGTGAAGCAGCAGGGTACAGCGAGCTGTGTTTCAAATGATTTGTGGGCACTCATGTGAAGACTCAGTTGAGGTTTATAACCTGTATGCTGGCAGGCAGCTTTTGGCGGCTCTGACATATTTTCTCTTCCTTTGATCCTCTGTTTAGACTCTGTACAAGACTTATTAGACAGAGCTTCTTTGTGCAACAATCTCTTCTGTGACAGTAGCCTAAGTCGACCAGAGAATAATGCAGGCACAAGATTATGTTATGTGTAAGAAGCATGTCTCACACAGGGAGAAAATCTCTTGCATTCCGCTCTGACACTAATATGATAAAATGGATAAAATGTGGTTCAATTATACATTGTTTTTTAGTGCTGATGAGCCAATTAATTATTCCATCAACAGAAAATTAATCGACAATAATTTTGATAATCCATCAATTGCATAAATTATTCATAAAGGGAAAAAAAAGCCAAACCATTAGAGTTCAGCTTCTCGAGTGTGAGGATTTTCTGCTTTTCTCCGTATTTCTACTTTGACTGTCTGAGTTATTGAGTGTTGCAATTAGAATATATTCTGTCACTTCTTTCATTTTATAGACCAACTCTGTAATTGATTAATCCCAACTATCCACCAGATCTTATCTGATAGTGAATATACAGTAACTGTTATTCAATCAGGGTTGGAATTAGACGGAATGAGAGGATCACTCAGTGTTTTTGTTTTTTTTTCCCATGGGTACCAGCTGTCTATTAAAAGACCTCCAGTAAAGTCAAAAGTCAGATTATGGCATCAAACTGTACACAGAGGTACATAATCACACACTAAGATTAAGCTCATATGCACTTGACATGAGTAACTCAGTTCAACATCAGTTATAACCCATGATTATAAAATACTTCATTACTGCAGTACTGTTTTTCACTGTTGCCATTGCTCTTATATTAGGAATTGGAGTGTAGGGCTGCGGTGTAATTATGATTTATGTCAACAATGTGGCTGTGTTTTTCAGTTTGATTGCTTGTTCACTGAAGTGCTTGTACCTAAATGCTCCCTCGCCAGAATAATAAACACATTTCAGCCATCTCACTGCCCCCCACCCCCACCCCCACCCCCCCGTTTCATTCATTGTTTCCTGTCACTACCTCTGTCCCTCATTTACAGCAGCAGGTTTCACCTGGTGAATGCTAAACACATATCGCAGCTCTCACCTCACACGTCCAGTGTTGCCCATTGAGCAGTGAAAGATTTATTTTGATGGGATTTACTACATCGTCAAAAGGCATTTCCACTCTCTCCTGAATCACTTTTTCTCTTTGTGTGCTTCTGTGAGACGTTGGTATGTCATGTCTGATTGAAAAGACAGCAATGCAACGTAGTATTACTTATTCAACATATTCAATATATCAACATTGAGCTAAACGGCCATTGCCTCTCTCTTTTAAGTCGAGTCAAAAAGTGTGTCGGCTCCCGTCATTTCATGAAACGTGGTGATATGAAGTCAGCTTTTTTTTTGTGTTTTGACATACATACATACGTACACACTTCTCAGCATGAATGCTGAAAAGAGTCCAACATCACTGTTGGCATCGACTCGGATTCGACTCTCCAATATGTTGCCCAGTTGAGTGTTTGACTGAGCCTGTTTGCAGGTCCAGATTAATGAGGTCTACACATACATGCCAGGCAAGATCAATGAATCACAGAAAAATAACTCAAGACTTTTCAAAGAATTTGATCCAGGTCCTATCTGCTTACTTGGGTGTATATTCATGTCCATTTTGGGACCATTGATGATCGCCTTTAACAGGTGGTCAATCATCCAGGGAAAGCTTTTCAGATGACATCATGGGTGCCCAGGTGGTTAACTTGTCAGTATAAACATAGCAGTAATCTTTCTTTGTCATGATAGCTCAACTTTTAATACACCTCCTTGCTGGGCATCTGTCCGTTGATTTGCAACTGAAAATATAGACAGTGATGTGCGGACAGTTTCAATGAAGTCGGTGAGAGCGTTTGACTACAGGGTGCTGCAGTGGAGCCCTGCACTGATGATTCAAGGAGGATGCAGGTGTGTGTTGTCCCTGAGTTGTCAGTCAGCTTTGTTTTAGTGGCTGTGTGTATTTATCACCACCCTTAAGTGCTCTCACGGAGTGCCTTAGGGGCTATAACTCTGACTAATGGAAAATAAAGGCCTGGCCAAGACGGGCAGGACACTGCATCTCTCCTACCGGGACATCTACCTACACCGTCTTTACCAAGGTGTTCACATATAGAGCCAGGCTCACAAAATTCAACACATACCTGGAAACATTAATTGCATGTGAAAAAGCACTGTGCATAATTCTAAAATGATAGGTAGTTCAAAGAGTCTCAGGACCACAGACTAAAACTTGCCACACATGTCTGCTGCTTACACAGTGTTATGCTCATCGGAGGCTGTACTGGTTGTCACGCCTGCTGAATGGCTTGCATTGGCTGTGACAGTTAATGGATTGGTGTAAGAGAAAGAAGCCGTACGGAGAATGATTGTGGAATAGAGAAACTATAGGAAGTATAAAGGACACGTTGATGCATGACTAACAAATTGCAGCAGCCCACACTTACTTAGCCTTCACCGTAGAACACATAAACTTGTTTGACCTCAGTGTCTGTGTTAGGGAGGCGAAACGACTTTCAAGACAGAAAATGATGAGAAGCGACAGAAATGCAGGAATGCATCTGTCCAGATGTGATTTTTAAAGTCCCATCTCTCTCTGCTCATCTGAAACAGCAGGAAGAAGAGAACACAATGTTATGATATGAGTCGGCCACTGACATAATCTGATTGCATTTAGACAGCCTTCACATACCTGTTGTCAAAGAAACGCTTCTGGTATCAAACCTTTTTTCCCCATCCTTGGTTCCTCATCTTCATTTTTATGCTTCCTCTCCTCTCTCCCACACGAACATTCATTTGCAGTTCACAACATATGAAGTGGTCTTAAATGTATCCAAGGATGCTGCAACCTTTATGCATATACTAACACTTACTGATGAATGTATGCTTTTACATGAAGAATGACCTTTTCACTTGCATACCCTCATTAAAAGGTTGACATTAGTTCAACTCCAAGGTGGATGTTTTCAAACTAAGTAGTATCCTCTGTTATTTATTCATGCATATTGTGCTTAACCTTAGCCTGCTGGCAAGTTTTTATTTTTATTTCAACATCACAGATGTTACTTATTGTGTCTGCTGCTGTAGCTGCAGTTTCCCTCTGTCTTCTGCACAGATTACCTGCTTAGGTGATGCAAAACGGGAGGCACCTTTACTTTTGAGAATGGTGCGATGAAATGCATAATTTTTTAAAGAATTGTAAAAAAAAACCCAACATTTTGTCAGTCTCTGAGATATATGTACGCTGTGTGAGAAATCAGCGTTTCTACAGAACAGTCTCGTCCATCAATACCTGTCAAATTGCTCTTTGGTGCCCAGTAGCACCATGTATAGGTTGTTGTGACTGATATGTTGTGTTGGAAGTAAATAAATCAATTGCCCCTCTCTAATGGCAGTGTTAATGGAGCCGGAGCTGCCTGAAGGGCTTTGATGTCAATGGGTGTCATGGTATTATCCGTCTGTGTGAATGGCCATTATACAGCCAATACGTCTTTCTGTGCATCTGTCTGTTTCTGCTTTGCTTACCGTCAGAGGTGGACGGTGGAAACAGCAGCACAATACAAGTTGGAGACCGTCTAGACAGCAAAATATATATGTGGACCGCATTTTTTTGCCATCTTTTTGTTAGATGACAGAAAAGGTCTTTTGAAAAGCCCAAAACTTTGGGCTCTGACCACACTCTCCAACAGGACACATATACACACACAACACACACACACACACACACACATGCTGACTCTTTCCCCTTTAGTCCAGCTCGGCCATAGAGAGAGAAATCTTGTTGAGGAGCGTGACCATTTTTCTAACTATGTAGCCACAGAATGAAGCATTCACGGCGACCATTTCTGTCTCCCTGCTGTATTTGCACTTCTGCTCGTACATGTGTAGAGTTTTAAAGGTTATAAGGGGACACAGGGCCAGCACACACAGAATACCAGTAATGTGTACAATAGCTTTCATCTTCCTGCTACCTGGAAGGTGAAATTACTGCAGATGGACTTTTGTGATGTTGTTTGCAACCTATATGTTTTTGCAGGCAGCTATCGGAGTAACTCACATAATCATAATGTGTTATTACTTCCAGTGAGAGTAAAAGTTATCAGTGAAAGTTCTGGTATGAACGTTTGGGAACAGTTGGTGAGGACTCCTTTCCTCAAATCGTTTGTGCTGTATCATGTAGTCTTCATAACCATTCTAAGCGTTAAGTGGGTTAGGGTTAGGGTTAGAGCTTTAGCAAGGCAGTTGGTTTGTTGAACAGAGGGTTGAGTTTTGTTTGACCAAAAGTTAAGCAATGATTCTGAGTGTGATTGAGGAGATGAGAAGAACGGAGATCAGAAAAACTTGCATTCATTATTCCCTTTATTATCGTGTCCTCTGTGGAAAGGTCTCGTGTATGTTAAGTTAAATAAATTCTCAACCTGCTTTTAGAAATACTATAACAGAGTACTTTACAAGGCCATGATGTTTGCATTTATTCCCCTCTCACAGTGATGTATTTTGACAAGGTTTTTAAGAAAATGTTTTGTTAAGTTATTCTACCAGCAGTGCAGGTCAGCAACAGCCCTCTGATTTCCAAAACTCCTTCGGGGGAAGCAAACCCAGACAGACAGCCAGAGATGTAGCTCTGACCCTGGATATCTGTTGGGTGACTCATGGTGATGTTCTTGAGTCTAGGAGCATTGGGCCAAGCTTCCGATACAGACAGAGATCCTTGTTTCACAGGCAGGGAAAACTATGTACAAATTTTAAGAAGGACTCTCAACCCCAAAAATATCTCAGCACATCTGGAGAACTGAATCATTGGCTATGCGAGAAATCCACAAATGCCTCAAATGCCCACGCTACCAGTTGAAATAGCTACAAGGTGAGAGAAACTATGGTAAGTCACTTGTATATATTCAGTAGCTAACAAAACCTCCATAGGGAACACGCAAAGGATTCACAGTTCAGCCTTGTGCTCTGTTTCTGGCCCTCAGGGGTTTGAATGTAGCTTTCGTTCGTGCCCTTTCATTGGGCATTTTCTCCTCTGACCTTTCTCCTTATAGAAAACAGTGAATTGGTTGTTCCTTCACTAATCCGCCCCATCTCTTTTCTATTCAGATGGACAGTGTCATACATAGTAGACTCCAGTGTCTAACTGACCTTGTATCTCTCTCATCAAGTCAAAATACATACACATGCAGCAGACGAGCACATCCAGTGGCAGCACACACACCGTTAGAGACACATGCAGCCCGCCTACACATGTCGTCTACTTCCAGTTGGTATGAAGGTCAGAACAGCCACTAGTGGTAGATGAGCGAAATCACTTTGTCCCTCCACTCCTCCAATCAAAGCTGCTGCGAGAACCCTTTAATTACAGTCCCCACTTCAACAATGTGAGCTTGTTAATGATGTTCCACATTCGGTACTCACTGGTGCGGCCTCTAATTATGTCCCCACCCTTCAATAACACGGTTGTCAGTGGAGCAAGTGCCAGAACCCCCCTCCCCCCGCACACATCACCACACACCCCCGCAGGGGCTTTGTAATAGGTAGCACCCCCATGACTGCGGCCTTGGCAGTGGACGAAGGACGTTTGTCAGGGATAATACTCGTACGACTGACTATCCTCCTGTGCCCCACTGACCCAAAATTTACCATCTTCTCCTCTCACTGCTCACCTCTCCTCCCCACCCGCCGTAAGACAGATCAGTGGTGGGCCGAATGATGCTGGTGCCTGACACAGCACTGCTGAGCGGCTTTTACCAGAAAGACTAAGAGCTAAATCTGCCCTCTGTACCCTTCTCCACCACTACAGCTCATCAATACAGCTGTATCTCTTCATCTGCTTGGTTCTCCAAGTCTTGCTCACTACCTCTGTTCTCCTTCCCAGCTGGATTTTCTTGCTCTCTCCCTCCATTGCTTGCACTCTCCCCCTTTACATCCTTCTCTGGGGGTATCTGTGCTGTGACAGGTTGTGCAGTCTCCTGGGCTGTCTGGCAGAATGGTGCTTGACCCGAGTTCAACCTCTGCTGCTGTCCTGCATGCTATTCATTTATCTCCAGCCAGGCAGTGCAAAGCCGTTTCTTGTTCGATTAGGGAGCACTGATTTTGAAATCAAACAATATCATTGCACCTTAGTGAGCAAGAGCGAGCACAGAAACGGTTCTGTGACTCTCGCACACATGCACACTCGGAGAGGAATAGCTTTGCATAGCTGGCTTGGTACTGCACTCCTCCTCTAAAACTGCTAATCTGTTCTACAGTGTGTAAAGTGAGCTACATGACTGACCAGAATCAATCTGACACATTGACTCGAATTATTGCAGTGAATTAAGTCGGTGATACTGTCCCTAGTGTTGTAACCCCAGCTGCGCAGAGGCACCACAGATCATGCATTCGGTAGTGCAAGAATAAACAGTGAAGCTATTTTTGGATGCTTTGAAGGTGCAGAGTGGAATGTATGTTGAGACTGGAAATAATAATAATATGAATGTACTAGCAAAGGCTTCTCCAATGAATGGGCAGCATGATTATTTTCTCCAAAACTGCAGCTGCACGTAAATAATGAAACATGTTACTGAAAAACAAAACTCAACTGTGTTTGTCTTTCTAGCCTTTAGGTTAAAAGATAGTCAGTGGAGGTTTTCTTTCATTTAGATGTAATAACTTTCTCAGAAATCCTCTAAAAAAAACTCTAAAACCAAGGACATTTGTTTAACACTACCTTTGGATGAAATATTTTGTTTTAGTTTCAAGTTATTATTGAATCTGTATATTTTGAAGATCTTTCAGTGTCTGCCAATCTTCAGTTTTACCTTAACACTGCAATAATACATTCAAGGAGGTTTTTAACATGTGTGAGCATACTAAGAATAGCCTTGAAATTAGTTGATGATCATTTAAAGATCATTTATCCTACATTTACTGGAAATGAATCTTACAAAGTGACCCAATGTCATAAACGTCAAGTGCGCCACAGGGTCAATACCCATTGACCTGTGTGTACATTTACAAGTGGCAACTACCTCAGCGTGCCCTAGCCTCACATATCCAATGTGTCATTTCATCAGAAACAAGGCTGACAACCTGGATACTGGCCAGCCGATGTAACTCTGTCTGAGTGGCCATAATGAGGAAGGGGCACGCGGTCAAGCAATGATACTCTGCTGTCATGCGCGAGAGGAGAGAGGTTTTTGAGGAAGCAACATTTTTATCTATAATGACAAGGGCTGGCAGATGTACAGTAGCCATCTGAGGGGCCATAATCAGCTAACGAAGACAAGTGATCAAGCATTGATGGTGAATTGCAATGAAAGACAAAAGAGAAGGCAAAGAAAACTTTTTTTCAACTATGTAGTAGTAGAAAAAACAGCAACTACAGTTGCAAGAAAAAGTATGTGAACCCTTTGGGATTACTTGGATTTCTGCATAAATTGGTCATAAAATATGTTCTGATCTTCATCTAAGTCACATCACTAGACAAACACAGTTTGCTTAAACTAATACCGCACAAAAAATTATACGTCTTCATGTTTCTATTGAACACAACATGTAAACATTCACAGTGCAGGGTGGAAAAACTATGTGAACCCGTAGGCTAATGACTTCTCCAAGAGCTAATTGGAGCCAGGAATCAGCCAACCTGGAGTCCAATCAATGTGATGAGATTGGATGTGTTGGTTAAAGCTGCCCTGCCCTATAAAAAACACACACCAGTTTTGAGTTTGCTGTTCTCATGAGGCATTGCCTGACGTGAACCATGCCCTCAGCTCTCAGAAGATCTACGATCAAGAATTGTTGACTTGCAGGGTTACAAAAGTATCTCTAAAAGCCTTGATGTCCATGTGTCCACGGTAAGACAGACTGTCTACAAATGGAGAAAGTTCAGCACTGTTGCTACTCTCCCTAGGTGTGGTCGTCCTGTAAAGATGACTGTGAGAGCACAGCGCAAAATGCTCAATGAGGTGAAGAAGAATCCTAGAGTGTCAGCTAAAGACTTACAGAAATCTCTGGCACATGCTAACATTATTGTTGACAAATCTACAATAAGTAAAACATTAAACAAGAATGGAGTTCATGGGAGGACACCACGGAGGAAGCCATTGCTGTCCAAAAAAACCATTGCTGCTTGTTTGAAGTTTGCAAAAGAGCACCTGGATGTTCCACAGCACTACTGGCAAAATATTCTGTGGACAGATGAAACCAAAATTGAGTTGTTTGGAAGGAACACACAACGCTATGTGTGGAGAAAAAATGCACAGCATACCAACATCAAAACCTCATCCCAACTGTGAAATATGGTGGAGGGGGCATCATGGTTTGGGGCTGCTTTGCTGCCTCAGGGCCTGGATGGATTGCTGTCATCGACGGGAAAATGAATTCCCAAGTTTATCAAGACATTTTGCAGGAAAACTTAAGACCATCTGTCCGCCAACTGAAGCTCAACAGAGGATGGGTGATGCAACAGGACAACGACCCAAAGCATAGAAGTAAATCAACAACAGAATGGCTTCAACAGAAGAAAATACGCCTTCTGGAGTGGCCCAGTCAAGTTGAGTCCTGACCTCAACCCGATTGAGATGCAGTGGCATGACCTCAAGAGAGCGATTCACACCAGACATCCCGAGAATATTGGTGAACTGAAACAGTTTTGTACAGAGGAATGGTCCAAAATTCCTCCTGACCGTTGTGCAGGTCTGATCTGCAACTACAGGAAATGTTTGGTTGAGGTTATTGCTGCCAAAGGAGGGTCAACCAGTTATTAAATTCAAAGGTTCACATACTTTTTCCACCCTGCACTGTGAATGTTTACATGTTGTGTTCAATAAAAACATGAAAACTTATAATTTTTTGTGCGGTATTAGTTTAAGCAGACTGTGTTTGTCTAGTGATGTGACTTAGATGAAGATCAGAACATATTTTACGACCAATTTATGCAGAAATCCAAGTAATCCCAAAGGATTCACATACTTTTTCTTGCAACTGTATTTTAATCGCAACAATGTGCATCGTTTTGAGTATCTCTGACAGAAGCTGCTACACCTGTTTAATCATGTATAGTACAGGTATCTCATGTTAGACTGTTGAACTTGCTGTTGGCTTTTTCAAAGAAACTGTTGATAGCAATGGTGCGGACATGCTGCCAAGAGCAGACATGTTTCTAAATTTGAGGGAGGTGCAACCACGGAGCTTCAAACTGTATGTTTAGGGGACAAGTCAGTTAGTACTTAGCATTCTTTGCTGGCATTCAAATAAATGTAACTAACATACAGTATACAGTAGGACAGTCCAAGGTTACAGTCTTAGGAGTACTACTGTCCGGGCTTCAGCCAAACTGAGTATCTGCAATTGGCCAAGATTATGATAGTGATAATGATATGATTAAAACAATGATAAATCAGCCATAAGAATAAGGTTTACAAACAGAAAGCATAAAACCGCACAGCTAAGGCAAATGTCTACCTGAACAGAACAATACAAGGTAATGAAAACACTAAATAAATACACTAAATACAACCATGACAAGTTTGGAGAGAAGTCAGTCAGCTCCGTCTAGATGAACACCAAACGACAAAGATTACAGAATATGATAAACTGGCACTGAAAACTTTTGAATACACCGAGCATAAATCACAAGATATGGAAAGGGCATTAATCTGGCAAATAGTTTCTTCAACAATATCAACATTCATCTCAGATGAACAGTTTGCCATATCTGAATTACTGTGTGGAGAGATGGGGTAACGCCTATAAAAGCACCCTACATCCATTATAAGGATAGTTAACAATGTAGGATCTCACAAACACATGAACCCAGTTTTTAAAGTCACATGCCTTAAAGTTAATGGATCTTCTAAAATATAGCACAGCACAAATAATGTATAAATCAAGAAAATAATTAAGTATTGTCTAACATCTATGCCTATATGTATGTGTGGCATGAAGCTTTGGCTTAATACAAACAAAATGATCAAAGTCTGATCATATGGCTGATCTAATCACATGTTCACACCTGAAGGTGGGTTTAAGAAGGACGGGCTTAAAAATGATCTCCATCATAATGAGAATTTCCCCCTATGGGGGATCAAATAAAGAAAAAAGTCTAAATAACTTCACTGTGACTTCATGATGGTCTACCACAACTACAATAGTCTATGCTCAAGCAGGCTGTTACATTTGCCCCCTCACGAGGTATATAACTGTTCCCTGAACTGTTTTTCCTTTGAAAGAAGAGCTCTGTTGCAATTGACTCCAACAATTGCTTCGGAGCTGTCTCAAACAATTCTCTTGTGCAGCAGCTCTTAAACCTTTACAGCCTGGGTTCTAAATAAGATTTGTATCCTGCTGCCCTGGAACCCAGCTCCAAACAAACATATCTGAACTCTTGGCTCATGTAGAAATCCACTAGAAGCGTCCCCTTTGCACTCTCTGAACTGGCACTGGACGATCCACATGTACATGTAGAGAATGTCAAAATAACCTATGAAACTGATCACTTGCTTTTCCGCCACCAATAGTTTTGGCAGACACCTGTATGCATGTCATCATTTATAATACTTATGGCAAACTGTCACTGGAGTGAATGTAGTGGTCCTGTTGCGATGCCTCTTCTTGATGGGAAACAGGTTACTGTATAATATATACTAAGGACTGTTGGGGGATCCATTGATATTTTAGCACAGTGATATAATAAAAATACTACTTTGGCGTTTAGGTGTATGTACTTTCAATGATGGCAGCTAATAGCGGTTGTTTATATGTCTCCCGTCCTCTCTCTCCAAAATGTAATGAGGCTATTATACTGTATCACCTACCAGTAAATCATCTAAGCACACAATGGGAGTCCAGGACCTGCAGTTTAAATCTGTAATATGAAACTCTCAGGGCGTTTGCGATGGCAGTGATTAGCATAGGCAGCGACCGAGCTCTGTGCTGCTCCTTGACAAGCTTGCTATAGGGAGTTTGACACCATTACAACAGGTTACAACACACTTTAAACCAGCGGCGGAGCTTGTTATTTCACAGCAATGCTTGAAGCCTCTGCACCCGCACTAGGTTTTTACGGTATGGGTCACATTACTCTCTGAGAGGAGTTGCATTGCTATGTGTTGATTAAAATTGGCTGCTGCAGCTGTGTCCTTGTGTCAGCTTCACTATGGACTGCCCATACCATTTGGTGAGGAACTGTGGCTCTCTGGCCCCCAGACGTCTCTATTAGATACTGTTTGTGCATGCACAGCTTTATTATTCTGATTTAATACAACAATGCCCCCAATATCCCATTCTGCTTCCTCTCCTTTCACTTTTTATTTATACCACTCCGCCTTGCCTGCCTCCCACCCTCCCTTTTTCTTCCTCTCTTTCGCCCTCCGTACCAACTCACACCCGAACAGGACCTGCAGCACAATAGATATTAAATCAGATTTATTGTCAAGCAATAGAATAGTGTCTGACCCATGGAAATGTTACCAAACTACCCCCCTCGAGCCATACCCCCCCCCGTCTCCTCCATTTGCCCTCACTCCATCTCCGCTCCGACATGTCAGCAGTGACAAAACGCCCCTCCACTACAATTGATAGCCCCTCAATTTGCTCCCTGGAATTGGTTACATCAAGTTTTTTCGAATGACACCAGAGCCGTATGGAATTAGGGTCAGTGTGCGCGCTGCTTAAACGCAGAGCATCGGAATAACCACCAGGAAGGGCTGAAGGCTTATAGAGGCTAAAGCTCAGCACGACTATTTGACCATTCTCCACTCTTCACTCTGTCATTGTGATGTGAATTTTGACAGGATGTTTAAGGGAACTGCTGGACTGAAATAGTGGATGCAAATGGTGGTCATGGTAGGAGCCATTGAGAGAGATTGAGAATGAATTGTATAACCTGAGAAATAATAGGGTGATGGAGAAATAAAGATGTGTGGAGCTTGTGAACAGGTAGAATGAACCGGTAAAGAAACTGAAGGGTTTTTGTTGAGACAGTTGCCGCTGACATCATGAGCCACCATGTAACATGATAACTTCATAAAGGCTTCGTACATATTCTTCACTTCATTGTGCTATGAATGTCTTTGTTAGCTTGCCTTCTATTCAGCTCTAGGATTATAAATCTGCTTACTTACATGAAGACTGTATCTATCTGTCTGAGCACCACTTTATTATGTGCTTTATGTCCACCATTTAACATATTTCTTGCTGGCTGAATCTCTGGGAAATTGTCCTCTGTGAGTCAGATGATAAGAAGTTAATTCATGAAGACGTTTTGAAAGACAAGATGATAACATTCCTGATAACATTCAAACACAATGGCCGCAGCCTTGACCAAACCTGGTTGACAGACATTTACAAATGAAAAATATATAAGCCTTTAAGTGTGAGCTGCCTTATCAGCAGCTGATGAAGACGATGCCTTACAGGTTGTGCGCACATGCATACATATGTTACAGACATTGTGATGCTATCGGACAAAACACTTTCATTATTGACACCCATGGGCCACTCGACTCTCTCCTTGTTATGGTTTTATTCCTGAGAGGAGGCTCCAGTGAGAGTTCTCATCACAATTTCAAGCTGCAGAGGATCCACACTCTTCCTTTACTATTCCTGTTCCTTTGCACATTCGGTTGATATTCATGCCACTGCTGAGGCAGAGTGCTTACTACCTGTCAGGTGCATGGACTCCATTTGTAGGTACTGTGTGATGACAGACAGACAGACAGACAGGAATGCAGGTTAGTACAGCTATGATTTAAAAGGTGCTGGACAAATCAGAAGCGTGATAAGTTACATTACTCATTACATTACTTTCATTACTCTGTCAAAGGTGCCTGTAAACAACTCCAAGTCCTCCACACTCACACACTGTGTACTTTGTACTTAACACATGTAGAAATATGAGTCAAGACATTGTAGTGTAACAAGCCTACATTTTGGAGGGATTTACCGACCAACTATCAGAAAGCTTGGCCTCAACAGCGCAGCTGACACACTGTAAGTGTATATGTAAGCACACATGTGGTTAAGGTTAGCAAACCACTTAAGAACCCCCCCCGTCCCATTTGCCAAAATAGTCCGTTTGTTCGTCCACTGACCCAATTAAACATTAACTCATCCTCAAACTCCTGGTAAAACAGCGAACAAGACGACCCAGTAACTGCAAAGTAATTACTGAATTTCATATTTTATTCCCTTAAACTACTCGGTGCTGAAAACATTAAGCCCTTTACTGGAGCTCATTTAGGAATGTGTTACAGTCAAATGCTGGATTTAAAGTCATGCATATATTAGTATAAAACTTGACATGAAATCTGTCAGATGGCCTCTGTGCACACAACTAAAACATAAACTTCCATGTCTACAGAACGTAGCTCATGACGGACAAACTCACTACTCTCCTCAGATCCACCTACGGTCCATCACCTGGAATGATTCTGACCTCCTAATGCACGGCAGGAGGAGGGTAACAACCGCAATCTTTCTGTCGGACACCAAATGGCTGAAGATTAGGGGCATTAGGGTAGAGGAACTTTCCTTAGAGTTTAACAAGCTTCACTCCAGGTTTATATCATGATTGATTCTGTGCTCAGAGCTTTTTTATCAATCCATTAGAGCACAGGCTGCAGCATGGCAGCCGTCCAGACACTGGCATTAACATCCCATCTCAGGGCCAGAGACACCGGGAAGGTCAGCGGGGTGGGAGGGGGCTGAGGAAACATTTACTACTCTGTTACAATTATTTCCATACAGCAGCACTGCAGTATATCCAGCATATTCAATATTTACTACTGTGTAAGAGAGGAGGGGACTGCAGTAATGTTTATTGCTTTGATCCTCTGGAAAGGGGATATAGAAACACTGCTGTTTATTTCGCAATGTTATAGTATGCTGTGTTAATACAGGTGCAGCGGGATGAAAATAACATTTACCACTGGAGTGTTGATGGTGTTGTAATGATTATCCACTTAATTGTACAGAGGCAGAAAATCACCCCAAAAAGTAAAGTCTTCATTGCATTCACAGGACTGTTATGGAATTGTATTATGAGTAAACGAAAGAGTCCAATGTATCTCATGCACAAGCTAATTTATTTATGCATTGAAATGCAAAGTATACAAAAGAGAGAATACATGATATACAATTACGGCGACATTACCATCCCCATCGGATAGAGAGATATTCACAGTGTTTGTGTTTACTGTAATTCTGTTAACTCTTTAACACACTTTCAGTGCTCAGTACAGTGGAGCTGTGCACATACAAGCACAGGGGGATAGAGTAATAGAGCATATTATTACGGACATGAATATTTCAGCAGTTGTGCATTCATCATACTTTGTTAATACAACAACTTATTCATTGGCAAATTGGAAGATGAGTGGGCGACACTCATGCAAGGTTCCCTCCTCTCTTGTTGGAGCTCATTTGGGGAGACTACCACATTCATTAATGCTCAGTCATATTTATTGGCCTAGCCCTGCCATCAGCAAAAGAGGAATTCTAAAAAGCTCATGAGTTATCATTAAATCAAAAGCTTATGGATTATTCATTAAAAAGTAGGAAACGGAGAACATTTAGAAAGTGCCACCTCTGAACCTTTTGGCAGTGAATCCAGGGACCACTTTGTAAACACTCAACATAGTACACAGGCTCCACTTCAGGTAATACAACCAAGGGCAAGTTTACTCTGTAAATACTCAAGACAGTTTGTTACATTACTTTTTTTCTTGCCTGTAAATCAAAAATGGAACATTTGTAGATGTTTTGTTTAAAAAGAGAAAGTATTTTTTTCAAGGGTTTTTATTAAATGCACTTTAGTTACCTTCACTCTTACATTGAAGTCACTTAAAAACATATTTCATTTCATCTTATATTAAAAACAACCCAATTGCATCAGTGCACTCCACTCAGTTAGGTGTTAACGCTGAGTACAATATTCAATTACTTGTTAGTAGAACATGTTTTTACCCATATTCTTATATCCACATACACGGACAGAAATTCCTGCCTCTTTTTCATCCTATATGAAATAATTTCCATCATGTTGCCTCAGGGCTAATTGCATAATCTAATCATCTACATAGCCGTGTCTGGTGCTATACCTAATTGGTCTTTAGTGCTTCTGAAATCAAAAGGGAACATAACATAAAAAGATATTGTGGTAGTCTCCTTACTCTGTGGCAAGGATATTTTTATCCAATACACCGTCTGATAACACGAGAGAGAGAGAAAGGACTAACAAGCAATTAGTGCAGCGCAATGACACCAAATACAGTTACTAAAATATATCCATTAGCTATTAGCAGAGCGTCAAAACCGTGCATGATAATACTCTGGTTCATTCATACTTTGCATCTGTTGCATATATTTTATGTACTGTTAACACTTAAGAAATTTATAGCCATTGCAAACCTATAATTAAACGTAACACGAATAAGTTAATCAACATAAAATACTCGGTAGGGATTCATTTGTAACAGTTAAAATTTCCTGTCTGATTCACAAGTGAAGAATAATTTTGCCAGAATACCATCACCAAATGTTAATTAGGTTAATGCATCTTTAATTAACTCACGGCTCACGTTTTACGCACAAATTATAATAATTTGTCGGTTTTGCCGGTTTTTGCAACCAATTTGGTGAAATAAGACATGAAGTGAGAAATGGAGTGGAGGGCTCAGCTATTGTATCACAGCAGTGGCTACTGTTGGCAGTCATCCATTTCATACCTCGTAAATTTTATTTATCCCTCAACTAGCTCATATAGATTCCACCACTGAATGTAATCAGATTGCTGTGTTTAGTTCATCCTGTGCAATATTAAGAGATGAAGTGCTGCACAGTCATTTTAGATTTGATCTGTTCTCCTGAACCTCACGTACTTTTCTAGCATCTTAAAAGGGGCACTTAGGGTCAGTTAACTTGTCTTTAAAACAACTGTATAATGTCTTATGTAGCTCTTGAGGGAGCCGTCAAAATTTGGAAGAAAAATAACCCTGGTGATGTCAGCAGGGTTTTTCTCCACTTGAGCTTTGGACCTGCGTTGCAAACTCAGCTGGAAGGAAACGCAACACTAAGTCACGTACCCCTTGAATGGAGCTTATTTATTGAAAATTGTTGTTGGCTGTGCTGAAAGAGGAGAGATTTATTCTAATATTTAACATTTGGCTTTACTTGTTTTGCTCCACGGCTATAAGTAGATCAATTATCCTAATCATACACCATATTCCTGCGAACTCCTGCTGCCCAAAGAGAACACCACTATCTTTGGCAAAAAAAAAAAAAAAAGATTGCATTTCACTCTGGTTTATTGAGGCTGCTGTTGCCCAGGTCTTTTTTTTTTTTTTTATAACATCATGTGGTGTGATGATTCAATTAGCACAGCCAAAACGAAAGCACTTGTGTTCATTGATGTTCTAAAGTTGTATAGTCAAAGGGACCGAATCACTTAAGAGCTTGCAGATGAAAGCAGATGAACGGAGAGTGAAAGAGGGCGGAAAAAAAAGCTCCGGTCGTCACTAAGGGTGGGATCAATGGCTGCAGGGTTGTGACAATACCTGCCAGCTGTGTGATCAAGTGCGGTGGCTGGAGAGGACTGATGGTTCCTCCTCTCCTTTCCCCGCCTAGTTAGAAAGACAAAAAGACAGATGGAGGCAGAGAGGGAGTAGCACTGAGGGACAGGGTTGTGATGGAAAACTGTGCTGTGGGTCTATAATGATGCAGCTCTCCTATCTAAGGCAGGTAAAGATGACCCTCGGCATCAAGTCAGTTCATCAAAGCTCCCACCACACAAGCCTCCACACACGACAGCTAGTGACACACCAACATGCTCTGAAAAGGGAACTGCTTGAAAACTGCCTTGTTGTTCAATAGGATAATGTATAGAGTATAATGAGCACTTCAGTCAGTCCATAACCAAACATTTCTCTCTTTTTTCACTATTAAAATCACTCGGTTTACATTTTACACTTACTGTACACTTACGTAAAAACAAATTGTACAGGCTCAAATGTAAAGAAATGTTAGCTTTAAGAGGTGCAGCTAATAAAAAGGAAAATGTGGCATGGGATGCCGGAGTGCTATAGTGTCTGCAGAGTCAAATATCTCCCCAATTGAGTGAAACTAGAGTCACTCAGCAGCAGCGGCAAACAGAGCAGCATGAGACCCTGCACAGCATATTTATCCATATTGTTTTATGTCTTCCAAGGGCAATGGGTCCAGACAGCGACGTCTGCTTGAGAATTATCTATCCACTTTTGCATCAGAGCCGAGTGTGAGCCCACAGCTGGGAAGCAGCCTGGAATATGATTCCCAATTTATTGTGTACTTTTGTCAGGATCAAATGGGATTGGATGTACGGCTGAATTTGAAAATGTACTTTCTTATACCTACTTAAATCAGGTTAGGAGCTCCCCTCTGACGTTCCATCAAAAGAATCAAATTCCAACACTGTCTGGGATGTTTTTAAATTGACTTTGTGAAAACACAATGTCCATTCTTGTAGACTTATGAGGCCTGAAGTCTTTGAATTTATTTTTAAATGGGGGTAGATTATTGGGCAAATTCACTTTTACAGCTACAGCTTGTTTATAGATACAGTAGAGCTTGTGTTTGTGCTATGCTTTGCTTCTCAGGCTGAAAATAGAAAAGTATACATAAATCCCTTCAGGATATGTCTCCACTCACACTTGAATTGCCTGTCTTTTTTTTGTATCTGTTCTATGAAGCATGAAGTGTACTCCTTGAGTGTTTTCCTGTTTGCTGCTGATAATTATGCTAGATTGTTTCTTTGCTCTTTTTTTTTTTGCAAAGACAAGAGAGACAAACCAAAAAATTCACTTTGACACATCCTTCACAATGTCTAAATGTTCAGCGCTTATTAAGTTTACCAGGGAAATGCAGATGAGATGAAATCCCTCAGGTGCAGGGAGATGGTTCCGTGTTTGCTAATACAGCATATCTGCCTTTTTTTGACACACTTTTCCAGGAAATCCACTTATCACACATTTTTACAGAGAATAAAGGAGCATTTTGGGCAAATATTGATTCAGTCTTAATGATTTTGCATCCCGTAACAGATGCAAATGCGATAATGCGCCGTCAGTCCTGTGATCTCAAAATCCATTTGCAACAACTTGGCTTGTAAAAAGTTTTTGGCTCGCTCCTCCTGTGGTCAGTTTGGACTGAACTTCTCAAACTGCTCCTGCAGCAAAATCCACCTCTTCCCCATCTATCCATATACTCAGTATGTTCTAAATCTAATATGGTTAAATATGCTGCTTTCAGCAGAGCCTCGAGCTTGAGAAGATGTATTTTGCTCAAAAATTGCTGTACACAAAAGATGTACTGATAAAATCCCACCGACTTTCCAGTGTGTGAGAGGAATGTGAGCTTATGGCGGCCTTCACTGAGAGAGTGTGAGTTTTGGACAATGTGGGTGAAGAGAGTGAGGCACAGGAAGAAAATAAAAAGGTAAAAGGCAGAGCACAGAAAAGAAAAAGGGGGAGAGTGGGAGACAGGTTGCATCAAACGGATAGATGTAAGAATAGAATGAGAAGCATTCATTTGCATACTTCATATTGTCCTTTGTTGTATCGGTTTGGTTCCTTTATTAATGACTTACTCAGGGTGTTGCCATTGATACTGGTGATATTTCAAAGTACCCCTCAGTTATCATTGTGTTCAACACTGGTGGCAGAGAACAAAATAACTTGTGCGGCGTCATCTTTGATCAAGTGCATACCTTACAATAGCAACATGCAGTTCACTGTTTTAGAAGAATATGGACCTTGTGTAAAAACTTGCAGAGAGAATCATTCTTAAGGTTGGAACAAAATTCACAAGCTGTCCAGACCCGATGTATGAGTCATGCACAGATAATCTACCTCCCTTCCCTTCCAAAAAAAAATCCTTGTTTGACTTTAGAATTTGAATGCTTTCATCTGAGTTAATTTGGAGATTGAATATAATACCAAAACCAACTAAAATGAAAGTAAATGAAAACAAACCTGATACAAAATAAACATTCTGTTCACCATGCAGTATCATCGTGGCAGAGAAGAGCAACAGCTTTCTATTCCTCAGATTTTCTGATTTTATTGGCATGTTTTGATGCAGCAACTTCTACAGTTCAGTATTTTCTGCAGTTCTCTGTCAGGGGACACATCCTCCAGAGGAACATCACCCACTGTATGATATTCTTTGTGTTATAGTATGTCATGAATATATATGCTTATCAATACTACATGGAGTGAAGGTAAAGTATACATGGTATATTCATACAAGCAGGCTTCACAGAAACAAGTACATGAAGTTAGTTTAGGAAAAAGAATATGACAATGTTCTAGCCTGAGGCCCATTGCTTTTCAAGTAGAGTCCACAAATGGATAATGTGCTGATTGTCTCAGTCTCTTCCAGTGGATTGTAATCAAAACAAGTTTTAATTGAGGTGCTGATTAACCTTGCTGGGCTGCCGACGATATGCATGATTAGTAAGATGTCGAACTTAATCATACGCAAGTTACAAGAGAGAGAAGGAACGCACTGTGAAGACAGGCCGAGTTTAGTGACGGAAGGAAGAATATCAGCAAAACAAAGCAGATCAACAGGAGGAATCAGACAGATAGTTGGAAGAAGAGGGGAAGGAGAGGAAGTGTAAGGAAGGAAATTAGGAAAGAGATGAGGGCTGGAATCTTACTTTGGCTCCGAAACGAGTAAAAAAAAAAAAACAACAGAAGATGGGAAGGTTTTGGTGCAGGTCAGTTCAAGGTGGAGGGAGGAGCGCTTGAAGAGAGAATATCAGCAGCAGCCCGTTACTTTTGATGAATGGAGGTCAGGGAGAAGGGAGAAAGGTGAGCCGATAAGGGGTGATAAACCGCGAGGATAAACAAACACAGACCTCAATCCTTTACTTCTAAAGACCACCCCGAACAATATGTGTGTGCAGCCCACTACCTGCCCAACAATAGCTGCATACATGGGCAGAGTGATAACACGGGCTTCGTGAATCTGCATCCGTACAGTTTTCTATTCTCGCTCACGCCGGAGCATCAGTGACTGATGGCAGCCTCCGATAGGCTTGTGTTTAGGAGTGAGCTCCTGATTAGAGACATTCAAACTTGAATTGTATTGCAATTTGCAGTCTTTGAGAGCAAACTGTGATAGCATCACCACTTTGAAGTCGGCTCTTACTGAAAACACCTGAAAAGGTGTAACCTCCCTGTCAGTGTGGCTCCACTTTAGCATCAGCGGCCTGTGCATTGCATTGGGTTTCCATCTGTCACTGCCATGGCCAGGAGGTTCATTGGGAAAACTGCTGCGGCAGTTGTTTGGACATGAAAAACTCAAACAAAGACTGGAGAAAGTCACCAGTATATTTATTTTAAAAAAAGCCCCACTCTTTTCCAAGTTTACTTACTGAAGCTATTAGACAAAACACCCCTTTCAAGGTGAATGAACATGCCATCTAGATAAAGCTGAACGTGCCCAGATTGACATGCCAAGTCCCAACAGGGTAGAAATGAAGTGCATTCAAATGAATTCTGCTGGATAGCAGCTGGTGCCTGCAGCTGACGCTCTTGTTGTTTTTCAATCCCTCACTTCACACCACTCTCCCCCGTTCCTGTGCGCTGAAGTGAAAGGTGTGTGAGGTGGAAGTATTGACAAGCTTGCCAACTAGAAAAGGGATTTGAGTATACTGACGGTGAGGACATGATACTGTCAGGGTTACGCCAGCTCACTTACCACGCAACTCTACACCGCCCCTAAGGATGCCGGATTTGCATCGCGACGGGACCTGTCTTCTTGGATATAATGAAACGCTAAGAGTTTCAAAGTCGAATCAGTTTTATAATGGTGCGAGGGAAGTCCTCATTATGTGGTATCCAGCACCAGGAAGCTTTGAATGAGACACCGGGCCAATTTGCTGTTGTCCCCTGCTCTTCAAGGCAGTTGTGTTTTTTGATGTGCCAGGGAAGTGTGCATGCTGTTAGCTGAGATCAGCTCTAAGTCGGGGCTCTATGAATAGAAATAGTTTGGTAAATACACGCTTGGTTTTGTGCTCATTCATTTTTCTGCCACCCCACTGTTCTTACACCCAACATGTAACATTTTTGTTTTACACCACCTCAGCTGTCTGTACGGTTGGTTTTTATTTATTTGCTTCCAATGACCCAAGTTTAACATTGGCTTTGCATTGAATAGGCCCACAGCTTTCCACAGGACTCACAGTGCAGTATGCTTCCATACATGACAGTATCCTGTCCTCTGCCTCTGCAGCTTTGCCTTGTTTCCCAGCTTTCTCTTCTATTAGTCTCTGAGTGTTGCATTCACACAGTGACAACAACCACCCACCCAGCAGCAAAGGGGCTTTTTTTTTTTTTCTCCTCCTCGCTCGACTGCCCCTCCTCTATGGCGTGGCTGTGTGTTTACTGCTCCTGTGTTGTTTTACAGGCCCAGCAGGTGTGGCCAGGGTTCGGCAGCCCGGGCCGGGAACCAGATGGTTTCATGACTCAGGTGCTCCATGCCTGGCTAACCTGCCAGCTGCAGGTGTCTGAGGCCCGGCCTGATTGATTCTCTCTCTCTGTCTCACAATCTCTCTCTCTCATTCTCTCCCTCCTCTCTCTCTCTCTCTCTGTCTCTCTCTGCCTCTCTCTCTCTCTCTCTCTCCTGGCTTCCTGGCTTCATCTCTGACTGTGGATGTAGCCAGGCCGGGATGGGTCAGCCAGACCTATACTGAGGTGTGTGCACTGACATTTACCTTGATGGAGACTGAGGCAATGCAAGATTGAAGGGGAAAAGGGAAATGTAGAGTGGGGAAGGAGAGACGGGAGCCGGATGAAATGTCAGGCTGTCTGGCTGACTGGCTGGATCGTTGGCAAACTGTCCAGCATGCACGCAGAGACGTAGACACATGCATATGCAAAAGACACTTGCACTGAAACTGAGACACATGCGTGCTAGCCGACTAGCTGGATCACTGGCAAATCACTAGACATGCAGACAGCAGGCAGTCACACCGACACACACGCCTGCACACACTCAAAAGAGACACAAACTATACTGAGATTATTTTATCGGTAAATGAAAAAAAGAGAGGCAGCTGCTGACTAAAGAGACAGTCTACCATTTTAAAATGAATTTAACTCGATAGGACTGCCAAATGTTTGGGTAAAAGTCTTCGGGCACCTATGAATTGTACAGCTCAGTAAAAAAAGAACTAACAGCAATTGAAATAATCTCTTGACAGGAATGTGTTCTCTCTTCTTTGCTTTGCCTTTCTCAATCCACCTTTCTCCTTTCTTCCACTGTCTCATCAAGTTTACTCACCTATACACATACTGCATGTACACATACTCACACATCATTTCGAACAACTGTCACAGCCTGTCTCTCAGCCACTTTCCCCCTTACCCTCTTCAGGAAATATCAGCCATAGGGGCCCTTTCCATCTCTATCTATCAGATGCATTGTGGATTCTTGAGGCGGTATTGATTTCCACCAGAGGTGACATTTACTGTGTGCTCTGCCAAGTCATTGCCTTAATCACCTGACTGCTCCTTCACACTTGAACTGAATCAGATGTCAAACTCTCAAGTGATGAGCTGACCCACTGCTGCTCCTCCCGCGTGAATATGGGTTGACCAACATCATAGCTACAACAACGACAGCGACCAGAAGCCACTCAGACATGGCCTCTAGTCATCTGCTCCCCTCATTTTAATCAATACTGCTGTATACACATTTTTGTACAGCCTGCTGTTACATTACATTTTACACCATTTACTTTCCACTACATTGCACAAGCACTGACCTTGTGATGATGGCATTATATGTATGTATGTATGTGTGTGTGTGTGTACATATATATATATATACACACACACACACACATATATATATATATATATATACACATGTATATATATGTGTGTGTGTGTGTGTGTGTGTGTGTGTGTATATATGTATGTGTGTATATATGTATGTGTATATATGTGTGTGTGTATATATATATATGTGTGTGTGTGTGTGTGTGTATATATGTGTATATATATGTATATGTGTGTGTATATATATATATATATATATATATATATAAATAAGTAAATTTAAAAAATAATTATATGTATAATTTTTTTTTTTCATTTACTTATTTATTTTTTCTCCACGTAACAGTAAACAAAGCTTCTTTAAAGTTTTGCCATGTCTCGTTCTTGCACTCTTCATTGAATGTACCGTAGAGGGACGGCATGATCTATATGCTGGAAGTGAAGTGTATGGATCTTTTCTCCTGATTGAGCATTCCTTGGCCGCACTTAGAGAGCTAACATAAACCTAAAGACCTGCACTCCAAATGGCTGTCAATAGATAGCTGTATTTATTTCTCCCCCCATGCAAACTGATCTATATGAAATCAATCCAGCCCTCATGTCTTTTTCTCCCTCCTTTAGGGCTCCTTCTCTTTCTCTCACTTTCTTTCTTTCCCTGCAATATTTTAACATAATATTGCTGTATTTTGACGATCCTGAACCAGGAGGACTTGTTGCCCCAGGGGGTACTTTAGGAGTTTTTTAGTTAGCCAAAAATAACGATTAAATGGTTGAAATAAGATAACATCCAATAGTATTTTCATGATTATACAGTAAAATAGTCAATTTAACGTTGATTTAACTGAACACGGTTGGATGGAGGTGAAAGGTTTCGAGATGTTGTAGGTAATCATTAACTTACTGTAACTGCTGCAGGATGCCTGTAAGCCATACTGTGAGTTTATTTATGTGGATCCAAAGGATCCAGACTCAAACGATCCTGCTCTCTGACACTTATCTTCTGAATTACAAGTCAATTTGTACTTTAGCCCACTGCTCTCAGTCTCTCACTTTGCTCACACATGCTGCTAAATGCTTTGAGATTTATTTATCTCTTTGGCTGTGTGTCGATCATCTCATTAAGCTGGTACACAATGCACAATTTTCTGTGGGTCTATAATAATTGTTCCTGCTGGATAGATATTGTTTTCATGCAACCAGGGCTCTTTGTTTTCCATAGACCGGACTACAGTAATCCCTCTATGTAGTGCTCTGCTCTGGCAAAGTCACACCAAGCCAATCACTGCACAACAATGATGCTTTCACAGAGACGGCAAACAGACAAGACGCTGAAGCTGAAGCACACAGAAATCAATTAATGTCTCTCATCAGACCCCTCAGGAGAAAACATATTTTGAAGTTCATGAAGAGGTAATTTGTGTCCTCCACAAACCAATTCACGCTGTGTCTGTATTTCTATCCGTATGTGTGTGAGTGTGTTGGCTTGCAGTGGCAGCCGTGCTCTTGATCACTGTTTGTCCTCAGGATTCTCAGTGAGCATTCCTATACTGAGATTTAAAACCTTGACCTCTCTTTTCTTTCTGTTTGTCTAAAGGTGAAATAAGCCACATCTCATCATAAAAGTAAAGCCATTAAAGTGCTTTTGAGTGCATTTAGTGGTATTCCATTTTCATTTTCAAGGCAACACGCTAAAGATTTCGTAGGAAGTGTAACAAAACCCCTCCATTTTGAAACAGAACTTGTTTCAAGTGCACCAGTGAAGTGCTGAATAATTAAATAATAATTAAATAAAAAATGTATCTCAACCATTAAAAAAGCAAGATGCAAGCTTAAGAACAGAGGTTGCAAAGGGTCCAGGTAATGAGGACGGCATAGAAAACAGACTTGACAAATCACAACATAATATATTCTGAAGTATAACCTTTGTTGACTCTAAAATGAAATTATACATTACATTACATTAACAAAACAAAAAAAATCTTCTAACTTGGTAGCACTCATTGTGTCATTGTATTTCATGGGATGTTTTCTTAAAGGTAATTTTCTCTACCTGCTGTACATCAAGGTCAGGATTCAACTATTACAATGTCACAGGCAAACTTTCATTTACATGTTAGTTTTTCAAAATAAACCTCTGACTCACAGCCTGTGTGTACACACATGCCCATATTTTGTTCTCGTTGAAACAGATGTGGATGTTTATATTCACCGCACACTAATCCTCGTGTGCGGATAACTTAAATCCATTTAAATAAAAAAAAAAAAAAAAAACAGCCGACAAGCTTAAACACATATATGAATCACATCCTTTTATGTGTGTTGCATACAGTCGAGGGAGCAAAGCAAGCACACAGAAGCATGAATGCCCACAGACAGAGATACAAAAGCCTAAAGAAAATCCCGATAAGGATCTTCCTCTGTATAATAATGTCCACACAATGTGTCTCTCTATACTTTGAGATTATATTTTTAATTACTTCTTCTTGTGTAAAATTGATTTTTCAGAGTCTTAGAAAGATGGACAGTGTTGATTAAATGCCTCAATTCATTCTGCCAGGCTTCAATGACATAACCTTCACATGTATAGTGCATTCATAAATGGTTTCCTGATGGACAATATCGCCCATAATAATAGTCCCCTTTGCTAACAACATTGTCATTAGCATTGCGTTGCCTTAATGCTTTCGCTGTCCTACTGTGAGTAACTGGGGCTGTATTGTAATAGTTTCCCCTTAATGGACATTAAAATGGGTGTTCATGTTGTTAAGTCCCGCTGAGGGATGTACTTAATGTCTGGTGTGTTTGCAGGTATCCTCTTGCTTGTGTGCACGTATTGCCGTGTGTGTGTGTGTGTGTGTGTGTGCATATGCTAATGTTTTTTTCTGTGTTTGCACGTGTGTCCCATATACCCTTGTCATGCCAACAGCCCTCTGGCCCTTTAGTCAACTTGATTGAGTTTATGGACCAACAAGAATTGTATTCCATCTTGTCAGGAAGCCTTGTGATAGAATTGAATTACCATTTTGACACCTGCAGGAAAAGCACCAAGTCCCCTGGGTGCAGTGATTACTTTGCAGGAACATTACATGTAATGACCTCTATGGCTGAACGTCTGCCAAAGCTTGTTCATCATGCAGACAGATCTCCATAGTGAGCCTAGATGCTGCTGTGTGAAAGTCTTGTAACTTGCATGACATGCCATATAACTGTCATTTCAGTGAAACCCAATGACATATTTCATGTTATCTCTAGATTTTTCCCATCAACAGTAGAAAATATGTCTTAGTTCCTCATTAGATGACGTGAATAGCCACAACTCGTTGTTACTTAGCTGTGAACTTGTTTTTAGATATATACTGTACTTCAGTGATACTGACATAATGCCAGTTACCATATAATGACAAAAATGAGCCGTTGCAAAGTTTTACTCGGTCATAGTCTCCTTTGTCTTGGACTGAATCAGTCATTTTACAAAAAAGACACTTCAAGTGATTCAAGAATAGAAACATTTGGTAATGTATGTAATTGATGAGTCCCATATTTATTTTGGTAATATTCCTTAAAACAATGTTTCCTCTCGCCGGGAAGGAAACGATACGTCGTGCTGTTTCACTGTAAGTCTTTCACTGAATAATGCCTCAATGCTTATTTCAGAATCCAATTATTTTTTTCCTTGTCACTCTTGATATCTCTGAGTTACTAGAGGAGGGGTAGAGAGGTATGAAGATGAGCCAGTGTGATGTCACTGGCTCACACTGGCGACGGATGGCTTAGTTTGGCAGATGCGCACCACTTATATCTAATTACAGCACCTACTGTGTGTGGATAACCCAGCAATTTTCCAGATTGTCTGTTCCTACATAGGCTATTTGGGTTTGTTGGGTGTGCTCATCATCATCCAGCTTCTCTGTTTCAGAGCAGTTGTATCTGTAGCATGTCTGTCCATTTTTTCAACACATATTTCTGCATCTAAAGTGGTTCTATATTGTATAATGGTACCAAATAGTAACTATTGCCGAATCATGAAGAGCGCAAGGTTACTTATTTCTTGACCCTGATAACATGAGTGGGGTTCCTCACTATTGGGAATGCTCTCCTCAGAAGCCTCTATATCATGTCTCCAGTCAGCACTGACTGGCAGTCATGATGCTTGTGCTGAGGCAGAGCCACTTGCCTCTTAATAAGCAGGATTGATGCAGTGCCACTTATCACTCAAGATAAGATCATGTTAAACTTTGCTAAATACAAAAATTCTGGTGAGACACAAGGGTTATTAGATACAAAACCACAAAGTGTCTCAATGCTTTGCTATGGATTTATGGTATTATTGCACCGACTGCCAGCCTAAGAGTTCCAGCCCTTCGATGAGAGGCCAACCACAGAACAGTGTGTGGTAACATGCAGTCAATAGAATTTAAAATTCTAAAAAATGAGGCCCTGCTCACAGCAGCATAAAGTAGGGTCATTCAGCTGAAACAATGAACCTGCCTCAACTTTAGCACAGCTGCACCGTGATGTCATTCAGCAAGGCGTTGTGCTGGCCAATCAAATGCGTGCACATGCCCATTCCTGGTTGATTACTTTGAGACATGAATGACGTTTACTGCTTACCTGATGATCATCACAATGAAAGACAAATGATTCTCCCTGTGCAAAGCTCCAGAGTTAAAAGAGTGACTGTTATCAGTGTGCATTCAGCCTGACTGTTTGTAACTCTGCTGATTGGCCGACAATAGAGATTATCTAATTAAATAAAATAAAACAAGCTGAGCCTGAGGCACAAGTCATGGGGCTTTTCTGAAATTCCGCGTCTTTGCAGCTGCTTGCGTTACTGCTATCACATCAGTTAGCTTAATAGCAACATGTATGTAATTGTAATTATTCACTCCATCTGTCTTAAGTTCCTGCCTGAAATCTTGGCTGACGTCTTGGCAAATACTTTGACCTGAACTTAGTCTGACAGACGGTGAGCTTTACATGTGAAGAAAATGTAATGCTTTGTAAATTATCTTGAGAATCGACCACAGTGCATGCAGTCATCCTCACTGCCACTTCAACCTAATGTGATGTCAGATACAGGAGGAAGACCCATGAATTTGTAGAATTTGAATAATGTTAGTAATAATAATTTCTTTACATTATTATTTACAATAACAGACTAAAAGTCACAGAGCTCAGCTGCCTGCTTGTAAATGGGTCAATGTTAAAAAAAACAACAACAAAAAAAACATAGCACAAAGTGTTATAAAACCACAATCATTCAGAAACAGCATGAGACACATGTCTTTGAATTATTGCATCACATAGCGACACACAACATGCGTTGTTTTTGCTCTGCTGTGTATCTGCTCCTAGACTATGTTTGGTCTCTATCCAAGAATTAGTTTGGGCACGGTGCTTTTCAGTCCGTTTCCATGGGAACATCCACCTTTTTAAAGATGGAGGTTTTTCACATGAGGGGTTAAAGTGCTTTTTTTTTTCTTGCATATTGTTTTTTGAATTGAATAAATGTGATTTGCAGAGAAAATGGGTCAATGAAAAGTCAAGGAACACACTGTTGAGGAGTTACTTTGTTTTAATTTGAATTGTAAAATGGTTGTAAAACAATCATATTACTTTCGACCTTCGCCTCATAGTGTTAAGGGAAAAGAAGCAAAAAGCAGCTATTGAAAATGTTTATTTTTAATCAAAGCTTGCATTGCCAAACCTCCGCAGCCCGCTCCTCACCTCTGCTCGAAGTTGGCTGTAGCTGGCTGTTTGAGGCAACGCTAGCCACCACTGGTGTAACACATTCAACCTCCAGCCAAACTTTGCATCAGATTGGTTGAGTTGCATTGTGGTTAATGTCAGATCCAGATTTTGACGGTGAAGAATCCATGAAATAAGCATTACCTCAGCTTCTCTTTATTTTGATTCTCTAAAAAAATAAAATAAAAATAGTGTCCATTGAGAGTCCAAGAATGTTATTAAGGTGTAATGCTAAATGGATTGCTCTTTTAATGGTTGAGATACATTTTGCTTGTAAAAGTATTGATTTTTTTCCCCCCTTTGTCACTGCATATTCATGTGTCTGCTACAGCCTCATCTTTTTTTTTAATTTTTTTTTTTATTTAGGATTATTGAGGATTAGGTCTTTAGAAGGGAAACATATTTATTTAGTTATTCTATCCCCCGTGCCTGTGCCTGTCAGGTTTATCTGCACAGAAACCATGTGTTCATGTTTATTATTCTGACTTGTCCTTTGATCTGTTTGTTGCAGGTTGCCCGTGTGGGCGGCCAAGAGGATGGAGGCCATGAGGGCTGTGTACCTGGCTTCCAGGTCAAACACTACCAGGTGGCGTACAGTGGACCTTTCCAGAAAGGCCAGGCGCTTATACAAGGTCAGTAAAAAAAACAAAGGACAAGCAAACTTACGTATTTAAAATTACTTTTTCAGAGCAAAGCGGGGTCAGGATGATGGTTTGTGTGCGTGTGCATGTACAGGTTTTTTTTTTTCTAGGCATTCATTAGAATTCATGGGAATTCTTATCACAAACAGGAGATAGAACTACAACAACAAAATTAACAACAACATAATTTGTCTACAGATGAATTATTCTCCTTGATTGGATGATATTTACAATAGTCCTTTGTTTTGTTCTTCTGTTCTTACCCTGAAGACAGCTTTGGGCTGCTCAGTTACCCGTGCATGTGTTGTGTGTGTTTGCCTTTGCGACTATATTACTGGAGTTTTTCAGTCCCACTACACCTGTTACCACGCTAAAGTCGACTTAGCCTTCTGGAGAAGTCCCAAACAGCCTCTGAGTTGTATTTTCCTTTTAATACAGAAATGAGTGTTTGATCTCAGCAGATTTATAATGAAATCATTAAAGATTTTAAGAGGGGAGTTGAGAGGACGGTCTCAGGGCACACTGTGTCGCGGTCGATCTCACAGGGGCTCAGTTCAATCTCTGAGCCACTCACGAGGCAGCTTCATCACCCTTTTGTAACTGCAGAGCCTGGACAGATTCCCCACAGACTCTCAACTCTCAACTCCATATTGCTGCCGTAAGTTATTGGTCCAGTCGGCTCCTGTGGGACCCTCTGGCAAAGCCTACCTGCACAGCTCCACTCAGGATCCACAGAGATCAGCAATAATGTCTGCAGGTCTGCTCCTCTGGGGCTGTGAATTATGGCTGCCGACAGGTCTCTCCACAGAGATCGACAAGGTGCAGTCAACTAACGGTAGGTTTACTACAAAGCTGAGGAAGTTTTCACTAATTCATTTGTTCAATAATTCATTCACTTTTGCACCGAGTTGTTGTTCTTTTATTTGTACAATATGATGAAATACAATGAAAATCTGTGAATCAAAATGGAATAATTTATAGTCTGTTAATGTAGTCTGTCATTTATTGTGACTTGTTTTCATTCCATTCTCATTATTCAGCCACTTTTTCTTTTTTATTTATTTCACAATGCCACTGTGTTGCTCTCCACATTATGAGGCTGCATTGGTAGAATATCATTACCTGCTTCAGTGACATATCTGTGTACACACAAGAGTAACACACTTTCCTCTTTTATGGCTGGAGTGTCAAGCAGAGCTTGTAGGGGTGTTCTTATACAGCACAAACTTTTTGCAAGTGGCACTCCATTGACAGACAGCTTTCCCAACTAAAAATACATACTTTCCTACCGAGACCGCCAAATATGACAAATCTGAGCATTTTCTCCTTCAATCTTCTTTTTCTTCTTCTTCGGCTTTATTGTGCTTGATTCGGTCAGTCAGTGAGGCATTTTGTCATCTGGAGGTTCAGTGGTGCATGTAGTAGGAGACAGAACTCAGTTCTGCTTTAGTGCTCTGCTCTGGGACGACAGAGTGGTTCTATTACCTTGAATATGCTCCTGTCAGCAGAAACACCTCTCACCATGGGGGGTCCCACTGCTCACAAGTTATGGGCAGAAGCATAGGCATTGCACTGCCCACACACACGCACACACACACACGCACAGTACAAACATCAATATATACTACATGTGCATGCTTATAGTGAATCTTAAAAAAGAAAAATCTGAGACACACATGTAGATGGAAGCTTGCATGCATACGGTAGACTATGTTGTTGATTTATAGTTGCACGTAACTGCACAACAGACACGCTATATGGTTTCTTTAAGTGTCTTTTAAAGATTCAAAGCACTTGCACTGACACGTTGCCTCTGCAGCTACTTAAGCTTAACAGCATGCTAAAAAACAATAAGGTCATAATGAAAAACAGAAAACTACAAAGGATTTAAGTATTGAACTTGTGTGTTATGCTTCTGCTTGAATGGATTGATTAAAGGCAAGTGTGTTAGCTTCATAACAGCGATCAAAGTGAGGCAACAGTATGTGCACGTCAGTGCGTCTGTTTTTGTACATGGTGTGCAACGTGCATGTATGATTTCAAAGAAAAGCGAATGGGAAAGTCATTTGTTAGCACAAATATTTCAGTGCATTCACCAGTGTGCATAGATTTCAAAGGGAGCCTTGATACTGTCTTACATTCCCACCATCTATTTTGTTAAATTTGAACAAATTGTCTGGTGAGTGTGAGTGTGATTCATACAGAGTGCCAGAGGCTGCAGCCAGGCCCAGTGACACATGCAGATTTATGTAAATTCTGCTCAGCCCCGTGCCACCTGCTGTAGACCTCCCTGTGTAATTACCAGTAGAGGGGCGGTCTGTTAGTGAGAGATACCTGTTGGCGCAGACCTGGGTTCAAGGACATCCATCTTGGCTAATGGCCATATCCGGGAAACAAACACACATTTAGTGTGCCAAGATTCACTCTTTCTCTGTCTCTCCCATTCCTTGTTCTAGTCCTGCTCTGCTTTATCCTTCCATCACTACTACTAATATTTCCTCTCACTGACTGACTGTCTTTCTGCTCCACTCCTGTCCACTCTCTGTCTCTTCTTCCTTGCTGGTCATTCCTTGCATGAAAAAGTGATAAATGTGAAAATTGAAATGTAAAAGAAAATAGATAAGGCCAGGGTCAAGATTGGCAATACACAACATGTCTCTTTCTGCCTCACCTCATGACCCCAGAAGACTCATCAGTTCAAACAGTAGAAATATGTAGACCGTTGTACTGGCGTGTTTTCATTCATTTATGGCATGTGGAAGATGCAAGGCCCTCATTGGAAATGGTGCACTCCTCTTCCAACGCAGCTATTCGCTATTTATCTAATGCTATTTTGTGATTTCTTTCAATCTGAAACAGTCTGAAACTATCTCATGCACACTCGAGGTTGATCCACTTCCTAATTTCCTACAGAAACTGTCAACAATTGTCATGGAAAATCTCTTTCATCCAAATATCTGATGTATCAACCGATGATTCGAGGGATTACACTTTAACTAAAATCTCTATATCTCGGCTCTGCTAGATTGAAGTGTTACACTATTAAACCGGAATTGCTTACAGCCTACTGCTCAATTTGGAAACCATTCTGAACAAAGCAGAAATTAATTTGAAAATATGAAAGGCTTAATAGAAAAGCCTGGAAATTGCTTCTTTCTTTTTAAACCAAGGAATTGAGTTAATGCAGGTATAAGAGACATTTGATCTGATATTGAGAATACAGTTTTTGCAGTTTAATAAATAAGATGAAAAATGTACTACAGTTTATGAAATTATTATGCTTAAAGAACGTGATTCTTTATTTGCCCTAAATGCTATGCTGCCCACTCAACATGAGGCTTTCTCTCTTTTTTTTTTTTACTGTGCCAGCAACCTCTGCCCCTTAAATACGCATCATGTCCTATTTACCCAAACTTCCGCAAAGAGTAGTAAGTAGTAAGTGCTGTGGACAACCATTGCAAGTTGAACGGTATTCTCACTCACTCTTGACTGACTCCCTGATGATCAAAGGTAGCTCCGCCATACATAATGTCCACACGCAAAAAGAAGTGCAAGAAACAGTGAAAGAAAAACTTCTGCTAGTAGTGGACACATCATTTTCAATTATTTAAGTGTAAGTATACTATCTTTCATTAAAATGCAAAGAGTAAAAGTCTCATTGTCAGACATAGAAAGCAGAGACAAATCCTAACGAAGCACAGTCTCAGTGACCACAAACGGGCCACAAAATATTCTCTTATTTCATCCATTTTAGATGATGACAGACCGCTGTTTCTGCACTGTGTTCAGACTCTGAGAACAGTTGCCTTGAAATCCTGTGTAGACCTGCCTTTTGCCCATACAGAAAATTGAGAAGAATCCTTAATGGCACTGGTATTAATAAAATCTTATCAATCCCCATCCCTAATCTTGAGCCAACTCTGATGGCATCGGGTCTTTTTTATTATTTTCTGTGGTAATGCAGCCTCCACTTCCACCTCCCCAGTATGCTCCTTGAATCTTTCATTTGCCCATTTAACAAAGTCATCAGCAACTTCCTTCACGGGTTTGAAAATCTCCCGCCATCTCTTTGAGGGCGTCATGTCTTGAGATGACCATCCTATGTGCAGAGAGGATTCCCATTCTTCCCATCCGGTGGCGACGTATACTAAGATATCCTCAGGAATAAGGTGCTGTGAGGATTGTCTCATACCTGAGAAGACTCTTGTTGTATTCTCTGGCTTTGGTGTGTACATTTCCTTTCACTGTCTTCTGTTGGCTGAAGTAATTGGTTGGTGGTGAATGGCTGACAGCGTGGGCAACACATCAATGAACGTCTTGATGCTTTCCAAATGATTCAAATGTTTTCCTCAGAGCATCATGCTTGGCCCACCAACGTGTCTATCCAACTGGAGCAATGCGCCTGTATCTCCTGTCTCCTTCTCCTACAGGTTCATCCTCTAGTATGACTCCCTGATGAACGCTCCTGTGTCATTGAGGAGATCATCTCTTTCACTCTAAATTACTATTTCATGCTATCAGACAGCACCTGATTGAGGACACATGGCACCATACATACACAGACTGTGATGCCAGCAGTATAGAGAAGCCTTTGTACTGTCTCTGCACGTTTGAAGCCCCATGTGTGGCATTTCCAATGCAGAGGCTTGTGCCCAGCTTCAAATGCTCAAGGACCTTGGTCAGCAACTTGACAAAGGACTGTCCATGGGACAGAAAGCCCCTCGTTGACAATGTCCGTCACATACCTCAAAATGACTGAGCACTGGCCTTGTGCTGTTATGTTCTGTCTTGTGTTCAGCTTGTCAGAGAACTTCCTGAACATTCTGGACAGCGTTCTGGATGTCTGCGTCAAGTTTCGGATACTATCAATGACGCAGTTGCTTTGGACAGTAACATGGACATGTTGTTGACCCATGCAATCTTTTGCTCTCCTCAATCATGTCACATGCTCTTTCAAGCACACATCATACTTAAGCCGCAAACTGATCAGCTCCAGCCTGATCGAGGCTATCGTCCTCCAGGGTATATGCAGTGTCATTCCCATCCTCTCTGAAGCTTAGGCCCTCCCTCCAGTAAGGCTTATGACCTCCAGTTCATGTGCCAAAACTTCCTTTTGACCAGATCTCTGTGGACGGTCAGCTATCTGTCCCTATCAGCAGGTTATTAATGTCAAGTTTTGAGCAGTTTAAAAAATAATGTTTGGCACAATTTCTGTTTGCTGTACTTTTGTCATGCTCTTTTGTTTCCTGATGCATGTCGTCTTTTAACATTCCAGTCAAGAAAATCTTTGTGTCAGTTGCCTCGCTGAATGCCAGACATATGAACCAGACAAAGTGTGATGTTCACTTCAATACGTCAGCAACTG
This sequence comes from Pempheris klunzingeri, assembly GCF_042242105.1. Lineage (NCBI taxonomy): Eukaryota > Metazoa > Chordata > Actinopteri > Acropomatiformes > Pempheridae > Pempheris > Pempheris klunzingeri. The sequence goes on along the minus strand of NC_092016.1, from coordinate 21,476,287 downwards.
CTTGCGCCATCTCTATTGGTGAACACCTTCATCGGTTTTTAGCACACTGTTTGGGGTGGTGATTTAAAAACACCTGCATCATGGCTCAGGACAGGCGAAGTAGTTCACTGCTTCTTGTTCCTTCTTGACTCTCTCCTTCACTTCTACCTCAACAACCTGGCTTGACTAGACATACGAAGAGAAGGAGAGATGATTAGAGATGATGGAGGGGGTATTAACATGATTATAAATTCAGACTTAGAGTTGCTGGTATTCTCTGACAAAGATGTGCAGCGAGCTGTACAATTTAAACAGTACCATGCTGGTAATGAACAAATAGTTGTTCATAAAATTAATACATGGAGCTGTGGCATCTGGTTTCATTGGATACTGACTAACTATTCGGTTCATCCAGTATCCAAATGTCAATGATAACTATTGCGTAAGGGTGTTGACACAGATAATAGATGACTTTTTTGCTTCATATTTATATTCAGAGAGGAGTAACAGATGTGTGTATATGATAGGGCATTTAAATCAAGCCTGTTCATGTTTGCTTGGGGAGCTCTTGCACATGCACTGGTACTCATGTGACTACCACATGAACATGCAAGCTTACTAGACAGCAGCACCAAGCAGTTTGAACATACTGTAGGTGGAGAAAGGTCTCGAGTCAGCTAGGCTACATGTAGGCTTATGTTACCCCACAGATAGTAATAACAGTAATCCATGCCATATATATCATAATAGTAGTGCATATCTGAAAATAAAAACCCTCTGTACTATGCTAAAACATAAACAGGCATACATGTTAGCACAGTAAAGCTACAGATGTAACCTTTTTTTACTGCCTTTTTGTTCATCCCTCCTTATGAAACGATAGGGACCTATGTTACTCACTATGTAGCCAACAATAACGTGAGCTAGTCAATGTTAGAATTGGCAGCCAAAGTTTCGACAGCCTTAGTGAACTATTATGGGCTGACGGAGTGAGCACTAGCTTTAGCTGATGGTGTCACTTTATGATACTGTTCAGATTATGTTATCTTGTCTATCATCGTCATTAATTGAATTAATCATCATTCATCATCGTCATTATTGCATTATTGCTCCCTGCACCTTCCCTGAGAGTCTCTGCTTACCGCTTGAACTGCACCCTCCTGCTGCTCTCTCCGTTACTAAACTTTCCTTGTCACACACCTGCTTCTCCTCCTGCTCCTCTGCCTGGCAGTGGCCATGGCCAGCCACCTCACCTCCTTTCACCTGTTGCATCATAATGGTGGGTACTTCTGTTGCCATAGATGTTGAAGCTACTGTTGCGACCCCTGCAGCAAACACAGCTGTAATTTTTGCACAATTGACAAAGACAGTGATAGACCTCCTTCACCCACAGATGTTTGGCTGCGAGCCATTGCATCTGACACTAGACATAGAGAGGACAGAAGGGGAGGGATGAAATAAAAAATCTAAATTTAACATTAGATCAGCCCCGAGGTGTGTCAGCCTACTGAGAAAAAGCCCTTTTTGCCAGATTACCAGTCCGCTGGCCATGAGAACATTGTGTAAACACATAGAAAAGGAACTGTTTTTCTGAAAAACCCATTCCTTTAGATTGAAGGAGTTTGAATCTGGGCTTTACTTTCATCCATTTTTCAAAAAGAAGTGCCATATCTTTTTAGATTTCAAAATACCAAATGACGTCTCCACAGGGTCGAACGCATTAGGCAGGCCAGGTGCAGAATGACATTTAGTGAAGGATAAATTTGGTTCCCGGCTCTGAAAAGTTATTTTATTCATTCTCTCTCTCAGTGGGTTCTGCCACAACGCAGAGAAATACAGCAATGAGATGTATTGATTTTGAGATGGTGTTATAGCTCACCTGAGTTTTGCAAGCTGTTTGTTTCTTGCCTTGCTGCTGCCTTCTCAGAGGTGGCAGTAAAGTTGATGCAGTTTGCTGTCACCAACCTGGCAGGCTGTCAGAAATAATGGTACTCTATAATATCAGTAGTGCTGTTACTGTGCAGAAACTGGACTTCATCTTGAACATTTATAGCCAGGAGTATGCTTTTTGCAAAAGGCCATCATAAGAAGACATTACGTTCTGTTAATTTATGCAAACCTTAGCTGGAAATTTGATTTTATGGTGTACTGGGAAGCTATAGGGCATACCACGCTGACAGCCAATAAAATGTGGAGAAGAAATGAGGAAAGCCACCTTATCTGTATCCTGCAGAGCAAGACCATGGCTCTGTGAGGCTTCTCTAGAATCCTACCACCAAACATGATTACGCCTAAAAACATAGCAGCCTTGAGCATTCACTATAGTATCACTCACATCCCTTAATTAAGCATTCCTTAAGATTTAACTTTAAAAAATACTCCTGAGGGAGAATGTCCTCTCCAGGCTTGGCATTGTTAGCAGTAAGACTTCTACTTCGTGATCGGCAGCAGTTCGTGGACGTGGAGCTCTCTGGGCTGGCACAAGGCCCAAGGCCTATTAACTGCATTGAGCTCCAAAGACTTCCTCGCTGGCACAATTCTTGTCTCTCGCTTGTGTTCCCTCTGACTTTATCATCGAGGCAATTTAAAAGTACTTGAATTCTGATATAGCCTAGTAGTTTTAGATAAATTGGACAAATGGAACAGCTCTCTCATCTGTTTTATTTTCACTTCTTTCCTACTCAGTGCTGCTTTCTAAGTTTAGGTGATAAAGTTTGCTGTCCTTCCTGCTCAGAGCACATAAAAATGTTGTTCAAGGAACTTGAAACACACACATAAACATGCACACTTACTACTCACACTTTAAGGCTCTTTCAAGTACTCCATCATGCAGCATATGAAAGATGAGTTTTGTGATTTATTTTCTTACTTTCTCCGCTACACTTCATTCAACTGTATCTGTTGCTGTGAAGATACACACTGTACTTCTCAGTGCATTATGTTGTTCAACCAGCACATTACTTCAACCACATTTGCAATATCATGGAGTTTGTTATTACTTCAATCAATCAGTCAATCAATCATTATTTATATAGAGCCAGTTCATAACAGCATTATCTCAAGACACTTTACATAAAGAGCAGGTCTAGACCAAACTCTTTAATTAAGAGAGAGACCCAATTACTCGGGAATTCAAAATTAAGGATTCAAGAACGTACTATTTTCAACAGACATCTATAAAGTGTTCCCTGGTAAAAGAGGAATAGCAGGAATGCAGGCATTAGAATCACCAGTTAGCAGCGGAAGAGCATATTTTATAAATAATAATAATAATAATAATACATTTTATTTTTAGGGCGCCTTTCAAAGCTCACAAGGTCGCCGTACGGAATACAAATAAAACATTCAATATAATAGATAAAACAGGTGTAAAACAGGTATAAAAACAAGCAATAAATACAGTAGCAGTGCAAAATGAATCAAAGGGAGTACACATCTATTTATTGGTGTTGCTCAGTAATATGCCACTTTGTTTCAGGCCCTCAGCCAAATGTGTTCTCTCTCTCTCTCTCTCTGGTATCTGCATTAACTAAAGCAAAAATCGGTAACAAAGGAGATTCCCTGCATGGAGATGGAGTGAGGATATGAACAGTCTAGCTTCACTATGAGTTAAGAACTGCTCTTTCCCAGACCTTGCTGCCCTACTTACTAATTTTGGTCATATAACCTGCCCTATACTACCCTCAAACTCCACTCATTGCCACCCCGAGTACCCACCTACTACAGCCACTGTGCCAACTGGAGCCTGTGGATGCATGGATTGATGTTCTCCATCTCTTTTGTCTGCATGGCAGAGTGCATATCCTGGTCATGCCACTCTCACGCCTGTAATGGCATAGCATTAATCACCCTGTGTAGCCAGAGTCACTGGGACCTGCAGCTTCTTTTCCGGTGTATTTTTAATTTGACCATAAATCAAGGTGTGCTTTTGACAAATGACTATAATTACAGGAAAGGCCATTACTAGTATGAGTATGAGTATGCAAGTGTGTATGTGTGACCTGGTACGAGAGTGTGTAGCTGGGTGTTTCTACATACACATATCTTTGTGTATATACGTTACGTCAACCGTGGGCATGGTATTTGTTTGTAACAGGTGATAGTGTGGTTGGGGACTAAACCAAGATAAAGAAAGAAACCATGTGGGTCCCCGGTGGACTTCTGGCTTACAGCTACAGTCAAACTTATATGGGTCAGCTTGTGACTGGAGGCTGCTGGTAGATGGTAATAAGGAGGGCTGGGATGGATGGGGGGAGGGACTGATGTAAAACAGAGAGGAGTGTGAATGGAAGAGGGGAAAAGAGAGTAGAGCGTAAAACTGAAGCAGCGGCAGAATGCAAATCATCAGTGACAAAAGAAAACGCCATGAGAATTATAGACTAGAATAACTAAAGAAATAGTTACTTCATCTGAGGGCTTCTGTGGCTTTTTAATACACTATTTTCAGGGATATCATGCAGCAGAACGTATTAATCATTTAATAACATTATGATATATCCATGGCCTAATAACTTTACTGAGTTTCACTGACGATTTATTCTTATGAAAATACAGAGCGATGGCGAGTGATAATACATGCACTATGACGAGATTAATGTTCGATAAACAATGTAACACTGAATTTATCAATTCACTACAGTTGCATGATGCATCTGCAGGCCAGGGTGCTTGTCCTTAAAGACAACCTCTTTGGTCTTAACTTGGTCTTTTTTTTTTTTGTCATTGTTTCTATTCTCAGAGTCAGTCATTGACATTTGGGAACATGGGTGCATCGCTCAAAAGAAGTCTGAGGGGGCAAGAAACACAAGTGCTCAGACAATCATAGAAACTTTTTAAATTTATTTGACAGAATAATGAAAGTGAACTGTGAAATTACCATCCAGTCTTTACAGACCGAATTACTAGTTCCAATTTGATCAGCCATACTTCCCATAGTTCTGCACATACATAGTTTTCCTGTGCAAATAGATATTATAACAGTAGAGATGCGATCACTTTCGGTTTGACCTCCAAATAAAGCAGTTAGATGGTTTTGGAACATGTCTGATATTCTGAATACTTGTGTTTATTGCTCCATAAATAAATGAATAAATAAAAATAAACTACACCTAAGTTGTGATAAACCAAAAACCTGCAATAGCTTATTTTTTGGCCACTTGAGGGCAGCGAACACATCACACTGGCATTTAATCACCTTTGAGGTTCATATGGTGAACTTGTTCGCAAACAGTTTCCTAACTACATACCCAGCAGATTTGAGGCAAGAATAACAGCCTCAGATATTGAGGCAATATCAAGTCGCCTTTTAGCTCTGTTTAGCTCTTCTCTAACTCCTCGGCTGAATGCTCGTGTTTACTAGCTAGTCCCTGATAGCAGCTTCCTGCTATGGCCAAAAATGACAGTATTGAGTATTGAGCTTGTAAAAGTGAGCTTATAAGACACTAAGATGCTGTGAACTGCACAAGTGTGTAATAATTAGTGAGGATTCTGAGTTTTCCACCACTAGTGACACCTGTCATGCATACATAGTAATTCCAGTCATTGTTAATATAGAAATATTGATAAAAGCTGCTTTTTTAGAGTCATCTTCTCAGGAAAAGAAGGCATGCTTTCAACAACAACAAGGTGCCAGTGTCAGTTCATATGAGTTATATGCTGTCAATCTAACCAGTCAAAATATGGTAGGGGACTTTATTGATGCTAAAAGCTGTTTTGATCACTTAGAAATACAGTATTCAGTTTTATTTTGTATAACATTCAGATGAATATCTCACTTTTCTGTCAGCACATCTGCTACTGGCTATGAACTGGCATCTTGATCCATTGGCACCGAAACTTGCATCAGCAGCCCTCAGAGGCTGCCTGTAGAGGCTGCAATCACAGGGCATCAGGGGCACAGGGACAGTAGTGCCAAGACCCCATCTGCAATCATGGCGCAATTGGCATTTGTCTGATGTACTATCTCTCTCTCTCTCTTGCTGTCTTTTCTCTCTGTCCTCTGACTCTCCCAGTTTCTCTTTCCTTCTTACACCCCTGAAGAAGATCACTATGGCTTCCTTCCTGTACTCGTGTTGTCTCTGCATAACCTAACCTACTTTACAGGGAAGAAATGTGCACTTTTCCGATGCAAATTGCAGTACATCTGCTAGTAGGTCTAACAAACATTATTCACAGCAGTCCTGGAATGGAAATAAACTCCACATGTTTAATTCAATACAGGCTGTTCACTAAGAGGCTGTTCATCAATTAGTAACATGATGTTTTTAATTGCAGTATAGAAGGACGTTAGGGAGCAGGTTTTTGGCAAGCAGATATGAACTGTCAAGATAAATATTACATTATTCTGACCAGACGTTGGCACATCTTGTTTCTGAAAGAAAGTGATGGCCTGAAATGATCTGAGACCACAGTCAATCAGAGCAGTTTGCACCAGCTGTGAACCTGCGCAGGAACATCTTGTCAATTTGTTGCTGAAATATGTGCTTTTTAAAATTTGCTTGTATTTGTATGCCTGTATTAGTTCTGATACACAGTTGTCAGATTGTGCATATATAAAATATGTTTTAAACACACAGAATCTTAAGTACTGCACGCTAGAAGCATGTTCCAGCCATCTCTCTGGACACAGAGAGACATTTCAAACATTGTTACAGCTCTCATTTGCTTTTGATAAATATCTGCTCCCATGGCGATGGAAAAATGCATCAGTGCTTTAGCTCAGCAGAGCACTTAAGTTGAGCTTGTATTAGCTGATTTGCATCATCCATACTTCATAAACAGTGGCTACCAGCTGACTAGAAACATCCAATAATATTCGGTGGCTTTTACAACCTAACTCCTTTAACTATTTATCTGCTGATGTGCTGATGAACCCAACCTCCTCCTTACGTCTTGAAGGACGATGTAGGCTGACAGTTCTGATTTAAGTATCAGTTAACCAGATATGAGATATCATAACCGACAGTATGGGTGAACTGATTTAAGTTTTTATTTAATGTTCATAAAAGCAGAGTGTGTTCTTCCAACAGACTCCTGCTCTGATCCCTTTGAGAGCTTCTCAAAAGAGCAGAGCCTCTTTGCACTAAATTTAAACATGTAACCATTTGCATAAGATGGTGACTTCATTGGTGTGCTGTAAGTGCCTGTAACTGAACCAGCCCTTTATAGTGTTCCCTTTCAATATACTGTTCAGTATTTGTCTTTATCCATCCTTTGCTGACTGCCGTGCCGATGTGCACTAATGCAGGCTGACTAGCTCCATAAGTATTTTTAGAATCAACATCATTTGAGCTCCATTGTGGAACATATCTAATAGTGTATTAGGATGACACATTGAGTTTTTCTTTCCCTGCTTTCATATAATTCACCAACAATACCAATACCAAATAAATCAGTGGGGTCTGGAGGCTACAGACAGAAAGCCACACGACTCACTTGTCCTGACTTGTCCGCTGGGCTTCAAACACAACTGTCTGTCACATCTGTTTAGAGTTCACTGTCCTGCATGAGGATGATTCCTATTCTACACAACTTCAACCAGGGAATGATGGCATGCTAAACTATCCAGGTAGCAGGATTTGCGTGATCACTACGTTAAGATACGACCACTAAGTTCTGTGTTTGTGTCTGAACCCTCAGGGTTTAAACCCATCAGTGTAAACCCCAGGCCGGGTGTACGTAGGTGTGGCGTGAGTGAAAAGCAACTGCTTGTTCGAAAACATCAATGGCGGTTCCTAAAGAGTTTAACTCTGAAGTTGAGAGTGTTTCTGAAAGAGGAGCAAAGAACAGCACTTCTCCCTACTGGCTTCTATAAGAGTTTTACCTGTGTTATATGGTTCATTGATCTGATTAGTCGAGGTTAGACTGTGTTAGACAGTGATAGACAGATGGGTAATCCAATCAGTCGATGGAAGACTTCCCCATGGTTCTGTGTAACAAACCGTGCGGCACATCAGGTTAATAGGTAACATTAACTGCAATAGAGTATTTTTCTGTCACAGTCTTTGAATGGAAGCTCTACAACTGCATTTTTATCGTTTAAACTTTGATTAATCTGTAAACATGACTTCCCTGTAGTCTTTAAGCCTGAAGTTTTTATATTGTTTGGACCATACTAAATGTTTAAAAGAGTTTTCAGTACGTACGGATGCTATTCTGTCTCGTAAAAGTTGTTAGCTTGACTGACTGGTCTGAAGAGGTAGCGGTCCATGGGGAAACAACCGTTCTACTGACCCCTTGGAAACTGTAATTTGTGCAGCAATAGTTTTTTTTTTTATGGCACTCAGGAGATCAGTTTGGCCAGATAGAGTTAAAACAACTGGTTACTACAACGTTTATGGTGTGGAAATTTGAGAAACACTGCTGATCAGGTGTTGTTCTAAACATCAACAAGATTACATTTGTCTTTTATGATGGAAAGAGTTCTATTGAGCATAATTTGTACTGTATTCTTTTTCTCTAACCTTTACATACACTTTAAAGAATTGGGAGGTGCATTGTTTTCCGTTAGGTATTTAGTTCCAGGGGGTTTGGCAAAGTATATTACAATGAATCTCTATCACATCATGATATTTATCCCAATTAATACTATTTATATGAAAGGCTTATTTGTTTGTTTTGTAGAAATACGCTTCAGAAAGAAGTAAGAACGTCTTCCTGATTGTCAATGTCCTGTAGAAACTTTATTTGTTCGCTATAATTAAAATAGGCTAGTTAATCAGAGGACCTTGGGTTATCAATCAAATGTTATATTACTAGTTAAACTAATAGCTTTGTTAATTTTACTTTTTCTTCAAGGATGTTTTGATCCTCAATTTGATGAACTTATCGGGGGGGACACTTGTTTCATACATTCAGAAAGTGATATAATTATTATGTAGACGTTATCAAAAGAAAATCAAGCTGATTTTATTTGTATTTATTTTATCACCAGCACTAAATGTTCTCCAGCGGTATATTTACCTACATATTTAAATGGTCTGTGGTAGGTTGTGAATGTGTGTGTTTGTGTGCAAATATGCAATTTAAAAACTAGGTGTGTGTATGTGGTTGCGTGCTGCTGTTTCTTCCTGATGTTTGTAGAGGACAGCCATCAAACCAGCCACGTATTTCTCTTTATTTCATTGTCACAAACAAATCACCCACACGAGTACCTGCACCCCATTATCTTATACCTCCCTCTCCATGCATTCCTGCTGTATTTCATTTCCATGCACTACAAAAAGCATTAGTCTAATTATGAACAGCAAAGTTTTGCTGTTACGTGCTATTTTAGAATACCTGCTCCTTCATGATAAGACCACAAACATGTGCACCCAGCCAATTCCTGAATACTCCATTTTCAAAGAGAATACAGGTGTCATTCAGAATTGGAACTGCTGTCTACTTTACTTGGCATTTTCACGCTCCATCTTTGGGTCAAACCAAACCTAAAATTAACGGCTTAATAATCCCACTCAAAAGGTAAAGGCATCGTAAATGTGACATCCTTTCAAGATTTTCTGCTCGTATTGCTGTACGTGTAAACACAAGCATTGTATGGGGTGACACATATTGTCAGTTTCCTGTGTCTATCCTCAGTTACTCATCTGCAATTACAGCTGTACTCATTTGACCAGCATCAGTTTCTTGTTTTCACAGTTAACTTATCATGTTTTTGGTATAGACTCCTTCAGTTTTTCCTCGACCATCTGAATGTTTCATATTCTGGTATGAGAAAAAAATGTAAGCTTCCCCTGAAAGAATAGTCTATCAAAAAAGAGTATTCACACATTTTCCTAATATCTGTTTCTCCCTCCATCTCTGTCTGCCCTCTTTCCTCACAGTGAAAAAACAAAGTATCAAAATAATGCTCAACTAATGAATATAATTGAAATGGAAACATATATCTGAAACACTTTATGCTTTGTAGAGTGGAGCTTTGAAATTGTCCCTGGTGGTTTTATTTTGAAGTCTTCATTTGTTTCAGTTTTGCTAACAAAATCAAAAAGTCTGAAACACTATTCAGTCCAATGAGTCCAATGATTTAATGAGGGCATAACAGAAATAACAATTAAATGGAAAAAACAGTACAAAACAGCATGTTGAAATACACTGACACTGTGTGGATGCTGTTTTGCAGAGGGGCAGACCAGATAAATGGTATTAAAGAAAGTTATCTTTTTAACTCCCCACAATCCCTGACAGTGAACTTTTGACTGCACCAACAAAGGCCATACCTCAACTAGACCTTCAACCAGACATTTCAAGTGAACTGTGAACTCACTCACTAAGGAGATAATGATGGCTGCTGTCATGGAAGTGACAGAATTACTTTGTGTCAAAAGTTTTGTTCCCACCCGTATGCTACTTTCCTGTCTTTGGCTTTTGGCCCAGAGCCCAGCATGGCTCCTCTTGAGTGGCCAGGGAAAGTGCTGAGTAACTTGGTTAGAGCCTCAGGGGCTCAACCTGGGTGTTACTGCCTTCCTGAAAGCCTATCGATCTGCCTGAATGCTTGAATGCGTTGCTGGGTGCCTGTGCATTGCTGGATGTCAGCTTCTGTGTGAAATTACGTTTGCTTATGGATTTGTGTGTGTATGTGTGTGTGTGCACTTATGTGTGTTTGTATTCTTATGTGTGTCCATAGAGCAGAGTTGTTTGATTGACAGGCTTGGGTTGTGCTGCAGTTGGCAGGAAGTCTTATTTTTTTGCCTGGCTGTTAAATGGGTTGGCAAATATCCTTTCCTCTTTGGCCAGAATAGACCTTTAAAGACAGACATGAACTTATTTGCCCATATGCTACAGGTGCACCGACCCTCTAGCCGTACAGGGAAGATGTGTATATGTATATATGTATGTGTATATGTATATATATATATATATATATATATATATATATATATATATATATATATATATATACACACACACACACACACACACACACACACACACACATACACACACACACACACACACACACACACATGATCACATGTTGAATCTCAGTTAAGCTTGTGCATTCATCCTTGCAGATGCACTGGCACACTCACAGAACATGCAACAACCTTTGTTGAGGTTCTCCATTCAGACACCTAAACCTCATAAACCTGGTCCCACTGTCCACCTTAAGGCCTCCGGTATACTCATTCCAGAATCAAAGTTGGCACACTCTTGAAGACTGTGGTATACAGCAGGTTACTCCCATGTCAAGCAGTGGAGTCAGTGAAAATAATCCTGACATGGAAACCCAAAATGACACAAACTGTGGCTGTGCTTAAAGTTATAAAAGATAATTCTTCAGGAAAGAGATTATTTATAACTAATCTGATACAGTTTGTACACCAACAAACATCAGGAAACAAGGTGGCATGTTCTTGCATTTCATAAATCAACATCCTTACATAAGATAATTAACCTGATAGGTCTAAATGCAGGTTAGGTTTACCACATACTGAAAACTGCAATGACCATATGTGTTGCTACAATGCTCTTTGGGGTGCTGTGGATGTACTTGTCATCCCAGTTTTAACATCAGGAAACAATCAAATGTAAGAAAACCCCTTAAGCAAAGTGTAAAGCACTGCGGTCTGAGGACAGTCTGCCTAAAAGGCTCAAAAAGTCCAAGCAGCCCTCAAGCACTTCCACAGCCATGAGCCCACTTTCTGGGGGATACGGGATTCATGGCCACATGCCTTAATATGGAAATCACCCTTAAACTCATTTTTCAGTAGCGTATACAGTCCCAGTCAAGTTTGAATGCAGATTCAGGGAAGTGGGGCTTTCATGTAAAGGAAGCAGAACCCAAGTAGAGGTTTTATAGCTCCAGTACAATTAGAAGTCAACTAAAAGCAAAGCACTGCTGCAGTAGTCAAGTAGCGGCCACTTCTGACTCAGAGCTTCACTCCCCTGCTCCTGTAGCACCAGATGGTCAGTCAATTGCACTCATATGTTTCAAAGGATATGGGAAGACTTTTGACCTCTATAATTTATTTTGACACTGAGATGATTTTCTGACAAATAACACCTGGTGTGATTTGTTCAGATATCCATCACCGCTCTGTGGACCTAAGTTGTCTGACTGCTTTTGGCTGAGATGACTGACAGCCTCTCTGGCAGACCAGTTTGAAGTCAGCTGGTTTATTGTTCTGGCTGCCTGGTGGTGCAGATGATTGACTGACTAGATTTGCTGATATACAGTCAAGATCCTGTTGCAGTGAATATTACATCTTAATATCTGGTTCCCTAATAATGCTCTCATGCAGGGATATACAGTTACCACATAGCTCTGCAGCATATTGACCATTTGATGTGTCTTTGTGTGACTGTAGCAATGTTTCTGTGTGTCACGCTTCGATCATCTGTTGGCATCCATCCCTGCCATGGCCTTTTTTCATGAAGCGCATTGCCCTGCCGCTGACAAACAAACACAGGCTGATTGAAGTTTGTTATGGAGCTCGAAATAAACCTCACTCACTCCCCTCAGATCTTTTACTGTGGTTAACCTTGTCAAGCTAGGCTTGGGGGGGATCTCAATCGTGTAGATACGCCGATATATTTTCATTTATATTTTTACATAAAAATAGGGTAAGGATTGCAATGATGGCTTTTGAAATAGGAATTTAAATGAATTCATATTTAAGCAGGTGTAACCTTGAAACAGGCAACTTCAAAGACCAAGCCTGTAGGCCTAAACATTTCCAGCTCGCGTGCAGACAGCAGGATGTTTACTGTTGCTGTCAGTGCTATATATATATATATATGCATGTTATTTACTTTGAAAAACCTTGAACAGTATATCTTTGGGCTGACTAGCTCACTGAAATGCATGAATGAATTAATTGTTATTATTATTAAGTATATATTATTTTCTTATGTTTACCTTCTCATTTACCTTACCTACCTCTGGCAGCTTTACTCACTTAAATCATGCAAAAGAAAAGCATTTATTGACAGACGTGCAATGTGATTCCTGACAGAAGTGCAAATTCCTGTCGCTGTCACCCAGACCTACGTATGAAGTGCTGCTGTTAATAAGGAGGGTCTGATTTCGTGGGGTTTGTCTTCTGTTTGAGCTCACCGAGCGAACAGTGGAGGGGAGAGCAGTCTGTCTGTGACTTATTTTGCCTCCTGATGAACACGGGTGATAATAAACAAAAGTGCTGCATCCCGTCGGGGGAAATACACATTGCAATTACAGCAGAGAAAAGATGCTCAGAAAACCTTGTTAAAAACTAATAAGCCCAAGGTTGTTTCTTGTTTGCCTTGCTTTGTCAAGGCTGCATAATATGATCGCAAATATCCAAAAAGGAAAAAAAAAAAAAAAAAAAAACGTAGAGAAAACAGATAGATACTGTACATGGATAGATGGCTGCTCTTTCTATCAGGTGGATGAATGAATTAAACTGCAGTAAGTTAATGTTGCATGCAGTTAAAGAGCAGCAACTGTGATAATTGCCAATGTATACTGTATAAAAATTACTGAGAGCAATTTAGCATGGCCTGCCTCTGGCAGTGAAGCCACAGCATCTGAGGCAGCGCTGATTTCTGAGCTCTGCTCTGCTGTAGTGATGCAGCTGCAAATCCACCTGCGCTTCACGTGCATCACAATATCTGTCCAAAAGCAAGAAGCAGGGGAAAACAGGTAATGTGAGTATCTGTGGCTGCTGCCTACTGAGGAGAGGGATGGCATTAGAGATCTGTCCTCTATTTTGGTTCAGACTGAAATATCTCAACAACTACTGGGTGTAATGCTGTGACAGGTTGTAAAGACATTCACGGCCTCCAGAAGATGAATTGTCATGACTTGGTGATCACCGAGACCCGAGATCAGCAGCAAGTTTTTTTTTCCTTATTCTGTGAAACATTTCAGCATCTTCTGCATGAACCGTCACACAATTTTGTCCCAGAGGATGACTCACGACTTTGGCAATCCCCCGAGGTTGACACTTGAACTGAAATGTCTGAATAACAATTGGTTGGATTGCCATGCAGTTATGTACAGACATTCAAATCCCCTCAGGCAGTATACACCTCAGCTGTACCGCTGCATATATCCTAATGTTAACATTTACCTGAAATCACAAAGCGCTGTCTAAGTACATCCTCACAGAGCCGCTAGCATAGCTGTTCACTCTTAGTCTTGTTTAAATATTAAACAATGATGAGAGAATGAAGATGTGTGGCAGCCTTAGCTCAGATGAGATTTGAACACAAGAACAGTGAGTCCAACACAGAACACCGTCGGACTGTATGTGACCATTAGTCAGTTTATGTGGTGCTGACTGAGCATCAATTATGCCTGATAAGACCTCTGGTGTCAGCTTTAAATGAGACTCCAATAAAATATGAGACTAGTATTAGGTTCATTATTTTTATGGTGAGTGTGTGAGTGTGTGTGTGTGTGTGTTGCCTGGTGGCGGTGTCCTGCCATTCCTGTCCTGGTAAGGTGGACGCGCTGTAACTCAGGGTGATAACAAGGAGAGGATCGCCTCAAGTGAGAGAGAGCAGTAAGCTGGCCCTTATTATTTCACCATAATTACTCTCTCTTTCTCTCGCTCACGCTCTCATTTCTCTTCTGTCTCTTTTTCTTTTTCAAATGATTTACAGTCGCAGAAAAAAAACAAACACGAACCTCAGTCTACCCACGGAGAAACAGAAAGCAGACTAGAACAGTACAGAGCAAACTATCTCTGGCTGTTGACTGTGACAACAAGGATCAGTGCAACAAACCAAATCATCAGATCACTACCAAAGCAGCTGCTGCACTTAGCACAACACCGAACAAAACCATTTCATGTACTTGGTAAAAAATGGCGATTTTAATTCAAATGAGCCGGCTGTGGTAGCAGATAGCTTCAACTGTGCACAGTTTGTAGAATGACTTCAACTCAGCTGCTAAGCTGTTAGTGACTGATCTATTTTGTAAGTGCCAGCTTATCATAATCAGCTTTTGCACATTTCTAAGCTGGTGATTCAACACAATCTCTGAACCTCAAGTAAATAATTTCAAGAATGTCACAGCTGCACAAGTGTAACTTCTCTACTGTTATGACAGTTTTTATTGTAGCTTAAAAAAACACTAACAATAGAAATGCTTTTCTGGGGGCATAAGATGACAGTGACATTTTATAGCCCTGTTATTTGCACGAACACTCAAGGGGCACATCGTGTGTCATAATTAGCTGTTTTCTGTTAGCTGAAATACATTGTACATTGTGACAGAAAACAAATAAAAGAAAACAATGAATGTCAGATAGTAATAAGGGGCCGTGTCTCCAAAATAAGTAAACAACTTAAGCGCTCATCAAAATTTAGATATGCATATTTCACTACAAGATACATACTGTGTAAGCGCTTTTCTTTCAACAATTTGAAATGCTCTCATTTTCTTTTGAATGGATAGTCTAATCAAAGACACACTTAAAAAGCTGTTGTTCTTCACAGCTATTTTTGTGTGACACTGTCATTAACCCGTTGTCCAACAGATGGCTACATGGGCTAGAGTAACATCAGTGTCCATCTGGTTTCTGACATATAGCTTGTCCTGGATATGTTAATTAGTTTGTCAAGTCTCTGTGAGTGGTGAAGCCACCGTATCTCCTAGAAATTACTTTGACATGCTGCTTGTTTGTGTTGCCTGTTGTGTTTTATTGGCAAATGCATTTCTGCCTGGATTAGGTACCTGGCAGTTTTTGTTTGAGTGAAGGAAGTTCTGTGTGGGTGGGGGCGAGGGGTTAATGTTGCACGGGCAAGTGGGGGGTTCTCACGTGTAGGCATTGGCATCGTGGTCACAAGGTTGCAATGGCTCCAAGAGGAGCCGACATGCAGGGCTTCCACATCTCAAAAAGGTGTACAGCAGACCTGCACGTCATGCAAGCTGATTGGTTGATTCAACATCTGTCTGGAAGTTTACTCTATTTTTCCTGTTAAGTACATTTCAGCATAGTACCACCAGAGCAGAAAACTAAATTCCTCTTCAAGGCACTGAAGATCATTGCCAATCTTTTTATTGGTTTGTTTTTACTGCCACCAGGTTGAAATTGATTGCTGTTTCCTGATTCCTTCCCTTTTTTGTTTTGGTTTAATAAGCGTGACACTGCTTGCAATTGGTCATTAAAGTCACACCTGCAATGCATAAAAGACCAAGACAATTCCAACATTAACTTGCTTACATGCAGCTGCGAGATGCACAAGTCCAGCTGTGGTGATGTAAATGGTTGGACGGAGCAGAGAGGAGCAAAGCAAAAAGTAGCTAGATATTGTGCTATATTATATCAATATGTTGGAAACCAATACTCAAATTATTTGGGGATGTTTATTATCAAGTAACCATAATAATGTTTGACGTAATACTGTGTTTACTGATGCAATTATTAACCAGTAGATAGTCTAAATCAGAGGTGCCCAATACGTTGATCGCGATCGGTAGATCGCCTGACGGTAAAAAAAATAAGTTAAAAAAAGTCGCGTTTGCGACTTGATTGACGTACAGGGCGGCCTACGGGTCCCGGGAAGGGACATGCGCGGTCAAACGCGCTAGCTACTAGCTAGCCCTCCAATTTATGTCTACTAAAGAAGGGATACTCTGGGATGGGGAACAGGATAGGAAGGGATATTCTACTCCATTCAGTGCAAGTCATCAGAGTAAGGTAGTGACCATAAATGTATTGAATGTTCCAGTTACTCTGGTCACTTGTGTGGAGTAATGATGGTTACATCACTGTTTGTCACCTATGTGCATTACTGCTGTCAATTTTTAAGTGTAATACCAAGGGTTACATTAGTTGCAGTTATGCAGTGTATGCCAACATATATTGTATATATAAAGTATACTCAGTATATATAGAAGTTAATATATGTTTAGCATTTTTAATGTAGGTAGATCATTTTGACCTGGTCATTTTAAAAGTAGCTCGCGAGCCGAAAAAGTGTGGGCACCCCTGGTCTAAATAAATGCCATAGATCTATATATCTAGAAAAAAAAAAGAAACAAATAGGTCGAAAAAATGTGACGAAAAAATAAAAGAATTTAGTTACAGCTTCTAAGGCACACACCCACACAAAACTGACACCTTCACAAAATTTGAAACATGGTACTCAGGCACTGGGAGAACATGGCATCCTGAGTACTAGATGGGTTGAGAGGAGGGAAACATTTATCCAGGTAGCTAGAATGACCTTTAACAGTCCACATGGGAACTCTGTGATGCTGCCTCAGAAAATAATGATACTTTAATTGGCTTCAGTCACCAGTGCAATGCACGGTGCTATACATCAAAGCATGAACAAGGATGCTACACACACACACACACACGTTATTATTCAGGTACCACACTTACACTGACAAAACTCTGAAATTCCCCGCTGTGAGTGACATAAAACTTACTATGTAATTTGCTAACAGCACAGATTCTCCACACTTTTCCGCTTTCCATGATGATTACACTTCTGATGTGTTAAGTCAAACCATTATCTTTGTATCTGAAAATCCCAAGTCTTGTTACCACTGAATCCCAATAATGGGTCTTACACAACGCTGTGTAATAGGAAACTGTGCAGTAAAATGCAACTCAAGGCGTAAATACATTCTCAAAAGCAGCTCTCTCTCTCTAATGCAAGGTGATTATTTGACAATGGTTCTCTCCTGAGCCATTTTTATGAAGCTGAGCACACTCTGTCTGGTTAGACATGGCAGCTATCAGCTCAAACACACAGCCACCTTTGAGATTACTCCTCTGATTCCCATCTCTCCCATCATGGAGACTTGACATTTAGTTACAAGACAGAAAATTGTCTTCAAAACACCTCAAAGGAAAAACTTTAGTACCTGACAAAAATCCAATTTATGGGGCTGACAAAGAGAGCGGAGCCAATGTAAATACGCTTAGATAATTTTGGATGCCAAAATATGTTCATTATTGAGAGGTAGAAAATCAAGATTGCAGTTTTGCTCATAAATGTTTTGTTTTCATTGTTTCGATGGTCTTGTCAGAGCATCTTATCATGTTTGATCTCTGCGAAGGTAACAGACATGATGATTGTAAACAAAAGGTAAATTTATTCTTTTGAACATACAGAAAAAGTCATATTACCTCAGGGGGAATTCATGTTAAATTTCCAACTAAGACATCACTGGCAGACAGTTGTGAGTAATTGGTAAAACACAAAATGTGCAAAAAAGGGTGTAGATTGTTGGTATGCTCTGTAAATTCAATAATTAAATTAATCTAATTGTCAGTTGGCAGCCTGTTTTTTTTTTTTCTCACTAAAAGCTTAAATAAGAATTCTGAAATGGTATTTTTGGTGCCAAGAAAGCTGATGGAATAGTAACCACGGTCCTTGGTGACCAAGTTTCTCTAACATTTGCAACTCACATGCTCCACAGGAGGTTTTGGCCTGAAAGGAACTTGAATGTCAAACTTGAGGAGAAAGTTGAACCGCCCCCCTCACCCTCCTTCTCCTCTTGAGTCATCAGTGAGGGATTTCGGCGACCCTAATCCATGTTGTGCACAGTTATTTCAACCCTGAGCCAGCACTCTGAAGAAAGAGAGTGGGTGTGTGGTGGTGCTGGTGGTGAGCGGGGTAAGTTGCGTTCTGTCATTGTTGCCTCACTTCAAAGCCACCAGCTCACCACGCTCTCTTCTGAAATCCCCCCCAAACCTGACAACATTAGAATACCATCAAACACTCTCTGGCTGCCTTTGAAATGCCACTGACACTGTTTGGCGCTACAATTTGCAGGCTGTAAAGAGCGCGCCCATGTTATTGAAATAAATCTGAGGCTTGTAATGGGAATGGAAATGAACACATCTTTCATGCTTTGGCTTAGAAGTGAGAGTTGAATATTGAGATTGAGCCTTGTTTCCCTCGAGAGTAGGTTGTTGACTTTGTAGCTCTCCCTCTGTGTCCATTGAAGCTTCGCCTTTCCAGTCATTTTCTTTTTTCATTTTCCTCTCTCTTCTACTCTCTCCTGCTCTATTTTTCGCTCTGGTTTTCTATTCTTGCCCCCCTCCAGATTGCTGAAAACGATTCTGTCCTGAGGGAAGATTTTAAAATGTCTGCAGCGCGACAGATAAAAGAAGCCAGACAAAACAGTCACAAAGGTTAAATGTACTAAATGAGTGCTTTGATAGGCTTCAGTCTATTGATTTTATAGTCAGGCCATGTGAACTATGGACTTTTCCCAACTCACTTGGTTCTGGCTTGATAGGAGATACACATATGCACATCGATTAGTATATAAGTCAGCCATTGTTTCCATAAGGTAAAATGGCGGGGAAGGTGCAAGAGTGCAGTCTAAGAAATGAAATGTTACATTTACTTAATTAAGTTATGTCAAACGGTTCCACATAACTGGGTTGAATAAATGGGAAAAGGACCAGACAGTTGATAATTGCATGCAAATCTCACTAAACTGTCCTAATTAAATGCGACATCATAGAGTTATGTTGGATTTACTTAACACAAACATGTTCAATTTGCAACACAATTTGTACTTATGCTGTAGGATTGTGTTGATTGTACTCAACATAACTGACTCCTGTTGATGTGATCTGTCAATGTGAGTGAACCAGTAACACCACCTGACTGTATTAAACCACTTCTGGTCAGAAATGAGGAGGAATGAGCCAATTAAGCAAACACAACATCAAGTGATATTTATTTTTGTACAATCTACAGTAAGACTACTGATTCCCTGCCGAACAATGAGCCCACATTTATCTGCACCGTCAAGCCTCAGATCTCATTGGTTACTCAGCTCACAAGGTACAGGTTTTTAGCCACCATCAGCACATCTTAATATTCAAAAGGTTTCTTGAAGGTGATGTGTGTTCCAATTATCAATTAGACTCCCTTTTGCCAGTTATAAATGTTAGAAACTCATCAGTAAGATTACTGAATAGTAACCAGTAACTGGATCTTGCCAAACAGAGAGCCAACACTGATGTGTTGTAACTTGTTTGTGATTGTTTATGATTGATTTATAACATGCCAACAACCTAATAACGTAATTTATGAATCCTTTATAGGGAAACTATTATTGTTAAGTGGTACCTATATTTTCAAAGTATCAAGACATAAAGTATCTACATCAGCAAATGCTCACAACCGAGAAAGTGGAAACAGTCAATCTTTGTCATTTTTGGTTAAGGCTTTGCTACAACACATTAAAATCAATCAATATTCTGTCTTTGTTTTGTTCCACTACAGAAACAATCCAAAGTTGCTCAGTTTTACAGAGCAAAACGTTGAGAGATGACTGACTATTATCAAAATTGTTGAAATTGCTTGTCTTGTGCGACCAAATCAAGCTAAAAACAGATTTAAAAACAGAACTATTCAAACTGCTGAGCAAGTGCACAAGGTAACAGGAAGGAAAGTATCAAAAACAGGGTAAGACACTTCAGGACACTGATTCAGCTCAATGCATGCCATGCATTTCAATAGCTCTGTCGCATATGTTTATTTCAGAGCAATTTTATTATCCTGTAACCTCATGCTGTTATGTTGATACAAAGAAACTTACTTGGTGGTAAAAAGTACAGTTATTCAATAGTTTCACAATAAAACATCCAGGTTTTCTTTCTTGGGTGTAGACACAGGAATGAAAGCATGTTGGTGGCGGAGTCCTCCATTAAGGGCCATGTGGTAAACGTCATGTGGTCATTATTGCAAAACAACCCATGACGCAGGACTTCAATCATCCTCAATCATCTGCTCGCCGTATATCCTCCCACTTATTACACAGCTAAGCTCTACAGAAACGCTTAACTGTTTTATTGATTTTAAATATGACGTTGTGGCTTCCACTATGAGAACTGTATCCATAGCAACGGCCTGTTATACAGAAATAAGAGACCTTAGAATGCCGTAACTGGCCAATCAGAGTGGGGCATTCAACAAATGTAATAGTGTAATAGCTCGTGGTATCAGCAAGCGAGCAGGTACTTCGTCTAAAATACAACCAAAGAGCTTCTGGTGTGTCTGTGTACAGCACAGCCAAACTCACCTTTTTCAATAAGAAAAAAGTCAGTCAATAATTGGCTTTTTCCATCATGCCATGAGCAATCAGATGTCATGATGCCCTTTGGCCTATAGTTTTTCACATAGCAGCAGGGTCCAGTGAAGGTAAATGACGGCTCCGTCATATTCAAGAAATGTACTCAAGTGATACATTTTATGAAAGCTAATTTTGTGAATCAGATGCTAATTGATTGTGGTTATTACTCTTTGAGCAAATGTGCTCGTATGGCAACGATTGAAGTACCTTGTATATGTAAGGTGATGAGGATTCAGGAACTTGACATCAAGGCAGGTACCGCGTATTGGGTTTAACTTTTAACAAGCTGGTTCAGCAGAGAAAGTGCACAGCCTTTGCACTGGAAATGGGAGCTGTGCTTTATCTTCAGAGAGGCACCGCTGATCCCAAGCTGCTCTGAGGAACTTGATAAATATGGGCTCAAATCTGAACTCATTTCTTCCATAGAAAGATGGTCTCCCAGTCCCCAGTGTGAACAGAACACAAGGATGAGAGACTTCCAGATCTTGTGTGAAGTATTTCCTTCAGCTGGACATGAGCTACTACAGAGTTTTCTGTGTTATGCTAAGCTGAAAGGATCGCATCCATAATTGATGAATCATGTAGGATATTCTCTCGACAGCCCTGTTCGTGTTGCAGCAGAGTGGAGGAACATCATCTTTCTCGTGTAGATTTTTCCTTGTTTTCGCAATGATTAGACTTTGTAGTCTCCAGAAACATGTGGCTGCATTAACAATGATCATATGGAATATCCTGTATTGTACATCATGTTTCCAAACGCAGGCAAATACTGACCTCAAACAGAGTAGAAAAAGAATTAATGAAGACTTATATAAGCCACCATATGTCTGCGGCAGGCTCTTTTCTGAGGCTTAAAATTTCTCTGCACTCAAAGACACACGCTAAGAATTGTACAGCACCACGTGATTCCTGTTGCACCTGCTATGTTAATCAACACCACGTGTACACATCCACACATGCAGGCTTCCTCTGGGACCCCCACCCCCCTCCCCCTCCCCCTCCATAGGGGCAGGAAGCATTACGGGAGGCAGAGGTAAAGAGGAGGTGAGGGATGAGGGAGGAGGAGGACACGGGGATCCTGTCGCGACACCGAGGGGAGTGTGTGAGAGAGATAAAGAGAGGATGAACATGATCAGAAGGGATAAAGCCTGGTAGAGTCTTCGGCGGTATCTCCCTCAGTCAGACAAGACAAGCTCACATGTGCGCGGTCACATGCACGTTACTCTAAGGTGACACTCTCCCTCTCCTCTACCTTAAATCCTTTCTGCTCACCGAGTCCTGCAGCTGGGTGCCACTGTATTCTCTGTGGTAAATCCGAGAGTCCTGCAAATGCAAGTTAGACACATCAATAAGTCGACAATGCTTAGCATGTTATGCAATGGTCATAAATATTGCAGCAGGCTTGTGTGAGCAGAGATCACTGACTTTTATTGTAGCCTGCTGACAGAGCCTTTCACAACATCCTGCTCTTTCTTCAGGGTATCTGTTTATCTTCAGGGCATCTGTTTATATCTGAGAATTACTTGTTTTTGTGAATTGTTTGGCAACCCTTCAAGTTATTTCCTTTACAGTGCAGCGCATACCTCAGTGACTGTGCTTTCTTGACATTTCTGTTCTTTTTTTTTAATGTGTTCAGCGGGAATGCATAACATCTACCCACTCTGTGTGTCTTCCAGTCGAGTTTGACGACTGCGCGGGGAACAACGACGCGAGGTTTGAGGTGTCTGACCCCAGCTTCCACGTGGACGAAGACCTGAATCTGGTTGCTGAGCGAGATGTCCCGTACAGCAGGCCACTCCTGTTCATCCACGGGCTCAGTGCACATGCGGATGACATGGCACAGGTGGAAGTGACCGGGCTGCCGGTTCAGTCGCCGCACGCTCTCAGGGTTAGTGCAACCTGCTGCTGGTGTGTGTGTGAGTGGTGTGCATGTTTTTTTTTTTTGGTTTCATTATTCACACTTCATCAAAATTGAAAAGGTTGTGCTTCATTAAAGATTAAAAAGGTTACTGTAATGTAGTATAAGTGGACATAATGTAGCAGCGATTGAATAGCAATGCCCCTGGCTGAACAAGACGAATTACGAGCTGTGGTTTAGTTTGATATTTCGGGAAATACACTTATTTGTTTTCTTGCCAAGATGGCAAGATTGATACCACTCTCATGTCTGTACTGCCAATATGAAGCTTCAGCCAGCAGCAGGTAAGTTGAGCACAATTATAAAGAGGAAACAGCTTGCCTGGTCCTGTCTAAAGGTAACCAAGCCTGCCTACCTCTAAAACTCACTATTAATATGTTACATCTTGTTTCATTAATTCACACATAAATAATGCATAAAGAAAACACATTCCCTGGTTGCGGAGGGGTTATGTGCTGGACTATTTCTTGGCCAGAGGTAGGCTGAAGCAATTGCCTGACAAACTCCCGGTGCTGGTGTGTGGTGTCAACCAACTCAAGTTTTGCAGAGCCATGAAATAATTCAGCACATTATGCAATAATACACTTTGGTTTCTGTACTGTTTATACAAATAGGTAATTAGTGACCTTTAGGAATGCTGGTAGGTGGATTTTGTTACCCTTGGACAAAGCAACATGAGCTGTTTGCCATATTTCCAGTCTATGCGCTAAGCTAAGCTAATTGGCTGCTGACGGTAGCCATACAAAAAACTCTGGCATAGCGCTCATTAAGGAGCCAATTATTATGACCATAGCAACGCCGGCCAGACAGGCTGGCAGCAGAAATCCCCTGTACTGTGGCTGACACTCTCCCCAGAGTGTAAACATAACCTATTGTGTGCATAGATGTCAAAAGTAAGTGGTTCATATAACTGCTATGTGGTTATGTTGATGTTTAGGAAGTCGTTTGTGTTGGGTTAACTATTAAGTTAATTGTGCTATTAGCTACGGTTAAATGTTAGTGACCAAGCTGTATGGAAGTGTAGGAAGTATAGGTGCTTCACAACGCGGGCACCATAATAATGTAGGAGATATAGGCCTCTCACTGGGGCACCAAAATGATGTAGCAGGTTGACTACCATTTAATTAATTAATTAAAAGCTCTCGTATCAATAGGGGCACCACCCGTCATTGGACGGGTAATTCAACTTATTATTTTATTAGCACAGATGGCTTCAGGTCTATAACCTTAAGAATTAAACATTAAACAGTCTCAGTTCTAAATGTGTAAGTTCTCAGTGGCATTGATCCTCTTAGACCTTGTTATGAAGAAATATCCAGGCAGCGAAGTGGCGATTAACCCCTTACTGCCTGAATTTATTTACAATCATATAAAAAAATGTATTATTTGTGTTTTTGCATTCAAGCAGATGCTAAATGAAGTGGAGATTGTTCATTTGAATATAGCATAGCATAGACTAGTACAATATAATAATAGTATAATATAATATATATGTATATACGCATAGGATATATATATATATATATATATATATATATATATATATATATATATATATATATATAGAATATGCATCAAGACCGGAAGAGGTTTGAGGCGAATTTGCGACAACAGGCAACAAGGGGTTAATACACCTTTTTATTAATAAGTGCTAAATATCAACATAAAACACTAATGACTATAAAGGCGGATGAGACAGAAATGACACTAGACAGACAACAATCAAGACAGAAGACTAACATTGCTGATAAACCTTTGGATTAGTGATAGTGAAATGAAACTGAATACTGATTGTACCGGAGGACGAGGGGAACCCGTCTGACTTTAAGAACGTTGTAGTTAGAACCACAGAGGATCCACTGACTACTCTCCCTGCAGATTTAGATAGATCTCAGAGCTACACTGACACCAACTTGTGAAGTAGCACCAGCTGTTATACATGTGAAGTGGGCCCTTGGTCCAGCAGCGATGCATCCAGCGGTGGTCCGCAGTCACACAGGCAGGGTCAGCTGTCAGCGTCCCTGGCAGGTTTCCAGGGGAGGAGGAGAGAGAGGAGCTCTCTCTGGAGGCTGAGACAGGAGGCTGGAGGGCCTTGGCGATGTCGGCTCAGTTCACTCGGCACCGTGGTTCAGGAACTTGAAGGTTCTGGTGGATCAGGATGTGCTGGTTCTTGGCGGTGGCGTCTGTCGGTCCGTTCGGACTACAGGACAGCCAGTGGCGTTCAGCTCTTAATAGGCAGGGTGCTGGATCTGGATCTGATGTTGGCCTCAGCTTCAAAACTCATTTAAAGCTCGCTAAGAAAAAGTTGTCGCTGGTCACACGCAACAGTTCAGAGTTATCAAAAACGAGAGTTGCTATCAAAAGTACTTGGTTCTGGCTGGTGTTTCAGGCGGTATTTAAGAGGACTTTAAGAAAACTCCGTTACACTTTCAGTCATAGTGATCAGCTATAACTTCAGAAGGAACGGTCTACAAAAGTTTAACTTGAAGGTAGCAGGCACAAAGATTATAAGTAGCAAAGTAAAACTTAAAAATAAAATAAAAACGGCAAAGCAGAAAAGAAGGGGGCTAAGCAATGACAGAAGGGGAGACAGAGGTTTTATCCTCTGCATCTTAGCAGCGTGTTCTCCTCTGACAGAGGAACGCCTGTGTCATCACTAAAAAGTTTAGACGTACTAAATTAGATTTCTGTTTCATATTCATTATGTTCCAAATCCATTTTCATTCCTAACATTGCATGGTATCCAGAATCAAGATATTTCATTTCCAATACATATATTCATTAAGTCTTTACCAAATAACTTCCTAAATGGCATGACACACAATGACCTAATCTTTAACATTCTCAAGTTTGCATTAACTTCCATTACTCTAATTATCACATGACACAGATTAAACAGACCTGGATTGAATATACTGTTGGTTAGTTTCTAATTTATTAGACACAGATTATTAATTATATGGACTTCCTGAGTCTTCTCACTCATTGGTGAATTGCAGTGTTATCACAGGATTTGAAGCAGCATCCTCAAAAGTTGTAATTGGTTAGTTGGTCATCCTTGGATATTCATGAACATGTGGGTTACACCATTAGACAAAAGAACACATTAATTAGCATTAATTGATCTGTGGGCACTTTGGACAGTTTCTTTAACCACATTTAAACTTAGAGCAGAAATGGAAGAGTGTTCATACAGACTTCCCTCATTCCTCTCCCTGATCAGTCTGGCCTGGGCCTCAGGGGTCCACGAGTGAGAGAGAGACCACGGGGTCGCTCGGACTACAGGATTCTTCCGTCCTAATCACTGGTTCATAGAGAGTTCAGAACTTATATGTTGATAGAAGCTCTTTGTTCATTTTTGTGGCAGTCACTGTGAGGCCTTTTAAACAACACCTACCCAGAGGCAAGCTTTGGGTTCCATCACTTCATCATTGTCACTTATCAGTCTTTTTAGCGTTCATCACGCCATCATCTGGAACTCTCATACAATGGCTTCCTGTTTTGGATAAGTCAGTTCATGGTTAATTCACAGCCAGTACACTGTTAAAGCACGGGTTTGTGGCAATCGCCCCCCCTTTTCCTCTGTCACAGGACAGTCCAGGAGGTCATAGGGCAAGTGAGGCAGCCACACTACTGGTTCGACGGGCTACAGAAGTTGCTAGTCCACCTCGTTACACCCAGTATTTTGATGAGAATTGAAATTTCACCTACTCTTTATAAATGAGAGTTAATTGCCTTACCTTTTGTGCTAATTCAGTTATTACTCGGGTTGAATGTCTTGTTTACCCTATTAGTAATTAGGATTAGTCTTCACCCAATAAAACACTCACACTACTACTGTCACATCACGTATGAGACTGCTTAAACCTTCAACAAAGTTTTGTAAACCCACATACAGTCTCCATAACCTGAACCCCATATTAATGAAAACACTCTAAGCCAGGTAAAACCTGCAGCACAGTAGCTTCACATGTTGTGCACAGACATGAGAGTTGCACATTCTTCTCATCTACTGTCTCATCTAAGAAGGCAGGTAAATATATTTCTCAAAATACCAAACTATTCCTTTAAATGGAAGGCTTGCTTTGAGATGTAAACACAGGCACGGCATTTCAACTACAAAGCACAGATACATTAGTGATCTTAATTGCGAATTAAATACATTAGAAACCAAATCCATCAAATGTCCAGAGACATCTGTTGTCAGTCATATTCGTGCATATGTTGATGAATTCTAATCGCTCATAAATGTGAGGCACACTCATACGACCTTAATTATCATCAATTAACATAATTACACCACCTCAGAAACGCATGTTTGGCAGTTGGGAAACACCCACATCCATAATCTTTGAAACCAAATGGACTTTTAAAGAAAGTGAAACATGACTTATTCAGGTAAATCGCTGTGTTGTTTAAAGAAAAATAGCCCCCTATTTTAAAACAAGCAGAGGCATTACAGCCTCAGTAAAAGATGACTGATGGATGGGGAGCACAGAGGAAATGATTGATGTTATATCCGCCAAGACAACAATATAACAAGTTAAAAGAAAGGGTTTGGATTTACTAAAGAGGAACGTGTGAAAGCTGCTGGAGGAAGCCAAGAGAACAGCTGCTGCTGTGCTCTGCCAAACCTACGAACATATCGTTGTCCTCACCAGAGATGTGTCAGTTTTCTAGCACTGTTGTAGGTGGCAACAACAACTAAACTTCGCACTAAATCTGTGAAGGCAGATGGATTTACAGTTTGATGACATACAATCTAGATTATTGATCCAGGTTGGGGACATTTAAAAATGTGTAGTCCTTGAAAAGGCTCTTGGGATGGCCAGCAGAAAGTCCACTGTGAGTTTCTCATATGGTTTACACATGCTCTGAGTCAGCCCGGTGCAATCTTTCTTTGAATATAAGAATAAATCGGAACCACTTGGAACTTACTCAAATGTGCATATATTTCCCTTTTCCCATGTTTTTAATCATTATTCATGCTTGAGGTCACATAGAGGGGAAGAGGAAGCACTTTTCTACAATGGAATGCAAACAGCTGTAATGTTTATGCACAAGAGTTTGGTGTAAGAAGAATTACACTGCCTTGTTCCAATTATGTGGAAATTTGGCCAGCAAGCCTGCACCCCAACACTGAGATTTGTTCCACTGCAAATGTGTCCTTTTGTTTGTGAAATCTACAGACATTTCTGTGGCCAGCATATTGACTGCCTTATAAAGCTCCGTGCACCTGAATAAACACCTTTGTCCCTCATTCATACCCTCCATATACCTCAGTTCCCCCTCTGTTTAGTCCAAACACCACTAAGTTGATTAGGAAAAGTTTCCAGGGACTGCATGTACAGTGCTCTCAGAGATCATCTGTCTTCCTGCTGCAGTGCCCAGAGTCCTGCTGCTACCACTCCTCCACCCCTGAGCCTAATGAATGTCTCCATCCCTTTCGGCACGATGTGGCTCTCATTTGTTTGTGCCTCTCACCATCCCTTATTTGGTTAGCCAGTCCATGGGTGTTACCTTGGCAAGTCATTGAGGGTAAAAGTGAATTAGTCTTTTCTCAAGTTATGTGTGGAAAGTGAAGTTTCTGAATGTGTGTGTGTTTGCTTTCCACGAGACACTTTGTTTGTCGATGACTTTTACATGTCATTTAATTTTGCAGTGCATTTATTGTTAGTAGGAGAATAGGACTTATCATGCAAGAGGCCTGACTGTAGGCCAGCACACAGCATCGGTTCAAACTGAAATATCTCTACATCTAAATACATTTCCTCAAAACTTTGTGTAGACATTCATGGTCCCCAGGACATAACCTCTGATGACTTTTATTATGACTTTTACTCTGGAGCTACCACGAGGTTAACATTTTTGGTTTTAAGTGAAATGTCTCAACAACTATTAAAAGCACTGCCATAATATTTGGTAGACACATTCATGTTTGCTGTAGGATGAACCGAAATGACTTTGGTGATCTGTAAGTTGTGCTCAGTGCTAATATGCCAAACAAGCTTGTCAGCATACTGATGCCAGCATTTAGCTCACAGCACTGCCAAGCCTAAGTAGGGCCTCAACGAGCCGCTAGCGTGGCTGTTCACGCTTGGTCATTGTTGTATATTGGTCATTGTTGCAGTGTATAGTTATGCGTAATTGGAAATAATTCCTATATATTCAGTCAGCTATGAAGCATGCAGAGATGTAGTCACATGATGACATGGGGACATTGTGGTTTATTACAGCTCGGTTCTTGTTTCTATGTTTATTGTATTAACTGAAGTGACTGAGTTCTGGGAACATGGTCACATTGCTGCAGTAGTCTGGAAGACTAAAAACAAAATTCACTGTTGTTATTGCCCAAACTACAAAATTAAGACTGTAGAGGTTGTATTTAACCTGAATCTGCTTTTTTCAAGGGAAGGCATGTCAGTAGGTGGATTTCGCTGTTGGACAACAAATCCATTGATAGTTGGAACATGAACCACATTATCATCACAGTTTTCACCATTTTGTCTTTTACGTTTTGTCGTTCCTTAAATCCCCGCAGTAAGATGCCATCTAGCTGATCAGGGAAGCTTGATAACTCAGATTAAGTGCTTTAATGTTCATGTCTGTCCATTTTAAAGTACATTTACTTAACTGTTTAAAAAAAAGTCTTAAAGTCCATGAATTACGCAAGTTGTAGAGAGAAGAACAAAAATGGAGAAAAGATTTAGAAGAAAAGGAGCCGGTCACAGAGAAAGATATCTTAAAGCTAATAGAAGCAATAGAAGCATATGAGAGCCTGTAGTGAGGCACAGTGGTTAAAAGCTTTCATTATTTCACTATCAATTTATCTGCTGAAGCTCCTCAAGCTGTGAGAATCATACAGTATCTTCAGAAAAACCTATTGTCCCTTTCTCTGTCTGTGTCCTGCAGTCCTCCATCAAACTGGAGTTCAGACTGGCAGCAGCTTCTCGAGAATCTGTAACTAACTCAGGGCGTTTTTGACAGCTTGCTTCAATAAGCCAGGGGTTTTACTTGTGGAATGACAACACTGACTGCACTGGGATGCTGAGCTTTAAATCTCCAATCCTTAATAGTACTTACGATTGTCAGGTTGTCTTGATGCCTCTTACCTTGTTTTCAATTATTCTATCACAGAGTAGCTTTCTTTTTGAAATTGTGTTTTGGTAAGGAAATCTCATTTTTATGCTCCTGTCAAAGTTAGATTTTGTATTTGCCCAAACCTCCCTTTGTTTCCTCTCTAATGCAGAACGGAAACATTCCATGGTGAATTTATTGGCATAACTAATGGTATCGTGGCAGACAATATTGGCTGGCGATAATTGATAAGTGCTGTGAGCGAAGGTGGAGAGAATCAGCTTTTAATTCCTCTGCACAAGCTGTTAGTTTGCTTTAACACAGGCCTGGAGGGAGAGAGGCGGCTGATGAATGATTCCTATTATGAGCAAAACTCAGAATTCAAAGAGTAATTTATTCTCCCCTTTTTTTTGCAACCGATCAATATGTGAATTAATGGAAGAATGCATTTCAATTTAACAAATGCATGCTTCAAGATATGGACTTTTTTGTGTGCATTATTCTGTGTTGTTTTGGTTATGCTGTGCAGAACGACAGTTATACAGAACATTTGCTTACCTTCAGGGGGCATTTACAGTCCCCATTCAAATGTAACAACTGATAAGGGGCAAAATAATCTGAGTCCAAAAGCCTATTTATTTTGCTTTTGTTATGTTTCATCCATTTTCACGCACTGAATGAAATGTAATATTGCATCCTGAGCAAAATCCTCATCTTGGAATGGCAAATAGATTTTCCCTAACCGAGCTTTCAATGTTCAGTAAGGCTTTCCGGGGATGACTAAGATGTGACATCTTGCAACCGCAGCACAACATCTCGCATTATACAACACAACACAAATAATCTTCCTCTCTCTGTCTCCATCCCACTCACGCTATCTCTACTTAGCTTGTTCTGTAGCTGTCATTTGTTAATTCTGTTTACTGCCTTTGTCTATTGTCTGTCTTTTTTTTTTTTTACACTGGTTCCTCCTTGCCCTCCATCTTTCACTGAAGTGGTTTAATATATCTGCTAACTTACACATTTTTTTTGTTATGTTTATGCGTGGGAGTGAGTACTGGAGAGGAAACCAAAAGGCTTAACGTCATGGTAATTTACAAGAGAAGCAAAACAAACCTCCACCTTTAAATTATTGATGTGCATAATTCAAAAAAAAGCTGTGCTAATTATAAAAACGTCTTGTCTCACATCGGGTGAAATAGTAAAATAACATGAAGCGTATGAAAAGCTATTTTGGCAATGAAGAGGAGAGCGAATATATTGGTATTAAAGCTTTGAGCATCTGAACTGCATTTTGACAAGACACTCTGCTTAATTGTGTTTTGATTATCATGCCTGAAAAGCATAATCAAGAAGCTCATCATTTTTCAATGGGTGCTAATTTTTTTGGATAGCTAAAGCATCGTTTTCAGGCCCAGCTGATGAATTAGTGCCCTCAATCCCTGTCTTATCTCAGGAGCTCTTTAAGGATGAAAACTCAGAGCTAAACCATGTTCATTTCAGCCTTTAACAGCGTCTTGCTTAGGGTGGTCAGGCTCCAATTTGGCTTAAAGGTCACGCATATAAGCAGTATTGTTAACACTTTGGAATAAATCCTAAAATTAGGTGACAACTGAAGTAGAAAAGCTAAAATTAGATTATGAAAGCGATGCCTCTTAGATTTAGTTAAAAGCCTCCCTTCTGGGTGCTGTACCAGCTGCAGATGAGACAGAAGTCTGACTGTGACGGAAGTCAAGGGAAACATGGATCATCACATGGATGACTTTTTCAGGTCAGCAGAGGATAACAAAGGCATTATTTCAGAAATTGGTTTCAAGAAAAAGACGCAGGAAGCTAATACGGTATTCCTGTGGGGTGAAAACGAGTATGGTTTCTAAATACAGATTAAATGCCTCCTCTACAATGCAAGGGGCTGATTAAGAAAGCACGGTGGTTTTGATGACCGCCAATTTAGGGAGTCAGCATATGATTATTTATCACACATTAAGATGCCAGAAAGCGTCCACATTAGCGGAAGAAAGTTTCACCTTTGGCAGTTATAGGAGCTTTACAGTGCTCGTCCCCTCTTGCTGTCTAGTTCCATTCCCACTGCTAACTTTAGCATCAACAACAGCATCAGCACTGATAGCGGAACATAATTCCCGCAACACTCCCGAGGTGCCATTAGTTGCCATGCAACTAGTAGCGTTCTTTAAGATGTCAATCCTGACCTGACAGATGCTTGCTTGGGGTGGGTAGTAGCTGAGTACTGTATTATAAAGCAGGCTGTCAAAGTATCAAAATGGACCACATGAAAGGCGCACATTATATCTTTATATAATGCGTGCCTTTCATGTCCTGTTTAGGGACTGCATAAAATGTTTCTGAGGGTCGGTATTGGCCTGCGGGCCGCACTTTGAGAATCACTGCTCTAACACATTAACCATGTAATATGAAGGCACTTTATAGGACTTAACATTTATTGTGCTAAAAGTTTATGAAAGTTTATGAAATGAGGTTAATTTTGAAACAGTTATCAGTCAGTCAGTGGACACCCTGCAACACTGTGTGCAGGTAATACCGTACACACACATACAACCACTAATTAATCAGGTAACTGAATATTTGAAATAAACTTTAGTCATCAGTGTCTCGCTATATACCGCTTGACTAAAAGGAAAAGTGTTTATGCTGCCTCGATTATACTTCTATACACAGTGTGAAACATTGTGCTCTCAACACCCACACTGAGGGCTGCGATTTCAGATGAGTGTGGATGAGTGCTTTGCCCGCTCGCGCTGAGGGACTAAGGGAGCTAAGAACTGACTAATTGCCTGACCTGGCTGCATATCCAAGAGTTTATTCCACATTAAATAACTGTACATCCCTGTCACCGCTGTCCGATGGTGGCCTTGATATTATCCATTTCTCACCAGGTCTCCAACACATTGTCAGAAATGAGTAATGACACTTCTCAATATAGCATTGAGAGTGAAAATGGCAGAATAGACAAGGACGTGACTTTACTGCCACAGTAACTCTGCACTCAGGTGACAATGACGGAGGCTCTTTGGCTCCCTTACACACACACACACACACACACAGCCATATATGCATACTGTAGTACAGAAGGCATGTAAACACTGTAAACGTATAGGCAGCCACTATTTGCCCCCTCTTTCTTACTTCTGAATGATCATGTATATCAAAATCTTCTCAACAAGACTTTTTGCTTTTCATGACGCTTTCAGCTCAGCACGCTAAGATGCTTTAATGATCATCTGAGAGTCAGCGGCAGAGAGAGTGTGAAGCTAATGTGTTAAGGCTGAATTAGAGTTGATGGCGCAGCAGTAATTTATGAAGAGGACACATTAAAGATTTGTGGCTTCCTTTTCTTACGGTGTCACCAAGCAGTAAGAACACCATTTGTCACACATGCAGCCTGCAACAGGGAGGGTTATCTTTTCCAGAATGCCCCGTGGAGAGCCATCCTCAAAGCGCAGGACAGACGCCTGCATCCAGCTGAACACGCTTGTCAGTGCCTCTACCGCCCTGATCCACCTGCAGAACTTTGATGGGTTTTAAAGCGCCATCACTCTCTTTCCATATCCACTGTATCTCAGCTCAGTGAGGATGTGGATTTGACAGCATGATCTGTCTTAGCCTCAACCCCTGTCACCAGTGCCCACATCCAGACACTAAAATTACCTCATGGTGCCTGTTTGCCTCCCAGCTCTTTTCCCCTTCCTTTACAAATATCACACAGCTGAGACCTGTGCATGATGGGATTGATGCTGTCATCCATGGGCTTCAGACAAGGGCCGGATTTTTACGGGCAGCTCTTAAAAGTCCATCAAGTCACTTGTGAAGCAGTCACTTGTATATACACACACCAGTGACTGTGCTCTTAGGATACAAAATAGGTCATATAATCTCTCACAGTTTTGCGCACTGTTTAACTGCTTCAGGTCCAGTTTTAGATTTGTCTTTGACATTTGGAAGGTCATCCCCCAGTGGGTTTGATAACAGTGGCCATTTCAGAGGCTGCTCGGTGTGTCTTTGGTTTGTTCTGGTCGGGTTGTGTTTATGATTGCTGTTTCATTGTGTTCTCTCTGACCTTTGTGGCTTGGATCGGTCGAGGAGTGAGGCGCTTAGTGGTGTGAGTGTTTGGCATTGCCCTCTCTGTCGGAGTTTCGGCACTGTGCTGTAAACAAATGGCTCAGTTTTCCCCTCTTACCTGTTCTCTTTCTGTCATTCTGACAGGGGTGAGAGTGGTGCCAGCGTCCTTGTCAGCCAAAAACAGCAGTGTGAACAGTAAACACGGAAACAGTCTCCTGCATACACATACACACACAGCCACATCCATGTACAGTGCACATTGTCCATAAAGTGTTGTGAAGTAGGCTATAAAAGATGAAGGACAAAAGAGACTATTTGCATTGCAAATGAAACCACAAGAACCCCAGATTGGTATTTTCCCTTTCATATTGAGACTGTGTTGTCATTTTAATCAGGACTCAGCAACGGGGCTTGTTACTGTGTTTCTTTCACTGTCGTTTTTCTGTCATTTAAGCAGCGACTGCGTTTGTGTAGACAAAGAACTGTGGTTGCATGGGGTTGATCAAATTAGTGTTATGAGGGTTCAGTGTTAAAATCTAGTTTAATTCACATCTAGTCGTCCCTTTTTGTAGTAAAAACATAATTTTTTTTCATTTTATTTGTTATAGATTCTGAAAATATTTGTGTCTTTGTACTTAACAGAATTTTAGGCTCAGTGATTCATGGTTTTCTGGCCAACATGCATCTAGGGAGTCATATATCTCAAGGTTTTAATGTAGCTAGCGTCTACTTTTGACTGAAAGAATCAGATATTTTCTTTACCTGTTGTACTGATTTATTTGGGAGAGTGCCGCGTCAATCCAAGCTGTGGAAGTGCTCCAACTGTGAATCGGATAATGTCATCTCGAAAAAGACATACAATATAAATATCTCTATTTTGCGCACCATCATTTTCTAAAAGGAGAGCATCGGATGCATAATTCACAGTGCAGATATTCATGCTTTAGCAGAAAAAAAAAGCAAATTAATATCAGCTGGACTTTAACCAGCTGATTAATACCGCTAAACCAGTCCCACATAATATAGCGCTCTTGTTCTGTGTAACCTTGTGGTATCAGTGCAGAGTTCTCTCCCGAGACTGTAAACCAGAGAAACAATATTCTTACTATTAAATTGTTTTATTTGAGCACATGCAATACAAGAAAAGCAACAGGGGCTTAACGCTGATGAAGCATATAATCAACCCTTAGCGTCTCCCACTGTAGGTAATTCTTACTTTTAATTGTGTGTTTACATTAAAATTCTTCTGCCATAATAATCAGAGGTTATAGTAATAGTATATTATTTTCCACGTATACCTCATGCTTGCCATTTCAGAGGCACTCTTAAGAAAGTGATGCTTCATGAACATTATGAACATCCCTGTAGCTTTTATGCTGAAAAGGTGAATCTTATAGACCTGTTCTGGTATTGTACTTGTGTTGCCTTCTTTTGGGGAGGGGGTGGCACTTTAGCTCTCCCAGAAAATGGCTTTCCCTCCGACCCAACCTCTTATTACTTTGGGAGATCAGAATGCGTCACTGAACACTGCTGCACTGGCTTGAGGCTTTTATTGTCTGTCCGGGTGGTCTTGAAAGACCTAAACAGAAGGCAAAGAAACAGAGAGAATGTCAATTAGTTCTTTATTTAAATGTATGTTTAATCATTTTAATTGAAATAAATTGCATCAGATAATTTGGACCCTGAAGGCTTATCAGCATACCGCACATACAGAAGTCTGTTTCAATATAATATTTTATTTTATCAATTATGATACATAGATGCACCAAAAAAAGAATATGCATGGCTTGTGGACATATTTGTTGGGGTCTGGCAGCGCATTTGGCTGTGTGTCTGTATTTATTGCCTCTCCTCGGCTTGTGTCCAGGTGTACAGACAATCAGCAGACTGTCCTCCCCTGTAGGTCATCACCTCCTTGTTAGTAGCCAGAACCAGCTTCCTGCTCATAGTGTCAGTGACAGGCATTATTTTCATCAACAACCGAGCAGAAGGGCCCTATGTCAGTGATTTCAACGTGAGGAAGAGCAGGAAAAATCGCTCACTATATTATACAGTAACAACCACAACCTTGTTTACAACAGCAGGAGGGTGGAAGATGAAATTACATTATGCTATTGTGTTCTCAAGAGCAAAAATAACATTTCAAATTGGATCTTTCTGCATGAACAATGCACTTGCTTTGCCAAAACCTTGTCGTCTCTCATTTCTTCATTTTTACTCTCTCATCTTGTCTGTGTTGCTCGTGCTTAAGTGATTTTTTTTTTCCTCCTTCTCTCTCTCCTGTCCTCATTTAACACGAGCCGAATAAAGAATTAAAGAATGTAAATTAAATTGCAGCAAAAGCAGCACCGATAGTTATTCATTTTTTGCCCAGAGAGTATCCTCTCCTCTCCCCTCTTTTCCTCTCCCCTCTTCTCTTCTCCTCTCCAAACATGTAAAACATATGGTGCTGCTTGCCAGATGCAGCCTCTTCATTCCTCACACACTGCCATCAAAAGTGAGAGTCACTCCAACAGTAGCTTGTTTAAACATTTTTTAGCAAAATTTCAAAATGCATACTTTGACTGCTTGATTTGTGTGGGTTTATGCATCATTGATGTAGTTTAGGTTAATTACTAACAAAATGCTAAAATGTAGCTCTACACAAGGTACGGTTGGTGTAAGGATCAATAAAGGACGTCACCACATGGGGGAACGTATCACAACGTGACTAGGCAAGGCATAAAATGTTATGGATTGTTACTTCAAGGTTTAAAAATGTAAATATAGTTTCTCTTTTTTATCTTTCAGGATATCCTGGGTCTTGGTCAGACGGAACCACACAGATCTAAGAGATCCCTGCTGGTCCCTCCTATGATTATAACTGAGAACCAGAGAGCTCCCTTCCCCAGGATCATTGGCAGGGTAAGAAACATCACCGTGCTATCATAAACTCCGGCGGGCTTGGTTTCCAAACAGCATCCAAATCTCCCTCAGGAACTATTTCATAACAATGAAAAAAAAAAAATTGAGCCAGCTGTTTTGAAATGCTCACGCTGGAGAGAATATTGGCCAAAGTGCAGGGCTGATTCAATATGTGCATTATTTAAAGCTTTGGAAAATGTTATTTTTATGTTGTGTGACAGTTCCTTTTTTTAATGAATTTTCACCCTAATCTGATTTGGCCCAAACCAGAGAGGGGTATGGTCTGCTCCCAAATATATGCAACTCCATAGATGATTTATGGGTAAATATAGCGATGGGGAATGTAGCTATACAGAGGAATCTAAGAATGGGAAAAGAGAGGTGGTGGCTCCGTGATTAGGATTTCACATCAAATCACCGACAAGCATCAAACGGGCCCCTAAAGTCATTTCCTTCCACTGTTAGAGGACCAAATGTTTTGCCTTCACTGAATAAGTCTTTATTTCATTGGTTGAGCATGAACAAAGATGGTTTGCATTGACCGCTTTATAGAAATAGTAATATACTTCCATTATAGGAAGCAGTTCTTTTCTTTATCCATATCCCATCATGTGTGGGTGGGATTTCAGTTGAGCTTATCTCTTTGACGCCATGGCATTATCATGATCACGTACAAACTTGCTCAGGGCTACCATTAAACAAGTTAGCTTAAACCTAAACATACCTCAATGTTTATATCAGACTATGAAAGTATGTGTTTACTTTAGTTCCAACAACCGTATCAATAGCAATAAAGTTATGAAAATCTGTCTAACCACTATCACTGTCACCAAAATCAACCAACCAACCAACCATCCAGTCTTTAATCATATAGCACAAGACATACAGCAAATGTAACATAAGGTTTTGAACACAAAGAGTTAGAAAAGAATACAAAGTAAAATAAAGAAAGTGCCTTGATTCTTCTGGGCTTCCTTATGTACTGCAGATGCACGCACAGTCTAAGCTTTTCCAAATAAGCGCAGCTTTCATTAGCTGCATCGATGGAATACACCCCAGATTATGAGATTAATCCTGGTTTTGATCATGTTTGGGATATGGTGCATGGAACACAGAGAAATAACCTTTAATTGGGACCCCAGATCATTATTGAACCACAAAGATGCTGCAATTGGGCTCTAAATATTTTGGGAACCTGTTGTCCTTTGGGTTGTCTGCAGTCTACTCAGTGGTTTGACTGAATAGGTTTAAGATGTCTAAACTGTCAGTCCCAAGTATGTTGTTGTTCTGTGATGTTGCTGATCATAGACTTAACCTCACCTCCTATTTTGAAGTTTTAAGAATAGATAAACAACACGCCTGTTAATTCCAGCTCATTACAGGCATTAATGTGCACTTGACACTAAATCAGGAAGCTGTACCTGTTTAAATCCGTGCTGTTTTCTTTTATCAATGGCTGGTGATTTCTTATATTCTTATTTTACTGTTGCTCAGAGGGTTCTTTGCCTCTTAATATCCTGCCAGTTTTCAGTCTGGTTGAGCTACTGTACATCATTTTGTTCTCCATACACAAAAAAAAAATACTTTTTTTGCAAACCCTCCATACAAAATAACATCGATTTGTAAACAGCGCTCTATTTGAAAGGCCATACATAAATATATAGTAGTCCTCTCAGCCATCTGACTTTACCGAATCTGGTGTTCTACTCTTACATGAATCCCACACCCTCACAGTACTGGAAGGCCTAGCTGAATATTTTTACAGTTTCAAGAGATCCTCTTTGAGATTCATCCAGCACCAGAACAAAGCAGATAGTGTTATTAGGGTGGATGTAATTAGCGACAATTCTCTAATGGTTTTGCTTGCTGAAAAGAGTAGTCTTTGCTGTGTTGTTTTCGTCAATAATTTCTTAAGCTACAAAAAACAGTGCACAGTTTGTGCCTCTAAAGATCACTTGATGATGGAGTGCAGACCCTTTGAGGTCACTACATATTGGAGTGTTTTGTTTTTTGCCTTGATGTTTCGGCACTATTTTACCGAGATGACTAAAACATAGTGAAAGCTTCCATTACTGGCCATTTACTAAAGGACAAGAGGCTTTTTATTGGTTGCAAATAGTCAGAAATTTGACATTTCTGCTGCTTGTCTTGGTTTGTTTTTCACTTATTTAATGCCAGTTATTTGTATTTAGAATGCAGCAATGTAGACTTCAATGTCACATGCATGATTTACCTGATATCATTCAATATTATGTAATGTACTTTCCTCTTAGCTATTATAGGTCTTTGGCAGTGAACCAATCTGAAGAAATTAATACTTCACAGTCACCTACTGTATGAGAAATTTTAGGTAAACCACTCTGTTGTTCAAAACATGTATAATAACAATCAACATTCGAGGTTTCTTATTATTTTTTTAATTTAATGACAAGTAACTCATGCAACACTAAAAAACAGTGGCAGTGAGCATTCATTAATGTTAAACACACAAACTGTGTGCATGTGTGCATCAAATGAGGTACGAGTTGTCTGTAGACACTAGCTTTACATAAGGTGTCACTGTGTATATATGATTCGGATGTATAAGAACAGGAACTGACTGCCAACCTTACTTCTGCATGGCGGATAGCTCACATGAACGGCTGCGACTGGCACGTGTGTCAGTCCACACAGACAGTGTGGGGACTTAGAGAGAGAGAGAGAGCACATTGGAAATATACTGCCCTTCCCCCAATATTGTTATCATTTTCGACAAATAATCAAAACGTGCACTGAATTTCAAGCCATGTGTTATTAAATGGCCAAAGAACTGTTACAGGGCTTTTACTTTGAAAGGGAAGCAGGAAGAGTTTATTCATAAAATATATAGATTTATTTTTTTCCATGCATGGGACATATTCTAAAAATATGCACAATGAAACTATTAAGTGTGCTGCTAGTGTGCTGTCAAGAGTTTCACTGTTTTTTTCTGTTGTGAATCACAAGAAATAGGCGAGACTCTCTTTAGACGAGCCGCGGCCGAGCCACGAGCTGCCGGTTTGGACCAATTGTGACCAGTAATATCGCGCTTTTCCAAATGTTTTAGCTGCTTTACTACCACACAGGACAGCAGCACCAAAAAAAAAATGTAAAAGGTAATCTAAATGTACCGCTTTCTAAAATGTACATAATAAACGAGCTCTCATAGATCACACTCTTCTTTTATAGGAATGCTTTTTAAATCTGGAAGCAAGAACGTTGACTGAGACTCTGAGCGTCATGCTGAACACAATTTGAACAGATTTCCATATTTTATTCTCAGCTCAAACATCTTCAGGAAGGTAATTACAAATGACAAAAAGCACAGGCATATGTTTCCTGAGGCACTGCATCAGGTGGTTGGCTTTCATGAAGTCTTGGTTTTCATTTCTTCACAAGAAAATGTGCACTAGGTCAAAAAATATTACTTTTATTTAGGAATGTTCATTTTCAGTTATTTTTGATTAGATTGAATGTTATTTTACCATTGAACTGAAATGCCAATATTTCTTGAAACCTGAAAAAAATCAGTTTTGCCTTTGTCATTCCTTTCTAAGCAAGTCTAAGTTGACATGCTCATACAGTTATATGTTAATAATGTGCCATGTATTCTTGGAGGCGATAGATGATGAAACATGTATGTCACACATGCACAACAATGCTTCATTAATATTTGAGATTGTGAAAACTCAGGCGCTCCAAATACACTTTGACTCATTACAGTAAATCCCGGAACAGTTTCTGATAATATTGGGTCAAGCACTCAAAATCTGTACGATCTTATTTTACGTGAGGACTTTATCGCAGCTTTATTTGACACCTGCTACATTACCATTTTTTATTTGTCAGCTTTTTATCTCCTTATATGACCCTTTATGTGTCTTGCACCCTTTTATGGAGCCTAAAAAAGCATTAGAAATTTTAAATCTTTTCTTTTAAATCAATATCCAATTTATTGTGTCCAATAAACAGCAGAATTAGTTAGGCCAGATTAAATTTAAAATGTTTGTATTCAGAATTTGTTAGGCACCCCATATTTAAAGACCGTGTTAGCAAAAGCCCCCAAGGTAGACAGACTTCTGACTCAGTTTACCTCATGAAAGTCTGATGAAGGAAAATGTAATTATGGCAGTCTATAGTACCACTGCAATCGAATTCTTTGCCATTCTGAAGTTTTATCAGCCCTGCTGAGTCTATAGCATGTTGAAAACTGTGACATCATTGCACCCTTAATCTCAGTGTAAATCTCAGGTGGGTATTTTTGTAGATATTGTTATCAGAAGAGTTTTAGACCAGGGCCATTTCCTGCCTAACACATTCTCCAAAGGATTTGTACATTGCTTTGTCACTGATGAGGGATTTTACTTGTCCAGCTCAATTGTGGAAGTCCAAAGATCATGTGGCACATCCCATTTTTTGTATGGCAGATTATGAGATGATTGTGATGATTGTATGGACATTCTGTTGTTTTAGCAAATGGTCAACCAAGGACCATACATTTTAGACCCTGTGTAAGGCTATACCTCTATCTCTCCCGCATGGTATGAAGCTTGATGTATCTCTACGTGTCAGGCAGTGTTGTCCTAGATGAGACTGGGCACTAAGAGATCAACCACATCTCTTTGTGCTTGCAGAGAGTAACATAAAAGGAGATCCCATACTGAGCCCTGCACATAATAGATATAGATACATAATAGTACCCTGGAGAGCACGCTCACAACAGAGCCTGGGCCTCATACCAGCACTGTACTCCATATGGTCCCTGTGAAGCAGCTGAAGATACCGGGTTTGTAGTTAAGGGCGGTAGAGTTAGTGCGTGTGAATGTGTCAAACCATCAGGTGATATTTTTGGGGGACAACCGTAGTCCACATGGGGATTGTGCAAATTCCTCCCTGGTGAAAAGTGGGGAGATAACGAAGCGGTACGAGAGTCAGCAGATAAGTTTGGTCTATAGGGAACACAAATTATTTCTACAGTATGCTCTGGAGCCGCTGCGGATTGAGCTGTAGCGTCAGCTAACAAGTATAGCAACTGCGGTTCTTTTTACACATTTATGTGAGGGATTGGACACATGGTGAATACATGACATGTATTATTTTCTCTCTCTCGCTCCCTTAACAGTCACCTTCTTTTCCCCAATTCCTCTTCCCTCCATTTCCCAGTCGCACATTCCATCCATCCTCCTCTCATCACCGTATCCCTCCATCCTTCTCGCCGGCCCCCACAGTCAGCTTTGCATGAGAAGACAGGCTAATGTGGGCTATTTTACCCAATAGAAGCTATATGTCGGAGACTTGGCGAAATTGATTTTCCACACCAATAGCTTTCCTCTTCTTACGCAACCTACCACCTCCATATGGCAGCCATTCATTTTTTATGCTCCCTCCTTCTCTCCGGGAGATAAGCAGTAGGAAGCAAGGGAGAGGTGAGATTGCAAAGGCTACGGTTTGACATGTATGACTGTGCTCGTGCACGCACATGTGAGTGTGCGCATGTGCGTGCTGGAGATGTGAATGTGGGTTGGCTGTCAGCCAGGCTCACAGGGGAAGGGTAAGAACCTTGTTGTTTATGTCACACCTCCCGCTAGCTGTGGAATTGTTTTGATACAGAGGTCTCTCCCCTGCCCTCCCTTGGGGACCCATAAACAGCTCACAACAACTCACATAGCAGCCGGAGCATGCAATGAAAGTGATATGCCTAAATGTTTCTCTTAGCACACGCCACTTCAGTCACTGCTGATAGGACCCTTTTTTTGACTGCTCAAGTATTCCGGAAGATAAATCAATCATCGCTCAAGTAGTTAAAATGTTTATTCTTGAATTACTTTTCCTCATGTCTGAGCTTATGAGTGAGTCAAGCGTAATTCTCAAGGGGATATAGGAGACTGGGTAGCCTCCGTTTTCAAGGAAGGATAACGTGTCCTCTGAAGCACTGTACCATTCAGTGATTCTATGTAACCAGTGTGACCATGCATGCATTAAGACTGCACGTTTCCCTCACGGTCTGCCTGTACCACGATACCTGTACCATGCAAGTAGACCACATTCATTCCAATAAGTGCTGCTGGCTGGGCTCATGTGCCACATGAAATCACATGAAAATAACACGAAATGACAATTCGATTGTTGCTGGACCTAATGGATACGATTCTGATGATACTGAGGGTAATTCACAGGTGTTTGTGATGCTTCATTCATAACTCATCTTACAGCCGTTCCTTTTGTATTGACTGTACTCATTATCAAAGAAAATACCATCTTGTCACCAGTGCTTGAATAAGAACTTATTTACCTGCATTCATGTTGGAAGTGAGTTAGCTGATTAGTTATGTTCCCTGAGCTGTGCACAGTAATGGAGTGTAGGAGGTAAGACTGAAAATGACAAAGTGCTGCATATTTTACAAAACACGTCGACAAAACTAAATGGAATTGTCATATTTGTGGAAAGTTTAGGATTTGGCATGTTTTTTTTGTTTTTTTTTAATACTGACATTTAATATTGTTGTCTGGCATCTGTTTGATTGTCTAATGACAGGTCATCATCTGGCTCCAATTCTGAATAGTTTTCATTTCATCACATGGAGATTTCAAATTGCAATTCCTCTAATGTCAGGAAAACCAGGAATTCTATTAAATCTTGTGGCAGGCCAATCACAGGTGATGACCAAACCCTGATGGTTTGACAGACAGCTGCCAGCCTCCCTTTATGTGATGAATATGTTTGTGTTTCTTGACATGTTTTATTTAGACTAGCTGCAGGCGCACAGCACAAGTTAGACTGCAACTGAAAGTGACATTATATGTATGAAGGATACTGTGAACTATTCAAATTTTAAATAAACGACAAACTTACATAACCTGAGCCAAGCCCAGCACCCTGCAAGCTGTAGCTGTAAGGTCCAAATATTTAAATTATGTAAAAGTGTGTAAGAGATGCAGGTTAGATTATTTTGAAACTATTTTGAGTTTGGGCCGTAACTGCAAAACAGGCCTAACAC
Organism: Pempheris klunzingeri; assembly: GCF_042242105.1. Classification (NCBI taxonomy): domain Eukaryota; kingdom Metazoa; phylum Chordata; class Actinopteri; order Acropomatiformes; family Pempheridae; genus Pempheris; species Pempheris klunzingeri. The sequence goes on along the minus strand of NC_092016.1, from coordinate 21,432,255 downwards.
AAAGCTGTTTTCATGGTCTTATTGGATTCTGACTTACAGCCAGTAACTGAAATTCACTTAAACAAAGAAGCAAAACACACACACACACACACACACACACACACACACACACAGCCCCATGAAATAACAAATGAACATCTCAGATGTATCAGCATAAAATCTGAAGCCCTTAAATCTGTAAAGCCATCTTAACTTTCCGTGCTGCACAGGAGGTGTCAGTTATTCACCCTGTGTTTATGATTCCTTACCTCAGGGTTCAGCTCGCAAATCAACACAACGTGTCTGAGTTGACATGACAGCTCCAATAAAGTACTGTTGGTGAGAGGAATGGGGGCCTGCTTTGGCTGTAGCCCCAACTAATATAGTAAGGAGAATAGACATGTCTGGCACCTTGGTTCTATTGTTTCAGTGCTGAGTGCATCCTGATTTGTTCTGCCTGTCAGTCTTGCTACCCTCTACCTGGTGTCTGTCAGCTGTTAGATGTTTCTTCCTTCATTTCTCCGTTTCTCTCTTTTTATTTTCCCCACCACTCTCCATCTATCTTTGTCTCATTTTGTTGCTCCAACTCTCACCAAAACAGCTAGTCAATACCAGGAATCTGAGCTTCCAAGCAGGAAGTGAGCAAGTTGTGTTGTGAAATGTTACACCATTAGAAATCAGGCAGCCTGCAGGCTCATCATTTAGTCTAATTGGTTCTCTTAATTGTCTTAGGAAGACCAGAATGTTCCTGCCTTTTTCTCCCCGTCTGTCTCTCAGCATGTTAATCATGCCCATTTGTGGCGGATGTTCGCCAGCGGTGAGTTAAAACCGTCTGACGCAGATTCCACTTCAGGCCTGGACCCACAGACAGATCAAGCAGATGTGAAATCCATTTTGATGAGAGGGGCTTAAAAAATGAGCACAAGCAATGAAAACAGATTTGTTGGGTGTGAACTGCCCAAGAGATGCTGTCCTTCTGTGAGTTTAAGTAAGACTGGGTGATTGCTCACGTTGCTGCCTGGCAGCTCTGGCCCGTTTTTAACTTAAAAAGTCTTTGATGCAATATGTATTCACATTCCTTAAAGTACGGCATTTCTCAAAGTTTTGAAAACTGCCTTGAAAGAATGACTAACAAATATGAAGAGACAAGAATGAAGTTAAATTGTGTGAATTTAAACTTCTTGTCAAAAGCAGAATCTCCCACTGCAGCAGCGCCTGTTGACCTTCTGAACACAGTCTTGACGCTTAATTACACTCCTGTCAGCAGGGTCCCTCTTCAGTGTTGCCCCTCTCCGACTTGTTGTGATTGGCTCAGGACACAGTGGCTGATGGGAAATGATTACCGGATGCCTGGCTAACCAATCAAAGCCAGTTTATTAGCACCATTGCTTTCCCTTTGTCCTGTGTCGAGGACTCGGTTGGTTGTGCCCGTCCATGTCTTCACCAGGCCTTTCCACCTCGCCTCATCCCTGTCATTAGTGGGCTGGAGTGGCAGGACAATCAGGCAGAGCACTGGTCCCAGCCTGGCATGCTTGTGCACACACACACACACACACACACACACACACACACACACACACACACACACACACACACACACACACACACACACACACACACACACACACTGTACACACATTCATGTACACTCTCGGGTCTCGTGCACAATAATGCACTCACATTCACAGGCACAATCAGTCCATCACTTCAGTGCCTCCTCCCTCTCTCTCTCTCTCTCTCTCTCCCTCTCTCTACCTCTTTCTCTCACACACACACACACACACACTAGGCCTGGCCTGGTCCCAGGAGTCTTTTCATGGCCAGTGATTGTCATTCGCAGCTGGCTGTATGACCTTGATAGGGATAACAGAAGCACCACTGAGGGATGCTACTGCATACTCTCACACACTCTCACACACTCTCACACACACACACACACACACACACACTGGAGTTGAAACCCTTCCTCATTCTCTCTCAGAAAACACAAGGACATGGGGTGTGTGTGTGTGTGTGTGTGTGTGTGTGTGTGTACACAGAATTTGCATGATAATGATTCAGCCTGATGATGTTTTCTTTGGACCAACTTACACTTTCTTTGGCACACTGCTTGGCACAGCAGATTTTTCTCTAGACATGCATACGCACACACATAAAACACAACTTTACAAGTTACATGAGTTTCCTCAGAAGATGCCCGTGTGTGCACATATTTGTACATACCTGTGTTGCCTTTCCACAGGTTTTTGTTTGTTGCCCTTCTCACACCTGACAAGAACACAGGCAGCAGGAGGTCTTATCAAGGTTAAGTCAACACACATAAACATACACACCCAGGTGCTGACCCGTTGTTTTGGTGCTCATTTTCTTTGTGCACCCCGAGGTGTTTGGTGTTGCGGAGCTGCACCACACCTCCTGTCATCCTCCCGCAGTATCATGAGCCCCACAGTCTTTCATGTCTGCTCGGCTGGTAATGAGAGCTGATAGAAAGAGGTGAGATTCTCCCATCAGTCCTCCCACACGCACAGAGGGAGACAGACTCAGTGGAGACAAAGCCACTGGGTGCACGTTTCTTTGCCAGCATGCGTGCAAGTCATAGTGTGTGTGTGTGTGTGTGTGTGTGGCGCAGACTATCACACTCCTCCCCCACTGAGACATCTCCTAATCACACTAAACTTCTCCTGACACTTCAGTTACTCTGCAGCTGAAGTTACTGTGTCTTTATTAGCGATCTCTCCCTCTCTGACACACTCTACTTCCTTCTCTCTCACTTTCCCTCTCGTTTGACATCCTAACCCCCCCCCCCCCCATCCTCCCTGTCCCGTGTTGTTTTTCCTCCACACCTCTCCACCCCCCACTTGCTTCTATCTAAGTTTGACGCAGAGCCATCTGTGAATCCAACTAATGTTGCACCTCATTCTTTTTCTGGTTTTCTTCATCTGACCCACTTTGTCACTGCTTGTCCCACCGTGGTTACAGCTCAGACATATCTCTGTCCTGAATGATAGTTTTTGCACCTGTGTGAGCGTGAGTGTGTGTGAGTGTGTGTGAGTGTGTGTGAGTGTGTGTGAGTGTGTGTGAGTGTGTGTGAGTGTGTGTGTGTGTGTGTGTGTGTGTCTGCGCGCACATAGGTTGATTAAACATATCAGTGTTTATGTCCACACCATGATATAAAGATGACAAGAGCACAGACTTATTGTGCTGTATGAATAGGGGTTTCTAACACAGTTCATAGTACGAGAAAGTACCCTTGATATCACTGCTGTTGAAACAAAATTCTTCCAGATTAGAAAAGAAAAGAACAAGGCTTAGAAAGATGGAGAGGAGTGGTAGAAGTGTAAAAGGGGAAGAGGAAAGATAAGGCAAGATCACAAGACATAAAAAATCTTTAGTATATGGGTGTCATCCAAAAATAACTGACATTTCGTGCTCTCATCATTTGGTATGACAAACAACAAGAGCAGAGGGAGGGAACACGAGCGGATACAGTACAGAAAAGTGGAAAATGATGAGTGGAGAATGAAATATGGATGCTTAGCGGTAGAGCATAGATGGACATATAAAAAAAACGTAACAAGCGGGGCCCGGGCATGAGAGGGGGAAAAATGAAAAAGATGAAGCAGGACATCGAGATTAATGGCAGAGAGCTTTGGAGAGGCTATAAGGGCTCGGGTTTCGTCTGGCATAGGCCTGTAACACTGTGGTCTCATCTCCCATGCTCTTTCAAGTGGGAAGTAGAAAGGCCTTCATTTTAGCTGCCATCCCATAGAAGCGCGTTCTCATTAAAGGTGACTTTGTGGCACCCCTCGGATCATGAGGCGCAGTGCAGAGGGGACCATTTAGGTCCTTGCCTCCCAGTGACAACGCTGCGGCCCAGAAGGATGTCATAGTGGTGACATCCCTGCGTGTGCTCTTATGGGTGCAGCATGTGCGGGTGTAGTATTTAGACAGTGGCACATTGTTCAGATAGTGGCTATGCACTCCAGCGCTGTGGACTGATGGAAGCATCATAATGAGGCTAGTGCTAAGTTTAAGCTTTAATTTGAGGATGTTCACATCCAGTTGGAGGAACAGTACAAGAACATCAAAACCCTTTCAGCTGGCAGTGAGCACTTTAACCCATGGCAACCCTGTAAACTTAGATAAGAAAATCTTATACTACTGTCATGTCTGTGCAGCATATATGTAACTGAAGCCAGTAAACAGTTAGCGTAGCTTGGCATAAAGAATGCAAAGAGTTGGAAACAGCCTGCCTGGCTCTGTTCAGTACAGTGGTCCAGCACATAACCTCTGTAAATCTCTTTTTTTGTAAGAATTATTCTAGCAGATTTTCTTACCTTTGTGTGAAGCCAGACTAGTTGTTTTTTCTTTTTTTTTTTTTATGTTCCTTTCCAGTCTTTATGCCACACTAAGCTATCTAGCTTCTGGCTTCAACCACATGTTTACTGTACATACATAAGAGCCTTCTCTCGACAAGAGAGTCACACAGACTACTACTTCAAAGAATATTCACTGTGTTCTCCTGAACCATTTAATCATCGTATCACTTTGCAGAGTGTTTAGTTGGACCTGTCAGCGGAGGTCTCTCACAGCAGAAATCTTGACATGTCCTACCAGGAAAAGGACAGGTGTGTTTAATAATATTAACGATGGCTGCACTCCACTCAGGCTCAGGCTGGCTCAGAGGAATATCTCACTGGGACACTCAATGGAACAAAGCCATCTTTAATGTTATTAATTCCACGTGTGCAGCTCCTGCCATGACAGGCCTAAAATATCTGCTGTGAAAGGTGTGTATGCTGTGAATACCTGTATGAAGGCATCGTGTTATGAAGTAGAAAACTCGGCAAAGTTTGTCTGCAAATTAACTGCCCTGAACTCAGGATCTCCAAAGATCTACCAGGTCTGTGGCTCCTGTTGCTGTTTTCGCTGTGCTATGTTAATCTAACATGCTGTGTTCTCTGTGTGTTCCTTTTTTTGTTTTTTCCAACCTGCCCATTCCTGTTGCTGGGGTTTCTGTGGATGCTGCTGGCTATGGCAGTCTCATGTGAGTATATCTATCCAAAAACTCCCCAGGTCAGATCACTCCTGTCTGAGAGAATAGGATTGTTAGCCAGCTAACTTCTCCTCAAAAAACATCACTACTGTATGAGGCCATTTCATATTGTGTGACTCTAAATCTTCCTCACAGGCCCAACAAAGAAAAGGATAATCTACATAACATTCACACTTAATTATTAAGGAATGGCATTTTATATTTATTTAACTGCTCTACTTTTCTTATCTAAAATGAATCCTACCATGCATGAAAAAATGGTCACAGCAGGGCTCCGATGCTCAGGGAGATGATGCTAACTTTCGTATTTTACATGAGCTGAATTTGCCAACTGATGAAATCAAATCAAAGTCTTGTCTGATATGAATTTTTAATTGGAAGCTATCAGGGATTTGCATCACCATTCAAGGCGCAGTAAGATCCTTTTACTCAAATGTGTATCAACAGATTCCAATAAAAAGTGATTTCAGTAGACTCTGCTTCAAAAAAATAGAAGCAGTGATTCACAAATTGTTTGCTTCAGGAAATAGGCTGACTCAGACTTAAATGGGAAAAGCTTACAATTGTTTGAGTTGTTGATGCCTGTGTGTGTGTTTGTTTGTGTGTGTGTCTGCAGGTGATTTCAACAGAGAAGTCAGGGAACCATATCTTCCGACTGAAAGGCCCCGGTGCTGACCAGGATCCCAAAGGTCTCTTCACCATTGACATAGACACAGGAGACGTGTCAGTCAGCCGCTCACTGGACCGAGAGGCCATTGACTCCTACCAGGTCAGTGTGTGTGGGTGTGTGGGTGTGTGGGTGCCTTGTCTTAGATCTTGTGCTTATTGTCTTTGTGTGTATGTTCTCTTCTCCCGTTTCTAGCCACCTGGGCACTCTTTCTCTCCCTGATTCCTCGACACATTTATATCGTCAGCTTGTCAGTTTCAAGGTTCTTGTAGCTCACTTTCTAATTTCTTTTCTGATTATTTTCTTTTCAAACATGTTGAAACTCATGTTATTCATGGCAATCTGGAGTTCAAACATAATTTCCTTTGATCAATCTCTCTCCAATTTAGCCAGTATGTCCAGCATACTGGCAACATTGGGAAAAAAAAACTGAACAATGAACAACTGAACAAAGTTAGTTGGTAACCCAACAATACTACAATATTGGCAGTGTTATTTGGGAATGGATAGTCTTCATATTTTGTCAAGGCTGAATTGATTCTATCAGTTAGAAGTTGGTGTTTTCCGCTGTGATAAAAGAACATAAGAGCCTGTTTGAGGTGCCTCCTGGGCTTGGTGCCCTTGGGGTTGCCCGCCTGACGAAACCATTTCCCCTACAGAACAGAAAGGGAGAGAGGGGCAGAGAAAATCTACTTTTTAAGTAAGTCAATTGATCTTATCCTGTTTTTTGAAACCAGGCGCGAGTGCGGGTGTTCAGCTGGATGCAAGCTGTTGATAAGCTTACTGGGTTTTGTTAAAACTCGGAAATAATTCACTCTGTAAATACAAACAGATGTGAAAGGAGAGCAGGCTGGAGAGAAACGGAGAGGAAGGCAGAGAAGAATAAACACATATTTACCAAATTTCTTTTGTCTTTCACCGCTCGGTTGTCATTGCTTACAATTACATGCATGATGTAACCAGGACATTGGCATTCAGTAGTCGCAGTCCAAGTCAAGTTGTTTACAAGCACCTTTGACACCCAGTAAGTACACATCCCTGTATCCGATGAATAATATGGTTAACGGAGAGAATGGGCTCTTAGAAAAACATAGAACACAACGTCAGCTGCGGCCTTTCTTTATAGATGAATGATATGTTAATCAGAATATGGAAATAAATGGTTGGCCAGTAATAGAGGCAGTATTTCTTACTGCCTGCCCATCCACACCCCTTAAACTGTGAAGAAGTGGGTTTAAACAGGTGCTGGAAAGCAAATGCAACCAAGGAAAAGGTACCACATAAAATTTTAGATTTCACCACATGCAGAAGTGGTGCAGATGAGTCTTCAGAGCGATAAGCCTACTCCTCATGTAAAGGGTTTGGAGGCTGGCATCTTTTTTTTTTTTCTAAGCTGTCAAAAACCAAAACACAAGAGCAAAAGTGTGAAGAATGGGTTAAAGTGCGTTTGTCTGCTCGAACTAGCTCACCACCTCCTGTAGTAGCTGAGCATTAGTCCCAAGGCCAAGAAGCACATCATTAACTATCTATATTAGTTTGTGTGATTACAGGTTTATTAAAAAGTTTTCCACTAGCACCTTTCCGGTCCTGGATGCTTGGCCTAAATTAGTGGCCTTGTCTCGCTCATTTTTGGATTTGTGAAAACTTTCACCACAGCAACCCCAGAACACATGATGCCAGACAGCATTACTTCTGCTAAGCACATCAGTTAGACTTTTTCTTTAATGTTAAGAGAAAACATACTGTTAAACAAAGATAACAAACAAGTTGCTTATAACACTAGGATCCTCTAGCTCTACACGACAATATTAAAAGAAATGCTGTCTTGTTAACATTAGTGCCCTGCCGACTTCATGGAGCGTCAGCTGGTGAGAATGATGACTGGCCGGGACGTGCAGCTTTAGTTTCAGTCATTTAGCTCAATATCATGTATGTAACCATTGAGTGCAAACTTAAGACCCCTTTTCCAAGGTTCTGCTGGAACAAGAGAGAAGATGTTTAAAGGTCAGCAGACAACTCATTGAGCTAAAGTTATCTCATCTAACTAAAAAAAAAAAAATTGCCAGTTGTCATTTAGCAGATAGATAGATAGATAGATAGCTGAATTAAAAAGCACTGGCTAGAAATGGAAAAACCTTTAACAAGGGAGGTGAAAGAGGTTATACTATTAAAGGCAGTGCACACCTACACAGGAGTGTATGAATTAGAATCAATTAGGTATAAATGGTCTGACAGTAACAAGTGGAACAAAGGTCACAGGTGAGTAAAGGAGATCAAAAGATCTAATCAGGCAGTATAAGGGAAAGTCTGTGTTAACTATGGTCTGTAGCTGCTTTAAAGACAGTCGGGTCATGCAAATTAGCCTTCTAGTCACTGCTGATATCGTTATAAATCGCATGATTCCTTCAATGTCCATCAAGAGGAACGTTCAGGAATAAAGAACCTTTTTATACTTTTACAATAGATATTTTCTGAATTCAGTTATTTCAACTAGGATGTAAATTGTGTGCCTCTTTCCAACAGTTTTCTTAATTCCCACTGTATTAACATTGCTACTATAATTTACAAAACAAAGATTATAGACACACAACCGTGCTTATCTTATAGTTTCTAATGTCCTCATAGTGTAGTGACATCCCAGAAAATAAAGGTTTTGCGTTCTTCTTGGCTATAACAAACAAAAGCTGCTACATAAAACTTTGGGGAAGAAGACAAAGAGAGAATTACAAAAGAGGACAGCGAAGGAGAGTGAAAAGCAGAAACTGAGGGTCTGGGGATAAAGATTTTTCTATGTGCAGCATGGAAAAGTTTAGCTCGGGATATTTAATGACACATCGATTGAGCTGAATCAAATGTGAAGAGTGAGACCGTGAGGGGAAAAAAAAGAAGAAAAAGGGCAGCAGAAGCATTAAGTAAGGAAAACCGAGAAAACCAACTCAGTATGAAAACACTAGTTATTAATTACCTTTTCTTCCAAGATGTCGGATTGTTGCTGATTTATCACGATACAGGAGCTCATCACCTGAAAGCCAAATTTATCCAAACATAACATATATACACATGTGACAAGCAAGTCTATCACAAGATAAGGATGATTTATTAGGACAGCTAGCTCCAGATTTTACAGCACACTACCTGCCAGTGGCTGCTGATTCACCTCAGAATCCCTTATCTTCCTTTACTTATTTCCACAACGTCAAGGCTTCTGAACCAATATTAACCCTCATCTATGAGTGATTTGTTTCTCTCCCATTTGGCTTCTTTGCTGTCTCGGATGCTGCTTTATTTTTACAGAGCAGATTGTGTTGGAGTCTGTCATTTATTTGAATCCACTATTTCAGAAAATGGCCCTCCAGTACCGCTGTTGATCGCTGTTGATTTCAATATGCGACTCTAAAGTGCAACAATGATTGAAAATGCATCACTCCACGTGTGTCAGCTCTGGTTTGAACAGACAGGCACCGAAACAGACTTTATTGAAGCTGTCAGTCAGAGCGGTACGAGTAAGAGTGAAGAGATTTAATATATTCAATTTAACTAAGGACAATCCACCACACAGATAACTCAGAATTACATTAAGTTGATTAGAATAAGTCTAGATTTCGGTTTCAGCCTTAACCACTCCAAATACATTTGCGGTGATTATATATCTGCAATTGAAAGTCTGCTTTCCAAAAAACCTCTCTGAGTTAGTTTTCCATCATATTCTCACCATAAAAGCTCCGAGATTTAATTGGAGGTTTCAGTCAATGGCTTAATAGCTCCATCATAGTGAAAAACCTTGACCAGTCTAATATGCCATTGTTTCAACGGCCTGGTGTAAATTAGCTTCCAACACCAATCACACCACCACTAATGAGCATCATTATTTCCAGCCTGATAGTTGTAATCCATGTAGGCAAACTGGTATGCCTCCGTGTGCACATGCTGCACATGTTCATATACACTTGTAATGTCGTACACGAAGGCCCCACATGCTCTCATGGCTGTTCTTTCTCCCTATCTCGCCCTGTCCTCATCCAGGCCCGCCTTATATCGTGCTCTCCCCTTTTATCATAAGGAGATAGTAAGTCTGTCCCAGTCATAACTCAGAACAAGGGTCTCCTATCAAATGCAGTGTCGCCTTTTTTATCGATGGTCCAACGCTGTGCACCAGAATAAAGACTGTATCACTTATATGGTGCCCAGTGGTCCTCGCAGGCTGCCCCAGTCACATTCATTAAGGGTGTCTCCTTTCCCACTGTAGCTAATGGCGTGTGCGGGGATGAAACATGAAATATTCAGTGATGGATTAAAATCGCCATTACTCTTAGGGCATTTTACAGTGAAACGCAGAGCACAGGGTCTATATAGCAAAGTCTTTTAAACATGTTAGATGTTTCTTTGAAAGCTGCCACAATCAATATTTCATCATCTGACTGTGCAATTCCTCTCACTTCTATGGAGCATATTAGTGCCTTCCAACAAATTGTTTCGGTTTTCTGGGCACAACTTTAATGATTTGGACTCATTGGTCACAGATACAAACATGTGAGATGATCATGATATGAATTTCCAATCCATGATCTTTTTGAGGTAACATTTGAAGGAAAATGTCAGTAAATGTCAAGTCTATTAATCCATCAAGAGACATGATAGAGCACCATCATGTTTCCTCTAGAGCCACTTCTTAAAGATATACGGTGAATGTTGTTTTGGATGTAGATTACATCTTTCTCTTCTCAGTGTGTGGCTCCTCGTGTTCAGGGTCTGTTCAGTCGCTTGCTACCCTGGCAGACTCTCCTGGCTTGCCTACCTCTCCATATTTTTAAGGTGGCGACGCCTTAAATGTCTCAATAGCAATGCATCACTGCTCTGTTGTACAGACAGCCAAGGTTGTGTTGAGCAGACTCTCCACTTCCTTCCACTCCCCTCCTCCCTTCTCCTCCCTATTTTACTGTATGATGATGATTGATTGATATTGGCAAAGAAATGCTTCACCCTCCCCACAAGGTCAGCGTATATCAAAATAATATTGCCACCGGCTTTAAAAAAATGAAATCAATAAAGTTGACCGGCTTGGTATCAAGTTTTGGAGGGTCAGCTTGAAATATATGGATGCAGTCACTGTTGCAAGTAAAGGCACAAACTAAGCAAAACTTGGCCAACACGTTTGAGAAAAACCACGGTGTAACTTCAGCATGACAACAGCGAAGGGGTCAGCTCAAGACGGATGGAAACTGGAAATTCTAAACAGGCTATTACGGGAACTACAAGCAAGGCAAACAAACAAACAAACATTTGCTGTGAAAGAACAAACAGACACAGCGATCAGCTGGGCCACATGTTCACAACGATTTAATGTCAAACATTATTTTCTTATTAAGCTCAATTAGGGTGAAAATGAATGTTAATGAGTTGGAAAATGGAGAGGAAGGGAGAGGGGTGTGGGGAGGAGTACAGGGCTTATCACTGCGATTACGACAAGCTTGGGTCGGGTCGAGAGTGACGGGGTAGAACTCTAATTGGCTCAGAACAGAGGAAGGATAGAACGTGAAGTGATAAATAACAGTCTTGTTTACACAGGTAGAGGGATAACCCCGAGTAATGCAGGTCATCACAACAATAAGTGCGGTTAATCCTTTGTACGTGCTCAGCTCCGAGATGCTGAGATTTTAGGTCGATAAAGTATACAGCTGCAAATAGTCCCGTGGACATTATTTTCAGGTTAGTAAGCGCTTGATTGTCAGAATAGTCAGCTATACTGATAAAAGGAGCGTGGTTGCGGTCGAATTATCAGAATTACTAATCTGACACACTGGTTTGTTCTTGGACACAACACAGTTTTACTTGAAATGAGACTTTTGAAAATGGTTGGTTAGGGTTTTGGTTAACCTTCTCTTGGTTGTGTGCCTCACTTGGCCTTGCATCACAGCAGAGGGAAGCAACCACCCTTGTGATGTCCTTTGACAGCAGATCTAAAAGGCACCATACTCGGCTCCCTATATTCTGTCTGTCAAGCCACAGTACACGTTGACAAAGGAAGGGCTCCCTAAAAAAAGCACATATGGACCTATCTCAACTCTGCAAAGGCCAAGCTGCGAATTGACAGCTATTTTGAATTTTAGATTTTTAAATATCTCGGCTTTCAAAAACTGCACCAAGCTCTCCCCTCAAAACAGTTTTGTTAAGTTGTCAAACTGTATAAATAAAGCAAAACATTTTTACCTATATTTACCTATTCTTGACAGAGTGGACATCAAACAGTGGCATCTGTTGACAGATGACTCCCATGGAAATAACTTCTAACTGTTTTTATAGTGACATGAATTTCAAGGTTCTTTTGTAGTTTCTATTTCACAGAGTCCAGCTGAATGCCATGAGGATTACAATATTGATAGCTTCATTATGCATGCAACATTTTTAAAGTATAAAAGTTTGCATAGCTGAAGTGACCCTCACCACCACGGCAAGTAGTTTTTTCAGCACTAATTTTGGAATCCCAATCCGTGAAAAGGTTTGACCTTCTGTGGACACAAACCAGACGTCTGCTCCATGATTTGGCAACAAAATGGAGCAAAGAAATAGCAAACGCCATCACAGCAAGTGGAGACAGACAGCTGCTATCAGCGGTGGCATGCAAAAACAACTCTGCACTTACATACTATAATCAATTCAAACATTTTTGAATAACATTTGCATGCCAGAGAGACTGCAAGCACACATCAGACACACCTTGACATGACCCTTGCACATCATGGTGCCAAGAAAGCTGTCAGTCATTTATGTGCCCAGGAAAGCAGGTTGTTTCTCCACAAATGGGCTACCCGCTGTAGTTTATATGCTGTACTATAGTGTGAAGTGCATTACTTTGTGAATGGTGTGAATAATAATCTGCTGAGAGCCTGCCGGTCACCTCCTCAGACCCTAGAACCTCTGACATCTACTCTCCCACTGCTACTATGCTCCATTGTTGCTCCAGTTCTCCATACATTCTGTCTAGAGCCAGATTATATATATTAATCCTCTCTTTACACACAGTACACATACAGTACAAAGATGCTAGTTAAAGCATTTCTGTGGGCATGTAGCCTAGCAGATATGTATTAACATTCATAACAGCATAAGCATTATATTGCTTGAGGCATTTCATTTCTGCAGACATACAAAACACATAATTCCCACAATTTGCTAATTTGGTGACTTTGCAGGATTCCATTGATACACCTTGCAGCACAAGGCGCAGATCTCATGGATGCCTATGTAGTTTTGCTGTTTAATCACATTTTACAGTCACTGCTCCCCTTTCTATCTGTCCTTTTGGTTTATACCTGCTCCGCTGTGGCTGTTTTCCTCTGCTTAGGTGTCAAAGAGGGAGGATTTTTGATTAATCCGTCATGTTGCTGAGGTGGAAAAACAGCGTATATAGGTGAAAACCCGAACATTTGACCCTTTTGGTGTTTAGATACAGTACTGTGTGTGTTTGTTTGGCTGTGTGTGCAATCATCTTTATGCATATATTTATGAATGCTCAGATCCTTTTGTAGATGCTGTATTATGTAGCCCGTAGGACCTAAACTTGGAATCAAAGAACAGGTTTTAAGAACATTGAAAATTGAATGAGAATGCAGCCAGTTGCCAAGTGAAATGTTCTGACCTTAAACCTTTTTGAATAATTTCATAAAAATATTTTCAAATATGTTTAAAGGAACAATCAGCAATTTGGCAACGGGTAATGGAAACCAGCAGGTGCTACTGAACATCGCAAGCTTATTTCCTGCTCCATAATGTCACATCCCAGCCAGCCGCTTTGGCTAGTTTGATTGATTTCACTCTGATTTGGTGTATTTTAATAACATCAACCTAAATCACCAAAGCATTATGTCTTTCAGACCAGTAAAGTGACGTGGTTACACCCGCTCCCAGCTGGGGTTGAATGTGTGTTGTAAACAATGCTTCGCTTTGTCTGTGCGAGGAATGAGGACTTTTGTCGATTGTGGACTGACACTCAAACAGCACGCATGCAATAAACCATCTGACAACAAAAAGATCAAGCTAATCAGATTAAGAGGGAAAACTTGAAATAACGGCAGCGTGTGAATGGATGAGCGGAGAAGCATAAATGTGAGAGGAGAGAGAATCAACTTGAAATGAAACGCTGACCTCTTATTTTTCTGCGATGCATGATGAGAGCGTTATCATTTCAATGCATAGCAGACATCCAGTCAAACAATAATTTACGAGTGGCACGGTAAAGGAAGGGCATATATGTGAAGGCACTGTTCACATGACCGTTCACGTGACAGCACTGTCTCTCTGAAGGGCTTACTGTTGTATGGGTACGGTTTAAGTGAATCAATGCTGTCTGTCTGTTTGCTAATAAAACGGCCAAATGTATAATCTGGGGGCAGTGTGCCTCCAGACAGTTGGGGGGGGGGGGGGACTGTATTAAGTGGACCAGAGAAGAAAGAACAGTAGACCATAGGGAAGAGAGAAAATGCAGATTAGATAGGAGAGCAAAGAGGTATAAGAAGAATAAAAGAATAACAAGAAAAGAAATTAAAAAGCTAATTTTTGATACATTAAATAAACATTGCGTATTCCATGTTCTGCACCATAATATGCATAAACAAATGCCCAAACACTTCCTTAGACTTGGAGCACTGTTTCATACAGCAATCTAATGCCTTCCTCATTTACAGTAGATGTTACTTTATGAGCCCGAGGCCTGAGACAGGTGAAGCCTGTTGTCCAAATCCCACTCCTGTTTTCTGCTTGGCTGGACTGTAATTTCCTGGGCTTTGGAGAGCAGGATACGCTGCCCTGCACACAGGAAAACAGCCCTGATGTGCACTTAGTCCCTGTATGTGGGCAAGAGATAAAGGACACACACATATACACACCATCAGCACTCACACTGTCACCACCTACTCCCTGACCAAACAAACCTTTAGTCACCATAATAGCTCTTAGCTTTAAGAAATATAACCTGAGGGTCACACACCATTGCACTTCACTGATAATGCCTGTGGATTATAATTTGTTATTTCTCATGCATAATTGTTCAGTTAACTATGTTTGCATTACTGTCAGAACTCAAAAACAACACGTCAATGTTGCATCTGTTGTTGGTTTCTTTAATGACCACTTAGTTTTCAAAAGATATCTTCAAATGCAGGCAAACTTCACATAAATTGAATGACAACAAGAAACTAAGTTCTTTCTACAGGGCAGTTCAGAGAGATTTTCTTCAAAGTTTTAAATTTTTTTTTTTCCTGTTATAAGCCTTCCTTCAGGTCAGGATCATTCAACTCTGAGAGTTGTGTCACTATCCTGCTGTCCTTCCAGAACCCCCCTTAAACCCCTGCAGACATACTGCTGTGCCCCTGCTCCAAGATAACCTGATTAAACAGTAAGTGCCCTGTTGCTCAGCCTCAGGCATTACCGCTGCTAATTCAGCCTGTCTGCCGCCTGCTGAGGCACATGGCACGACCCCTAATGCACTCTGCCTGGTACCAGGGCAGCTCCACTTTCAGCTGTAGAGACTGGAGGCTGAAACACTTTCAGTAGTATCTACTAATATGGCTGACACTGACCACAAAAGACGGGAAATGGACTAAAATGGGTCGCTAGACTATTAGCATCTACCCTTAGGGACGCACACAGGTGAATACAGTAAAAAGAAACAAATTCACTGCCGAGAATGATAGGCCATCTAAAAACGACAGCACATTCAATATTTACTCACTACTGTGTCAGCTGGAGGTCATTTGTTGAAGCGTGTGCGTTCACTAAACACACAAGAAGTTTTATCCAGTGTTTCATCCCAGTCTTTCCTTAAACTATCGAAAGGAACAACCTTTTGTAGTCCTGTGTACCACAGCATTCTGCACAGACTTTTATTTTTATTAGAAATTAACCTTTGACACACTGTAGGGCAAACCATTTTCAGTGAGGGAAATATAGGTAGTATGAATTATGGATTTCTTTTGGCCCAGATCCCGTTCTGAAACCTTTGATATAGGATATTTACATATATCGAGTTCAACTCAACACTTCTGTTTACCTAATTGGCACAGCTGCCCAGTGCAACAACGTGAAAATGCTATAAAATAGAACTTAATTCACCCCAGAAGAACATTTTCTTCCAAAGATGCTCAGACTACTAAATTTAACACACTTTATTTTTCACATGCTATATGATCCAGAAACCGAAGACCCTGGTTCAAAACTTATAAAGCTGATAAGCCTAAATTGTTAATATGATATGAACAAAAGTTTAACTTGGACAATGAAACTCCTTACATTGACGTGACGTGATCAGCAAGATCATTGTACTAGAGAAGACTTCCCTCACAAATGATCTTTGGTCAACAGAGAAATTTGATTTTGACCTGTTATCAAGTTACTCATGGAGCTTTTGGAGTTTTGGAGTCATTTTAACCAGTGAAAGCAACAGTCAGCATTGGCTAAAAATGAAAAGTTGCTACCTCAATGTTTTGTTTACTGCTCTTTGCTATCAAAAACAGGATGAGGACATACAGTGTATAGAATTCAATAACAGGCATGTCAGACTCTATTCAATAACAGAGCTCAGTGAATCAGTGTGTTTTTCTTCTTTTTTTTTTTTACATTTGCTCACGCTGAGATATACAAAACGCAGAAGGGTATTGTAAAGGAGGGATCAGCATTTTGATCATGTTTATTTCAGACTAAATGCACCAGCCCTGGCCCAGGCTCACAACACCTTCACTACAGAGTATATACATTGTTGAAATGTAACAGATTTTTTGCTGCATTATTTTTTTTTTTAACTAATTGTCATTTTTCGTACAGTAGACTCATGGTAAGGTATGTAAATGATATGAAATGACCAAAATGCATGAAAAAATGTAAAGTTGTGATATGTTTCTTAATTTGATGTCACAGAATCACTTCCTGTAGAAGCTATAGTAGATGCTGGCCATCCTTTCTAACATGCCTTTGCAAATGGATGTAACAGGCTTTCCATTCAATGAGACAAATGAAATACCTGTACAATAATTGCACACAGCCGTCCTGTTGATAGCATAGTTCTTTCCTGAGTGCACCATCTAGCCTTCCCATAAGGACAAATATAAAACATTACAAAAGAAGTGGCGACGACAGTAGCAGACAGGTAAGCCTAGTTTTCATCGGCCCTCCATACAGTTCCTTCAGTGCCAGACAAAAGGAGATTGAATTATACCTCAGGAGAAGAAGGGGGGGCTATTTTGTACCATGATACACCAGGGAGAGCCTTTGTGACTCTTTCAACGCCTTTCAGAAGCAGGATTATTTTTTTTTTATCTTGCCAGACGGCCAGCTGAATGAGGGATCTTTTCTATCATTTTCTATCTTCTCTATGCTTTTAACTCCCCTACTCTTTTTCACCTTCCATCTTTTGTTCAATCTCTCTCCCTCCAAAGACCATCTATTTATATCTTCTTTGACATTCCAAGGGCTTCTTTTCTTTTGATATAATGAGGAACATTTCAGATCAGTGACTCTGGGATAAGAGACAGAAAAAGAAATCCACACATAACATGATCCGATATTCCAAAAGAAGTTTTGTTTGCTGAAGAGCACATTAACATTTTTTGAAATAATTCACAGTTTTTGAGATGTTCGTGCTGATAACTTTTAATAAGGCTTTGAAAATCATTAACACTGGATTCAGAACTACAAATTAGACCACTAAGGCTTGCACATTTACATTTAAAGATTTCAAGCTGGTTGCTCAAACATTTATTACATCAAGAGCTATGCAGAGATTTTCAACAAAAAATTCCATTAATGTAGATTTTTGAGTGTTGGGTGGACCTTTTTCATGTCCTGCCAACCACTATTTGGGGTCTCATTGCAATCATACTGGACTGTAAAACACTAATATAATAATTATTTAGGTTGTGGGGTGTACCAAATTACTTACTGAGCTGAACGTCCTGTACCAAACAATTTGGGGGAGAGACCATTACACCCCTAACTTAGATTTAATGTTAGGGAAAAGTCATATGTTTATTGCTAGTGGAGATACAGTTATACTTGCATTTGGATCATTGTATCATATATTTTAGACTATAGCCATATTTTATTTGATAATTGACACAATTAATTTGTTTTGCAGCTTTTTGGTTATAAACAAAGTTTTGGACAAAACAAATGTTGGCTTAATGATGAAGGTAGGTGAGAAATTACAGGATCACCAAAGTTATTACAGTTCATCATGGGTAACATGAACATCTGAACCAGATATCATAACAATCCTAATCCATCCATGAGTCATCAAGACATTTAACTCGAAGCCACAAATGTGAACCTACTGGTGATGCCAAAGTAGCATGAATGGTCATGCAATCTTCTGTTTCAATCCATCTGCTACAGTAGATATTTTTTCCCTTTTTCACTTGACCTATTGGTGGTGCTAGGTGAAAGGTAAGGGGTTGCCCAAAGTCATTACAATTCATCCCCCATGTGCAGCATGGGTATATTTAGCAAACTAGATGTTTATCCATCCAATCATGTTTGAGATATTTTATTCAAATCATAAATGTCAACCTCATGTTGTTAGAGGAAGAGTCGGGATCACTTAAGTCTGTCGGCTCCATCCGCTTTGCAGAGTGAATGTCTGTCTCAAGGTTTCATGACAATCCATCAAAGAGTTGGTGAGAGATTTCAGTCTCAACTGTTGGTCAGTGATGGGCCAACTGACCAACAGACCAACATTGCCACCTTTCAGAGGCGCTGCTAGCAGGGCTAAAAATGTTTCAACAAAGCCTTAATCTTGTGATCAAGGGGTATAAGGAGTTTTTGGTTTAACTGTTTTGCCTTTGATTGCATGATGTGGTGCCTTCACTTTGAAGAAAAATATGCTTTTCAGCATGAAACACATTTGGCAGCTGTGCTTTCTTCTTGACAGCCTGCTTCCATGGCTTAATTTCAATGGTATAGAATTATTAACGTTTTTGAAGGTAGATGCAGCAGATGTCTACAGGACTGGTGGATTAACATCGTTGCTTCACAGTGGTTGTTTCTCAGAGAAGTTGATGACCTGAGGTCTATGCTTTGAGGGGAATAGAGGAAAAGTAAAATATTTTTTGGGAAATTAGGGGAGAAAAAAATGTGTCTGTCATCACATCTTGCTGTACCATAGAAGAAAGTCTTTTATTTGCAAATATACAGGCTGTGGATGCACTATAATAACCTAACCAGGCAACTGTGTGACTTAAACCCAATGAAACGATTTTGTACTAAGAATGCCAATAGCCTATACTGCATATACTGTCATGATCTCTGTGTGCATTCTAATGGTTGGTAGCACTGCCAACTTCCCTTTGCCCCCACTAGGCTGTCAAGATATATTGATAAGATACATGTCTTTGATGCCTCTGCCCCTCCCACAGGTTCCTCTGTTCCTAGATATTCCAAACTGATCCGACCAATCAAACTCACTTTGCTGGAGCTGCACAGTAAAGCAGTTCAGCAAGTTTCACAATGATCAGATTATGCCCCCCTTGCTATGTCCAAGGGAGAGCACTGAGGAGAGTTTGAGGGAGGGAAAGCTCTCCCTCCTGGGGACTGTCTGAACTGTTATAGGGCAGGACCGGGATTCTGTAGGGTGGAGAGCAGCCTGCTGATAAAGGGCTAAGCCACAGGAGTGTTTGGGAGGTGCTGGGTACTATTCACCTTGGAGCTACTGCAGAGCAGTTTCACTGGGATCTTAAGAAAACCGCAGGCAGGCAGAGCCCCTTTGAATTCACCACCCCAGCAAAGGGAGGACTACTTGAGTGGCTCAGGAGGAGCTGAATGCTGAGTGAATGTGAAATGAGGCGATGGCAGTAGAAGGCAACAGAGACACTTCCATATGCATGACTCGGCCCCTTTTCACCACTTCTCTTTTTACTCTTCCTATTCTTGTCTGTGTTTAAGGCTGTGATAAAGCCGCCTTAGCTCAGCTACCTTTTCCTGCACTTCTGCCACAATAAGCCAAGCGCCAGATTGACTGAGACTCCAGCTCACACCTCTGCCTAGAGTATATCTGTAATCAGCCTAGATTCTCATCTGGACACAAAGGCCTTTCAAGACTTAAAGCTAGAAGGTATCCCTGGAGACGGAGGAGAGCAGAGGGAGAGAGAGGAGCATAATGTTTGGATCTATTATGAATTTAAGTTGAAACAAATCAAAGGATTTCAGAGTTAAGTATCATTACTCTTCAGTTACAGTTGCACACCCTTGCCTGTGTTTGTGAGTGTCAGCACATATGTGAGTATCTGACGAACTGAGAAGAATGTTTTTATGTATACCTGATTCCCAATGTCTGTGTGTTAAATACTGACAGCTCTGAAATCCCGCCCATGCTGTCAAGGATGGAGTCCATTATATCTATGAACCAGCCACAGTTGACTGAGGACATAATACGTGTGAGGTGTGGCATGACGCAAGTAAATGGCACTTGTTAATTAGAAATCGGAAATGACAAATGACAATCTTTTTGTAGCAACACCTTAGAAGATACACATAATGTAGCATTCATTAGTAATA
The DNA here is from genome assembly GCF_042242105.1 of Pempheris klunzingeri. Taxonomy (NCBI): domain Eukaryota; kingdom Metazoa; phylum Chordata; class Actinopteri; order Acropomatiformes; family Pempheridae; genus Pempheris; species Pempheris klunzingeri. The sequence continues at coordinate 21,412,015 of NC_092016.1, read as the reverse complement.
CATTAACCAGGGTGTATTCATGATCAATAATTATATGAGCAGCACTTTGATAACGAATAAGCGCTGCCTGCGACCCATACACCACGGAGATGGTCACAGTGTGATAACAATCTCAGCTCTGAGAGAAAATTGCCTTGCTCAAGCTCCTCAGACACAGTCTCAGGGCAAAAAGGAAAGCGAGAGGAAAGAGAAACCGCAGGAGATGCATTCACTGAGACCTGTAATGTTCACAGACAAGATGGCTTGTAGTCACAGATCTACACTCTGAAGGTAGGGCCAGGTCAGCCAATAAACACAGACATAATGGTCACAGAGTTTATCATCTCCCCTGTGACCGAGTGCCACTGCGCCGACACGAGCAGGGTCCATCTTCTCCAATTTTCCCTGCCTTTAATAAGCAATTTTTCCCTCCAAATGAAATCATTGCCACATAGATGCTAATTTTCAACTTGAGAAAATATTTCGCTATGATCCGTGATAGAGACAGAATAGCCATCTCATTTTGCTAAATGGGAAGTGATGAGCCATGTGAGGAATGCAATGCTTCAGGTCCATCACTCATCTACCACACATACCTTTGCTTTTAGGAATATAATGGCTCATTGTCTATATACCATGATGTAGAAACTGCCAATAACTTTGAATCGGTTAAATGAAAGGCATAGTCTACATCCAAAAAAGAAATGTATATTTTCTTCTATTCAAGTGGCACTTCCCCCTAAGTTCCCTTTGACTCTTGGGAGTTGGTGGTTTCCCAAAGGTAGAAGTGACTGATGATGGTGGTGTACAGTATGTGCAGGATAACCTATGCTTTATGCTGGAGACTTATTGGGTCTCCAAAGACCTTATTCCATATATTCCAACATGCTAATATACAGTGCACACATATCTGCAGAAAAACATGCATTCTCTCTTCATCCGTTTCATGTCTCTCATGCACAGACAGAATCATTTGGACATATTCTCTGCAGTCTTTCATTGTGCAAAGATCTCTAAGAGGAGAGGAAGGGTACATAATGTGGGTGGGGATTTGCAAAAGCAACCAACCACTGAGGACCAGTGAGGATTATTTATACACATTCAAGTATAAAAAGAGCTATTAGAGAAGACCTAGCAGTCCCACGTTGAGAGTGTAAAGTGAGTGTAGAGTTTGCTGCTTTTATCAAATTCCAATGAATATTCCCATTGTTGCAAGGACAGCTGTTTAATCAGACTTACTTTTTCACATAAAGCCTGTAGGGTAAAAAATGTTCTTCATGAAAGATAAACCATGTAGGAACTTAACAGGTTCTTTGTATACAGTTGTGCTATATAGCACCTGAATCACTGAAAATGCTGAAGAACCAGCAGGTTTGAGCTTATAATGATGAACAGATAGCTAAAGGCCTTTTTATATTATATACAGATATTATAGTCAGCAGCTTGAATCAGTTCGCTTTCAGGTTGTGCGTCAATTCTGGATGTTTGCTCAGAGTTTTATTCAGAAATGTGATGATGAAGTATTGAATTCTACAGCTCTGATTCATACCTGGCTTACTGGCTTTTTTCTTCATAGCAATGACTCCCAAGGATCTTGGGTATTGTTGTGTTTACGGTAAGAGGCATCCATAATGGTAGTGTTCCAAACTGGCAGAAAAAAATGGAATTTGAAATAACCAAAACAGTTGGTCATGACCTAAACCTGTACCAATGTTGCATTATTTGGGATATTCCTGTGCTTCTAGGATGACGAACACTGAAGATAGAATTCACTGAAATAGGAATTTAGTAAATGCTTGTGGAACCAGCATCTTTTCCTTTTGGCAACTAATTCTTCTTCTTCAGCAATTTATTTTTTCAAGCTGCAATTTACTTCCACCTTTCCCTTGCACATTACACTACGTTATAGTACAATGCCTCCATCAACACTAGATTCAAACATTCAAAACTCAAGCCATTTTTCTCTGCAATATCTTAATGCATACTAAATTATTTCACTATTTCACTGTGAATGCGCTACATACTTACATACATACATACTTAACCTGTTTAGAGCGTTATGTCATATAATTGTCGTATTGGGATGAAGATATTCGCATGTTATACTGTACAGCTAAGAGAAAGCTCTGTAAATCATAGTTGTTCATGGCTGGCTTTGTTTGACAGATCGCACCATTTTCCTTGCAATGTATTTGATTATGTTCCTTTTATTTACCAACAAGGTTACTGCTGGCTTGTTGGCGTGATCCCCTGTTCAAACAATCTAATGCTTGGCACCTCACAGCCAACCTTCTTGTTACAGCTCAGACATGCTGAGAAGAAAAGCCAGACAGTATGCATGTATCAATGTGTGTGTGCTTGTGACTGTGGGAGAAGTGAAGTCATGCGTACATATGCCTGTTGGCATAGGAAAGTAATTCTTTTGCCATGCAGATCCCCGCACGCTTGTCCCAGCCGTATAGTATGCCTCTTGGCATCTGTGAGCCCGTGTGTCTGAGCTTATCAGTGGATTGGATGAAAGTACACGTTGGGTTGAGAACACCATTAGTTGAGAGTCAGCAGTTCTGCAGGGTGGCGACAGAGTGGGAAATGGACCCTCTCATCAAAAGCCTCCCATGGTATATTCTCAAGGAAAGAGGGAGGAGGAGGAGATGATATATGAAACCATTAGGCTCTTAACATCTAAAACACTTAGTTCAGCTGCATGTGTGCCATTACTGGCATTACAGGATATGCTCCAGGCTCCATGGTGACGGACAGATAGGAGGACAAAGGATGAGGAGTGAGATAGTGGAAGAGGAGTGGGATGACCCGTGTGATAGTGAGGTTGTATGATGTCATGCATTACTGATAGGAAGAGGAAAGACCGATGCTACAGATAAAGGAGGAACCTCTCTCGCTCACTCTCTCTTCCTCTGATGAATCTCTACAGCCCTGCTCTAGTGCTAATAAAGGAGGTGAAGTGATCTCTTTAGCCACAGATTAAGATTGAAATGGAGGTTATGTCATTACATATGGTATCTTTATAGGATACAGATCGCTGACTTCACAGGGTGCATGGCCTCATCCACAGATAAGATTTCTGGTGGCATACATGCTTCAAGTATATCAAAAGTGAATCCAATCTTGTGACAAACAGCAACATACAGGCTATCATCTGTCCAATCACCAGCACTATAGCATCCAATAATCCATTGTATACAAATGTGTTAGATATAGTGCTTCAAATCAATACCACATTATTTTATTAATATTCATAATTGCAATAAAGAAAAACTGCTGAGAAAACCTTAGCCAACATTTTGCACTGTGATTGCTCTTGACATCTGCCCAGCTACTAGCCGCAAGCACGTGAAGTTTGCTAACAAGGAAAAAGGATAGTGGAAGAGATGTGGGTTGAAGCTCTGAAACTTTTTCTTTGTCTATACGTGTGAACTCAATACCAACGATACCAAATTATCAGGGATGTACTGGGACTGAAATTTCGACTCAGACCGGGCTCTAATTTTAACACTAATACAGTATTTTTTTGGTACAAAAAAGAATCAGATTTTTGACTCTTGAGACTGAACTTGGAACATAAAAATATGACTCTGTCTGAATATCTAATTCTATGTATAATACGATTGCTTACCCAGCCCTGCACACTGCACTTGTACCTGTTGCTGTTTTTTAGCTGGTTGCCACCATGTGTGAGTATGAGGGTCTGTGCGTGTGTGTGTAGCAGAACATATTTTCGTTTTTGGTGGAGTCTGTACATACATACTCTATATGTACATGATTTATACAAATGTTAGCCAATGTTAGCCTATGAGAAGCCAAGGCGGCTTCTCATAGGAGACTGTGGGTGTTGAAAGTGACCAAAGTCTCAAAAGTCAGCGAGACGAATGAGTGTTGTGAGCGCCTTGGGAGGTTGGAGCTTGCACTTGTCACAGCCCTGCAGCGAGCAGAGATGCTCCTTCGCTAGGATGCTTTTCTGCTCATGTGCATTCGTATCAGGTTTTTAGACTAATTAAACACCATAAGCTACAGAAGTAAGAGTCAGGTGACTTTAATTATCTTTTTACCTTCTAAGAGATCCAGACTTGAAATGTGGCCAGACAATGTTGTACAGATATTCATGGTTCCCAGAGGAAGATTCCGGATGACTTCAATGATCCCCTGATTTTGCCTCCAGCACTGCTATGCAGTTGACATTTGTTGTTTATAATGAAATGTCTAAGCAACTATTGGATGTTGGCCTCAGAATTTGGTTCATGTTCTCAGGATGAGTAAGTAGTGATGTCTTAACTTGTTTTTTAGTGCCAGTAGTAGTGCAATACTTTACCTTAAGTAAAAACTGTACTTGAAAAACTAATGGCATTCCCATCAGCCTCAGCTGTACTTTGTGTTTAGTGTTAATTAGCAGGTGTTAGAGTCTGGACTGGTAGCTGGACAGGTGCCAGTTCACCCTTTGAGCACTGCTGAGGTGCCCTTGGGAAAGGCACATAACCCCTGCTCCCAGGGCACCGCTACGTGGCAGCCCATAACTCTACCTTCCCATTGCATGACAACATACAAACATAATTTCCCCAATAGGGGGATTAATTAAGTAATTAAAATAAAACCATAAGGTACAAATAGAATAGCTTTGTCATTGTTAGTATGTTAGTATGCTGACATTAGCATTTAGCTCAAAGCAACACTGTGCGTAAGAACAGTCTCACAGAGCTGCTAGCATGGCTGTCAACTCCTAGTCTTGTTTATCGGTTGCTTAAGGAGATTTTACTTATAACACTGTTGTGGAATTAATCCATTAATCAGCACGTTACTGCCCCCACAATTACATTTCCTCTCATCACTACTCGAACTCAGGCAGTAAAAAGTCCAAAGAGTTGTGTCAATGTGACGTGAGTTCATTTAAATTCTGTTAGAGAAATGAGAGTTGTGAGTTGCATCTGTACACACGTTATTTGCCATCTAATAATGAATAAATTAACTTGTTATTTATTGAGTTTCTCTTCAAGATTTGCCTATTAATTATTTAGGTGCTTTTTAACAATAACAGGTGTTCACAGTTTTTAGCATACATATTTACAGTCCATGGTAACATGATGCATGAGATTTCTTACTGCAAAGTGTTGGACAGGTAGAAAACATTTAATTAATGCAGAGAAAGACTTAGACTGACTAAACAGGACAGGGTTGTCCAACACTGGAATAAAAGCTGCTTATTTGCTGAATTGATATTGTGCATATTTCAGCTGTACTCTGTTAAGCTGGCATAGTCCCCCAGGTGAACGGGGGGGGGGAGGTTGACTAGCAATTCTGCAGAGTAGGGAGAAGCTGAATGCATAAATATGTGATGTGGGCTGAAGTGGAGGAGCAGACGAGGCGAAGCAGGTAAAGAGTAAGGAGAGAGGAGGAGATGAGTAATCTTAACAGGCTTGACAGAAAGACTTTATCTGCACATTTTTAAGTGACTTTAAAGGAATCTGGATTGGAGTAATGCATGTGCAAGGACACAATTTAGGCTTTTAGTTTAATGGGAAACAGAAAATAAACAAGCCAAAAGTAGTGAAAAGTTGTCACCAGATAATCAGAAACACATTTGTTTCGGCTGTATGTATGTTAGAGGTTAAGTGATTGCATGGCCAGTGTTAAAACAGTCCACACTGGCATTTATCAGCATGTTATGGTGTTAAATGCTCGCGTACTTGATGGCTTCCAGGGACAAATAATTGCATTACTGTAATCCAGGGAAATTGCCCACCACTGGCAACAAAGATAAAGTCTATTTTTGACTGTGGCTGACTTTTTATTGGCAGACTGGTGGGATGTTTTAGCTGCTGAATTGAGAACCACACTGAATGTGAACCAGCCACCTACAGTTTTATAAAGATTACTGTAAATAAGAGCTATCCTCAGACCACCATCGTTCGTTCGTTGTGGAAAATAACTCCTTTATCTTTTCATCCACTCAGCTGGAAGTTTCAACCACAGACTTCGCTGGAAACCTTGTCGAGGGACCGGCCATTCTTGTGATCACTGTCATCGACCAAAATGACAACCGGCCCATCTTCAAAGAGACAAGTTACACAGGAGAGGTGCTGGAAGGATCCCCTACAGGTAGGCGTTATAGTGGAGGGCTCTGGAGAGAGCTGGGCTGTTATTGGATATAGTTGGACAGCAATATCACACACACTATGACTTTTACACCTGAGATGCTATGTGTGGTTGTGTTGATGATGTCTGTATGCATTGTTAGGGGGATGGAGTCAAGGGTGTATTGCGCACTTTAAGACAAGCATCGTTCAGCTCCATACCTTGACTTGCAGAGGCCCCTAAGCTGGTCACATGGCCTCCATTATATCTTGGTGCTACAGTATTATTAATCTCATTGGTGCCTAATTTTTAATGGCAGTTTTTGTCATTTTTTAGAATTGGTTGTCATATAAACCTCAAATATGAATCTGAGTATTTTTATCTTTGGAAACATACAACAGTTTTTGCTGTTTTTAACAACTGCTCTTGATTTAGCTTTTATAGTTAGGGTAATGCTAGGAGTGTGTAAGTCATAGCAGCTTTGTAAAAATTCAGAACTGAACATTTCTGGCCTGAGGTGGCATTTCCCCACTGGTAGCAGAAAAGGCACTATTTATTTACTATTAGGTAGACAGCAATATGTGCAACTAACCTGCCCTCCACTCCCCCATATATCCTTTGTAGAAGTGCTGCCATGAAGGGGTTGAAAGCAACACAATTGTTGTTGTTGAGATGGTCTTATTTTTCTACACAGAAAATCTTACAACAGCTGAATAACTTGAAGGGTGCTATATTCATGGTGGCAGGAAATACCCTTATATAACGCCTATTACACCCTCCTTTTCTCCTGCCACCCTCTGCTGACTCTTGGTGGAAAAAATTACAAAAAAAAAATGTATCTTTTTGTCCATTTGTATGCAGCTGTATTTTAGCATATTCGACAGACATGTAAACATGTTCCTGTGTGTGATAAACAGGCAGACAGGTTTCTTGAATCTGAATCCAGTAGATACAGGTGTAACGGTGCCAGTTGGTGGTGTGATTGCGATTCCCTGCAATGTCATTTCGGCATTCAACAGGGCACCCTCAACATGCCTTGAAAGTGTATGTTGTCACTACTTTTGTTTTCCTCTCTTTATTGAATAGATTTACAAACGACAATACAAGTTGAACAGTATTACAAATCCTTGTGTCTGAGTAGTAAAAAAAACACTAAATATTTACTTTGAACAAGATATAGCAATAAATTGTAAATGGCAAACATAATCAATATAGTTAATAAGTCAATGATAAATAAAAATTAAGAAACGAAGAAGAATTGGTCTTTGATTAAAATCCAAAGTAATACATTCATGTTCCTAAAATTTGTATGTATTTGAGTTTACACTTTTCAGCAGTTCTTTTGAAGATTTACAATGTAATGGAAATTCATTACAAAAGCATAAACAATGGGTGGGGTTTTCATAAATTTGGCTTTGCATATGTAATATTTTGCCATTATAATTATTCTCTTAATCAGCAGCTATACTAGTAATAGTCTCCTTCTCTACCAGTCCATACATTACACCACCATGTGATCAATTAAACAGATTAATTATTCTATAATAACAGTTGATAGTGATCACAGGAAAAGAAAATATCCTTTGTGGTTTCACTGTTTGTATTGCAAAATGAATTATGTAAAAATTCAGTTCTATTTCAGTTCAGTTTTTCTGTCAGATTTAGTGAATTTGTTTCTCTGCATTTTTGCTTAGATGCATCACCTTTGTTTTCACAGGTATGTCATAGGTTGTTTACTAGATACAGTTTTAAAGTTTTTAATGATCACAACTCACATTTATTCAAAATAAGAAACAATCCTGAGGCTTTGGAGAAAATATCAACTGTTTAGCAGTAGGAATTTGATTATTTATTTAAATAGACTGTCATCTGCATACTGGCTAATAACCACCTTATTTCCAAAAACTTTTAAAATAGCTAACATTTCTGCTGCCAAAACAAACAGACTTGGACTAATTGGACAGCCTTGAAATACACTTTTGTTTACAATAAAACGACTTGCAAAAGGCAAGGCAACCTAACTATTTCTATCACTACAAAAATATATATATTATATCTATAATTTTTCCTTAACCAAAATGGATGTTCCGTCATATTTAATGTTTTCTGGAAATCTAAAATTAAAATGTAACAACTATCTAAAATTCTCATAATCTAATCTTGAATATAAAAAGTAAGACATATTTTTTCTTGAATTGATTTGATAACTCGGTCGATTTGTCTTCAGTTGCATAGCAAACACACGAGCCATGAGTTTATAGTTGATATTAAGAGGTTAGCAATTAATCTTGGATTTTCCTTGTTTTGGAATAAGCACAATAACTCCTTGCTTCATGGTTGGTGGGTGGTTATGACTCTCGACAGTTTCTAAAGGCAACTGCAACAAAAGTTCTCTTAACTCATTCCCAAAATGCTTCTGATCTAATAAAGATTAGATTGGAATTGGCCGTCTAATATTATTTATTAGCTCTATGATTTTTTTTGCTTTTCTTCATTTGATGGATTAGTTATGTTGCAGTGCAAATTCACATCTTTAATTTGTTTTTTTTCTTCCGTCTTCTTTTCATTGGCTAAATGTTTGCGAAATGTAATTGAATATTGTCTTTTTTAATATTTGAAAAAATTCCATTTGGAGGGATATAAAGGGAGATTATTGTCTTTTTGATTTATTATAGATCTTACTGTATGACAATATTCTTCTTGTAATAAAAGGACAGTATTAAATTTCCAATATCCTTTATTTCTCTTAAAAAAAGAAAGTACCTTGAGAATAATAAATTTTGTCACCCCACTGGTTAATCTAGAACTTTTCATCAGTAGTTGTTGAATGTTTCTTTAATAAAATATGATGTGATAAATGATATGAGCTTTTACAGCCATTTACAGTCATTTACCCCTTCATCTTTCTTTGGTTGTTGTGTGGAAACGGTTGCCCTTTGCAAATAGACCCCTTAAGCCAGCCTCCCTCCCAGCTTTTCTTGCCTTCTCAGTCAGGGCCACAGTATATTTGGACAGGTTTGTCTTGTTGGTAAAATTTTCCACAAAAAAGATCCTCAGCCCTTCACACAAGTTGTGTTTGAATGATGCTTTCCAGATTGTGTTACAATGCGTGTTTGGTAAATTGCACAACGATTTGTTCTCTATTTTCCGACTGAGTCTATGAACACTGTCCACAACTTCTTCCACTTTTGGCATCATACTGTATGTGGTACAATCTGGCAGAAGAGGTGGATGACATGCTTTCTCCCTCACTCTCCTTGAGTCCACTGATTCATAGGTTCCATCTCCTTTAGTGTATTTCAAGCTTTCGGGTTCTCTCCTTCAGTTCATCGTTCTCCTTCGTCAGTGTTTTGATCATTTCTTCCGGTTCCAGTTTTTGCTGTCACTGATTGCTGACTTGGTCACAGTTTTCTCCCATCATGATTGTTATTCACTATTCGTTTGGAACCTAGTCAGACACCCAGAACTCAATGAGAAACTTTAAAACACTTTTATTTTGCAAATGGTTGCCAAGACAGACTTGTTTCTGGCACTCTTTCAGACTTCAATCCAAATATTGCCTTTAAAAAAAATCCTGCTCTCCCCTGTGTCTGGAAAAGCTATAAGAGTTTTTATGTGAGATTTGGAAAAATTGGAAAGCAAAATGCCACTTATGGTATCAATTGTAGAGAGTTTTTCAGCAGTTAACTGTTTCTAATGACTGATATGTACAGATTGTCACTTAACGGACTTGGAGACTATGCGCTACTTTTCCTTCACATCCCACCTCATGGTCAAGTGTTTCAAAATGAATAATTTTGAAGCACAACTGGCAAAGCTTTTGAGGAGACTCTCCAACTCTGACTTCTACTATAAATCGTAATGTTGTCTTAGATGCTCTTGTCACTTTGTCACTGTAGCTTTTTTCTTGGTTCAGCTTTTGTCGCTGCTATTGCTGTTCTTTTCTTTTCTTAAGGTGACAGTTGTGCCCTCACTGGGCTGAAATAAGCTGTTTGAATGTACAGTGTTTCTATTTCAGGAAAGTTCTACTTTACTAACCTACTGCCACATTTGTGCTAGCTGAGTGTGTGTCTATGTGTGTGTCCAATGCAGTCTTTAAGTAAAGATATATATTAAATTTTTTTTTTTTTTTTTTTTTATTCTGACAACAGCTGTGGTGTGAAAGACTGTCATCCCCCATACAATGGCTATACATGACATGGTGCTTGGGTGAGAATCGTGGAGGCAGTCACATGCTGCACAAACTGTTCACTGCCAGGTTTCTTTTTGACTCTTATTGTTGAATGGTTTCTTATCCTGGCCAATAGATTCTGCACTTACAACAGATAAAGCACTGGTTTCTCTAATAGTGATGGTTTGTGGTACATTCAAGACTGTACTGTTTCTAGAAGGAAGGAAGAGGTGATTTAATTTGCCTTCATTATTGCCAGTTCTTACCACACCTACTGAAATGTATTCTCCTTAGTCCAACAATGTTTCCAGCTGTCACAGCTGCACCACATGGCGCTGATGATGAAATTAGCAAAAATCCGTTGCTTCACCCTGTGTGCTCCTGCTGTTCACCTCTGAACCATGTTCCTCTGATTTACTGGGAAAAAAAGCCCCTCAGGTCTACCTGTCAACTGTCTTAAGGGCAAATATGTTGCAGCGCACAGATTGTTTGGAGAAATTCACATGTCGAATGTAGGTCCCAGTCAGATGGTGAGCAGTAGAAAAAGGGCAGAGAGCAAAACAAAGGGGTGAAATAAAAAACATATGCACTGCAGATTCCATGATGGTGCTCAGCATGTTTGTTCTCACATCAATAGCACAAAGAGCCAACAGACAAAAACCTTAATCACCAACAGAGTTTCACAGATAAGAGGGATCAGTCAACATGCAGGCAGAGGGAAGACACACACACACACACACACACACACACACACACACTCTCACACACTGACTGCTTCCCATAGAGACGTTTTTGAGCAGTTGTCAACTTCATGCTGAACTTGTGTTATGAATTGCTAATACAGACGTTGCATATGCGATGGTATACATTAGATAAGCAACCGCATGTCATTACTGGCTATACAGAACAAGATAATGGGCTGACAAATTTGCACAGTCGAATCCCGCAGAATGACAGTCAAACTAAAACTACATTTTAATGCTTACATCCCGCAGTAACAGAGCTGAAATGATTGAATCCAATTGTCACAAAAAAGCAGCAGTTGCCTGTTTAGTCCATGCTATGGTTTTAATCATGTAGATTCCTGACCTATTGTAGAGAACATGGAAGTGTTTTTACTGTAATGATGTCTGTATTTTGGCTTGTCTGCACACTCCCAATCACACTGCTCATGCAGCCTTACATGCTTACTGTACATGCTGTCTGTGTTTAGCAGTGTGAGTGAGAAAATGAGCCCACTGAGAGTGCTTCAGAGAAATGACAAATCCCCAGCAGGAACATGCCTTATTCTGGCCCAGTAATGACCAAACCTCACAAAACACCTGAATCATCACAGCCCCGACTCTGTTTAGAAGACTCTGACTTCTGTGGGCTCAGCACCAATACATTTTTAAAAAAAACTCATTTTACATCACTGGGTTAGATCTGATATCATCCACCAGAGACCCTCTTGCTAGACGTGATAGAATTGAAATTGGTTTTTTATGCAATTATTTGATACGGTGTTCTTTGTTTTATATATAAATATATATGTCACACTCAGTAAAGGCTTTTAGAACCCTAAGCTTCCTGTAAGCTGCTATTTCCTGAGTGGATCATAGCCTGGTTGAATAAACCAAAGTGAGCAAAACAAAATGAACTCAAGTTTGATTTTATTGTCCGTATGGTGTGATCTGACAGCTCCTTGGTACTTTAGTTGCTATGGATGCCAGATCTCATTGAACTCAGAGATAAGATGAGGGATGAAGCTCTGAAGACTGTGTTTCTTGCATATGCCTCAAAATCTGTGCACTAAATAGTCTACTTAGCCAACATGTCAGTTCTGTCTGAATGATCTGTCTAGTAATAAATCAATCATTCAAATTGTATTTAACAACCTGTCAGCTCTCCGTATGTTTCCAGGTCAGTGGTAGTAGATTTTAGATAGATGCCACAGATGGTGAGACATCTCTCCATTGTTGTTGTCGTCAACAATGTTAATGGTTCTTACAGTCATAGAGAGAGACATCAGTAAACCTCTCTTAGTTTTCATGACAACATGAAACAAATCTTACTTGCCTTTTCAGCTAGAGCTACTGAAGTCAGGTTAGGATATACAGTCAGGATATTTGATGTAGTCCACCAAGTGATTAAATGAGAGTAATACCAAGCAGTAGATGCCTCAAGAAGCATCATTTAAAAGAAAAAAAACAGAAAAAGATTTGTCAGCAAACAGTTACCTATTTATACAGCAGATGTGGAGCAACATTATCATTCATTTGGAGTCACATTTGTTTCTACCTGGTGAATCTAAGTCCAATATTTGCTCTCTTTTAGCTCTGTTTTGCTCTCCAACCCCTGAGAGGAATATCTGGCTTTTTAGCTGCTAAATTCTGTTAATCACCAGCCAGTCTCTAACTGGGCCTGTGTGCTCTTTGGTGCTGAACAGGTAGTGCACAGAGTGACAATCAGGACCAACAGGGTAACATGGCGAGCCAGACAACTAAACAATGAGCTCAGAACTTGCTCCATAAATTTCCAGAATTCCGTGTGTGTTCATCATTGAGAGCAGCCCTCGTCACCAAAACACAGTCATGTTATCCATTGTTAAACAATATTGATTGTACAATTTTTTTTTTCCATCAGGATGTGAAAGCTACCTATAAAGAAACTATATCTGGGTGACCTTGTTTTCTACTCCCACAGTATATAATACTTAATAATAGTAAGAATTAAATTGTGTAGCACTTTTTTACAACACAGTTATAAAGTGCTTCACAGATGGGATAAAATAAGCAAGACAATTAGAATCACGACTTGCCCATTGTGGGAATACATGTTTTTTGACAGTATTTTTACTTTCATGCAATTTTTTGTTTTGTTTTGTCTCAGCGCTGCAAATTTGTATCGATGTTGTTGCTGCAAAACCTTAAACCCCCTTGCACCAATGCAACTCAGAGAAAAAGCTCTATACAGCCGGTGTAAAACGTGTGACTGTAAATGAAGTTATTTGTGCAGTGCATATGTTGTGTTCATGTGCTTCTCCACAATTTGTGTGTGTTTGTGTGTGTGTGTGATCCGTAATGGTGTGGCATGGGTGTTACACAGTTGTGGCTGGACAGCAGGGGAAGCTGTAGGGGAGGATGTCACAGTGCTCTGACATTTCTGTGCAAACTGATAACAAAGGCAGCCAAAGCCTGAGTCTCCTGGCAAGCCCCTCTCCTTCCTCTCTGTATACCCCTCCACTCTTCATTTTTTTTCTCAAGCCCTCTTTATCTCCTCCATTCTTTTTCCCTTCATGCCCTGCATCCCCTTGGGCTTTGTGTACATGCCATCCTACTCCCTTCTTCTCCCTACTCCCTTGTATTTGCCGTTTCAATATTCTCTCCATCTTCGCCCAGTTTACCAACTTTTTTTTTTATAACTACAGACACTGATGCTCTGGCATTTGCCTCACTTCACCAGGACTTGTGGGATTTTGACTGCATCATAACTTTTTTTAAAGCAAGCTTGGACAACAAAAGTATTGGTGATATCAGTTGTCAGTTTTCCTAACTCCCTTCAACTACAATCATAAACAAGTAAAAATCCCAAATGACCACAACTATATTTTTTAATAGAAGGTGTTATTCTGTATTTTTCTTATTATTTTCAACAATTCCTGAATTCACAGCTGGGCCCTGTTCATTTTATCAAACTAGTAGTCGTTGAGGACTATTTTTAGCGGCGGATTAATACATATATTGCGCTCTAGTTACTAGTATTAACATCAGCAGGACTGTATGTGTTCATTGTAATAAAGGAATGTGTCGCCCACTGCAATTGTGCGACACATTGGTTGGATTCAAACACCCACACAATATTGACGGTCCCATTATCTTTGAATTTCTAAACTATTTCCAACATAGCGTGTATCTCTTTTTCAGATGGCGGCGTGTTTCACTCCTCCATTTGTTTGAAGAGTCACTTGGGAGTCATTGTGAAAACATCAACAGCAAAACATGAACATCGCTGAAAAACATGCATATTGTTGATGGAGTTGCAGAGAGAAAATTGTTTGATCTAAATTTTAGGGATGGATCGGTGTGCTGCTGGAACATTACTGTGCTAAGACCGTCACGTTTTTGGAAACGCATGCTTGTCTTTCCTCTGCCAACACGTGCAGACAAGTTAAACCTAGAATCTAGGTGATATATCTTGCTTAATTGGACATGATGGTGTATAAATGAAGATATTACTCATAGCCGAGTCTCTGTGTAGTCTGTGTTCCAGACTATTTTGTGTTTATATCAGAGGTAATTAAGGCCCAAGTTCCTGCTGTGAAAGGAGACAGGGATGAATCTGGTCCGCTGTTCTGCTCTGCTCTTCTGCTTTTACACACAAATATGCACACACACACACACACACAGACTGAAAAAATACAGCTTAGGGTTGAGCAAAAGAGCAACACTTATCATGTCAAATGTCCGTATATATCTTGAGATAAGATATCATGCCTGGTATTGTGCACACTGGCTCACTGCTGCGGCTTACTAAAACACTTAAATTTAATAGAGCCATCATTATTGTGTATTAGTTACACCTGAACAAAACAGGATTTCACCATCTGCCACCTGGTCCAAACAGGCCAGAGGCACAAAAATAAACCTCAGTCGTTCTAGACATAACAATTGCAATGGATTGCTACTGACACAGCCTCTAGTGATCTGGCCACGCTGGCACAGTCACGTTCACAAAAAGAAGAAAAAAACGGTATAGGCATGGAAAAATGCTCCTCCACCACAAACCCATATATTTTATCCTGACCAGTTGTCTAGAACCATTCGTCACTCTCGTTGACGCCTATATCCTGCATATACTTATTACACTGTCTGAACTGCACTCATTAATATGTCCTCTGTCCTGTGCCCCTGCCATGTTGTTCATCCCTGCTCCCCTCCTGCGGTCCCTCGATCTCAAAGCACATACTTACTCTGCTGCTGCAGCATCACAACTGACAAACACAATGCCAAGGACCCAATGACAAGGACCCTCGCTCTGCCAGGAGCAAAAAAAGGTGAACATCAATAGGTAATTGCTGGTGCAGGTGCCTTTGGTAAGTTTGGGGATGACTAGTAGAGGAAGTTGTGGCAGAGGGTTGGTAGGGTGCCAAACATAGTCAGCAGGTGCAGAGGGAGAGCAAGAAATAGATTGATTCAAGAGATAGATAATGATTCACCTGAGAGATTACACCAAAACTGGCAGGTAATTTGTAGCATGATGGTGCCCGTTTGTCCTATTATGGGACTTTTCTCTCTCTCTCTCTCTCTCTCACTCTATCCCTTTGTTAGCTGGAGAACAGTCTGTCCAATACTCTACCAAATGACCTGCTGTCCCACAATGCCTCATTATCAGCTTGTCAGACTGAGAAAGCCTGGCAAATTAATGTCCAAGGTATCTACTGAGGCTGCTGCCCGATTAACTCAGGGGCATTGTTGTGTTTGGATAAATTAGTTCCCCCCCCCCCCCCCTTCATCCTTATGGATGTGTATGTACACAATGCAATTTGGTTCAGTAAAGGTAATAAGCCCACCTGGTCAACTTTTATTTTCCTCTGATTACTTTGTGACTCATGTTTAGTCTCAGTGACTTGCAGTGTCTTAGCTGAAAATTATTAGATCAGAAGCCAGTGACATTTTCAAATTAAAGCTTGTGTGCTGGCGTGATTGAAAGTGTAAAAATTTGCATTGTAAACATATCAGTGCTGCGTGATCTAAGTCCTTATGGCCAGTGGATAGAAATTCAAACTCCAATCCAGTGAGAAACTCACTCATTTATATGCATCTGTTCTCTTTTCACCAGTAAGGCATCATTGATTTTCCTGAGCCTTCTTAACTGAGCTATCTTCTCTTGAATTACCATAGGGAGCGATATGCATTACACCACTGAGGGGAAAAAATTGCATTCTAAATGGGCTTTATTTTCAACAGTGATTTGATCTGAATATATGTGAATAGGACTTTATTTGAATACATTTCTGTGGTTTGGAGTAAATTATTTTGCTCCCTTGCGGGTGTTCCCTGCGTCATTCCAAAGCTAAATAGCATCAGCATCTCTCTCTCTCTCTCTCTCTCTCTCTCTCTGTCTCTCTGTCTCTCTGTCTCTCTCTCTCTCTGTCTGTCTGTCTGTCTGAGCACCTTCTGTCACTCTTTTTCTCCCACCCCCTATCTCTCTCCTCTCTTTGTTATGCATGCATAGGGGAAAATTTATTCCAAATTTCAGAGAGAGAAGCCAAAAAGCCCAAAAGCCGAATGTGAAGCCCCAAAACGATAGTTGTATGAAGGTGTATGGAGGATTGGGAATTCAAGGTGTAACAATGGCTCAACTCTCGGCTTCCCCGGTGGCCGTTCCAGTACTTGAGTGTAGCTAATCTATTAAAGAGTTTCTATTCTCCTTTGCCCCTACAAAAGTCCCACATCAACTCCGGCTTGATTATCTGTCCCTGTCTCTGGTTCGGCAGGGACCCATTCCTCTCACTCACACACACTCTCAAAACCCTCAGAGTCCAACCAGACAAACCAATCTCTCCCCATCGCCCATTTCCTCTCCCCCTTCCTGACAAGAAAAGACAGCAGTTGCCCCTTTCAAAACCCCCATTGCACTCCAGGTTCTCCAATTTAGATTATCTCCCCTCTTTGTTTCACAAGACTGATCCCAGCCATCGTAGCCCTTCTGTACCGGAAACCAGCTCCTCAAAAGTCAGCTCTTTAAAAGCCATTTCTAAATAGAAAACTGTTTCCAATGAGAGAGTTTCTGAGCAGATAGTGAATAATGGGATGTACAGTTCGCTGGTTTTGGTGTAGCAGTTTATTCCACACAAGGTTAACATGTCTTCAAATCTGTCTTGAAATAATACTGGCATGAACATATATGTATAAACAATTCTTGATCACTGTAATTGACCCATAACAGATCCCTTTTGGGTGTAATTCCAATTGAAGATATAAGAGACAAATGCCACAATCCTCATCGTTTGTAAAAATACATTCTAAAATTCAGCTGAATTTTATCAGTGTGTTCACTAAAGTTTCCATCTTGTCAATACTTATCATCTTGTGTTTTTTCCAGTTGGTTGCTCAGCCAGTGCAGACTAAAACATCTCAGAAAATTTGGGATATTCATAGTTTTACAGATGATCCATCCTAATGATTTTTCCTCAAGGACTACCACAAGGTTCACATTTATGGTTTGGAGTGAATCGTCTCAAGATCTATTGGATGCGGACCGGATTGCCATGCGCTTTGGTACACGCACATTCATGTTCCCCTCAGGGTGAATTAAAATCACTCTGATGTTTCATCCACCACCACCATCAGGTCAAATGTCAATGTGTCTAATATTTTGGTATATAACCAAATACCTGCAAAACTGGCCTACCCATTAGCCTTGGTATACTTTGTGTTTAGTGCAAATTAGCAAATGTAAGCATGCTGACACGCTAAACTAAGGTGTTGATCATGCCAGACAACATCCTTGCTAAAGATCAGCATGTTAGCATTGTCATTGTGAGCATATTAGCATGCTGTTGTTAGCATTTAGGCCAAACAATGCTTTTGCCTCACCTCAAAAAGATATACGTACTGAATGTAGACCAGAGCTTTGATCTAGCATCACTGTATTCAGATATTTTGTCTTGAACCCTCAAAGAGCAGAGTATATCCGCGAGTAGATATTTCCTCCATAATTTAATTTAACGTAACAGCAAAACTGAAACTGATCCTAGGTAAGGCCTCCAGTTTCTCTAATAGAATATCCCAACAGCCTTGGTCATACAATTGGGGTCTTACTCTATATCGTTACTGCATATCTCCATTTGATATCCTCTTTTCACTCTCATCTTTCACTGTATTGTCGATAATTACTGCCGAAGACTGAAGCCGGAGCAAATGGAATATGAAAGAACAGAGTATTTATAGCTTGTTTAGGCTACTCTAAGGACATGCTCAAGGGAGAATGAAATGCAGATTGAAGATTCTGAAGTGTTTTCATTGAATGTAGAAATGTCAAAAAGATTTTAATTAAGCTCATTATTATATAGATTCATCGCCCTGACTTCACCCTCAATGAGCCAACAATGATACTGTAGTGTTTGAACTAAAGTAGAAGCTGTCTCTAAGAAATCCTCTCAAAGAGCTTTATTCTCATTTTTTCTACACAGTATAGCACTTCCATTCTTTCCTTAAGACACTGATCTGGGCACAGCGTACTGATGGAACCATGATTGCAAGAGACAGCCTCCTCCATCTAGCCAGCCTGTCACTCTCCTCTAGCACCGTCTTCTACTAATTCCAAATTACTGCTGCATCCCACTGTGTCTGAGTGAAGTTGTACTGTACATGGTCACTACTGCTCTCCCTTCCTCTCCCACCTTCTGCCACAGTCCTGTCTTTTTTTCTTTTTTTTTTTTTTCTCTTTAACAACACCGTTCCGAGAAGCAACAGATCAGCTGAAGGCAAAAAACTCTTTGATTGAGTATTGATCTGGGATTGTCAGACAACCAGAGATGACACAAGTTCACACATGAGAGCAAGCCAGCGGCCTGCTGTGCATGTTCGGCTGTAATCAACTCTGCAGTGCAAAGAGATGTATCCATCATTCAGGAATTGCATGGCCTTGTCATCGCTACAGCGTGCTCTGATCATGTGGTCACCAATCTTGTCAAAACACATGCGGTTCGCTAGCAACAGTAATGGAATTGTCAAATCGTCAGTATCATAGTACATGCTGTACATCACCTTTAAGCAAAGGACTTTGTGTTTCGTGTCATTTTACCACAGTGTAATGAAAACATGGAGAGAAATCAATAGGAATGGGATGATGCGAAAGGCAAGTGTTTGAGAGAAGCTCATACAGCAGTAACTACCCGTTATTGAGGGATGGCTGTATTGATAAGAGGTTTGAGATGGGTGTAGCCATGTGGAGTGATGGCGAGATGGATTTGGGTGTGTTTCTTTTCTTCTCTTCATTTATTTTTATTTTCTCCCTGACAGCTTGAAAAATGGTTTAGCGATGAAAATAAAACATATAGCCCTTGATAAAAATAGAATGATGTCAGAGTCATATTTCCCCGAAGCTTTATAAAAATTGCTTTTTCTGCATTCATTTATCAAGAAATGCACTGGTTTGTTTAGTCCCATGAGGAAAGACTATGCAGTATTTATGTTCTAGACACACTACAGAGAACCCTCTAATTGCCTCCATGAATGCTTTTATGGTTTTGAGCACGAGAGGTAATTTCAGCATCTGAATCGATTCCCGGAAGACTTCGACAGTAATTGGGTGAAACAGTAATTCCAGTGAACCCTGCACGTTTTATTCATGATTATTGACAGGTAAAGATCATAGTTGGTATGTTTCTAGCTTTAACAATGGATTTTATGAAACGCACAACCCATTTCATCTCATCCTGGCAAAAGTTGTACTGTCTCTGTTTTCAAATAACAAAGCTGTCATAACAAAATTAGATCTGCATTTTGATAAGCGTAATCAAATAAAAATGATACCATTAATGCTGCTGGGAACAACTGGAAATTCAATTTATTCTCACATCTCGTAACATACTCGCACTTGATGCAGAAAAAAATGATTATTTTATTATTAATATTTATTCATATATCAGATATGATTATTTTGGTTGCTGTTACAACATTTGCAGCAACCAGGGAGCTACAAATATGGACATTAACAACCATTGATAAGAAAATTTGCCACACTCGGGGTAGGTTGCAGCCATGCTAGAATTAAGGCTGTAGGGATGGAAAGGATGGAAAGGTCATCTGTTGGTTGGCAGTCCGTCCACTATTTTCTTTGGTGTTCCCTTAGCTTTTCAACTATTTTCATCTATGTTGATCAATTTTATTCTAAAGAGAATCAGGTTAAAGTTTCAGTTTGTTCCATCCCTTGGTTTATGGCTACAGTCTTGCAAAACTGACATTCCCACCTTCCTCAGCTATACTGTATTTCATGCTAATTGGCAAGTGTTAGCATACGACCATGCTAAACTAAGATGGTTAACATTATCCCTAGTTCTCATCAGCATGTTGGTAGTTTCATCATGAGCAACCTGACATTAACATTTAGCTCAAAGCACTACTGTGTCTAAACATGTGCCAGTCTTGTTCATATCGGGGAAACTGTATAAATAAATCTGTGATTCTCAGTGAGGAAATATTCCTACTTGTATCTTGTTTGGGGAAACAAAGAGCAGTTCACTGATTTAAGTGACTCAGGCTGGATGTTTTTATCCTTTGGTCAGTGCAACTCCTACTGCCTGTTTTTTTATACTATATGGTCTTCCTGTGACTGATTTTAGTGTCACATTTGTAAATGCCCAGGATATGGAGGCTGACCAGGGACATAATCTGTTCCTGGTTTATTTGATCACATAGCTTGCTCATAAAGCCAGTCTTTGTAGTTTAAAGGTTATCTAGTACTGTACATATCTCCCCCCTTCATTTAAAAAAAAGTAATAGAAATAATGTAAACTAACAGCCTGCATTTATTAATGTGGAAATGCTAATGCAATAATGCCCATGTTCTAAAGAGGTCTGCTCACTGACTCATCTGACCTGTTTTGCTTTTTTCCTGGTTAGCACACCATAATTGTGTCCTCAAGGACGTGTCTTCCTGCTGAACTCTGTACTCTTTACTTTCTACTCAAGGCCTCGTGACAGAAACTGAATAGTGCAGAGGAAGAAAAAAAAATGTCAGCAACTTCAGACTTGACATCCAACATAGTGCCTAAGTATTTATAATGCTGACACAGAAGTGACTTCAAGAGACCCTTAACAAAATTTGCCAGAGGAAAGTTGAAGAGTTGGAAGCACATACACAGGTAGCTACAGCACAGACACGTAAACACACACACACATACAGGAGAAGGAACAGCACACTTGAGAAACGACTAGCACTGTGAATTAACTTAAAATTACAGAAGCTGCTACAGAGAAAGCCAACTGGCGGTATTTATCTTCTACCTTTAAACTCTGATGCAGTGCAGTTTTGCATAGCTTTTCATCACTTCCATGACTTGACGGGCTAAACAACTAAACTTGTTTCTTGTAGTCCATGTATCTTTTGAAGCTTGGGTAATCCAGCTTCATTAGAATTCTTTACACACACATAGAAAAGTACCAACTTCACCGACATTGAGTTTTTATTTTGCATATATAAGTATGTCCATTAGATCACTGGGAAAAGTACTGAATCAAAAGAAGCTTCAAAGCAGGTGGCTATTTGAAGCTGAATGATAATTTTTGGACTCTCCCACTTTGTTTGATGAATACAACCACAGTATGCCACTTTAGCAGACAGTAAAATCACAGTGGCGCCATGCTTGTGCCATGCTACAGTAGACCACAGTTAACAAGCTGTATGAAAGAGACTGAGTATGTGTTGTGAGTGCATGTATGTCTCTTTCTGTCCTGTGATGTCAAGAAGCCTCTTCGTCTCTCCTCGTGCGACATCTCTGTCCTCCTCAGAGAAGTAGATTACACCCAGTTGCCTCATTCACTTTCATGTCCACCCAGAGGAACAATGACTTGTAAACCTGTAATGAGGTTACAGTATGATGATGGCATTTCGGATTGGGCTATTTCTGTCCTATAGGCTTATACTGTCCAGGAAATCTACTACTACTGTACCTGAATCATAAAATACCCTGTAAGAAGTATCTACATTATATTAATATGTCAGTTATTTATTGTCCTTATTGATTATGATCATATTCTGTATATCATTAATGAGAGAAGCTTTGAAGTATCCGGTAGCTGCTATACTGTACACTTGAAACATTATCTTACAGATGCGTAGTAGCTATGTGGAGTTGATGACGTAGCTTATAATTTAGGCATGCGTCTTGCTTATTGCACTCTGTTGTTTATGTTGTTTAGCTTCTCTCCTATTCATACTGTAGGTGTATTATGAGGGTGCTGCACGATCCACCATCCTGTCTCCCGTATTTATCTAAATGGACTTTGGGTTACTGCTGCACTTTGTGCCTATGCACACATGCAAGGAGAGCAATCCAGCAATATATTCATATATACATTTTTTTTTCTTTTTTGTTGACATGGATGTAAACAATCGAAAATGTCTAAAGGCTTTATGGGTTGAGAAGGTTGTGCTGTATTTTTGATGGACCCGGAGATTCAGTCCGCCATGGCTGATATATTTTTGAGTGACATTTTATCTCGGCAATCTCGTTGATCTTAATGAGATTTCTGTCCTTCATTGGTGTGTGTGTGCACATCAGTGTATGTGCGTCTCTACGGTGGCTGCGATTAAGTGGAAAAAGAGCCCCTATCAAACAATTTGTTTCTGACAGTGAAGGCTTACAGCCCAGACAAGGCGGGACCTCTGCTGACCTTGGACTGCTGACTGGACTAAGGAGGCTTATGACACTTGCAAGATTGTCTCACTAATACCTCCTTCAGGTCGATTACTCAAGTCAGGAAGGTGAAAAACAAGTTTTTAGAGCTCATGGTAAGATCCTAGTAATATGATCATTAATGGAGTACTTATAGACTTTTGAGACTTCGGTTCTCCTTTTCATCCACATTGCATGCCAGAAATCAAATGCAAAACAATCCTTTTATAGACGTGAGTTCCCATCTTTTGATGTGGTTGTAAGGCGAGGCAACTTTACTTGTACAACACATCACATTACATGAGGCAATTCAAAGTGCTTTACACAATTAAGAAACAGTTAAGGTAAAAAAAAAATATATAATTGAAAAGTGCAAGAGTATAATCAAGAGATCCTCAGGATAAAAAGATCAAAAGACAGTGCAGAAGGATTAGAGGAGTGAACAGTAATGTGATGCCCCGCTGGTATTTAGTAGGCATTTAGTAGACGCACTGTGTATGCCCTCGTGAACCTGATGAACCACATGTTAATGCCTAGTTTATATCTTAAACACAGCTAGAGACCAAATAAATGTGAGAGAGTTCTGGCCACTATATTAAACATGCACTTTGCTCTTGCCTCTAGTTGCATCAGAAGTAAAAGCGAAAAAAAAAAAAGGGAGTGCAGCAGAGGAGCCTGGATCTTCACATTTCACATAACGGGTTATTGTGTTTTTCAAGTTATTTGGCTTTGATGGAACATTTGCTTTTATACAGCAGGTATTCTGTGATGAATTTATTATTATTATTATTTTTTTTAAAGATCTGGATTATCAAAAATGGGTCCTTATCTCTGCCTCTGAAGATCTTAAAACCTCCGTTTCCTACCAAGGCTGTTTAGATTTTCAGTTGGATGAACACAACAGGGATCCGCAGCCTTCTTCTAAAGCAAAAATATCTATTTTATTTTCCAGAGAAGAAGTGCTGCAGTAATTTGTGAATATGTCATAGACTGAATAGCGAGCAATTAGTGATAGAATTTTAAGTTGCCACATTTTTTAATGATACAGGAGGATAATGGAAGTAAGTAGGTTAATCATCCCTTATTCTCCATAAAAAGTCAATGTTGTGGATCACTACTGATAGAAATGACATGGGAGGAAGCTAAGAGAAACAAAGCAGCCAGATTTGGGGTATCTTTTGCACTACACTGCACACCAGACTCCTACTTACCAGTGATAAGTCAAACTAAGGCATGAGAGCAGAGAAATTTTTTTTTGCCTAACTTATACTAGCAGTAGTTTTAAAGAGACGTAGGTACAATACATAGAAATAGACAAAGGAACCAAAAAAGGCTATATGTGGCTCGGAGTAATGTGTTTCAGATGAAGAGAAAAGCAAAATAGAAGGAATATCATAGTCCCAGAATACTGTAGAATATGCAGTACCACTTATAATACCAATGTATATTTTATGTGTTTTTGATTCAGCATCGTATATGTGAAGACATTTCTGCCTCCCATTCAGCCTCTCAGTTAAGCTGCTGTCTTTCTTTTACTAGTTCATCCTTTTGTTGTTTGGACGACAATGTCTGAAACCCCACTGTCCATGTGCACATCAAAACTTTGATGTCCAGTAATACACAATGACCCCTGTTCCTCGAATTCAGTCATGGATTACAGTAGAAAAATGTGCACAATCCCATTTGTTGCAACAAATACCCCCCCAATCTCTGTGGGCTCTGTGGCTGTGCAGCATCCATCACCCATCACTGTCAGCCTGAGCCTCTCCAGCCGGCCTGTCCATCCCTGTGATTTTCCCACAGTGCTGCTATTTAACTCCAGGCAGCAGTTGTTTCTTGCCTTCACTGCAAAATCTGTGCACATGGCTCAAGTGCAGACTGTGAAAATGTAATTCTCCACTTTACCCTGCCAACAGAGTGTCTCCTCTTTTTGGAGTTATCTAATATCAGCATCTACAGTAACCGAGTAATATGCTTGGCTGCTAGCCTGTGATTTGCAACAACAAAAAGAACCAGCCATCCTGCTTACATTGAGTTTGCTAAATCACTCTGCTAGTTCTTAAGATCAAAATTTGGCATTTATATTTAGGAAAAGACATAGATAAATGCATAAATGTTGAAATTTCTTATGAAAAACATTCACATTACCTACTTCCTACCTATAAAACTAGGTCTGTGTTGTTTTGTTGTTTCACTTTCATCTAACTCTGCATTAATCCTCAGGCAAGGTAAAGACAAGGATGTTCCATATTACCACTTTTTGCACATTGTGTTGTCCTGCTTTACATAATGTTGACTTTTTTTTTTTTTTTTGCCCAAGCAGCATTGCAGTCAAAGCTGTGTGTGTGTGTGTGTGTGTGTGTGTGTACTGGTATAGTTATCTTTGTGGGAACCAATTTTAGTTTTAAACCTTGGGAATGATGACATTTTTTGAAAGCGAAGACAGCAAGAGATAAATGCACCTTTTCTTGGCAATGCTTGTAATTGTAATCAGACACAAAAATACTGTTTTAGAGTTCAGCAAAATTGATTGTTGCAGCTAACAGAATGCAGACATTAATTGCAGGTCTGTGATACTGTAGCAGTACTGCATTACTATGGGGGCAGAATCAAACTGAGATGCTTGGGTTGACCATGGTCAGCAATGTATTGTTGGCGTTATATATCCTTCAAACATTGGCGAGAAACTGTTTTTCCCAACCTTGGCAAAATTGATTATTAACTGCTGTGTACTCACTAGCACTATTTACTGGATTATAATTCAACAAACTTTCCATCAGTGACTCCTTGCATTCCATGGAATGAAAAAGATGAAACACTTGAAATTGTAAAAGTGGACTTTTAGCCAAGAAACATGTAAAGAGTGTCTCACCCCGTTAGCAAGTTGTAGTTGTTTGTGCAATTCAGCCTGCAGTTCTTTTGTTGGAGCAGCTAATAAGAGCACAGAACAGTGTGGATTTGGTGATTTGTATTTAAAACGACATCAAACTATCTATTAAAACTGAATTATTTTTCCTGTTTAGATCAAAAGTATATCTTTCTCCCTGAACAATATGTAAGGTATATCCTTAGCTCCTTGAAACAATATCTGATCATGTAAAATATGTATTCCACTTTCAAGCAGATGTGAACTATTTTGCTCAAGATGAGTACAGCATATTGTTAGTCAGTATTTGGATGATAATACAGCTCTATTTGTCTTCTTTGATCATTGATGGAATGCAAGTTGTATGAGAGCCCTGCTCTAAATAAATAGTTTTAAATGGAAATAGATTCAACCACGTCCCACTCACTTCAAAGGCTCCTTTTTCACTGCATTGTTCTTCTGTGGCGCATAGGGATAAATAAAGCATTGTGTATCATACACCACTCTGTAGCCATGAGCAGTACCTCAATTTGAAGAAATCATAGCATCCATTGTACATCCCTGACAAGTTAAAGGTCAGACTGAAAGATTTCTGCCCTGACTCGTGTCCTCTAGTCGTCTTTATGAGCATCTGTTATTGTTTCATAGCTCATTTTTACAGTAATATCCCAAAGTTTTTTTTAATGAAATTATTATAGACATTTTATTCAACCATGTAATTTCTTTGGTTCAATGTAATTGTTTTTCCTCTGTCACATTTTCTTACTGCTCTTTGAATTTCTTCTGCCTTTTCCAGTCTGTGTGTTTTTGTACTGTTTTCCTCAAAAGCAAAGTTTATATCAATGTGCTGCATGTGCAGCTGATTAACTTTTTGCTTTTACAGTGCATGTAATAGAGAGATATTTGCCTATGACTTCCACCATATGCAGCCTCCAAATTCACTCAACTTCCTACACACACAGACAAGAAACATACAGCCCAAACAGTTCTCATTCCCAGTTCAACAAATAACAGCGCCCTTGACCATGCTGCAGGCATACCAGACCATGGTCATCAATACAACGATAAAAAACACTTGAAACTGTCTAATTTGTTTAGGTTTAGGCATTAAAACTACTCAGTTGGGTTAAGGAAGACAGGACGGTTTGGGTAGCATCCAACTCACCCTCATAAGTTTCACTTTCAGTTTGACACAGAACACAAACGCTGGGTGTTTGAGCCATCCAGCCACCCATTCACATCCATATGCAGACTTTCATGTTGTTAAACATTACATTTAGCATTTCATACAGATGCAGAAAAGGCATGTCTTACAGACATTTGTTTTAACATATTGCTGTGCCTGTCTTGCATATTTCTTTTTTTCTCCTTTTATTGTGAACAAGTACTAAAAGAAGTAGTAAGTAGAAGTAGTAAAAGAAGGCTGTAAATAAATACATAAATGAATATACTGTGTATGAATGCATAGTACTGTATAGTAAAGTTTTAAATGCAAAATAGCTTTTGTATTAGTTTCTACAACACGTTCACTGTTCTTCACACAAGAGAATAAAATGCATTTTCTTTGTAATAGCCTGCTATATCATCCTCTAGTCACTGTCAGAGTGCTGTCCCCCAACATCCTATACTGTAACAAGCTCAGAGAATACTGTGAACGGTCATGATCATAACCCTCAAAGTCAAGGACAAAACAAATGGCTGTGGGGCACTAGCTATCTGTTACTTTTAGCCTGTAACTGCTTGTGTAAGTACTCGAAAGAATGGAGGCGAATAATAGATCCAAGGACAAGCAAGACCACGGAAGAGAGTGTGGTTTTGAGGAATGTACTACATATTAAAGGCAGCATCAAGTTTTGATGTCATTCATTATTGTGTTGCTAGGGTAACACAATCAACAGAATAAATCAAGAACAATGGGAGAACAGAATATTCTTCTAACAGCCACTTAATTTTTGACTTTGACCTCTTGGCACTAAGTCACTAATTGTGCCCTTTCCGTCCTGGTAATTAAAACGGGCTGATCCTTTAGGAGAGTACTTGTGTTTTGTCTATGCACGATAAAAGTTTTGTTCTTTTGCAGCTCAATTTTGTTTGTGCATTTCTGCTTTTGAACATTTGTTCTCCTTTCACGAGTCCTTCCTGGCTGTGCATAACTCTATGAAAGTTATTATCCTACTTGGTTCGAACTAATCGAACTGATCTCTGAGGCCAGGGATTAGATTCATCTAACGTTTTCATTGAGACACACATCACTTGCTGTGTATTATGACCGTGTCAGTACAACTTTATGATCACGTCGGGCATTTTTACCCCAAGCAAGAAGTGCATCTCGGATGAAAAACACTAAAATAAAATCTGTGCTTCTCCTACTTGTTTTTCCCACTCTCTTCAGTATATTTCATCCACTGGACCTGCTGGTGGCACTGTTAGTTTTCTTTGCCCCTTTACCTTATCATTCCCTGTAGAGCTGTAACCCTCTCAAATGTGGTGGCTCAGCTAAGAACATGCTGTTCTCTATGCATTATCTGCTCTCTGTCTCTCTCCTCTTAGACGGATTGCAGGGAAATTTAGTAAAAAAAAAAAGAATTGTCTTTAGGGGAAGAATCCACAGTCTTGAACCATCATCATGTGACATTTTTAATCTGTCCAATACTTTGGTGTATGACCAAATACCTGCAGAGCAAATGATAATCTGTACTTTGCCTTAAGTGCTGATTAGCAAATGTAAGCATGCCAACGTGAGACATGGTATGTGTGTTAAACCAAGGAAACTGT
Organism: Pempheris klunzingeri; assembly: GCF_042242105.1. Lineage (NCBI taxonomy): Eukaryota > Metazoa > Chordata > Actinopteri > Acropomatiformes > Pempheridae > Pempheris > Pempheris klunzingeri. The sequence continues at coordinate 21,383,755 of NC_092016.1, read as the reverse complement.
AAAAGACGGAAGGGTAATAATACCGATGTTCTAATTTTCTGCTTGGTTGCAGACTTTGGTGCCAGTTCTGTTGACGCCTGTAGGAGATGCATTGAAAAGAGAACTAACACCAAGAGCTCTAATAAAGAATTGCCTCTATGAAAGTAAAGAATACACTTCAGAGAATACTGACTGATTTTTCCAAATCTTTTATTTGCTGTTGGCCTCTAAAAAGTTTCCAAAATGATTATACGCTTCCTTTACAGGGTACATGGCAAGTCAAATACAGATGCTTACCAAAGCAAATATTGAGTGTAAATAATTTTAACAAAATGTGCATCCTTCTTAATTCTTATTCCTTCTCTCTTGCTCCTCCCTTCTGCTGAAGCAAAGCAGCTCAACATCCAGCCCAGTACCACAACTCAAAATTTGCCCCTGTCAAACCAAATACATTGCTTTTAAAGTCCAACAGCATTGCTCTCATTGCCAAATGTATTGTAATATCTACACAGTAACACCATAAATGTTATATTGGCATATTCCCCTGGGTCCTAAAATGGTTTGTGTAATTAGATACAGTATATTATCATAAATAAGCTATAGCTCTGTAAATGTATGGACCAATTCAATGACGCACAAACATAGGCTGAGGAAGCATTAAAATGTGGGTGGGACAATCTAATGGGGGTCTGGGAACCCTCCCAGTCCCCTTTAACAGAATAGATGTTATTTTCTGTACTCTGGTAGGTAGATACTTTTATCTGGCCATACTGGCATGATATGTCCACATTACTGAAGATATTAAAAAGCTCAAAGTATAGAAAGTGATTTGATGACTAATTCAGAGGCATCTTGCCACTAATAATAACTAATAACTCATTGCTTATTTAAACTTGGGGATCTCTTTATGCTGTATTTGAAATTTCTGTTAATTAAATCACCAAGTAAAGAGGAGAGGACAACTGTAGTCAAAATGCCCCCATGCATAAACACATTTCATGATAAATGGTATCTATATTAAAAAAAGAAAAAAAAAATCTGCCACCTTTTCAAGAAAAACAGCAGTCTTGAATTCATAGGTGACATAAGTTTGAGGAATGTGTGTGAGCAAAGCCATTAATAAGTTAGGTCAATAATAGCTTCGTGGTTTTCAAGAGAGTCCCACCTACATATAATAGTTGTGGCGCCCATGCACACAAACTAGCCTGTTGCTTTGTCTTTTCACCTTCTCTCCCTTTTTCCGTCTCCCTGCTGCCTGGACACCATTAATGGACTGTTTTTTTACTTCATATGCATTCATTGTACTCAATGCAAAACCATATTTCAACTGGAACACCTCATCTTGTTGCTTCACTATGTGTTAATCATATAAACTACTTTAATAAGTGCATGTTTGCATGGCCACCTAGTTATAGTTTTAAAGCGGGAGTGCATGATTAGTGACAGGCAAGGGGAGGTATGGTAGTTTTCATTAATTTGAAAATGCACTTGAAAATGCCCACAATACAGAGCCTTCTATCCTAACCAATAAAGCTGCTAATAAAGCTGCTCTTTCAGTATGAAGCTCAGTTTATGTTGCACCACAAAGCATTAGTGTTTATGTATTCTGTTCTAGTTTCAGCAATGAGCAAATACCTTTTTGTTGTGTTTGTGACCTGATTCAACATTGTTTGCGTTTCAGTTTCTAATCCACAATGAAATTGGAAAGTAACCCTAAGCCCTACAAGAAGTAACTCTAAACTCTAAAAAGTAGTTTATATAAGAACAGGGCTTAGGTAAGGACGCAAAAGAGAAATGTAATTTTTAGATCACATATGACATATACAAAAGCCAGATAAAACTAAGTATGATCCAAAAGTGCTAATATATTTAAAAATAGCAAAGTTGTCTGATCAAAACGTGGGAATGCAAAAACAAGTCTAACAGTGGGGGTGCAGATGCTCTGCCTGCTCCATTGCTCAGGCGCCTATGCATGTGTAAATAAGCTCATGCTCTCCACCCGCCACCAGCCCACCTCTTGATCTAGCTCTGCTAGCTAGCTATGTTGTTGTTAATGTGTTTGCTTTGCCAACTTGCAGAGTTTGATCGAGAGGGGGGCAGGCACCTCTCATTTGTGTGTGTGTGTGTGTGTGTGTGTGTGTGTGTGTGTGTGTGTGTGCCCCCATGTCTGTATGTGGTTGAATGATCTACATTCAGTTTGTTAGGATTCGGGTACATATATATAAATTATTTATTAATTATTTATATTAGATGTGCTCTTTTTAAAACAGATATTATACATTTTATTTGCATGCAAAATAGGTCTTCCCAACAAGAGGACCCGGGGCAGCTCTTCAAAAGTGACCCAATTCTGTGGAAAAACCACCGTGTTGGCAACAGTGAATGTTAGAGTGGATAGGCCAGAAGGGGGGTGGGGTGGGGTGGGGGGGTGTTCTGCTGTGATTGGTTGTTGCCTCACCAGTTGTCTCACAATGAATCAACCAATTACAGCAGCGCAGAGTTTCAGACAGAGATTTCGATATAAAGGATTCAGCTGTCGCTGACTGCATGCGCACAAATCAATTGTCAACCTGAAACATAAGCTTTGATAACTCAGCTGACCTAGGCTGCTTTATAAAGTAATGAAGGAAGTTTAGAAGTTTATTGGTTTTTCTGCTGACTGCCATTGGGAAACTGTAAAACCGACCATCATTGTGATAGTGATCCTTAACTGCAATAAAAGCTCCAGTAGCACCTCTTCACCTTGTGACAAGTGAATATACCGTAATCGCTGATTAACTCACACCAATAATGTTAGTAACCTGGCTTTGCTGTCTAGCTAGAAATGATTTGAAATCACTATTAGTTTCTTTACTTTGGTCATTGTAATGTTGCAGTATAAAGGGCCTTCCACACCAAGAAAGATAACTGTAACGTCTTTTTGAAAACGGTTCAAACTCAAGAGGATGGGGGAGTCAACACAGCAACTATGTTTGTGTCCTACGGCTTTGTTGAATACTCCAATCTGATCAATCTCGTCCTTCTATGGTCTGTTATTTCTGTACAGCAGACGGTTGTCATGTATGACAGACCGTTGCTATGGACGCTGATAGCAGAATCCCAAAAAAAAATCATCCATCACTACTCCGTCTCAAACTGTTGATTTCTTCAGTACAAAGCCACGTAATATGGAGGATAATGTATAGTGAGCAGTGGACATTATTTCAGAATGAACCCAGACAAGGTGATGCAGGTCCTGAATCATCCTGAAGGGGTTCAGCCCGCTGTACATCATCTCTTACATAACAACAACAATAGGGGGTGAATTTACAGGACGTCATGTTCAACACTGTATTGGTACATTTACTTGGCCTAAGTAAAGGATCAGAATAGTTCTTCCTCCACTGGTGTTATACGACTTGGTTACATAACGTAGCATTCAGTTCCCTCCCAAACCTGCGAGAGAATTGAAGAAACAGTATCTTAGCACTTATTTGGAGGCACAGACCCAAATATACTCAGTATTAATAGCAAATCTTTAGACAGGCCCAGAAATATTTGCTGTATTGCTGCAGTGGAGAATTTGCATATTTTTATTTTCTTCCATGTCTTTTCTCTTAATAATGACTAATGGTCAATACACATCAGAATGAGGTTATGCGAATGGAGTAGCCTATAATTTCAGAAACAAAAAGCCCCGTGTACCTCTACAAGAGTAGCTCTGATGCTGTGACTCATGCCAAACCCTGCATCCTCTCCTTCCCATCCCTCCACTCTGCCGTACAGTAGCTATAGCTACGTCGCACTGATTGCCTCCTTTTCCTGGGTGAGATCAGATGAATGCCCACTAATAGGTTTTCAGTTTTATTCACTGAGCCCCTGGTACAGAATTAGAGGGATTTTCCGGGGGTAATTAATTGAAGTGTCCTTTTAAAGGGGAAGTATCCTTTGTCTTGATTTAGTGAGTGGAGTCATTAGTTGAAACCTCAGTGGTGGAGGAGCAGAGAGATTATGGATTGGTGACTCACACATTCCCCACTGAGCTACTGGGGCCATTTTGAGAATTGTATAGGGGGCTATCATACCTGGTGTCAAACAACTGCATGGAACATTATTGTTAATCTTACATATCCAGAGGAGACGTGCACTGACTATATAAATACTCAACAGCATTATATTCCCATTCAACATTATAACTCAACAGCATCATATCTGTTTGATGTTTAGCAGCTGTACACAAAGGTGCGAATGAAAAGAGAAAGTTGGCAGTGACACGGTTGTCACATGTTAAGCTTTTGTGTGACCTATAGACATGCAAATATATATTGTTTTCTTCACAACTGTGTGCACGTATCCAGACACGCGCATGTTTTGGAATGCGGCTCTGGCGCAGAGGTGTCGCCGAGGGAAGGCTCAGTTGTACTGCAGGTGTTCTTTCTCCTTGCAGTCACAATCCCTGCTCAGTTAGTCTTGCAAGCTGGGAGCCAGCAGCGTCCTCTCATCGCCACAGACCAGTGGCTGCTGCGCTCACAGCTCACTGCTCGATCTGCTCAATCGGACTGACACCTGTCCTTACACGCCCCTCCCCTTCGCCGTCTGTCTGGTCCGTCTGTCAACACCTAACCTTCCTCATCTAAAGCCCAGTACAACAATAACTAAAGAGCAGGGTCATTTTATTTCACCTAAAGCTCACCACAAATGTCAAATTTGGATCTGGCATACCTTATGTCTGTAAAGGCGACCCATTTAAATATTAAAATATGAGAAGACACACACATATCGACAAACACACGGTTTTCATTCTAGACTATTTTTAATGTACGCTGTGCTTCAAAACAGTTTGTTCCAGACATTGCCATGCTGGATATAAACAAAGAAATACGCAGCATGCAGTTTGTTTATTGAGTCAAGCCTTCAAATTAAAATCTTCAAAGGAAAACTTAAACCGCATGTGTCTCCTCAGGTTGCACTAGTATCAAAAGCCCTTTCAAGTGAGTAGACTTCATCATCTCAATTACTTCTTTGTCTTTTTTTTTTTTTTTCTCCACGTACTTTAACAGATGGAATGCTTTGATCATTCAATTTAGTTGAACTGCTTTATGGTCAGGTAACTTTTATAGGAAACACTTTAAGTAAGACAACTCAGTATTATGTCATTAACTAATCAACAGCTCGTTGGCAAGTCTGACAGGCAAGCTAAATGAAGTTCCAGTGTTGACAACATCTTTGATAAACATTCTCCAGGCTATGCTACAAATTAATTAGAAACTGTAAGAAAAAACAAAACCAAAAACCTTTCTGGTATAAAGAATGAAGCATCTCAGCCTCCAGAGGCGCTTCAGTGCTCCTTGACATACTGACGTTTTCTCCAAGTCATTCAGCTCATTTAGCTGAGGAAGTCAGAGCACATGATTTACATTATGTTTAACTCATCAAACCATTAAGTGGCCACTATTACCCTGTACTGAAGCAGCTTTGTTTCTTCATTCATTTATTCAGGTTTTCCTTTTAATTTACCACTCATCTTCACGTATACTAATCGGGTTCAATAGAAAGCCTCCTGAATGATGATTGGTCCACTTAATTGCATGGTACGAACCAGGACCAAGTGGCTATTTAGATTTCGGGCTGATAAATTGCCGGGGGAAGTAGGAAGTAGAAGAAAATATAATAGATAACAGCCAAGAGGCGTGGTTCAGAGGGAGTCGGGGTGAAAGTTGGAAATAATCTACTTTATTGAATTTTCCTAAGCTCCATGAAATCATGCCTCACTTTCTGCTCATCTACCTTTGTCTGGCTCTTTTGTGTAATCTGTCTCTTAATAGTTGGCATACTTCCTGCATAAAATCCTGTGTGAGAGGTTGTGATCTTTCATTCAAACAGCTCCCCGGGGTCTTGCATTTTAATGAGTTGCCTTGAGCCTACAGTCCATATTCCAAAGACTAGTTAAGATGAAAGTCTCACCTTACGATACAACCTTGGCTCTGAATCTCACCCTTAAAGCCAAGTGCGAGAACAGTGAGAGAGGCAGAGAGGGGTGCTTTTTCAGGCACTATGAAGTAATGAATGCGCACGCTGCTTCTATGTGTATGTTAGATACACTGGTATAGAAACTGTTCAAATGGGTAAGAAAACGACTGCAAATTAATGTTTATAAGTTGCACCTTTCATGCCACTGCCCACTCAATTTCCAGTTCCATTTCTATCCACCCACCACCTGACAATAAAGACGGTATCTGTCTTTTTTTTTTCCACCAGTCACAGTGAAAATATCCTCTGTACCTCCAGAGTGTCACCTCAGTGGATCCATCCAACGTTTTCACCATGGTAGCTTCAGCTGGATAAGCACACTGAGCGCCATCAGACATGATCTGCTGTCTAATTGTGCACACACCCAGATGATTAATTAAGCTTAAGAAAACGAACGCAATATTCTGTCACTTCTGTGCCTCCTCAGATTAATGAGTTGTTCTTTGAAATGATATTAGGAGGAAGGCGGATGGGGGGGGGGGGGGGGGTCGCTTTGGCAAAACATAAAAAGCATGAAACATTTGGACATGTCTGGTGGCATCACAGCCACAGGGTAATTAGATTTTCTTTAATGATGATGGGATCATGTGGTGCTGCTGCTAAAGTTTTCCCTTAATCAATACACCCTAGGTTATTATTGAGTTCACTGATTACTGTGGCAACTGTGTACTATGCACAGCTGAGTCAACAGCTTTGATGCTTTCTGAAAATATCACATTACACAAACCCTCAAACACCCACTTCCTCTCTCCATCTCTTTTTTTTCCTTCACCACTGTTTTTGCTTCCTCTGCTGTTCCCAACACACTCCCAGGTCCTTCAACTGTCACCGCTTCGCTTTGCTTACCCCCCCCCATCCTTTTTGTCTTTCTTTTTATCCATGCTGCTATGAAATAGTATAATAATAACTAATTAGGTTTACCAACTCTCCTCCTGTTCTGCCTCACCATTTCTGTGTTCTATTCTTGGTCTTAATACCTTACCTTATCCTCCCCTTCTGACTCTCCCTCCCCTCCTCTCTGCTCTCCTCGGGGTCACGAGAGGAGGTGGAAGAGCCAGCCATCATGCTCTGTGGACTGTGTGCCAGCCTCAGGGCCTGACATTTGGCTCCACAGTGGGACTTTTAGCATTCATTATGCCAGCGGGAGAGGAGGGGACATGCAGTGATATGCAAATACAGGAGAGAGTGAAGTTAGCTACAATGGTGAAAATACCCTGATTAAAGTCCTACATGAAACAGTTGTGCAGTATGTGAGCGTGCACACACATGGAATTGGAAAAACATAGACTAAACCATCAACTTTATAAAGATAACGGTAATACAGCAACACAGACGAGTTTTAGTTCTGAATGATGATTTTAAAGCAGCACAGTGGTTCTGTTATTGGCACGCTCTCCTGTGTCACTGTGCCCAAAAGCAATCATACCACCTCTGTCTGTGTAGACAGTACTCACCTCCAGTCCGTTATGATTGTGAGGTGGAATAAAAGAATAAATGGAGTAATGAATGATTGTTAAGCTTAAAGGGGTAGAAACGGAATTACTAGAGGCGTTACCAGAGGCAAGGTAAAAATTCAGCACTAACCAGAAAATGCTAATAGTATTTGTATGGCCTTTGGCAGTTCATTCAACACTTACGAATAAGTAAAAAACAAGTTCCAACACAGTTTTATTGTGTTTTTAAAATCTTTTCAGCCATTTCTGGACAGTTTGCATCATTTATCGCTGGTAAAAACCAACTTTATGGACATTGTGAACTGTCCCCGGACAAAGAATATGTGTGAGAGCATGAGCTGTTTTGCATAAGAAGCTAAATAATGTGTTAAATGAACAATGTCTACAGAGCTGCCCACTGGTGTTGTCAGTGCAATTTCTGAAATACTGGCTGAGGTGACAAGTTCAATTTTCAGTTCACAGATGTTACCAGTGGTGTGTGTGCACTGCATGGTTCTAATCAATTATTTACACCAGTTCAAGGTTAATAACCATCTGTAATCATCAATAAAGATTTTTTGGGGGTTTGAATAGAAGAATGAGAATGTTCCTGTTGATCCTGTGGATCCTGTTGATCCTGTGGATCCTGTGGATCCTGGTCCTGGCCCTGCTGATGTGGTTCTCTGGTTCCTGTGGGTCCTGGTCCCGGTCCCGCTGATGTGGTTCTCTGGTTCCTGTGGATCCTGGTCCTGGTTCTGCTGATGTGGTTCTCTGGTTCCTATGGGTCCTGGTCCTGGTTCTGCTGATGTAGTTCTCCATCAGCCAATGGATGTGCGTCTGTCTAAGGCTACAGCCTGTCCGTCCTTGGGAGCTGGATCTCTCCTTCACTGTGGTGCTCCCGGAGGTTTCTCTTTTCCCACTGGGTTTTTTGAGTTTTTCCTTCCCGAAGAAGGAGGGTCATAAAGGGCAGGTGATGCCTCGGACTGATCCACCGGACTGATCCATTGGCCTCACTGACTGCTGGACTCTTTATTAGATTGTTTGTTCACTTACACTTGTTTATTTCAGTGAACTTTGTAAAGCACTGTGAGACACTCTGTTGTGATATTGGGCTATACAAATAAATTGAATTGAAAAATTTAATTGAATTGAATTGAATTGAGATCAATCAAATCACAACGATTGATGAAGAAACCATGAAAAGTATAGTAAAAATGTATCATTTGTATGTCATATTATTATGTTATATCTTTTCCTCTACTGTAGAGTATGGACCACTGAAGGTTGAAAAACTACAGGCAGATTAGAAAGAGTTGGAGCCAGTGTTGGGAAGTAATTTTGACTTGGCTGTGTCAAGCATTCCTTTGAACCATTTGAAGTGGGTGCACTGTGGTCAATTATATTCCATTCTGATAAAAAACGAACACGCGGAGAAGTCTGGTGTTAGTTTGACTGGGTTGAGCTATTGTCAGAGGAAGTGCTTTTTGTCTTTTAATTCACATGAATTCATTGGGCCATGCAGTCTTCGGCCCCTCTCTCATACATATGAACATTATAAGCATCTTAAATTACATGAATACATACCTAGAATATACATTTCAGGTGCTCATGGCATTTATTTAGATTCCTATCTTATGCAAACCCCTTTGCTAAACAGTTTTTTTCCTTCCAAATCACTCATTACAATTCATTCATTTTTTTTTTTTTCAATTATCAAGTTAAGATGTGATTTCATTACCCAGCTTTGATTGTCATTGTTTAGACCGGAGTTGTTTGCCACTTCCTTTTGCTCATTAGCTTGTGTGTTCTTTATATTCTAATTAGCCAGTTATTTATATTCTCATTAGGAAATTTGTCACCGGTCTGCTGTGACGAAAGCAGCAACTTTCCCTCTGTCCTATCTGTCAATCAGTGTCTGTAAGCTGTGCATAAACTACTTGCACAAATGTATGTTTTTATCTATTTATCATCATCAGAATTTTAACAGATATTTGACTCTTCAATCCATGCAGTCATTTTGTGCGTCACAGTGATTTCTTTTCTCCCATAAGATTCCGAATGTTTGTATTTTACTCTTCTTACTTTGCGGATTACATTGGCCTGTATCCAGCATAAATTGTTTATTATCTAGCTGTGGCCTGAAGAAGATAGAATGGAGAAACTGCATTGTCGAGGAGGCAGGAAAGGGCAGCTGGACTGTATTTCGTTCCACTCACTTGACTGTCAGCTCGTGTCTCATTATCTCATATTTAGTTTCAGCGCAGCGGAGCTCCACAACAGCTTTCTACATCTCCCGCTTCGGCCGCTACTGTTATTGCATCTAAATTAATTTATTTAGAGAAGTTCTACAACTTGCTGAATGATCAAACTCTTTTCTTTTTTTTTTTTTGACAAAGCAACAGTTGTTTCACTTACTAACTGAAAAGTAAGATTCCCATCAAGATTTATGTTGCACATGAAAAATATCAAAATTGGAATCAAGTTGCAGATAAATCTGGACACAAAGTGGAAAGATGTGCACTAATTGCACTAATTATTGTTCAATGGTATAATAAATGAGCCAGAAACAAGCAATTTTTCAAAATGCACATAACATTACGCCATTAGTCTGTCAACATTTCTCATTGACTCTCATGTCATGTATGTGGAATGGATTTCTTGAAGGATATTAATCACTTAGTATATTAATTCCTTCCTCCATCATAATCTGTGTTATATCTTGATTGGCGGTTGCAGAAAAATGCATGCACTGTTTCATGAGCCAATGTATATACAAACTTCCTTTCAAATGAAGTCAAACAGTATAATGATGCCAATGTATATATCGTTCAAGTCTGTTTGAAAAATGGACAAGCAGTGTTGTGCTTATTTTTATACCATACAAAGTGAACTATTTCTAGTGAAGACACTTAAATACCCCTATAAAAATGACGTATGGAACGTATTTGCTAGCTGAAACATTCAACAATATATTTATTACTCACACACTCAGGTTTCTATAAGGTGCTTCTGGATGTCAAAATGTGTTTTGGTGATGGGAAATCAAAAATAAACATTACTTAATACTGACCTATGTTTTACCTACAGATATAGCAGTTCTGGGTATCTACTGTGTGCTTTAAGACTCTCTCCTCTCTGGTTCCTACACTTGATTTTCCTTTCAAAACACAAGCCTAGTTTTGTATGTGCAGTTAGTATACTCAATCAATAAAGCATCATTCCCAATATCTTTAACCTGAGGCAATGTAGCCAGACAGGTGGTTAATTTTTGTTTATACCGCAGCTAAACAAAATGTTGGTTTGTATTTTCTTTTTTCCAGTCCTCATAATGCCAAATCTGCTGTTTGGCCCTTGAGAATGAGCCACTAGAGATCCTCCGGAGATGTTTTTGGTAGAGTTATGTGGGGTAGTGCAGTTGGCAGTCGTCCACACAGATAAAGTAAGCAGAAAAACAAGCAAAGTCCAAAGAAATAAATAACCTGGCAAATGCTGGTGCATGTGCCGATAGTGCCATAACAGATGACATTATACAAATCAGCTGAATGGGCCTACAGCACACAGTACAGTACAGAGCTACAGCACATCCAGATATACCAGAGTGATGTGCCCACCCCCCGTATGGTGACTTTAGCATTATGTAGTTTGACGTGACCCTGCTGCATCGTGTATTCTGAAAAATACAAATTTTGATGAGTACTACTATAGAGCACACTAATAGCCATTCTCATGTGTGGGGATGAAGTGGTTTGATCTAAAGAAAATCTGATCGTTACTGTAGAATCATCTCTTTGCGATGAAAAATTCAACAAAAAACACAGATACACACAGACAGGATCGCATCCAAGCTCTGAAGCGGAGTGTAGTAACAACTAGCAGACAATGGGCGCAGACAGGTACAGTACAATGCAAGATTCAGTCAAATAGATAGCCCTGCTGCTGAAAGCTGCTTCACCAATATACCTGCACCACTTTCACAACTACTACTTTAACACTTAATAGACTTGACTGCAGGCATTTGCAGCTGAATAGGAGACATATTTTCGACGCGAGTGGGAATAAATGGCTGTGCGATGAATGAAAGCCACCGTTACTGTCCTCTAGTTGTTACATCAATAATGCAGTGTGATAAAAAGTGTGTTTGTGATTCTTTTGTCGTCTAAGCAAACCGTATTTTGTCATTATTTCAATTAAATGTCGGCCCCCCTTCTGTTGTTTTTTGTCTGTCTGTAAGAAAGATTTCCGAAAAAAACATTCAAGTAGATTTAAGTGTATATAAGCCATTAGACCAGTTGTACTTCTTCGGCACAAAGCCTACTCATGGCTGTTGAGTATATCTTCTAGATGTGAGCGTTTCAGTCAAAGTGATGTTTCTTTGATTCATAATTTTCCACAGGAGATGTTTTGACTTGTGAGAGTAGCAAAAGCAGTCCCAGTAAGTCATGATAAAACACAAATACAAACATCTGTTGTTAGAACTAATCTTTGGCTGAAAATATTGTGATCAAGTAGGAACCCATCGTTCATATAAAAAACTAACAGAGAAAATAGGTTTTCAGAGCCTTTACTGCGCTGCAATATGCATCACTGATGTGACTGCGGAGGTATCACTGAGGACACAGTGTCCCCCGTAGAGCATTGGTCATTAGAAGTGCTTCTAAAAAATTAACACCTCTTCCTCCCATATTTTGTATCGCTGAACATAAACAACCTAAAATACAAATTGCATTTTCCAAAACCCACAGCATGAATATGAGCAAACACTGTGTGTAAAATTCCTCTGCAAGTTCACCTAATGTTCGGTGTCGGCCCTCCCGCTCTGTTCTTTTCCTTCTACTGTACTTTTAGTTTCCCTCTCTTTACCTCCCTTTCACTCGCTCACCTTGTGGATTTCACATTTCCATGTAGGCCTCCCTTTATCTCTGCCACCTCTTCACTGCATTCTGCTCCTCATGAATATGTGCTTGTGATCATGTACTGTATCTTAACAGTACTGGTATTGGTTAGATTATTCATCTTTGAACTCCGTTTGATGTCATTCAGCAAATAGAATGGATCAGCTCTCAGTCTTTTTCAGTCACTTGAGTCTGATTAATATAAATCCCATTTCAGGTTTCAGAATATCCATTGTACATGCTGAATAATTTAAAATGAAATTTCAATCACTCACACTTGCGTAGACACCATACACAGACACCACACACCGCAGCCTCAAACACGTACCAGCTTCACATTCACCCATTTTTCTGTCTAGTCTATCTTCTCTTGCTTCATCTTGGCTTTTCACACTGTGTCAGTTCCCTTGTGCACCCACAGATCTGCCGGCCCCCACTGATTTCCCTCGGTGTTTGAGAAAGATATAGGAGTTAGCTGTAGGCAACAGAACCGTGTCCCACCAGCCTGTTTGATGAAATCAATCCACAACATGTGTATCTGTGTGTGCTTTCTTTTTCTGTGTCAATCTTTGTGCCTTTTCATGTGTGAATTGGTGATGTTTTACCTCATAGTCTTTTCTTTTTAACAGAGCACCACACGTATGTACATTATACAGCCAGCATGTAACGCACGGTGTTAACGGACTCTCACTGCCGTCTCCATCTTTCTCGTATCACTTGTCTCTTCATCCAGCCTGAGCTGGTGTCATCCAGCAACATAGCAGATGGGTCCAAGTGATAGCGGGGTAATGGCAGACCTCTGCATTCGCATCCAACCCACCATATAACCATCCAATGCAGTTAAGATTGATTGAGCCCTGGCCCCCGCCAGAGGATGGAGCTGATAAGAGAAGGCAATGAGTCTTCACCGAGGCCACCCACATGATATCACGTTATGATTAAACACAACAGACACCAGCGTTAGAGTTATATGCAGCCCCATTGTCCCATTACAGAATGCTGGATGCTTATCGTGTAAGTTGATTGATGCTGATGCTGTGTTGTATTCGGGACTGACGAATGCTTATTGGTTACATGACGCTCATTTGTGAGAGGAATTATGGTATCTGATGAAGACAGTGAGGATTGAGAGGGTCAGCTCGACTCGGATATCGCATAAAACATGTAATATGATTGTGTTGCGTTCAAGAGACCTCAGCTCGCCAGAGGAATGAGAACATAATTCACTGAGATCTGTTCAAGATAACCAATTTAGTCATCGTTTTTAACACTCTAATTTGCTGCCAGTTAGTGCGCAAAGCTGCGTGCGCGTCCATGTGCGTTGGTATGCACGCTCATTGAGTCATTTCTAACGGTGTGGCTTTCGAGGTGTGAAGTGGAACAGAGTATAGGTAATGAAGGAGATGGGACTGTGTAATTATTCTGCAAAGGAAGGATTACTGGTTTACTTAACCATTAATGTTTCACCTTGAAGTGCAAATGCCAAGGGGATAAAACCTACACCGCTCTGCCCCTCATTACCTTCGACTGGACTACAGACGTTTGGTACTAAGCCACAGTTATTTAATGTAGACTTTGCATATTTTCCAGTAGCCTTTTTGTGTCTGATTTGAATAGTTTGACTAATGCACTGTGGCAAAGTACTGTCGGGTATTAGGGAGAGGCATGAAAAGAGATGGATGTTTATGAGCCATGCTACGCAGTGCTGCTATTCGATGCTTAGGAGAATGTTTTTAAAGTATGTGGGTCGAATAAGAATCACAGGGGGTTTCTTGCCAGACAACGCATAAAACTTCAGTGACTTTAATCATTTCAGAAACAGAAAAAAAAACTTCTTGTGTAAGGTAAGCCAGGCAGGAATCTCATAAAATACATTCTTTTGCCTGCTACCGTATTGTTGAAACACTAAAAGCAGGAGCAGAATCGCACCATCGTCCATGCTGATTTGTTGTGTCATTTTAGAATTACATTGTATAATTGCTACCAAAATCGACTGATTAAAGTTCTCTGCTGTCTGTTGTAAAAACTGACACAGCACCATGTAAATAAATCACTTCAAATTTCACACAGGCACACATAATCATCATAATCATTACATTTTATGGTGTGCCAGACTTGCCCCTTATCAGCAGTATCCATCTGTGTCCCAAACACACTGTCTCATCAGAACACAGTCAGAATGAGTCAAACTCAGAGCTAGGTATTCAGCTGATGATATTTTAAGCAGATATATCTGACTGCAAGCTAATGACAGCGAGAACATCGGGCACTGGATGGAGTTTATAGTGTGTGTATGTGTGTATGCATGCATGGAATCACATATTCATACATTTGCGTGTGTCCATTTCCATGTGGATTGAGTGTTTAGATCTATGCAAGTGTATCTCATCACTGACAAGAGACAGAGATTGAGGGTTGAGGGTGTCAAGGATTGCCTCAGCTGCAGCCAGCAGGATTTCCATTTTTCTTCCCATTACCAAATAAAAAGCACCATGCTGCTAGAGCTGACATGAGGGAGGAAACACATTAATAGGAAAGGATAACTTTTTAGGTGGCTATCTGGGCAGCAGCACTTTGAAATTGTGCTTTTCATACACCTGCTGCAATGATTGTTCTAATTTTAGAATATATGGTAGAGTATACTGTAATACAACAGTATGTGTTGTATTACAAAAAAAATGTCATGTAGACAACATGTCTCACTTTGATCGGCTGGCTAAACTCTGTCACCATGAACTTGTATTAATTAGTAATTATTTTAATTTCTTGCAACCTTTAAAGCTTTTGAAACATTTGATGAAAATGTCAAAATGTGCATAATTTTTTAGAGTCTGAAAGGTTTGCTTGTTCCATATGTTTCATTAGTTCCATTTCTGAGATTTACTCCCCTCATTTGGTTACACAGTGAAAAATGCAACCATAAGGACATTAAGTTGAACCCAATATGTTTTGCTCTTAGCTCATTGATCTCCAGATTTTAAAAGCTGTATTTGGGAAAATTGCCTCTTATTCCTGTAAAAATGTTTATTTCTGACAACATCATTTCCATGTAGTATTTTTAAGTTCAGATTCAATCCCGTCTTTTATTGTCTTCTCCAGGAACCACAGTGATGACGATGACTGCATTCGACGCAGACGACCCCGCCACAGACAACGCCGCATTGCGCTACCACATCGTCAGACAGTCGCCCGACAAGCCCTCCTTGAACATGTTCCACATCGACCCAGAAAGAGGCGACATCGTCACCGCCATCCCCCCTATGTTACTTGACAGAGAGGTGGGTGAACTCTTGTGCGTGTATCTGTGCGGTGTCCCACTCTGCACTAACTGATGGTCCTTTTCCAAGTGCAAGTTGTTGCCGTACACGTTCCTGTCACAAGCCTTACACCGTGTGTCATTTACACGTCCCAAACGCTGTTTGTGTGTCAGCGTGTATATAAAGTATGTGGCTGTTTCGTATGCCACTAGTATGTGTTTGTGTGTGTCTTTGCGAGAATGAGCGCTGGTGCATTCCAGTGAGCAGGCGCAGAAGCCAGATGAGTGTCTCTCCATTTCCCCATCTAACTGGAGCGAGACAACGGGATGATTGCTTTTCCAGCAGGGTGACGAATGCCAGAACATCGATTGGGTTCGCTGGTGGAAGAGGAATATTAGCTGTTGTCAGACACTTAGCGCATAGTTTAATTGAGGTGATATACACTCATCCACCGACTCTGGTGGTGTCCAACAAGCCCGGCTGAAAACCTCCCATCCGGAACTGTTGGAACCATGGCGGCTAACCGCCCTGATGAGCCGCTCCCTGAGCTACAGTAAACTGTTTAATAGAGGCGTAATTGATTAAAACTACAGTGAAATGACATGCGATCAGCATTGAGCACTGTCGATGCTGGTTTTGTGAGGTGATGGAGAAACTGAATGATTCGAGAAATGTATGTAGGTCCTCATGGTCTGTCTTCTGTCATGGGAAAGAAGGACTTTTGAAGCAAGTCACTTCCAGGATATTTCAAAAGATAACGCCCCATGAAGAGGAAGAAAAAAACAGCACCCGTCTGCAGCCAAGATTTATTACTACCACTAACAGGCTGGTGTTCGAATATGCAGTTGAATGCCTTTGAAGAGGGCGCATAGCCAAATTGTCAGCCTCTTTGTGGGTCTAATAAATCTCTGAAATACAGCAGATTCCTCCTATCACTTTATTCTCCATAGGCGATAAACTCTTAAAATTATTAGCAAGTTCTTCAAAGTCACCAAGACCTGAGACCCAAGCCGGTTGTCTTTATATGTCATCAGAATCACATTGGGGTCATGTTTGATTATTTCACTGACAGTGTTGATTCAATGAGCACCTTAGGTGGCGGCCGCCCTGGGTTTGTCCGGACACATTATTTTCAGTCACTTTTCATGGTAAGATGTCTGGACCGGGCTGATTACACACCTGTTCCTGTCAGATTTACATCTGATGCGATACACAAAGATGATTATTATCTATTTAACCTTGCATGGAGGCAGGCGGTAACTAACTCCACTGATTTTACACGTCAAAGTTTGTTTCCAGGTGTTAGGGAGTAGTAAAAGTTGGGCACTGGGCACTATAAGGGCACGATGGCCCAAGTGAGTTGCCAGAGGGAACTGTGCAAAGTCTAATCCACAAGGCCACATTAGCAGCTACTAACAAATCTCCGACCAAATTATTGGTGGCATTATGGATAATGTAGGCACTATGTTTTGTTAAGGAAGAATTTGTGGTTTAAAAAAGAAAATATCTCTGTTTTTTCTACATCAGTTGTGATCATTTTTGTTTTTAATTGTCCATCATGAGTCTGACTTGCTGACATGATAGATGTGCAGTGCTAAATTAGTGGATTTAATGCAGTGTATCCTCCCATACAAAATGATTATAAAAGCATCAGAAAAAATGTGACGGCTGGATTTTCCTGTCTATTTTCTTAATCTTGTCTTGTTTTGACAAAGGCCTTCCTGGTATTACTTTTTTTCTCCTCATTTTTCCTCTGCTGTGCCAGCTCATTTGTGTTCTACAGCAACTCAATACACACAAATCTTTCTGCCAGAATGTCTTTTTCAAAGTAATAGTGTTGCCCTCTTTTAGCTTTCAACACCCTTTAACTCAAATAAAGAAACGAACAGGGCATGATGGCATTTAAATGTATTCAAAATATTTCTAGTAACGCATCAGTGATACACGTGTGTGAAAGATTACATGCAATGAAGTGGTACCACAGCCCATGAAATTTTTCTTTTCAAGTGCCATCAAAGCCAAAAAAGCAAAATCCAATTTGGCGATTTATTTCTTTCAAACAACCATGACTAATCCATGTTTGTGATCCTGTCCTGGTATTAATATGATTGCAGATGTGACCACCTAAAAGTTGTATAATCCTGGAGCACCATGTCTGTATGTTGTATCTACAAGAATCTATCCCACCTCATCCCTACAGCCACATAATTTATTAGTGTATTGGATTTTCCAGGAAACATCCTCAGGGGTTTTACCAGTGGAAGTGTGACTTCCTGAAAAGCAGAGTCAGTCAGCAGAGCCAGATGGAGGTGCAGAAGGCACAAGTTTTAAACTGTCCTCCTCTCGGTCTGGAGAGATTTAAACTCAGCCACTTCAGCACATTCCTATAAATATGGCTCCGGCATGACACCCATCGATTCCATCTGCCGTCCAAACTATAGCTTTTGAAGACAGCATGTCCACCTTATGTGTGCAGAATATGTGTGACAGAGAGAAAAATACAGAGGTTTACACACCAAAGGAAAGAATAAGCAAAAGATGGGCAAACTTGCCCCTCCGTTTTCCAAATTCCTCAGGCATAATTCAGGTGGAGCTCTAAGTGTATTTGGATAGACACCTCACCTACCCCAGGGAAGCAGAAAGCAATCCAGATAAAATTGGACAATCAATTTTGTGACATTGAAATCTGTTTGATTTTCCCTCTAGTGGATTCTCTGAGGCGTAAAATCCCGTCTTGATATGCACATTTATTCCACCAGTCTGTGTTTTTCTTCTCACTTTACTTTAGACAGGTCTGACATGCGCCGCCATTGGATCAATGGCAGGCTGTAATTTTTGACAGTTAATATTGCTGGGGCAATGAGGCCATTTTCATAAGTCTGAAAAGACGGAGGAGTGTTCATATCTTTCACTGGATATACATGGAAATCTCTCTTAATCATCAGAATGATCTTAGAAGAAACCAACCGGCTTCACGAAACTGTCTTCACCTGTTTTCTTTGGGTTTATGTTTAAATTTCAAGTTAGGAACTGAGGCTGTGCAGCTTCCATACGCAAACACTTTCTCATAATGCTCATTAATGCAATTTAAAATATTTAACCTAATAATTTTTGTTTTTGCACATGTAGAATAATGTTAAATTGGATCAGAAAAGTCAATCTACTGTAGGGAGCAATGGGTTTCTAGTCTTTAACTTACTAATTTCCGTCTGATTAGGTCTAACAGGGAACACATGTGACTGGTAATGAGAAAGTAAAGGGTTGAAGGCTCCCATCAATATTAAGAAGCGCCTTCCACCCTCTTTGGGCTGTGTGAAGGCAAGCGTATGGCAGCTTGACAAAAGCAGGTGTGAGGTGTTATGTTATCTCTCTGAAAGATAGAAAGGAATTATGCTTTTTTTTTTTTTTCCCCTTGTGTGATTGAAATGTGCATTTCAGTGAGTGTGATTTGGTGAGAATAATTTATCTAAGCTTAAATGAATAAATGTTTTAGAGAAAAGGAAAATATCATCACAGATGTGAGCCGGAGAGGAAATGCCATCATACAGGGCTGATGACATCATCCTGCATAAGGCAGAAAGCTTAATCCCAATATCTCAGATGGCTGATTTATCAGTCAAGCCATAGTTCCTCAGTCAACTGTGCTTTCATGCACCGCCTCCCATTGTCACAGCCTGACTGCAGCACAGTACATCCTTTTCAGGAGCTTGTGAACTGGAGGAGCGGAGATGTGAATCAGAAAAAGAAGTGAGTAGAGCTGGGAAGATGGAGGTTGGCAGGCAGGGGGCATAGTAATTTTCCCTCTAATCTACAAAATAACAAGGCTCTTCTGACTGTGCTCAGGTCTACTCGTGTGATTCATTTGCAACAAGGTTTATACAGTTACCTGTAACAAGCATTGTCTATACATTTTCTATGGAATTTTCTTTCATATATTCTGATTTATACAGTCCTTTGAGACATGATGAATACAGATTTAACAGCACGCAGACACACACACACACACACACACACAGAGCAAGATTTGGAAAGTTTTCCATAAAGCACAGAGGAGGAAGAATCTGTTCTGAGAGGTAATAACACACACTACATTAATAAATAAGAAAGGGGAGAGTTAAGGTTATTGGCTTGAACTTCATGCAGAATATATTTTCAAGTTGCTGTACAGTGATAGAGTGATCACATTTCCCAGACAGGCACACATACATCAGTAGGGGCCACACACACACACACACACACACACACACACACACAGCAATCATTATGATCTATTTTAGTCTATAGAGTGTCTGTGTACAGGCAGGCTGTAACCAGAGAGGACAGACTGCTAATGGCAGTGTGACTTTCTGACTCTCTAATGCTCTCTGGCCAATCTGGGAGCTGTCACTGCTAAGGATAGCCAATCGATGGAGTCGGCCGACCCCTCCATTCCCTTCCATGTTCTACAAAGGTGAATTACATGGAGATAAAATGGAAGTCTGTGTCTGTGTGTGTGTGCGTGTGCATGTGTGCGTGCGTGCATGAGTGTGTGTATGTGTGTGTGTGTGTGGTCAAATTGTAATGATTGTAATCAGATAGATAAAACTGCATGACTCTTTCATTTTGAGTTTTGTTATATTTTATCCCCCCCATCCTGGGAGAGTGCTTGTTAAATCTGTTTTTTTTATCCCCTGTCAGACAGAAAGCACATCTTAAACAATACAGTACAACAAAATGTGTTCTTTTTTTTTTTTTTTTACCTGAAGGTGACTTTCAGATAGAAAAGTTATGCTTAACAATCACATTGGATAAAGATTTACACCTGAAAACGACAGTCCAACAAAAGCATTATTTGTCTCCCTGAGCCGGTTGCATAGTGTGTAGTACTGTACACATTACAAATAATCTCTGTTGACAGGATGTGTTATATTGTTTGTTGAGGCACACGCATCACCTGTCAGCAAATGATCTTTGGTGGCATGTTACTTACTTTCCAGCTGCCTGCATCATAAATGTGTTTACTTTACATTATCGGCCCCGTTGTGCTTAACTAGTATAAATCCAGAGAGACAGGTAGATGGATGAATGTACACAATTATCTTCAATCAACAGTATAGTATGTAATGGTGGCTGTAGGTAAAGTGACCCAGTGTTTGTTTGGTGCGACCTTGGCAGTGTGCTTCCTGACAGCGCTTGGCTGATGAGGAAGCTTATCCTGTCTAATGGCTTATTTGGCTCGGTGGCCAGCATCGCTACATGCTTGTGCGCTGTGATGAATGACAACTGAAGCTTCAGCAGGTTCCCCTCTTCAGGAAAACTGCCTTGATTTTCTCCACTTTCACTGCTGTGATTCCCCCCCCCCCCGTTGCTCTTTTTCCCCCTCGTCTTGTCCGTCCATTGCATTGTTTTCTTGCTTATTTTCATTATGTGTTATTTTCTCTCTTTGTCTATCTGCCTCCCTGTCTATCTCTTTTTTTTGTTTCCGTCAGCCTTGCCTCGCCTTCTCTGCCAACACTTCACTGTGGACATCCAATTACTCGCAGGTCATAGCATAGTGATTCCATTCAGAGCAGCGCCATTCAGCGCGGGCCTCAAACAGCCATTCAAATTACATCCTCGGCTGCCTTCAGAGTTGCCGCTCTGCAAAATGTTGTTTTCAAACATTTCTGGGGCCACCACCTAATCTGATCGCCCAAACATAATTGAATGTCAGTCGTCACATAAAGATGCTTTCCTCTCTTCAATTAGCGTCTCGTTTCCTCGTGTCACAGCAACGAGACAAAGCAGACAGAGAAATATTTACTCCTCCCAGGTAGAGGCAGGAGAGAGTTATTATATTATGTCATTTATATGCAAATAATACAGCACAGGGAACACATTGATAAGATTTCATTACAGCAGATCTGATGTGCACTTCAGTTTATAAACGCCCTTTCATTCCCTTATTATGATCTGGAGATTGGAATGAGGTGGGTGGAGAGAGATGCAGGCAAGTGTGGACAAAGGTGTCCCTCAGGGTGGGTAAGGAGAAAAGAGGCATGGAAACCAAGGCCCCCGTGTCAGTGTGAGGTGGCCGACAAGATGGACGAATGATCAGAGAGAGACTGAAGTGCCTGTTCGATATCTGCTAAGAGATGCAGCCTCCAGTCGGCAGCTTAATACAGAAGTGAGACTGGGAAAGGTTCATGGATTCAGCGGCAGAGCGGAGAACAATTTTTAGCAACAGCCTAGCGATTTTACTCATAGCAACAACAAAGAAGCCATGGCACTTTGTATTCACCGCCCAGCGAGATGTTTTTTCAACCATATCTGTAGCCACGAGCTCCAAGAGTTGTGTGGAAGTAATTTAAAGATACAGAAGTGTATATCTGCAAGAAGTGAGAGAATCAGGACCTACAGTATATAAATGAACTACAGCAAGTGTATATAAATGAACTACAGCCACTTCGGACTACAACTAGTGTGAAATATATTCATGGATCTTTTACCCTTCAAAAAATAGTCGATACAGAATATTCCCTCTATACCATGGCGTCAAATCCTGTGTGAAGTGGCCATTGTCAAGTTGTTGTGAAGTTTCGTTTGTGCAGGTAGAGAGGGGAGGGTGTTAGCTGCTCTTCCCCTCCCGAAATTCATAGTTTTGCCGATGATTAACACTATGGTCTTTTGAAATGGATTTGTGTTTCTGTTTTAATTTAGCTTGTGTATGTCGGCCCTCGTGCGTGGGTGTGTGTTGTTGATCTCCAGTGCCCTCAATATCTGAAATATTTCTCACTGGCTACTCAAATTAATTCAGGAGGGGACTATATTAGTAATGGAGATCATGTAGAAGACTGAAAGGTTCAGAATAATAAATTATGGAAAGAGAAGGTGACTTTTATTGTGAAATCACAACACATTACTTATAGATGATTACAGTATGAAATGACAGCGGCATGTAGATTATATTGCACGTTTACATATAAGGTTTCTGTTAAAAACTGTCATGGACATATAAGACGTTACACCTTCAAGCTCTACCTGCAGATACATGATAAGACAAAAAATCCATTAAAAGTGTTTAACTGACATTTAAACTATAAGCACACACACTTTCTCTCCCTCATCAGATGGATTTGCTTTCATTCAGTCTGCTCTTCCTGCAATGTGTGTGTAATTATAGCCTCTGCTTTATGGTGGCTGATTCAAGCCTCAAACCTTTACATTAGGCCTGTCCACCACCCAAAATGTTCTTTTCCTTTTCATCTGTCTGAAAAACAGCCGTTTGACTGACACTGTCTTCTGTTGCTGTTCAGACACTTGCGGCTGCTGTCACAGTGATATTTGCTGCAGTAAAGTAAAATAGGTTTTTCCTCATGTTTTCTGTCAGCTCATGAGAGTTAAACACAAAAACCTGCACCCGCAACTGTTCTTTTCGTTGTGCTTGGCTGTTTTAGCCACCTGAGGTGAGTGTGAATGACATGTAAAGGAGTTAAATTTACAGTATGTAGCGCAGCAAGGAGCCAAGAGCAATTAGAATCCGATAACTCGCACATACTGCAGATGATGGCTTTAATGCAGAAAAGAAGTGAACCACTAGAGTACATTACCAAGAGATCCCATTATAAAGAGTGTTACTGCAGCGTCTCCTCATCTGGTGGCCAGTAGCCAAAGTTCTGGCAGCTGTAATCAATACAGTGTAGTTGGTGTGAACCCAACCACCTCACGCTCTCTTGTTCTTCTTCCGAAATGAACAAGGTGGACACCGTTCACAGGCATTGATGGAATACCTCACCCCTCCTTTCCCCCTCCATCTCAATCCTTCCTCTCCTCCTCCTCGTCCCTTCTCTCCCTCCTCTATCATGCCTCTGTCCAGTTGCATTAGTGAGGAAATGAGATTCCCCCTAATTAATTAGATCTCTGAGTGCTAAAGATGAAGATTACATCCCAATGAAGGTTAGAGGTGTCAATCACAATTTTTTTTAGGCTGAGCATTCCTCGAGATAAATTGAGCCCCCTGGGCATTGTGGGTAAAAGTGTGTGTTGTTAATCTTGTTTTTTTCCCCCGTTGCTTTAATTGAGTCTCACCGACAGTAGTCAATGAAAGCCTGGGACCAGAGAGAACAACAAGGTGGGGAATTATATTCACGAGAAGAGCAGACAAGAGATGCTCGGTTGGAGGAGACGAGGGAAAATGGAAATGAAAAGGATGAAGGTGAAAAATGTGATCATTAAGACATTAAGAGGATGGAACAACGGAGAGAAAAAAGACAGGACAAATTTGATAATAGTGGTAAAAACAAAGAGAGAAGTGGGAGTCAGTCAGAGACAAATTATTCCATATTGAAATAATGTGATTACTATTTGAAACTATTCTTTTTTCACCCTGTGATTATGACTTTACAAAAAGTCTTGATGCACAATTTAATTCTTGCTAGAGAGTAATTAAGTAAAAATGCTTGAGGGGCTTGATCGACTGATTCAAGTCAAAAGTCGAGATCATTTTTAATTCCCTGTCTGTCACTTAGTTCATCTGAATAATTTCTCTGAACAATCCCAATTTTCCCCAAATCTGTCTTTTTTTTCTTCCGAGATGAATTTTCATTGTTACAGAAAATGGCAAAATAAGGTTTTCTGTTTTTGTTTATTTTTGATACAAGCAAATAAAATGACAGCTAAGTCAGCTCTTCCCTCGTGGTTTGCAAGAGTGCAATGAGTTTTGCGCTGTGTACATTCAGTAACCTGCTTGGCATCCCAGAGTGCTGTAATGACTTTTCCAACATCCATTATTTATGTCCATGTGGCACAGGGGTAGAGACACTGCAGCAACACAATCTGTTCAAAGTCTAAAAACTTGAGACGCTGACGGATGATGAGAAAGTTTTGACTGTGTGTCAACCGAATTGCCTCTCATCGAGCTGTAATTAAAAAATTAGGTCTCAGAAGATGAAACTTTTAAGGTGCTTGTCTCTTTAAAGGTGCACTCCACCAATTTTACACATAAAGTCAATTTATTCATCATGAAGGGTATGAAGTATAAAGTCTGTGAACAGTTTTAAAAGATGCAGAAGATGTAGGGGTTTACTAGGAAGGGACGTCTAACAAAATGATTGGTTGCGTTATAGGAAATGTAGTGTTTTGGGAGCTTAGTCCAGACTGGTGACTAAGAGTCGGGATACCTGTTGCTTCAGTTCTGACAATTCTTAAAATCTGTTTCTTGTGAAACCCTCAATTTCATGGATGTGTAATACTAAATTGGTGGAGTACTCCTTTAAACTGCTCCACTGCCATGCCTTATTTCCCCTCCCTTTAGTATTTTCCAGATTTCTTGCTTGAGTTCACAACCTTTTAGTTCTGCTAACGAAAGGATTGGCTAATATCACGAGGCCAGTCAGTTTCACCTGGGGACAGGCTGAATGTTGATGATTCTCACTGAAAGTGAAGACCATGTTATTTTAGCCCCAACCCTTTTCTGTCAGTTCACAGGCGCTGGGAGTCTGGTATGATTAATGCTAAAAAAAAAAAAAAGTTAATTACAATTATAGGTTAAAAATAAGATGGAAGAGACCATAATAATAATCCATAATAATGATCTTTTGCATGTTAAGCCCCACTAATCATCTGAAAAATAGTGTTAACCTTTCCTCAAGAGCTTTTAAAATGCACAAGTATTTTTTTAAACAAACAGCTAAAGTGGCAATAGATGCAAAGTATTAGGGGAGCGCAAATATTGGCTCATTCAAATTACCACGCAGGAAGAAAAAAAAGCAAAGCACAAGACCTTTTTAAAATTCAGAAGTAATCTACGAGAGTGGAGAGTTCTGACTTTTCCTGTGTCCCAAGGAGGTGTTGAAAGGGCAGCGGGGAGAAGGAGGGAGGAAAAGGACAGGAGGAGAGACCTGAGAACAGAGACTGAGGAGACTGACAAGCACAGTGAGGCGTTCAGGTGGAGGGCAGAATAATCAGGGTGAGACACAACTGCTGGCTGCCAGGAGGAAATCGTCTATGCTAAGTGGAAGTGAGGGCTTCAGTAATGTCAGGGAGGTCCTGGCGATGCTACAGTGTCATTAGGCTTAGAGGGAGCTTCAACACTCTTACCTCCCTCTTGATGGCTCTTTTCCTGACTTCTGACTCTCTCTGTCTGTCCTCTCCCTCCCTCCTGCTGTCTCCCCTCACTCTTTCTCTTACATCCCCTATTTTTTCACATCCTCATTGACCTGAGGATAAAGAGTATTTGTCAACAGCTCTTACTCTCCAGTGAACCTCCCCCCTACAATAGCCCTTCAGGCGAGAATTAATTTCACCCTGTCTCCATGAGAAAGTGCATTGATTGGAAAAGTTTGTTGTTGTGTGCTCAGTACTTTTTTTTTATGGTTCCCTTTCCCATGCCACTTTCTCTTTGCTGATGAAATTCAGCTTGGTTCATTGCCTCCGCTAAAGCAGACACAATGCTATCAAGGCCTATCTCTCTTTAGGTGGCCATCTTTAACAGCCTCTGTGTATAGATCCCTCCAAATAGCCATCTTCCCTTCCTCCTTTGGTAGAATTATACAGTAGATCAGCCGTCTGCAGCTAAGACTTGTCGCCATAGCTGTATTTTGCTGTAAAAAAAGAAAATGAGAAGAGGAAGTTGGCAATTAAACAAATTGCGGCATATGTGCGGAGGTCGTACAGTAAGTCCCCTCATTGAGCCCAGCAGTGGGATTTTGTAAACTGGCTTTTATTTTGTTAAGCCCACTGCAGACTGACTGTCAAATAGGGAGTTAAAGGTTCTGTCTTGCTACTTTCCATTTAATCTAGTTTAATCTATCTGTAGCCAGTCAGAGCTGTATTGAATGCATTCAAACTAGCATCTTCCTCCTACTGTTTGCTGTGGCAGTCTCTCCAGTTTCAGAAGGACTATTCTCCCTGGACATAAAAACAAAGAAATCATTGGGTTTTTTTTCTTTCTTCTTAAATCTGTGCTTGCAGTGTTCTCAGCAGCATCCCGCTGGAAGCTGAGGATGACTGGGGAATAAGACTGCAATAACAGTGAGCAACATAAATAGATTACAAAAGATCAATATTGACTGTCAGCTATGTTGATGTTTTTATTTTTGGGGTCACTGTATTCAATTCAATTCAATTGTACACACACACACACACACACACACACATACACACACACACATATATATATATATATATATATATATATATATATATGTATATATATCCATACAAAAAACTACTTCTTGGCAGCATTTTGGCTTGCTGGCTTCTTGGCCTGGGGCTCCTGGCCAAGAAATAGTTGGACACACATGCAAAGCAGGGAACTGGTAGTTTTAGACTTTTTTTTCACAGATTAAACAAATAAGATACAGTGTGTTAATTAGTGAGCTTCAGCGGTGCTGGTGGGCAGAATGTTTTACTTTTGGACAAAACCAGGCTAACCATGTAATTCTGAATACTATGAATATAATGGCATCTGTTGAAAGGGCGAGTTAGGCCAGAGGCACAGAGCAAGAAAGACTTCCCTGTCACTGTGAAAGTGGGAGATACAGTATCCCGTGGCTCGGCAAGCTTGTGGAGCTACACAGCAGCCGCACTGTGAGACAGTCACCACAGAACCTTCCTCTGAAGTTTGTTCAGTGGAATGGAGTCAATATTTGACTTTTTTTTTCCCCCTACGAATAAACCTGGGGATGGAGGTTTGTATGGAGGCCGTAGCCCAGCTGTCAGGGAGCGGCTCTGGGTTCTGGCAGTGACCTGCATGGATGAATGTGTGCCTGATAAGTCCTGTGGCCTCTGGGCCACAAAGATAAGAGCAGCATCCTGACAGAGAAGAAAAGAACGCAAGTCACTTACAGTCTCACTATGTACAAATGTATGGTCTACCAAAACATACATCCACATCATAGAATCACTGTGAACACCTGCAGCCACCTTTTTACCACTGAGCTTGTGGGAGAGATAGATGACAATCTTTGTGTCTTCACTGACCATGGTACTGAAATTGTACAAGAAAAATATGTTAGTGGGGTGAATGTGAAAGATAAAATGAAAAAAAAAAACAGATAAACAATAAAAACATACATATATACATGGGACATTGAGCTCACAGTTTATTCAAAAGTGTATTTGTACCATCAACTTTTGTCTGTTTGCACACAATTTCTCTTTTGTGGAGTAGTTCATACTGCAACAGATGAGTGGATGGTGCAATGCCCCTAGTAAGCAACAATCCCTTCGTCCATTTTGGACTCACCTTTTGTGAAGGGTCAGCGCGGTTAAGATGGATCACTATTGGTTGTGTGGAAAGTGGAAAAAGATATCTTATACAACAAGATGACATTTCCATCAGTTACATTATAGATATATCATTCATAAACATGTAGTCATCAAGTACATGAGCACTGTCATGCTGCCTGGTCAAAATAAGTGCTCATAGTACAGGGCTTTTCATGTTGTTATGAACATCTACCACATAAAAGTATGATGATCGGAGATCCTAACCACACTAACTGATCATACTGCGCGTCCTCTCACTCTCTAATGTTAGGAAAATAAATTATGTATTAATCGCTGCATTCTGTATCTAGTGACCACCTTTAAGAAGGACCAGGTTGTTTAACTGTCTCTAATTTGCATGTCTTTATGAAAACTAGGTCACAGGGAAAAAGAATTTCTCTCTGGGAATAACGTATCCACCTGACCGGGAAGTGACATACATTTATTGTAGCTGTGAAAATTTCTTATCTACCAGCTTCACCTTCATGCAGGTGTTGTACAATATGGAAAGAGTTCCATTTAGCAAGAAAAAGTATATGTTGTTTTTTTATTAGAAATAGCTGATAATATATGATATTGGGTGTAAAGGATGAGGTAGTGACGACCCATGTCTCTGTGAAATCTAGTCCAAAGAAGCCTTGATTTCTTCTTCAACAATTGATCTTTACAATGACTCCCAACAACCATGACTTGTATTGGCCTACGTGCTGCTTGCTGTACATAGGAAAGATGCTGTATGACAAAAACTGAAAAATGAGAGACGACACATAGCTAGCTTGAAATATTGTACATCTCTCGAAAATATCATGTCTGTGACAATAAAACTGGCAGGGTTTTACTCTGGCATAGGGGCATTTTTGTCTGTTTTTCCCTTGTGGTGCCTGTCTGTTTCACTGAAGTGGGAGGAGAGGCTCGAGGGGAGTGTGTCTTCAACGATCAAACAGTGCTGTTTAATTTTGGTGTCAAGGATTATGGAGATTTGAACAGATCCTATTCAAAAGCTTACATACTCTTTGTGGATGATGCATTGCCCAATCTGACTTTGATATAAATCCCTCACAGAGAAAAAAGAAACTTACAACATTTCTCTTTGGAACTATACTATTCACATGTAGCTGCTTGTCAACCAATATTGTGTTGTCAGTACAGTGTGAACTATGATGTGGTGCGAGAACTGTGACAGGTAGATGCTAAACTCCCGAAACCAAGCTAACACTGAAAATTACGCTACTTAAACAGTTCTCCTACTGAGGCCAGGCAGTAATTGTGTAATGCAGACAGACACAATGCCTGGTTATGTTGAAAAGAAAATTTTCATTTCCAGAGACATGTCGTTCAGTAAAGTGCACAAATAGAATATGTGGCACTAGATGCTTGAATATCAGCAGCTAGAACAGAATTAAGGAATCATTGTCTCTGTAAAATCTGGATATACAGAATACTCATTGTAAAGTTACTAATTAAAACGAATAGAATCAATTGGAGTCATTGCACACAAGATTGTCATTGATTCTTATACAAGTGTGACTATGCCAAACAATTTGGCTACTGTCTTAGACACTTAATGGTCAAATTAAGCCTGCAGCAGGATGTGTTGTTGGCTGCAATCGCTCTAATTAAGAAGTAGAAAGCCTCATTGTGTTCAGTGAACCTGAATGCATAAGGAAGTTCTTGTTTTTCATTTCCTCTGCACTGTAGGGGGGAATTATTGTTCATTATTTAAATGGAACCAAAATTGAGTAGAGGTTGAGGATGCAGGATGCCATTGTGTCCCCAATACAAACTGATCAAAGAGAAAACAAAGCAGCATCCAAAGTGTTATTGTGGATTTTGGTGATTTTGCCGCAGGACCTCAGTGTTTTGGATCAACATGGGAAGCAAATGCATTTACAGGTGCAGTACATTCACTTGGTGCATCTTTTGGAGCATCCGCTCTTTCTAAAGGAAAACTATTGTTATGTATCTGTTATCATGACTAAATCTGATCCTCTTTCCATCTATAAAACAGTTGCTTCATGGACCAAGAACACCAAGAAACTGTTAGGGGACATTGGATGACTTGAAGTGCACCATTGATTCAAATTCCTAACATTTGAGTCCAGAAGCTCAGGAGTTCATTCTTGGCAAGATTCAAGACAAAGAAAAAATTCTTATTATTCCTACAGTTGCTTCCTTCCTTATGACTCTATTTATGAAGCAACAAAAGAAATGAGCCCCCTGCACTTGTTTTGTATAATGCACTGATTTATGTAGACACATACTGTAAGTGCTCATCCTGTTATGAAGTAGAAATAACAAAAACATGTATTACATAAGTTGGAAGCTAGAAGTTAACGAGCAGTCTTACAACATTATTTTACAAGATAGCAATTTACTGTTACAAGACAGCCAAAAGAATATTGGCCAATTGACAAATAGCAATGCAGTTAAACCTCCATAAAACTAGCTAGAATAAAACTCCAAATAAAACAAAAAGAATCCAAAGCCCAAGTGATCAATGATACAAAGAGAAATAACTCCACCCCAAGTGCCAACTGCCTAAACAATTCGGTTTTTAGGGAATACAATCATTGTTTTCCATATCTCTAGTTCAGCCCATTAGTTTCAGCCTGCCTCATCCCACTACTTCACTCTGTGGAACCCCCACAGCTGCAAGTTGCTCAGCATCCCTTTGTTCAAAGTTTAAAAAAAAGGACTGCATAACACTGCAATCTTACATACATGCAGATTCTAGTGTGATTGCAATGTGATCGAGATGACAGCGAAATCTAGAAACTTTAAAAGAACGCCTTTGATTGTCCTCTTTCCACAGAACAGCCAATAGATCCGGCTCCCTCTTCCTTATTCTTGAGCATAATCACAGCACTCCACTTAAAGGGTTAAAATCTCGAGGTTGAAGCTATTTTAGGGCCGTGTGATTCTGAATATTGATGAGTCAGATTGCCAGTGGTTGGTGAGAATCAATCCAGTTGAAGAATGGGAGTGTCTGAGCTGCTGTGGCTGTGGCCAAGTCGTTGTGCTACTTCTCAGTAGGCAGACGTGAGGAGCCTTCCTAAATACCTATCTGTCTGCATCTGTATTCCCTGCCTGGCACCCAGCACATGCTGATGGACCCTCAGATTTACATATTGGTGAATCTAAACAGGTGCATGTGAAATAAAGCATGGCGGGTCAACAGCTTGTTGTAGACTACATTGTGCGTAGAGGGACAACTATCAATGAAATGGGCTACCGACGTTACCGACGGGCTCTCTACGTCAAATTATAACGTCAAGTGTTTGTGTCCAACATTGTTATAAGCCTGAAACCAATATAAGCACCACAACACTGATTACTGTCCTGCTTGGCGACGCCAATGTGTCCGCGCATGTCTGTTAATCAAGTGCAACACAGTATGAGCTACTGTACGAGCAGAATCATAAGCCCATATGTTCACCATGACTACAATGATTTGTATTAATATGTGCCTCTAGCAGCTGACTTTGTGTGTGTCCTTCAGTATGCAGACCAAGCTGGATTTGTCCTAACTTGACGTGTTTGTGTGTTTGTGTGTTTGTGTGTGTCACAAAGAGAGTAGCTGTTTCATTAGACTCTCAGAAGGGGTCCTGGTCCCATACAGCTGGGCCAGCAAAGACTCAGTGCAAACACTAGCATACAAATTGAGCTCCATTTTTATCCTCACTACCAAGATTTGAAACCACTAATGTACTCATCATTTATTTGTATAATTACCAGGAAGCTTAATGACTGCTCTGCAAGAGTCGAGTGGTCTTCTATTTGGCAATGTCTCCCCAGAATTAAAAATCTTAGTACAAGGAATTACAACAGTATAATTCATTTTTTTGCGTCAAACAAAATTTAGTGGAATAAACTGGACTTTTCAGTTTAGTACGTATTGATCACTACAACCAAAAACACCTATTCTCTCCCATGAAATGATCATTTCCATACACGTTTCAGTGGTAAACATAAAGTGATTAAGTTGCCTCTCCTAGTTCGCACAGAGCATACAGTAACTTTTTTATTCTTTACTTATTTCTATTCACATTTGAATCTTCTGCCAGGCATACGCCCAGTGTAACTCTACATCTGCATGTCAAGTAAAAGATTTCCAAGTAACACATTCAAAATCTAAAATTCAATAACTGCATAAATCTGTCCTTTTTTTGCCTGAGTCCAGTTTTTGAGGTATGCACGTCATTTTCTGACAGCTGGATGTACTAAACACAATTCCACACTGACCACTTAGCTGAAATAATGACAGTTTATATGTCTGTATTTCATTCATTAGGGCGACTTCCTATGTTTTCACAGACTGTACTGTACCATGAATTTGCATGTGTTTGTATGAGGAAATAGAGCGGAATGAGATGCCTGCTTTAGTATGCGTGAGCCTCATTAAATATGCACTCATCAACTCTACTTTTTATTTGAATTCCCTTTGCAGTAGTACAAATCACTGGTAATCAACTGTGGTGACATTTTCCAGCAATTATAAGCAAGCTGTCCCCATTTCAGTGGGAACTGGAGACGGATCACTCCATTTGCTCCCAAGTGCCTCTGTGACAACATATCACTCCCATGAGAGATGAGGACCTGTCATATGAGAAAAGATGGGACAAATAATGTTTACAATGTGGAATAGTTCATTATTTCCAAAGACTTTGTCAGAAAAGCGTTGGCATGTCTCTGCTAATTTCATGTCCTTGAAGAAACCATGACTTTGTGTTTTTGTTACTAAAATTGATGAATAGATTTCAAGTGGTTCCTGAGACAAAAAGAACTGCAAAAATCAGTTTATTGGAAAAGTAGGGGAACAGGTCAATGCAGTAACCAAAGTAATTACTCACTCGTAAATAAATAAAACTTATTTTTGGTATTTAGATTTTTTTGTATTTACTGTATAACTTCAACTCAGTTTTCCTATTAAGTGGACCTGCTGAAAATAAACACTTTATTAGTGCTTAGTATCAAGGAAGGTGTCAACTTTCCGTAAATTACTACATCATTTGATGAAATTTATGGATTAGGTAGTTTCCATGAAATTGAATTCGTGCATTTCAGCCCTTAAAAGGAGGTCCTACCTTAAAGAGGCTGATTCAATACACAGAGGAGGAGGAGTAGAGGGAGGAGAGGAAGAATATAGAGAATAGGAGAATATAAAGAGTTAAGGAGCCAGTCCAGTGCTGATTAATCAAACGCTTAAAAGTGTTCCCTCACTTTATGGAACAAATACTACTATCTTTGATTGGTGTGTGTGCTCATTCAAGTTTGTTCAATATGTGTGTATTGTATCTATGCTGTACTGTATTTCTGTCTGTACGACTGATCTGAATATACTGCCTTGTATGTGCATATGTGGTGTGTGTGTGTGTTGGTGTGTATTTATACACTCTTTTATTTTGCCTTTTTCCCATTGAAAACAGCCTCCTTGGAGAAATGTGTTGAAACAGACTTCAGTCAACAGGCAGACTTATGGTCTCAGCATGTGGTCCCGCCACTGTATGCCTTCTCCCATAATGAAAGAGTGCTTCAGTAGTGAGGAGAAGACAAAAAACAAATAGCAGGCTCCCTGGATACTTAGCTACACATTAAAAACTCTTCTCTTTTGTGATGCAAGTACAATATAATTAGCTCCAATGTTATATGTATTATTTCCATGGTGTATTGGGTGACATTTAGAGGAAAGCATAGTACAGCTATGTCTTATACAAAACAGTGTTATGTGGATAAAGTTGTCCCTTAGCACAGAATAATACAGGATCAGGTTTGTTAATAACTACAGCTGGCCATGCGCTGAGATTTCTGGCAGTTACAGCTCTCCCCTACGGGTCTCTCTCCTCTCAGACATGGACTGGGTTGTGTCTGTCAGATCTCGGACAAAATTGGTGTGTATATTCTTAAAGAAATATCGGGTCTAATCAGAGCTTGAGAATAATTTTCTGGGTCACATAGCCACATCAGGAACAATACACTGAACAATAAGCTGTTTTCTTATCTACAGGTTACATTTTTCGAGTATTTGTCATATTGGTCATTTGTCACAACAGTCATTTATGTTTTTAAGGTCATAGCAGAGATAATTCCAGCAGCCTCTGGCATATGGTCACGAACCCTGAGTTAATGGGGCAGTTATTGACAGAGCAATTGCTTGTGGCTATGATCTTGGCTGGATAAAAACCAGCAGCATCGTGTTATGATGAAAGTTATGACCACCTGCACCGTGCGCTGAGACTGGGGTGTGTTTGTATGCAAAAGCATGCGCACAGTTGTGTACCAAGTGGCAACAGCCACTAAATGAGAAAGGCAACCGCTGTTCCTCTAAAGGCTGAAACTCAATATTTAAGTTATGGCAATCATTCAATCAATCTTCCAATTTCACCTCCTCAAGAAGCATATATAGCATGCAGTAAGTCCCCCACACTGGTCACAATTGTAGGATGGCAGAGATGTGCAGGCATTCCCTAGAGTACCTACTTCAAATGCAGCTTGGCGCTCGGTTACAATTAATCTGTTTGATTAAGTGTCAGTCTGTCACTATGAACCTATGAATCAAACAGACCATGTGCTAAGTGAATTAGCTCGGAGGCTAAATCAAAATGTGGGGCTCTGACAATTGTGATGGGAAGATTTCCTTTTGGTACAAATTGTCACTAAGCTCATCGTGTCAGCATGGCATCAGTCAAGTCTTACTGAAATCCTTTTGTCAACTGGAGATGTCCGAGTTAGGATCTCTAACGCGTGTCTTGGTGTTAATTATGAAAATCGTTGTTGAATTAGGGGGATATTTTAGCTGAAATACTGTATATTTTGCGGTGTGTCTGCTTAAGCATATTTCACAGCTCAAAGAGCATCAAAGAGCCATATTGAGTTGACAGTGATGTCACATGGGAAGTAACACTGCTGCAGCTCTGCCAAGGCCACGAGGCAGAAGGCAGACCTGTACTTCACACACACTGCAAGAAAGTTACAGAATTCAACAAAAGCATTGTTGTCTGACAAGGACAAAGATAAGGCTGCATCACATGTAACCCTATATAGATTCATAAATTGAATTGTAATTGTCCAATTGATTTGTTTGAGCGGATTCATGTGTTTCATGTATTGACTCCTTCATTATATATTCATCGTGCAACATGGCACTAAACAACCATATTGAAACCAGGATGCTCATTGTGAAAGTGCGGCCATAATCAGAAATCATGAACGTAGTTAATGCACTTCCAACTAATAGGATGTCGTAAAAAAGTTAGTATTTTCCAAAGCTGCCATCTTTATAGTAAGAGGTTCCCTCTTTGCCAGGACGATATTCATTGTTGTGTGGGGGCAGAGGTTTCTCTCTGGCAGTCACATACCCGCAGTGTTCCAGCAGCAAAGCCTGCACACCACTGAGTGTCTCTCCATAGGGTAATGTCATCATGTTAGTCATCGGTGGAAGGAAGAACATGCAAACATTTCAAGGGTTTGAGCAAACATCTGTTGGCATTCCCTGTTGTGCACTACAGACAAATCCACATCACTAGCTGCTACTTGATGTGGAATTGATGTGTGCTACCACTGATATGTCTTCCTGCTCCTGGTCCTCAGTCCCTTTGGCTCTGTGGGAACACAGCCACACTCACACAGCTAGGCTTGTTTGTGAAATGTTTCTGGACCTGGATAAAGGCAAAGGCAACCCATCGAGATTAGCTGGTGCCGTGTGTGTGTGTGTGTGTGTGTGTGTGTGTGTGTGTGCGCGTGTCGGTGTGTGCAGGTGTGTCTGTCTGTGTCTAGATCTTAGACACTGACTTTGCCTGAAGCACTTATAATGGGCTCACTTAAATTATGTCTGTGCATTAGGCTCTGCATGCCAGCTAATACAGAACTAGATTTTTTATAATGCTTTTTGAAATTAAAACATGTTGAAGTGGATAAGGGGAGCAATTAGTTATGTTTTTCATTTTCTTATTAAAGTACAAGATTGAATCTGAGATGAATGACTTTGTTGGGTTTCTTCTGAACTTTCAGATCTTATCAATAATTCACTGCACCAATTATGAAAAAATGCAAAGCTGTCGTAACAGTTACATATGGCAGGTAAGTGCTGTTGGAACCAGAAAAATAAGACTAAGGGGACAAAAATCAATCATCAATCAATCTTTATTTATATAGCGCCAATTCACAACAGTGTTATCTCAAGAAGCTTTACATAAAGAGCAGGTCTAGACCACACACTTTAATTAGAGAGAGACCCAACGATTCAGGAATTCAAAATTAAGGATTAAGGAAAAAGCAGAGTGAGACAGTTGAAAATCATCCCGATTGAACTATAACAACAAATAGGACATTTTTTCTTTAGATTGCAAGAAAGCTTTTGAGGCATTACATTGTTCTGTGAACAATGTTAAAAACAGGGTGTGCAAGTAATTTTAGAAACACTTTTGTTATATTGGTTGAAATTCTCATTACAGCCTAACTGCCAACAATATAGTAGTTTCCAAAAAAAACAATGATGATGAAAATGCCTTCCTGTCTACCTACATACCTGCCTACTTGCACGAATGCTGAAGGAGCACCCAATTCGCATGACTGGAGTCTTCCACAAGGCTCAAGCTAGCAAGGTAGTTGCACCAGAAGGGCCAAAAATTACAGCTCAGCCATACACTGTCATGACTTCACAGCATGAAGCGCACCCGCTGAGATGAAGAATGGTAGAGAGCCACAGTTCTCAATTTGTGTATCGCTACAGACTGTTATTTAGTGAGCTAACAGCACGAAGCGTCATCTGGGCCATGTGAGCGGTAACTGGTGGTGAGAAAGGACAGATGTGTGCTTTTTACTGCATTTTGCTGTTTGGCGGCTGTTTGTTTCGTCTTTATATGATTGTAGCATTAACAGTGTTGTTTATTTGTTAGACCGGATGGGTGTGCACTGTAGAAACACCATCATTTTATATAGGTCTAAGTTCAAACCTGCAACCTGAAGTCTCCTGTTCTTTCACTGCATCACAGCTGCCCAATTCCTCCACAGAAATCTGTGTAGTCTCCTTATTGGGTCACCATGCATTTCAGGGGAACCAATCAAGTGAGTCCAGTGACTGATTAATTAATCCTAATTGGTGGATGAGGAGCAGTATTTGGAACCGGCGCCCCAGTGGGATGGCCCCGCCACCTCTACTCCCCAGCGAATGCCACCCCCGTTTGATCTGCACTAATCTAATTAACACTTTAACAGGAACACCTGGGCTCTTCACTGAAGGATCTGTGGCTGTCGTCGTGCGCACTCGCACACACGCATAAGCGCATAAGCGCACGCATGCTTCCCAGATGGGCCTTTGATAGCTCTGATGGTGGCAGGCGCAGGATGATGATTGCACTTAACTCAACACACTCTCCCTCACACGCAGACACGCGCAACAACACTCTAACGCTGCTGCACACACACACACACACACACACGCACGCACAAAATGTATGTTCTGCTTTTAGTGTGGGGGTATGCGGTAATAGGAGACTATTTCAGTTCCCAATATACATCTAACTGCTCACTAAATGACACGATTAGACGGTGGTCTGATGGTGCACCTGATTAGATTAGCCCCAGCTTGTGCTTTCTGCTCCAACTCACCGCAGCCTTAAACCCAACCTTGACCCCAATTAGCCCCACATTCATCAGAGCGAGCTTGGGGACACCGGTGCTGCAGCAGCTTATCATCCTGCTACTAATTGGCCTGATGAGGCGGGATAAATATGGTCAACGTTGCAATGCAAGCCCCTCCGATCACTATGCACACTGTAAATGTTAACAAAAAAAAGCAGAGAAAGGAGCAGAGGTGCCGAGAAAAGGACAGATATGTGTTTTTTATTTATTGCCATTTTGTTTTTAAGCATCACAGTCACACCAAACAATGATCAGTTATTATTATTTAGCATGACATGATTTATTTAACTCAATAAAGGTGAACTGAATATTGCTCCCAATCAGATCAATACAGAGGCACGGGTTAAATTTGGGTTGGTGGTCTATTTGACCCGTCAGCCAAATGGCCTCATATCTGAGGCTGTGTTAAAGGAAGGGTTAAACATTTTGGGAAATATGCTGGTCTGCCTTCTTGCCGAGAGTTTCATGAAAGGTTGAGAGTGAGATTCGCTCAACCTAATCTCAATAAAACAGCAAAGTGTAATAATGTGCTATTCCTTTAAAGATGGGAATTGAATTTAACGTTACTGCAACTCCCCAACTCATTTGGAGGAGAGCATGCAGAGAGAATTAAAAGTGAAGCAAATTTTATTTCATAATAATATCATGTAATTCTGCATTATTCTTTGGTTTAGCTGTGAAATATTTGGAACCACTGTGCAGACTTGTGTCACTTTGAACCGAGACAACCAGAAATGAACTTGCAAAGGTTATAAGAAGATACAGCAGCGGCTGTATTTTCTTAACTTATTTATGTGGCGTATATCTCCCTTTGTACAAGCAACTCTCTGCAGTAGACAGAGTGAGTTCTGAATAAAGGATTTGTATAAAGCATTCAGATGAGGTTTGGAGGTTCAGGTTCAGGCGTTCCACTAAATATAAAATATGTGATTTAAGTGCCGCTAAAGTTACTTGTTTGTTAGTGCAAGACTTCTCACAAACAGCTGAGTTACAGCTTGTACTGTTTACCAAGATTTATGAAATAAACACTGCACATCGAGTCAGCTGCAGTCCTGAGAACAAAATTGCTGAGAGAAGGAGAATGACAAAATTCATTCTAAACAACACTAGAAACAGTGTCTTAGACAACAAAATCCATCCAAGTGGTGAAGCAGATGGCCTAAAGCGGATGAAATATTGATTCCTATCAAAAAGAGCAAAATGATAAAGCAGAACATTAACAGATTTCTGTGTGAAAAATGTATAAGGTTGGATTCTTGTTTTAGTCATAACAAGTTTGACTTAATTGTTTGGAAAATGGACAAATCTATTGACTCAGAATCTCTGACGAGAAAGTTGCTGCTTTTGAAAATGTAATTGTGTGCAGACTGTTTTTCTACCAACGTGTAAGGGTTCACGTCCACGTTTTTTTTCAGGTGTTCCCAATGACGAGAGCGCGTACGAGCATGGAGAAAAGAGCCCTTTGTGCAGCTGCTCCGAACACTTCTAGTTGAAAATCTTTTGAGTAGGGCACAGGTGTCATCACCAGTGCCTCTCCAGGCAACCGATCATCTTAGATAGGAGGACTCGTGACCCTGGTAACCAAGGAAATGGCGGAAAAGCTCGTTCTGGCTGTGTCTGCCATGTCTGTCTGAACTTTATGACATATGAAACAGAAACAGACACAGAAAAGCACATTTGTTGGAACACTGAACTGATGAGGCGATGATATTCACAGCATTGTTGTTTCTGATAGATTGTGTCGTGCACGTCGGTTTACAGCTGTCAGACTGACCGGCGACAGCGGGGGTATTAAGCTCATCCTCACAAAGTATCAGGGCAGGTATCCTCTGATTGGTGCTCATAGTAAGAAACGATGTGAAACAAATAGACATAAATAGTTAATAAAAAGAAAAAAGGCAACACTTGTCTATCACTTAATGGCAGTGGTCAGAGTGGTGTTATGATGTTATAGAAACAAAACCCACAGGCAGCATTTTTTCTCTAACGGCACAAGCGTTCCCTGTCAGAGCGTCCTGCCAGTGCTTTTCTGCTAGAAAAGCCAGTGGACACAGGACCTAAGATGATTTTGTTTTAGGAGGGTTTTCCTTTCTCATCCTAGTTTTAGACACACATCAATTCTTTTACAGTCATGATTCTCAAAGTTGTGACTGCATACAGTAAGAATGAGTGCAAAGTCATATGCAGAAACATTAAAACGCACCCTGTGAACAATAGATCGACCTGTTCACTATCTCCAGCGTCCAGAGGGTGACCGTACATAAACTGGCTTAGGAATCATACTAAAAAGCTACTGAATATGACGTCAGATCTGAATTCACAGTGATCAGATCCAGATTTTTGTCTCCAGAAATCGGAGAAATCCAGGACTTTGTTGCCTGTATAGTGCAAACAGGACCTGGTAGTCAAGCCAGCAAGACTTTCCATGGCAGATTTGCCTAAATGTAAAGAAATACGCTATAGGGCGTTTTAATTCAACGAGTAACCTTATCAGTCTTCACCACATTTTTGTTGTGCAGTGCAGAATAAAGCTTGACTGATGTTGCACCCGTGGTATTTTTTTTTTTACCTCACAGTCCATACTGAAGCCTGGCTCTTTGCACAATTTGACAGCACAGGGCATATGACAAGTTGAAATTAGAGACCATTTCAAAACTGTATGCAAAGTGGCCAAGAGAGCCAGTAAAAGCCTGATTTAAACATGTTGTACATTTTGTTTGCAGCTAAACAAAAACATAGCAATATAAATAGGATTAAAAAGGAAAACGTAGCAGTATAGACAGTTATTAAGAACTTCTGGTATTGGTGCAACCCACGGCCAGGTTTAATCCAACTACGGATACAAATAGAGACATCTGTTAGACATATTCAGATACAGACACAGATAGTGTTACATTCCTAAAGCAAAGCTGATCAGCAACATGCTAGTAAAATGGGCATCATCCATTTAGCTATTCAGTCCACACAGGTTTTTTATCTCAGCTTAAGGGAAAAAAAAAAATGGCTGTATGCCATATGTTTCTGGATGGTTTCTCCTGCGCTGTTTAAATTCCTGAAACTATCCATCCATTCATCAATCCATCTAGTCTCTATACCCGCTTTGTCCTTGTCAGGGTCTCAAGGGACTGGACACCATCCCAGCATACATTTGGCCTCAGGCAGGATAATACTCCAGCCAGGTTGCCAGTGTATCACAGGGCCTTTATTGTATGCTGCAGGATACTAATGAGATCAAATTTAAGCCAGACCAGAGATGTGCCCGGTATGTGGGATTAATATGTCGGTGTTTCTAGAGATGCCAATGTTTAGGAATTGGTTGTAAGGAGATTGATACTTTACTGTGCCATCAGCACGGCAGGCATTATAAAGGCCTGGACGCTTGTAACATTTCGTGTGCAGTTACAAAATACACAAGGAGCTGGTGTCATTGGTATAACTGAATCAGCATGGGTCATAATCCTTGTGAGCATTTTCAGCATCCTGTTCAATTCATGCCTCGGAGAATTCATGCCGTCCTCGAGGTAACAAAAATCCAACCCTACATGTCTACGGAATAAAAGAAAAACAAAGACAAGAAACAGAATAAAAAGACATAATCTGACCGAAAAGAAAAAGTAGAATAAAATCCTTGCAAATGTTGTCACGACAGCTTTGGTTAGAAGAGTGTGTACAGAGGAGGAGAAGAGAAGAAATCAAGGGGATAGCAGAAAGGAGAAGAAAGAGAGAAATATAGAACTACAGTGCCCACTTGACAGTCCTTTGAGCATCAGCCGTGGAGGAAAATTGGGACTTGTTTCACTTGAATGCGTGTTGAATTGCTCTCTGTTTTGTAGAGTTTCTCTCTAGCTGAATCATTTGAACTATTCATTTTGCTCTCTGTAGAGAACTGGAATCATGGTAGCCTGACACTTGTACTTGTCAAGGCCATACTTCCAAAGTAGTATTCACTGTGTGCGTAAATCTTCTGTTGTATAAGTAACACACTGTAATCCTGTCACAATGGCTCATTAAATTTCTTTTTTATTTTGCGTGTGTAGTAGCTGTGAGCAAACTAGATCGGCTACAGTATAACCCACTGAAGGAAAATACTGCAAACTAGGCTTTGATTTAATCAAACAGTGATACAATTAGATTTAAATTCTTTCAGCGGCATTGATTCCTCCAAAAACAACAACAGCCCTGGGCTACTAATCTGTGTTTAAAAAGCAACCGAACTGATTAAATCAACAAAAATTAGACATGTTATACATGCACTATACACTAAAGGCACGAGGTCAAAGTATGACTTTTATTTTTAGTGACCAACTTTAGCTTTAAATTTCAAACATGTCAAAGTGTTGAGATTATATTTGCAACAATTCCTTTTCGGATGCGATGTCTATTTCCATCCAGCTCTGAAGTGGAAACAACTCACAAAAAATAGTTTGCCATAACCGGGGCTTTTTCATAATCACAGTACCCAGTGTAGCTTTTCAAAGAAAAACACACTTAAGATTCAAAGTGATTTTCAGGTTTTCTGTCGGCAGAGGAGAAGCTACAGTATCAGCTATGCATCACATTAATAGACACTTAAATTCAAACCATGGACACTTTCTGTTTTTCCGTACTGCAGCCACCTCTAGCATTTCTCTTAATTGGCCCCGTATATTAAAAAGATGCTTCACCAATTTAACACTTAAATCCTCTCATTACACAGGAGAGCTTAGGGCATGAAAAAGAACGATCTCAATACATCCTGTGAGTGCCAAGTGAGGAATCTGTTGTGCCAATTGCCACAAAATTACCTGAGGTCTTTTTTTTTTTTTCTTTTTTTTCAAACTACAAGCAGAAAGTTGAGTACATTTTGTGTTTCCAAGCCTCCCACCCACAAGTGCTCATGGAGGTCATTTTATAAAGTGGGCTTCACTGCTTCCAGTGAAGAGTAAAACTTGATAAACACAAACAGTGACTGTTTCCTCTCATATCTCCATAGAAAAGGATAATGGGTAGCCACATTGTTTTTGGAGTGTATGGCAGACACTCCAAATACAGCTATATTATATTTCAGCCTGTGGCTGGAGAGCCATGTCAAAGAGCACTACCAGAAGTGGGCAGCAAGACAGTCATCTATATCACCAACAATCTGTGGAGGAGGGAGTGCTAACAACAGGCTAAGAGGGACTGTCAGTATCTGCAGCAGAGGTCTCATATGTCTGTGGAGAGAGTCCCCTGGCCGCAATGATTTTTTTTCTGAGTTGGATTTTTATTAAAAGAGATGGCTAAAGGACCAAGGCCACTTGTTGCAAAGGACCAAGGCTGTAAACTACATAGGCTCAGGTGTGCTGGAGACATACTGCAGGACACCTGAAGTCATCTAGATAGAAGAGTGTGTTGCCATTGGAGCAAGAGGACAAACCTCACACAAGTACATGCTTTTAAATCATTGCGTTTTTCAAACAATACGCTGTAATTACTGCATAATTAACATGACATAATTGGCAACAGTCCGCAAACCAGCCTGTTGGCGTCATTGCATTGATTAGTGGACAGCGCCTCAGTCAGATAAATCTAACTGAGTATCCGGAGCTGCAGGAGACAAGATGCAGGAGGATTTGTAGATTTTGGTAGTTTTACAGCAGTGCTCAACAAAATTTTAAAGGCATTTAAGATGATTAACTTGTGTCTTTAAGCCTTCGGCTCGAATATTGGAAACAGCACTTCTGTCAAAACCATGAAATTATGTTTAAGTCATTTTGGATCTCGGCCCATTTACATATTTAATCTTCCACGGTTACTTTTTATGCTCAGAAACTATTACTGTATTACTTTCTAGCCACTGAGTG
This sequence comes from Pempheris klunzingeri, assembly GCF_042242105.1. Lineage (NCBI taxonomy): Eukaryota > Metazoa > Chordata > Actinopteri > Acropomatiformes > Pempheridae > Pempheris > Pempheris klunzingeri. Next base: position 21,340,496 of record NC_092016.1, on the reverse strand, counting down.
AGATGAAACTGGTACTGGATACCTGTGTCCCTGTAACCATGTTAAAGCAAAGGAAATTATCTAAAAATGTATCATGCAAAATCTGTATAATTCACAGGTATCTAAAAGAAAAACATGTTTCAGAAATTGAATGAAATAAAAACCAGAAATTGTACACCGAGACAGGGATCAATGCAGGAATATAAGATTAGCATATTAGCCAACTTCCCAACAGGCATTTTTTAAGGGTTAAAACTCTCCAGAGACCTCTGTGTTTTGTCGTCTGAAGTAAACTTATATGATGAAAAATAGTGTCGCTGATACTTTTCCGACTAATGAAAGCAATGCTATCCATCCAGTCCCTCCCCATTACATTTATAATCTACCAAGGCTTTTGGAATAAACATTTCTGTTCCATCACCAGTTGCTTTGTGACAAAGGTTCTTGTTAATTTAGATGTAGTTATGTTTATCTATTGAACATGCAGCATTTGTGTGTAATCAAAAAAGCTGTTGCGGTCATATAGTTATGCTATTAGTATCCCTGAGAGAGTTTTAGAATTAAATCAGAACTGTATATTAAATAATTAATTTGCTATTTGAAAGTCCCCTCCATGTCCTCCAGGTAATATTAATGACACTGCATCTGCTCTGCGCTTTATACAATGTTTACACAATCATCTGTTCTGAATACTCATTGCACATAATGATGCTGTTTCTGATCTGCTTGCTGGAGCATTCTACATCAATAATAATGCTGAAGCAAACCTGCATAATGTTTATTTCTTGCAATACATGTTTGTAATTTTTGGTTAAAAATCTTTCATCTGGTGAGCTCAGTAGCGTTTATGTCATGTTTGCTTAGAAGGTGTTCAACTGCATTTTTCAGTTGTTTGTCAAGTGTCTCACTGAACAGATATACTATAGGTGTGTAAATGCGTATTTGTTTCCATGCTACAACCATAAATGCATTCATGCCATGTGTGTTGGGCTCTGAGTGCTGCCAAAACACACTGCACCTGAATGAATCCAGTGTAGACACACAGTGGAGGAGTGAAGTTTCTGCTGTTGCTCTGCTAATGTATTGCTTATGTTATGTCTCCTGTGTTGACGCTAGTGTTTATATGATAATATATAATAGTGTTAGTTAGACAAAATCTTATGTGGCTGTCCACTCACTGTTGATGGCACATGTGGTCCATTGAAGCAGTAAATACCTAAATGCAGAGAAAGCAGAGTCCTCCTCCTCCTGGAACCATGCCAGCAATGCCTACATGTACCGGGATGTATTGCTCGCAGGCTCCTGACACCCAACCCTCATATCCTTTCTGCTCCGCTCTCTCTGCTCTGTTAGGTTTAGCATTTAGCATCCGTGACAGACAGCTCAAAAAACGACAGAAGTCTCAACAAAAACTGCCCACAATGAAATTCGTTGCAAAAGAACCGAATGTCTAAAGACATAGACATCTGCATAGCCTGTAGTCCTTTAGGGCCACCAACTATGTCAAATGAAAGCGTTGGTGGACGGAAGAATAAGAGATTTTGCATCCGGGGGACTCTGCCTTCACAGTCAATAAAGCCCGCAGGTATTTATTTCTTCATTTGACTACATTTACCATCAAAACTGATTTGACATCCACATAAAAAGTGGCGCACATTTCCTTCAAGGTCGATTAACTGGCCCCTCATTTGTATGCAGTGAGGTTAGTGATAATTGATGGAGGCAGAAGTCGAGATAATAGCCTGTGAATTCTACCTATGAGATGTCAAGTGAACCCTGTGCAGTAAATGGTCTAGTTGTAAAATCTGTATGTTAAATATGTTCCTCCACGTGCTCGTTAAACTGAATTAAACAACAGGCGTAGGCTCTCTAATGTATAATTACAGAAGATGTCAATACGTAACATAATAATTTACCTAAAATATTGAACTTTTCAAAGCAAGATGCTGTATCACATTGAGTAGAGACACGGTGAGTGTGGAGGAACATGCCTAAGGCTACATGCAAGCTAGATGTAAAAAAGGATTGAAATGCAAATGATTAAAAAAAACATCAATAAAAGCTTAAAATCCATTTCCAAAAGATAACGACCTGTGAAAATATATGTCAACCATCTGAAATTGTTGGAGCCCTATAAAAGATGTGCATAAAAATATATTAGTCACAGATTTTTGGCTTTTGTTAGGTGTGGACAGGGACCTTTGGGCATTTCACAGTCGACAACCTTTTACATCATCCACCTCCTGTTCTGCATATGTAACACTTAAGAACAATTAATGCCATATGATTTATTTTCCATTTAACGTTTTTTTCTTTGAGTTAAGTTTGAAGACTTGCATGCACTTGCAGTTTATTACATTCGGGTTTAGGCCTCAGACTTTAATGTTATCTTTCTATATGAATTCTGCTAAATGTCAAAGTTGAATTATTACAGAGATTCTTTCTCTCCATGTTAGATGAACCAGCCCACTGAGGTGTTTTGATTTAGCACAATGCAGTAGCTATCAATATTCCTGTTTTAAACTGTATAGAAGAAAAGAGATGGAAAAAAACTTAAAATTAAACACTGTTATCAATGTGTCACCCTCCCACTACCACCCTCATATGTCTCTTACTCTCTCCTCTGGGTGAATGCTAACCCTGCTCAAGAGCCTGATGAAAGAAATAGATCACTTTCTCTGGTTGCAGTGGCCCAGATAAGGGCCTCACGTGGCTGCCATCCTACTGTAATTAACTGTTGTCAAAGTGATTAATCATATGTCTATAGAGGTGGAGAGCAGGAGGATGCCAGTGACCTGTGAGGTGAAGAGCAGCTAAAATGTTTGAGAGAGAGAGAGTTTGGAATGTAATTACAGTATTGGTGAAAACCAGTGCAATAATACCCATGCATTACTGAATTAAACATGAAAGTGTACATTACATTGACGTGACAGCGGCACCAGCATTTGAAAAAAGTCTGTAAAACACACACACACACACTGTGACTTAAGTATCTGATTTAATAAAGCTCAGCCACCACCAACACACACATTCACACACATCTGCTGTGTACCACACTCGAGCCCCTGTCAAGGTACAGTACTTGAAAGGAACAGCACGCTAGCGATCACCGCTTGAAGTTTGTTACATTAAACTGGTGTTACTCCAGTTGGTCTGTGGTCTGCTGCTTGCTGACTTTCTCTTACAATCTGACCTGCACCCCATTGAGCACAGCAACGTAGCCAGCTGCAGACAGCATGCCATTACCTAATGAGCTGTCTAACCTACTGTCCTAATCCTAACCCCCGCTAAAAGTTCTATGCGTTTGGAAAAAGGACATATTTAAGACTAGAGGGGTGAAATAAAAAAGCAATATAGCTGTTTGGTGTAATATTCATTTCATGAGAGATATCAGTCAGGATGTGTTTTTAGCATGCTAGCGGAATGGCCCTAGGTACAGTAATGTCATTCTGTTTGTCAGTCAACCACTTTGGTCAAGATGGATGGATTAACATTTTGGATAGACATTTCCTGCAGCCTAACAACTTTATGATATTGTGACTTATACTGTAGTGTCACCAGTAAGCCAAAGATTCAAATTGTCCTGTTAATTGTCGCGTTCACTGGCACAAAATTTGATTTAGACATTAAATGTAATGTAACCCTGCTGTATTTGGTCACAATACCACAATGAGATTGACATTTGTAGTTCTGAGTAAAATATATTGACAACTATTAAATGTATTACCATAAAGATATTCATATTCCAATAAAGGTCGATTGCTAATCCCCTTGACTTTTCATTTAGTGCCATCCTTAAAGCAACATTTTTAGTTGTCCAATACTTTTTTTTTTTTTTACTGTTTTAAGATCAAATACCTGCAAAGCCAATTACATTCCCATTAGCCTCATCTATAGTTTTTATTTAGTGCTTATTAGCAAATGTTCCCATTTCTGTAAGCGATGCTATCAGGCCAGTTAAAGCTTTAAGTCTAAAAGCCTCATAAATATTGTTGTAACAGTCCCTACACCTGGCAGGGATATAGAGGATAAGAGTGTGAATGGGCTTTGACAGTGATGGATGGAAGCACCAGAACAAACATTCTCTAGAGATTCGTAAAGGCAAAGTGAACCTTGTGGCCGAAGACATTTACTTTTATATGTATTGTTTTATTATCCTAAAACACGAGTTTACCAAAGATGAAAAGCAGAGAATATTTTGGAGATCACTTAATGATATATTTCAATTCCAAGGACAAAATGAATTTTAGCAAGAAGCAGTAAGGATAGAAAGATGAAGCAGGTGAAGGCATAAAGATGAGGGGGAATCATTTTGCTCTTATAGAAATGCTGTCATCAGTGGACTTTCATTTAACTCAGGTGGGATTTTTTTGTTTTAGCCTTTTTATGTCTGTCATTGTTTCTCTAAGCATTTGAAAAGAGACCTGAAGAATAGCCAGTGGTTTGGTGCATAGAATGAGCACGAGTGAAGGGCCAGAGGAGAACAAAGAACCCACTGCCAATTTGATTATAATATCACACCTATTCAGAGAGTTAATGTGGTGTCTCAGATGTCAGGCTGCTCTCTTTCTCCCTGATTCGGTTCTGTTCCTTTCCTCACTTATACCTCTCCATTCACCCTCTCTCTCTTTTACTCCCATCCCCCTCTTTCTCCTTGCTTTGTGCCGGGGATCAGCCCATACTCAAGAGGCTTTGATGAAATTCTTTCAAGGCAGAATGGGACAGTCTGAAATGTCTTTCTTGGATCAGATGTCTCTGAAACAAGCCCTGTCATATCATTTAGTATGCTCAACTTCATTAGCTCTTTGTTCAGTTTCACATCAGCTTTCATAAACCCAATCACTCAATGAAATCATTTGTGGCTTTCTAGTTTTTCTCCCACTTATGTTTTACAAAGAAAATATATTATATTATACATTGGAAAGAAAGCCGTGCTGTTTTTCGGGTGGATACGGTGATTTCTTTCACCCTGCTAGTCCTCCGAATTCCTCTGATAGTCCAACAGTTCACCCAATGGCTCAATGAAGCAAACTCACATTGATTGGACAGAGGCTATACTGACTTTGGTCAGCCAGGAACAGTAGTACCCGTGCAAACATTTTTGAATTCTTTCTGCTGCACATACTAAATGCAGCAGTAAACTCTGCTGTAGGACTGGGTTCAATGGAAGTGCCTGTATTGAAATATAAATAAAGTTTTCAGCCATGGCTCTAATAATGCCAATGTCGTTTGGTCCAGTGCTTTGGCCCAGACACAAGTACCTCGACAACTTTTACATGGATTGTCGTGAAAATTTGAAAAAGTCGCTCGGTCCGTAGAGTAAAACTTACAGTGACTTTGGTGAGCCCCTGACTTTACCTCTCTGAAATTTGGTTTAGACATCAATGTTCCCATTAGTGTGACCAAATGCCAGCAGAGCTAATGACACTCTCCATCAGCCTCAGTTGTGCTTGTTTAGTGTTGATTAGCAAATGTTAGCACACTACCATGCTAAATGGTCTGTATTTGCACGGCGTCTTTCTAGTCATTTCGACTACTCAAAGCACTTTTACATCACATCCTCATTCACTCATCTTTCACACACATTCACACACTGAAGCTATGCTTCAGGAGCTAGTTGGGGTTCAGTGTCTTGCCCAAGGACTCTTCCACATGCTGACTCATAGGAGCCGGGGACCAAACCACTACCCACTAGTCCTTTGAGCCACAGCTGCCCCTAAACATGAGCATGTTAACATTATCATTGTAAGCATGTTAGCATGCTGACAGTGTTGAGTACAAAGCACTTCGGTGCCAAAGTGCAGCCCTCACAGAGGTTCTCAGATCCATAGCCCTGTTTCTGTATGATGTGGTTCTCCACCAGCCAATGGATGTGCGTCTGTCCAAGGCTACAGCCTGTCCGTCCTTGGGAGCTGGATCTCTCCTTCACTGTGGTGCTCCCGGAGGTTTCTCTTTTCCCACTGGGTTTTTTGAGTTTTTCCTTCCCGAAGAAGGAGGGTCATAAAGGGCAGGTGATGCCTCGGACTGATCCATCGGACTGATCCACTGGCCTCATCGACTGCTGGACTCTTTATTAGATTGTTTGTTCGCTTACACTTGTTTATTTCAGTGAACTTTGTAAAGCACTATGAGACACTCTGTTGTGATATTGGGCTATACAAATAAAATTGAATTGAATTGAATTGAATTGAATTGAATTGAATTGAATTGAATTGAATTGTATTGATATTTAAATAATTAAGCATGGAAAACAAATGCAAAACACAATAGTCACAAACGATGTTCAATGCATTTAACTGTGTTCCACTGTCATACATGTATTTTCTAAGGATAACACAATGCGATCTTAATTTCAATAAAGAAAGAAACAGAATAGATACAGTAAGACAGAGCATTACTGTAGGCTGACCATCTGTGCCTCATATGCTCATGGATGTGCTGCCTTGCATTAGATTTTTTTCTACCAACGCCAACAGGAGAAATGGCCAAAAAGCTACTTTTCTCATTGACTATAACACTATTGCTACTCACCAAAGTTAAATCAAAAAGTTGAACTCGACAGACAAATTAAGTGAAAAATGAAGAGGCTGCCTGAGAGGAGTGTCTCAATCAACACTATGCCAGTAGAAGTTTTCTTACAACTGGAGGGAAAATTCCCCGTTGCTGTAACTCCTGCCCAGAGTGAATTTGAACATCTTTTCTTGGCCAGGTACTGCCAGGGAGTTTATAATTGAGTTGAGACTCAGGAAATACTCATTAAGACGTTGTCAGTCGCCAGAGGCGGCCACGCTCAATGTGTTTAGACACCACTGAGACTGCAGGTATCCCAGAGCCCCTCTCTTCTCCAGCTGGAGGGCAAAAGTGGACGTCTGTGTGCAGGTGTGCGTGTGTGTTTTAGAGTCAACATGCGTGTGTATTCACGTGTGATTGTGCGCATGGGTTTAATAAACTCACAGGTCTGGGGAGCACCATCTGCCTGCACAATGTTTGATCGAGCAGGAGCCGGTTGTGAGGGACACCCCTGTCACCCACTATGTGTGACAGACTATTGATAGAAACACCTGTTTATTTCTTGCTCTTCCCACAATCTCCCGTGGAGCAGCTGCTTGGATGGATGGAGTTAACGACAGGAGTGGCACTAGCCTCTGTGTTGTTTTGTACACAAAATGGCTTGTAAATAAAAAGATACCGTTAAAATCATTTACCTCGTTTCCTGTGTTTAGGTCATGGGGATTTTATGTGTTGATATATGCAGCTTGGCACGCTGATCTCTATGTAAACGATGGAAGGATCTCACCCAGTTTAAAGGTCCACTCGTGAGTGTTTTTAAAATTAAAATTTGCTCAGTACACTCAAGATTTTGACCCTAATTCTTCCATACATTACATTGCTCCTGACCTCAATGTGTCATTTCAGTAAATAGTCTTTTACCGTGTCCAAGTTCTTGCTGATGTGATAATTAATATGAGCCTCAAGGTGTCTAGGCATTGATCATTTGTTCTCCCCCTGCCAGGCTCATGTGAAATTTATTAGAGCACTATCTGTGATGACAACAAGCAAAAGTAGAGCGCCCACACTGACAACTGCCACTGTAGCTCAGTCTGACACTGAGCAGAGCAGAGGATTTGTGTACAGCATGACGGGATATTGGGTCACAGCTCTTTGACAGTGACCAATATCATCAACAATATTCAGTTCAGCTGTCCACAGGAAGAAAGATCAGGGACATGATGGGGAAGAGATTCTATTATACCATATATTATATGACATATATAAAGCCTAGTACTGCTATAATGCTATGAAATTACTTGAAATTAAAACGAATCTTGCACTAGCTAACAAAGTACAGTATAAAGAGCGTGAACATCTATTTGATGGAACTGTAAAAAAAGGCTCAGCTGGAGTGCTACCTTAGTGGAGATCAGTGGGGCAATAAATGCCCTCCGTTAGACATTTTAGTTAGTGTGTTAGACAAGAGCCTAATGAAAAACAAGGAAAAGTGAGGGAAAGTACCTGTTATGTGAAATAAGTTATTTGGATGGTTTGGTTTTTTTTGGTTTGGTGTTTTTTAATCAAAACAGCAAATGGCAGCCATTTGAGTGTGTGTTTGTGTGTGTGTGTGTGTGTGTGTGTGAGAGAGAGAGACGGAGAGAGAGAGAGAGGTGTATCTACATTACAGGAGAGCACTCCAGCAGCATTTTCAGTGAGACAGATGGATGAAGTTTATTAAGCATGTGACAGTTAACACCCCCAGTAGGGAGAAAACACTGCAGCGGATAAATAAATGTTGGCTTTACCAGCCCCTACCTCCTGTTATTTATACGCCAGAGTCAACATTTCTATTACGCATGAATTATGCCAACAAATGATTATTGCCGCAATGATCATTATGAATGCCATCCTCTCACTGTATATCGAGCTATATTTCTCCAATTGTAACATAGATTATAGACACTGGCAGGCCAGTAAATGAATTACATATCTAATTTGGAGGTTTACGCTTCAGGGAAGCTACTTCTTTGTAATCAAGGACAGATCCCTCTCCTTGGCTTGTATACAAATACAGACTCGTAAGACTTAATTTGTGCTGTAAGCATGAGTGACATGGATTCAGTTTGAGTTTTATTAATCGCCAACACTGAATCAAAAAATAACACAACCAAAAAAAAAAAGGTGCGAAGACTCTTAAAGCACAGCAATGGCCACAAAATCTCAAAGTCCCTGAATGATTGCTATGATTTTACGGATCGTGTTGAGAAAAATAGTTTGCCTATTCAAGCGGGGCATAGAGACCTTGATCTTTGATGCCCCAAAGCATTGTGGAAGATGTGTGTAAAAACCAGATCTGAGCCCTCAGGGATTGCTAAAATGGATGAGCTTAAACCTTACGTAGTATGCGCATGCTTTGATCCTCTCCTGCACAGCTTTAGGAATCCCATTTTTCTCTCTCTCTCACTGCCCTATCTGTTCTTACATGTATGAATTTCAAAATGTGGATTCCTGACCCTAACTCTAAATTGCCCGTAGGTGTGAGTGTGAGAGTGAGTGGTTGTCTGTCTGTCTGTCTGTATGTGGCCCTGTGATTGGCTGGCGACCAGTCCAGGGTGTACCCCGCCTCTCGCCCGAAGTCAGCTGGGATAGGCTCCAGCTCCCCCCTGCGACCCTGACAGATAAGCGGTATAGAAAATGGATGGATTCCTGACCCTTCCCCAGAGGTGTTGCGAATGTTTACTGGAGCTTTTAACACTGGTCTGTGAGCGTGATGGAGCATATCTACATTATGATGATTTTTTTCCAGCCATTATGCAGTCAATTTGATGGTGGGTTCAAGCCTCTAGTGGACTATTATAAGAGCTTTCCAGCTTTGTTATAGGGTCTTACAGTAATGTGAAACATGGTGATGAGTGTTAGCTTTTGCTTTAGGTGGATTAATATAATCTCTCACATGGCTAATTGTTCATCCAATGATGATTTTCCATGATTTGTCTCTCAAATAGTTTCACAGACTTTACTAATCACTGAGGATATTTCATTGTAACCTTCTGAATTCCTTTCTGTGTGTGTGTATGTGTATGTATTAGTCCTCACTTATACAAAAGCTAATACTGTATGAACTTAAGTTTGTCTTTATTTCAAGTGATTTAACCTGCGCTGCCTTTGTGCTTCTAACTGTTAATCTACCCCTTTGTCCCTCATGGCCTCATTCTCCTTGTTTTTTTCTTTCCAGATATTACAAAACCGTTCTTTATTAACTTTTATGTGGATGTCTGTAACTCGCTTTTTTAACTCTGCATCACTGTTTATTTATTTTCTAGACCCTGCCAACCACAACATATGAATTGGAGATTGTGGCCAAGGACATGGCAGGAAGTGAGGTGGGCCTAACAGGAACAGCCACGGCTACCATTACCATCACAGACAAGAACGACCATGCCCCTGAGTTCACACATCCGCTGGTGAGAAGCGTCTCTTCTTTTCCCCTCTGCTTCTATTGGACGGTTTATTTTCCTTTTGACCACCTTTTCGCTCACATGTAGCTTCTACCAATATTACTGTGGGACAATTGTGTTTGTATACGTGTCCAGGGAGGTCAGGGTCAGTTACAGCTGAGGCATACACTGCATTCCTTTAAGGGCTGGGGACATACAAACATACAGTACTTCCCAATAGCAAACTTGAACCAAGGTCTCCTGGTTGATGAATGGCTGTCTAACAAATTAGATGGATTATTGAGGATTATTGTGAAGCTTTTTTTTTTAAGTCAAAAACGCACAATCAGGTCTACTTTTATTTCATTTTAGATTTTAATTTGTCTTATAAATGACTTGGTAGACAACATGCCATTAAAGTGAGTATTATTTCTCTGAGCCCAAGCACAACAAAATATGATGATAATTACAGCAGATTCTCAAATAAAAGCAGTGTGACAGAACCTGTGGTAAGAGTTGGGTAAAAGGTATTGTGAGGCAGCTTGCTTGGTAATTGCTCATGTGTTAGAATAATGTACAATTTCACCGTGCTAATTCTACCAGTACAACAACACAGTTAATGTCAATTGCTTCTTCTTTGTCATTCTTTCTGCTAGCAATAAGCTATTTGCTGCAAATGTTTCGCATTTAAATCTTAGCAGAAACTAAAAGGATTATGCCAGAATGCTTGTAATGTGAAACACTGGTCAAAGGATATACATAAATTCTATTGCATGCAGATCATAAAACTAGGGTACAACTAAGATATGATCAAATGTGCCAATAAATCCAAACCAACCCAAAAACTAAACAAATCTGATATAAAGGGCTGTCTCTAAATGAACGTATTTTGAATAAGGCAGATGCTATTTGCACCTTGGTGTCAGATGTCAACAATACTATTTGCATGGTTATCTGGTCTGGTTATTGGCATCTGGGTGCAAATCGACATTCCATTTAGATAAAGGCCAAGCCTGTGCTTTAAATCTAGGTGTTTGAGAATTCACAATGAAACAGGATTATAACCAAACCTATGCTACCAACAAAGTAGATATATATCTATAAGGAGTATTGTTTGTGTTTTGTTCATACCACCATGTGTGCACCATGTTGGAGGCCGATCTGTGGCGGAGAGGAAGGTGGGGGACATGAAAGTTGTACTCTTTCAAATTCTCAAAGTCCACTCTCTTCTTAATCTTACCAGCTGCAGCATTAATATATTAATCAGACTCTAGCCTTTGTACTGTAATCATGGCTTGTGCAAAGCTTTTCAGATGGACTTACTGTTCAGCTCCTCGGCAAACGTCACCGCGCAGTCACACAACTAACCTTTTATGGAGTCAAATCACCAGCATCACACTCAGCTGCCCCACACGTACCCCCGCCTATAATATTTCATGCACACGTGTGTTTTCACCCACTCGAGGACTAATCCAACTCAGTGTAGCCTTTAGCTTTCTCATTTAAAAAATATATCCGTCCCTGTTTGCTAAAGGTAAAGCTCAGAAATTACCCAGCACAGATCGCAGGGTGAGTATGTGTGTGCAAAGAACATATGTGACATGTAATTGCACATCAGTGTAACTGGGTGATATGAGTGCAGAGGCGAGATAAGAAAATCTGTGAGCAGGATGTGGGAGTAGACATGTTGTGGTTCAGTGATGGTTTGTTTAGTCAGCAATGCCTTGAGGCATTAGTGAAAAGCTAACAGACTAAACTGGTTCCTGCCAGTCACGCTGTAAAATAAAATACACATGTATAAAAAAATAGAAAACAGCCCTCAATAAATCACAAGTTGTGCCACCTCATGATGAATTTGTTGAAAGCTGCTACCGTGACTGTTTTCCTCTCCTTCTTCATTCCAACAGAAAAAAGAATGAGGTCCTTGAGAAAAAAACCATACCTGCACCTTTAGGTGCAGTTGTAACATTGAGTTGTGTTGTTCTTAATGGAAACGCTCGCAGCTGTTGTCAGGTTTTGAGACACATCACACTTTGCCCCAACTAAACCTCCCCTACAGCCCTCCCATGATGCATTGGGGTGTCAGGGGAGCTTGTAAGGAGCGCAGCTCAGATGTGAAATGTTACAGCTCAGAGGGCTCGGCAGGGCCGCGCAGAGTGCACCATGTCCGTGTCCCAGTTAATGTTCTCATTTCTCACTGGGAAGAGATCCGTTTAACGGCGTGGAGAAATGGAGCTTTTAAAAAACAAGTGTTTGAAGGCAGTAAGCTCCAGTATAAATCCTCTACCCTCCTCTCTCCCCGGCCACTTCCAACCTGCCCATGAATCATCTATGACCTCTCAGATGACCGTCATCATATTGTGAGTGTGTTTGTGAGTATGTATCTGTGCTGGGTCTGTGTCAGCGGCTCTCAAGCTTTCGCCATCTAAATTATTCAACTAAGTATTCAAGTCTTTTCATAGAACTTTCCGAAATCCCTTCTTTCAGAGTAATTTCAAGTTATCTTTTTGTGAAAACACCACCTCCTGCAGACCAGATGTAAGCTTTTAAAGCTTGTCTTCCAACTTGTGAGCAGAACTCAAGCAGAGAAAGATAGAGGGAAGGATGAAAAGATGAGTGGAAAGAGTCAAACAGAAGGATGCAGAGAGAGAGAGAGAGAGCAAAAGAAAAAAAGTAAGCAAATAAATGTTCAGGAGATATGCTCCTTCCCGTTATTATTCATTAAATCCAGTGTTGCTGGGTTTTATGAGTTGACATTTTGTTTGAATTCAGTCAACATAATCCCCACACAGGGTGCCTCTGTTTTTCTTCAGACCTACCTACCACAGCTCTAGAGACAGCTATTCATAGCCTGTGAAGTCTTTGCTTCAGACCACCACTCCACTCTGGCATAGATCCTCAGATCAGCCAGCAGGGAATCTGTTCTCCTTTTCCACTCTAATCCATATTTTTGCATTGAAGTTGTAAAAGTTATATTTCATGTAAAAGAATTAGAAAATAAGTTAGCATCAGTTTGGTGCTTTGAAAAGGAATAATGACCAGCTCTTGAATTTGGTTCACCGTACATATGCTCTCAGCTCTCAGTAAGTTGACATGCATGCTTCATCATTTGCAACATAAATTAGAACTGAAATTTGAATTATGGGTATCATGTCTAAGGAAATATTAGCTACAATGATAGTGCAGCTATTCTGCATTATTATTTTTATTTTATGTCTTTCAAAAGAAAGACCACATGGAAGCTAGTTACCCTAGCTCGTTTAGTTAGCACTGATTTCAAAAGAATTCCTCAGGCAAACAATGGGGATCAGTAACTAGTCAGTCTGGCTGCTTATTGGCCTTAATCGCCTTAATGTGCGCTGCGCTCCTCTCCCCCACTTACTGGACACAGTCCGTATAGGCAGTCACAGAGCACAATCACTGAGAAACACTGGGGATTCTTTACAGACAGGAGTTAAGGTCCGCCCAAAAGGTCCTTGTATTTTTGTATTTGCTGCTGAATTGGTTGTAAATGGCACCAGGACTGGTGAGAAAATAACTAAACTGGCAACACCAATGTTTGTTTTAATAGGAGATAGTATACCACTGATGTTGGACCAATCAAATTACAGTGTCGTCATTAGCGGTCAGAAACCAAAATGTATGGAGAACACCAATGTAGGGAGCACAGAACAAACAAAGCCAAAGTCATTATCACCAAAACGAAGACCTTTGATTTTAATTTCTTTGTTGTGGTAACTTCGACTTTGGCTACACAAGCTAAACAAACACTATATATATATATACATATATAAGATATATCTATCTTATATATATATATATATATATATATATATATATATATATATATAGAGAGAGAGAGAGAGAGAGAGAGAGAGAGAGAGAGAGAAATATATAGATATATAATATATAGATATATAAGATATATATATATACTGATTCCACATTTTCATTTCACTTAGACTTAAAAATCGTTCTTCAGAAGTGAAAAGCTGCTTTAAATGAAGAGCAAGGTGATGGTAAATGTTGCAGTACCGTCTGCACTGATATTCGCTGATGCAAAACTGAAATGAGAATATGTAGAGAATGTTTAAAACCTTGCATAAAAGGGGAAAGAATTAACTGAGCAGCATGTCAAAATGCCATTTCTTTCCCCCTTAGTAAGTTCTTTTTAAGGATGGATGATTCAATGTAATCTATCTTCCATTTTAAAAATCATAAGCTGAGGTATCCTTTCTTAGAGTACTAGGAAATTTATTACATTTTGCTTCTGTCGGGGATTGGGCTCTGACCTGATTAATTTTTATAGCGAGGGTCTAATCCTGTTTTTATGAGGAGGGGAAACAAGAAAAAATGATATGGAATCCCTGGGTTGCTCTGCCGTCTGAAAGGCCAGATATGCTCCTGTTTCGAGGCTGGATATTCCTGCTGATGAATTTTTATCTGCCAATCACAAGTGGGGTTATATTATCTCCATGTGTTTACTCTAAGTCTTAGGCAGACTGTCTCTGGGATTTTATGATTTGCTGAATTCGATATTACACTGCCAGGGAACTTTTGTGGATATTGTTAAACTTTTGTACCAGTTGATGCTGCTATTAGAGCAAACACTGACATATTGTATTCTTCCACACCAAGCACCTTTTGCCCTTCACGTCTATCTCCTTCCCTGTTATTTCATTCTTCCTTGTCCAACAACACCCTGACCCTCTCTTCATTCTCTCCCTCCGTGCTTGCACTCCTCGTCTCGCCTCCTCTCCTCTTTGGCTCTGCTAATTCCACGCCATGTCTGGCTGGGTCTATTTCCCTCCTGCTACTCATAACAAGACCATGATGGACCTTATCACTCTTGTCACTCAAACTCCCTGACAGCCGGTCTCTGTGTTTTTTTTTTTTTCTCACTCAATTTTGCACTCTTCCTCTGTGCCTGTCTGTCTTTCTGTCTGCTTCCCCCATCCCTCTCTCCTTTTTTTCTCCCCCCTCTCCTCTGTGATGACCAGGAGAATATGCTCACCTGCAATCCATCTGTCCTGCTGATAAAGACATTAGCGGTGATGGGTGTAGCACCAGGCACAGGGCAGCAGGGCCCTGTCAGTGGCGGTCTGTCTCAGGGGATGGCTAACGGGTGTCACGGATTAGTCCGGGCTTTGCATGATTGCTTCAGTAGCTCTGAGATACACATGGCGCTTACCCTGGGTGATTCTGTGGTGTAGCTGGCCAGAAATCTCTGGCACAAATAGGATGGGAAGGTATTTGTGTGGGGTATGCAAGGTTAGACACGAAGGGTGAAGGTACACGTGTGTTTAAATGTGTGAGCATGTGTGGGTATTGTTTGTTAGTTGACATAGACACTTAAATGAATTTATGGATCAGGTTCAAGGAAGATTTTTTGAGCTAGAGTATTTCCTCTAGATAAGGAATACAATAAAGGTGTCTTGCTGAAGCATGTTTGATCCATATGTAAGTAATATTTGCAATTATCTTTCGTTCTTTGATTTGAGGTGTGTGTTTACTGTATGAGGTCATTTTTATTTCTTTATCTCAAGCGAGCGTGATACATAAAGCTGGAAGGTTTTACCAGGTAATGTTATTCAGATGTGTTGAATAGTGTGAAGCCTCCTGACACCCCCAGTCTCTCAGATGAATAGTGAAAAAGCACTAAAAAGAAGTATGAAAGAACACTTGAAATAGCAACAGGCATGTTGTCATTCAAAATCAAACTTCACCAGTTTGCTTTAAGACGAATATCAATGTATTTGAGAAGGCTGCTGCAAGCTTTTCAGTTTTTTTTTCAAAGGAACTGGCCACTGATGCTAGGTGTAACATGTACAGTGTACATATGGCTATATTAGATTTAATACTAGGTTTCATTGTGGTCTTCTTATCAATGATTTTATATCCCCGATTTATTCCTCCACTTGTCAGAGTTGTGTTGCAGAATCAAACTTTACCTAATAATGCTTAATGCCCATGTTTATTGCCTACTGTAATATTTACAGATTTACATCTCATGTTCCCAAACAAAAGATAATAATACATTTTTGTCCTTACATTTTATCCTTAATTATTTATTTATTCACTTATTCACTGGTGCAATAAGTGAATGTTTACATTGTCATGACAGTTTAATTTTTATTTTTTAAATCAACCATGACTGTACTGAAACACTTCAATGAACACTGTAATAACTATTTGCTATAATAACTGCAAGCTTCAAATGAACAAGTTTGTATGACGCACCATGCAACCATGTCAGAGGCAGATGGGGGCAAAATTCTCATACACCACCACAGAGACCTCGGGCTAATGTTTCTGTAGTTGTACCTCCTGCTTGGTTAGTTGCAACAAACACAAAAGGCCATGTTGGTGTGTGTGGGAAGCCAGCTAGGGATCATGTCCTTGACCCTGCAGCAGCGAGTCCTACTCGGTGGTTGTGGCTGCATACATCATGGGTGTTACATATGTCTTGTACAGTATTGCTGGCAGAATTGGACATTCAACATTGAAGAGAAAGGAAGGAAAGGTAGTCTGGTACACAAGGTTCGGTGTTTGTAGTAGTGTGCCATTTTATTGTTTATCAAGCTGCCAAAAATACTAGACAAGAGATATAAGATATATACCAGGACTTTTTCCTCAGAGCTGGTCATGGTTAGCAGCTTAGCAGTAAAGATGGTGACAGATGTACAGTGCTGAAACAAACAGAAACTCTTACACACAACAGAAAGTAGACATGGACTGTCAGATGGTTGGTTTTTTTGGAAAGTCACAAAACTCTCCTGTCTGACCCTTGAAGTGTGACTGCCCAATGCTGTCCAGTGTAATGCATCAGCTGTAACACTTAAATGGCTGTACACCGTGTGCCTATATATATTATATAATATATATATTATTTCTTTAGGACTTTTTCCTTCTTTGTCTTTTAACTCAGCTGCATTGACAAATATGAGGCCTGCCATGTTCTGCAAAGGTAGAAAAGCTGCTTTGCTGAGTGTCAGATTCATCGAAAAGCTATCTTTGGAAAAAGCCTGAGCAGAAGCTGTTCAAATTTAATAAAGACACAGGTAAGCTCATTAACTCTCCAGGCACACTTACTGTATGCAGGATTAAAGCCAGGGGGAAGGGTAAAAAGTGAATGGGGGGTTAGACAGAGAGGTAAGTTGCCAATCCTACACACAGTGTCTGTGTATAGGATTGAGTGGGAAGTCGAGTGAGCATGTGCACTTGGTTTCATCTCAGCTTCATGCTGGTACAATAAAACTGGTGCCTTTTTACAGATTTATGGTCTGTCTACACCTCGTTCTGCCGAGAGTTAAGCTGCTTTTGAAAGCAGATAAAGGAGAGACAAGTGGCTGCTTAAAAATGTACACGATTCCTGTTTAACTCAGGGATTTCCTTCTAAATTTGACTTTGTGACTCTGTGACGTTTACCTCAGTATTTTGTTATTACAAAGGGGCCTAGAATATTAGTGCGTGGCTTTATTTAGTTTTAAGACTTGAAAACACAATGGGATGTTATGTCCGAGGTGGCACATCATTTTTAGTTTGCGAATGTCTTGTCGCCGAGCGTGTTAGGATTTATCCACCTCCAGTGTACAGTTTGCTCTCTGCTCTCTAAGAACTGTGTTGGGAGGATCAAAAACGTCAAGAAATAAAAGTTGGACTTAGAGACAATTCGAGAAGGTGACAAAGATGTTCCAAAAGTTATGCTGCGTGTCTGGCTGCCTGTCAGTGCAACCACAACTGCTATCTGTATTCATAAGACATTATGCCAGACGCCCAGAAATAAAATAAGTTTATTCCAACTCTGTCCGCTTGTCTCTGTTTATGTATGTCTGTGAAAGTGGGTGCTGTGTACTATCTCAAAGAATATGGTGAGCATGTGTGTTTTCTTGTTTGTAATTACATGTATGCGTCTGTGTTTATCTGTGTATCTCAGTTAGAGAACCCAGAACAACCCCCCCGCCTTTCTTTTTTTTTTTTGCTTAAACCCGTGTCATTTTTGTCTCCGTCTCTGTGCTGTTTTTCTGTCTTGTATATTAGGGCCATAGATCTGCACACAGCAGTCAGACTAGAAGAAAAAAGGTCTTGGTCACTGGATTGTAACAAGCAAACAATGCCAGCTGGCAATGAAAGACAAATTAAAAGCCTGTATAAGAAATAGGAGGCAATTTCCATAGTAGTGTTAATGAGGCAGGGAGCATTTAGTGTTACTCGGTAAAGCTGACAGATGCGTATACTTTTCCAAGGCTTCACATCTCTTTCTCGGGCCCTTTGCCAAAATTTCAGGCTTCCTTTGCACCTCCATCTGTTGGAGAAGAGTTACCCCGAATGTTGTTGACAGTGTCGAGATGAAGGTTTTGCAGAATTATGTTGTGTTTTCAGAAATCAACCATATGCTTTGCTTTGGTTTGCAGATGTTTACTACCTTACAGCAGTTGATAGAAAACCACTTTTAGTTTGGGCAGCATCAGACAGTGTCGACAATGTGAGTAGGTGACCACAGTTGGCAAATGTGCAGTCATGGTGACGGGCTGTGCTCTCACCGTTTCTGAAAAATCCTGTCTTTAGTTGTCTTATTGTTTTCTGGAGCACCAAATGGTTTCTTATTGGTCCTGTAGCACTGTTATTGTGAAGTTTCAGTTGATTGATCAGCAATGGTGGTACTTGCTATTCACTTATTTTTGCACTATTTCACTGTAGTTTGTGCTTTGAGCAAAGTGCCGAGATTAGCATGTTAAAATAGCAGGTACATTTACCATGTTAATCATCTTAGTTTAGCCTGTTAGCATGGTAACATTTGCTAATTAGCACTGAAAACAAAGTGCAGCTGAGGATATTGGAATTATTGGAATGTCATTGGTTTTGCAGGTGTTTTGGTCACTAGATGAACAGTGAAGGGATCACCAAAGTTATATGTATGTGTTTTTACAATGATGTCATTATTGCTTGCCAATGAAGCATGTTGAATTGAAAATGGAATTGTTATTACAATTCATTGTGGATTTCTGTGCTCACCAAATTTCGTGGTGATCCATCCAATAGTTGTCAAGACATTTCACTTGGGATGGATTCATCCTCAGGGCACCATGAATGTCTCTATCAAATTCAAATTCCAAATCCAATAGTTGCTGAGATGTTTCAGTCTGAACTGTACTGGTAGACTGACTGGCCTGCAGATGGATTCTGCCATCCTTGGAGACATGCTGTTAGCATGGCTAAAATGTATCTCTGACTTGTAAACGTTAAACCTACTGGGTTTTATTAGCGAACAGGTGGAACTTGTACCACCACTGTGCATACTGATCTTGACTGACGTGTAATGACACTAACTACAGTTAATATTCTTTTTGCCCAGTGATGACAAGAAGCTGTAGATACAATATAATTTAGTTGCTGTGCTAATATTATGTTATTCTATGGTGTTATAATGAGTACAATAATTGGTACAATAATCACAGGTCAAATTCCCAGTACTTACACTTGGCAATTGCAGCACTGTTTAACCAAGTGCTTCTGTGGCCAGATTGTACTGTTGTGTTTGCTTTTGTTTCTCATTACTTCTCATCTTGTAGCAATGGAAGCTTACTGTCCTCATTAGGATTTGTCCACACCTTCAGCAGTCAGCACCTGGGAGTTATTAATTTTCAACGAGGTGAGGACGTGGGTGGGCATAATCAGTCATATTAGTTGATTGGCGATTTCCTATGAAAGGTCAACAATCTGACCAGTGAGGCTACAGGTCTGATTTAATATGAAGGAAATGTACTGTACTGTACTGTATGTTTTCTGTATATGAGGCAGAACAAAAGCAGGGGAGTGTTACAAGGGTCAATTGTACACTTGGAACATAATAAGTTATTTCAAGCTTTAGCTCTTTAGCTAAAGATTACATATGTGACATATTTGCTGACTATGTTTGAATGCATAATATGACATGTTTTAAGCATTTTGGATGTGTTATTCCTACTACTTCAGACAGGTAGTGGTTTCCATTCAGTTCTGTATCGTATGAAAATCAATTGTTAAACTTTTGACACATTATACTGTATCATCCATTACTGATAGACAAGTACTACTAAAAGATGCTTATATTGCACAGGAATTGATGCAAATTCAAGGAATGCAAAAACAGGACTAAAATTACATATTAATGTCTAAATCTTAGCTGTATGCATGGTAAAATTGTTAACTGTGATGTACAGGATTTTTAAAGACTAAAGCTATTGTATTATAAGCAAGAATAATCCTTGATGCCTTAATAATCCATTGATTTGTCAGAATAGAGCATTTATTGGGTGAAAGCTGTAGCATCATGTTCCAACAACAGGTTCACTTGGAAAATGGAGTATGGCCACTCGAGTACACATATTATATGTTGCACACTGTAATGACAAACAAAAAGC
The DNA here is from genome assembly GCF_042242105.1 of Pempheris klunzingeri. NCBI lineage: Eukaryota > Metazoa > Chordata > Actinopteri > Acropomatiformes > Pempheridae > Pempheris > Pempheris klunzingeri. Next base: position 21,320,185 of record NC_092016.1, on the reverse strand, counting down.
CAACATCACAATCATAGGTATAAATAGAATATTACGGGGCTGAAACTGTCAGCTGAAACTCGACAATATCCCTTTATTTATCTTTTCTTCTAAGATTTTTATTAATTTTTTTGCCTCAAATGGCGACCAGTTATCTTTTGACAGCATGACATAACCTTGAAGATTCATGGGACAGATCATGGAAAAAGTCTGGCATAAAAGGACAGCGGAAACAGAAAATCAATGCCACACTGTAGTTTTTACTCCTTGGAAACTTTAAATGCCTGAAGCGAGGGCTGTGTGATTTATGGCCACTGCCAACTCTATCTGTCCGTCCGTCTATCTATCTGTCTATCTATCCGTCTGTCTGTCTGTCTGTCTGTCTGTCGTGCATGCATCAATGTGTGTGCACTGTTTTGTATTCATTGTTTAAGGTCACCGTCTACAGAGTGTGTGTGTTGTGACTGTATTTGGCTGTTGGCCTGCGCTGCCCTGGTCATGCGGTCATCTTTTTCCTGAATGTGGAGCAAGCAGGGGCCACTGTAATTGGCTCTTTGTCTGGGAGTCTCTGATAGAAAACAGCTAACACACACACACACACATGGATAAAAGCAAACTTGAAGGCAGACCCTTCTTTTTCATCTTTCACCATCCCTCCACTCTGTCTCTTAATGTGTTTAAGTCATTTCAGGCCAGACGCTCTGCCTCATAGTTAGTCATTTTCTTCTAGTCTTTCAGGTGACTGGTTGCTTTGTGCTCCAGGTGGAATTGGGGCCTTATCAGCGGCAGGGCAGGAGCCCACTGGCCACATCACACAGAATACAGCGTTCCCTCCAACCGCATGACTGCCCCACATGATTAAACCCAATCTGACCGGCTGTTGTCTGTGTGTTTGTGCTATTTTTGTGTGTGTGTGTGTGTGTGTGTGTGACAGAGAGAGAGAGAGAGAGAAAGAGAGAGAGCGTTTGCAAATGTTGCATTTGAGTTTTATCTGCAGTTTGAAGTCCACAGCAAGAAGATAAGTACGGGATTGCCAATGACGACATAATTACTGATCACAGCACTTGTCTTTGAGTCTCTGTAGTGGGGGCATGTAGGTAATGTTTTTAAAATGGCTTTTACGGCTTCGCTAAAGCTAAACCACTTGCTGTTTAAATTCAAATTCCAGTGCATCCTACTTGTTTAAGAAATGAGTACCAGGCTTCCAACAGCCTCCTAATTTTCACATGATGCTTTTGTACCTGACTGCCTCAGGCTTGCAAGACAAAAGGACCGACAATGCCCATGTGGGTACAAACATAACCTTCTCTGAAGAACATTGTGTTTCTATCCTCTGTGCCCTAAATGACTGTGAATGGTTCAATGTGTTGTTTTTTTTTCTAAAACAAGCTTCGGATGAATAAAAAAAGGGAGAAAAGAAAGAAAAGAGAAGAAATCAATGTTTGTCTCTCTTCAGATAAATGCATGGAGCCAGGCAGTGTAAGGAAGTAAGAGCGTAATCTGTGAAACAACAATACCGTGGGCTGACAGGAGACGCAGTAATCTAGGCTGGACCAGCGCTATCCTTAAAGAGTGTTCTGTGTCTGAAAGATTACACTATAAGCTTTGACACCATAATGGTCCTGACACACACACACACACACACACACACACACACACACACACACACACACACACAGAATTGCTTCTGCCTGCCTGGAGCTACTGCACGGGTACCTCTGTTCACAATGTAGTCTTTAGTAGGAACCTCGCTGGCAGAATCCATCGATAGGAATCTGATTGAGGCCTGCTGCCAACAATGAGCAGAGAGGTGGGGAGTGATTGACACTGAAATATAAATGAAATGTACTATGAAGAATCAATGATGGAGGAATAGCGTTTATTCCATTATGTGTGCAGTTTGTCTCTGCATTCATATGTTTATTTATCTCTCTCTGGATTAATGTTAAGAAAAAATGCTTTTTTCTTGAATCCCACTGCATAATATCTAACTCGATAGTCCATCAGCTATTACATTTTTTTGCATACTTATTTGTTTATATTTTTCTTTCTTCATTTCTTTCTTTTTATCTCCTTCATCCCCTATTTTCGGCTATACAAGTATACAAATAGCTTTAGCACTTTTACAACTATGTGACTGTGAGCAGAAAATTAAGGAAAGGACAAACATGAGGACAGAAAAATAATAATATGAAGCTTTACAGTTTTCTCACTAAAATTACATTAGGGATGAAAATGATAATGTTGCTTTGTACAGCAATAAAACTACAACGTGTAGAGATGTATAATTAGGAAGAAGACCCTAAACAGTGCCCTTTTGAGTTAGACAAACTTAAGTTTACGTTCAGTGTTTCTCACAAGATGCATTGTGTATATCCTTGAAGGCTAACAAACATATCGAATACACTGTCTTCCTTTGTGTAAAGCCAATATTTTGGATTATTTAATTCAGGCATTGTTCACATCCATTTTTACTTGTTGGCAGTCCTTTTCTTCCTCGTCTTCGTTGGTACACTTTTACTTTTCATTGTACCTTACTGCCACCAGCATAATAGCAACAAACCACCGGGAAGAACGTGTATCCCATCGCCCACATGCTCATGCACTTGCACAGTGCAAACGGGGACCCACTTGTGAAAACATCGTTCTAGCTTCTCTGTCTGAAGTCCAGTCTGATTTGCCCTGTTATAGATTCAGATATACTCACTTTTCCTTGCTCGCTAATGGTGATTTGTCTGTCTCCTCTAACAGTTTGAGGCCAATGTGCATGAGGGCTCGACAGGTGTGGTTGTCAACCTGACAGTAGACGACAGAGACGACCCAGACACTGGGGCGTGGAGAGCCACCTACTCTATAATTAATGGAGACCCCACACAGAGCTTTGAGATCCAAACCAATCCAGACAATAATGAGGGAATGCTGTCTGTTGTCAAGGTAAAGTATATAGAACTTGCTCATGCATTGGCATATTGTGGCAGGCAACAGGATCACCTTTCTCTTACCATGTTTTTCCCCTTTCAGCCTCTGGACTACGAGGCCACAGCGTTCCACACACTACTCATTAAAGTAGAAAATGAGGATCCCCTCGTTCCCGATGTTGGCTACGGCCCCAGCTCCACAGCCACTGTCCATGTCACAGTGGAGGACAACAACGAGGGCCCTGTCTTCTTCCCCGACCCCCTGACAGTGACCAGGATGGAAAACATTCCCGTGGGCAGCTTTGTGGCCTCACTCAATGCTACAGATCCAGATATATTGCAGATACAGAGCATCAGGTGAGGAGCGTTTGGTGAAATCACTTGGGAAAAGATACATAGTCGAAGTCGGGGTAATTGAAATCGAGCTGCTAAACTGTGCTTGTCTTGTGTATAAGAAAATTAGAATATAGAGTTACAGAGGGATTGTTTGTGTGATTGGATCTTATCTGCTGTAGCTCGCAGCTCAGTATTCTTAGTAATGAGGTGTCTGCTATGTAATTCATTCAGTGTCACTCTTTTCAGATGATAAACATAATCAAGTACTGTTTGCTAAAGGGAATCTTAGCTTCCAGGTGAAGCTAGCAAGGCGATCTGGATGGTTAAAAAGTATCAGTGATTCACAAGTTTAGCCACCAGGTCTTCATCTTCCGGCTGTGATAATATTTCACTTCTCTCATGTGGTTTTGAGCCCCGTGTCTTTTTATGCCTCTGGTTCACACCCCCTCTGGTCCTCCATTCCCCGTCCTGTGTCCTCTTTGCCTATTAGGCTGCTTAAATGTCTAGCTTGTGTAAACAAATGAAAGATATTGCGGAGACAATCTGCAATTTACTGCCACAGGTCAAGCCACTCACCCCAGTCAACTGAGAAGTCACAGAGTGGGGCAGCTCATTAACTTTAACTCTGTTACAGAAAAAGCCCTCGCTCAAATATTACCATCATCATAACAGGAAGGCTATTAGTTTCACTATGTGCTACAATAAAAATTATTCCTCTTGCTGCCAGAGGGAGCCCCATAGCGTGTGCTGCACTTCCTTTTACAAGATGGAAAAGTCATCATTGCATTTATTGGCTTTCAGGCCTAATTTATACTCAATTTAGATTGCTCTTTTTCTGCACCCTTGGAGTTATATATCATGTAAAAATGGTGTTAAGTAAACACATGGGGATAATAATGACCCAGGGAAATAAAACCCACCAGATCGTGACTTTACTGCTCAAATTATTGACGCTGCTTTATGTGCTGTAAAACGCAGTCGCAGTGTCAGTATCAAATGCTACATAACGTGGAATTGTTGCACTGAGCGTTGCGGGGTCAGGAGCTGGGCCCATAAAGCTTTGATAAGTGGTGGTCGGAGAACGGCAGGTCAGGTCACATGACTGTATAAATTTCAAAATGTCCGAGAGCACAAACAGGTCTCTGAATACAAATTTTGCTCAGTAGTACAGGCGTGCTGCTTGAATGCATGAATAATAGGGCAGTGTTTGTTTGCTATGAGTTTTTTAAGGAAGGTCAATAAAAGCATAAATTAAAGCCAACCAATCCACTTCTGTTGCTGGGGTGACCATAATTTCAAACCCCCAAACCCAAACCAGGCTGCCTAAGAGTACCATATGTTCATGCACGAGCACATGGATGTTCTCATGCATGCACTATTGATATTTTTATCAGGATGGGCGACAATTATTTCAGTGTTTTGCACACCCACTGAGATCACTTTTTAATAGCATGGACTGATGCTGTACGTAAGAAGGAGTAAGCCATCCTGCGTACAGTACTTGTGTTTTTGTATTGGGAACGGTAAAAATGATTAGAGCTGCCAACTATTTTGATAGTCGATTCATCGGTTTGAATAATTTTTAACAATATGAAAACAACAAAAACTAGTCAAAATTCTGTGATTCCAGTTTCTTAAATGTGAAGATGTTCTGGTTTCTCAGTCCTCTTTGACAGTAAAGTGAATATCTTTGAGTTGTGGACAAAACAAGACATTTGAACACGTCATCTTGGGCTTTGGGAAACACAGACGGACAGTTTTTTACCATTCTCCGACATGTTGTAGACCACACAACTAATCGATGAATTGAGAACATAATTGATGTCTATGTAAGCACTAAAAACAAGTCTGATATTTTCATCATTCTTCTGATTGTGGTTACAAATGTAGGATAAGGGATGTAAAAGCCAAACTGCCTCCTTTTGTGTAAACATTGGTTTCACGCATCAGACTATCCAGAAGTGAAGGGACGGTTTTAATCAAAACCAAAAAAAAAAAAAAATTTTTTTTTCTTCATTCTACACTCATTCTGTCCTGCCTCTTATCTGCTTGTCCTTCAGTCTTTCTTTATGGCATCCTGTAATCCTCCATAAACAAAAAAATTACCCACTGATGCAAAACTCAGTCAGTGCTATGTTATTATTGAGCAACAGCACTAAAGAATTAATTTCTATATTACTCACTCAGGTTAGAGGAGGTTAAATAGTTTGCCGTCATTTTCTCTCACTCACTCACTCACTCACTCACTCACTCACTCACTCACTCACTCACACACACACACTCTTGCATTTTGATGCTACATTTATCACATGAAAGCCCTCTCCAAAGATTTTGGTGATGCTTCATCTATCTATAACCGCGGAGGGCTCTGTGTTTTTGACGTCTTCTTTGCATCCACTGATCTTCCAAGTCGTATTTCTGCATCTTTCTATCTTTATCCTTCCTGCTCTGCTCCTCTCATCTTCAGCATACATTTCTGTATTTATTTCATGGAGTCTGTGTTTGTTGTCATTTCATCCTCTGACATTTTGCCAGTAACAGTGACTTTGAAGTGTCATAACTGTGACCTGCAGACAGGTTGAGGACATTATGAAAGACAGATAGTGGGAGAGGTAGAAACGGGGAGAGTGCGTGCACAGAATGAAGTGGCAAAAAAAGAAGAGGATATCTGTTTACCTTCGTCTCTCCTTCTCTGCCTGTGTCTGCATAACTCTGTGTGTGTGTGTGTGCGTGCGTGTGTGTGTGTGTCTGCCCCCTGGGATGTGTAGGTCAAATGCATTTGACATGGAACACAATCAGTGTGACTCGTTGGTCAGAGTCAGTAGCACACAGCTCCCAGCACACACACTAGCACATTTGTGTATATTTGAGAGTACTATATTAATTCTTTAACCATTAACTTAACAAGGGCACCGTTAACACTGGGAGGAATAATCCACACAAACCTCTACCCTTCCTCTACATGTCCACATGACACTCTTGTCTGTGCACTTTTTTAACAAGAAACAAGGGGGGCACAAAGTAGCTAGCTGCTAAACCTGTTTAATCAACTCAATTTATGAAACATTTTCATTACACTGAGCAGCTAAGCCCTGTTTGCACAGGGCTGTTGTTACTGGGGATATTCTGTGATGTATAATAAGTGCAGCGGTCATCCATGTTGTCCGGCCTGTAATAATCTGCCATGTGTGACATTTCTGGACAGCGTCTCAAACCAAAAGAAGCCTCAGGCCCCAATTAGACAGGACTAAAATTCCAGTAGGAGATGGGTAATACAATATTTTCTATGCTGATTTAATTAAATCCATCATTGCAGGTGGCATTTTAGCCAATGCAAATTGCAGGAGGTGGTTCATCATATATCTCACAAAAAAATCATGTGACGCTAATCACCAGCTAAGCTGATTAAATGCACAAAACCTCTGAGATAGACTTGCAGGTGCATTACAATACAAGGTGTCTGTTAAGGCAGGAAAGTGGAACACGAGTTAGAGCTTTTTTTTAAATTCTCCGTAATGTGGCGTGTTTCTGAGTGAAGCACAGCGCATGGAAGCAGGGCATAGTTACAAGACTGATTTAAATCAAATCTTTAAGAGTTCATTGGATTGCTCAAAGGGCACAGCTTACTGAATATGGTGGTGTGATACAGAACTGCCGAGGAGAATGGCTTGCTGTCACCCACAGTTTGATCAGGACACGGAAGATGAAGAAGAAATTAATAAAATGTGTTGTTTTGACATTTAAAAGAGGTTTTTGCACATTCAAATTCAAACACACACCTTCTCGTTGATTTGACTCTGCTTCTGCTACAACTTTCTAGCCACAAGTCTAGTCTAATAGAGGAATAGCTGTATACTTAAACAGATATGAGAGTGTATATACCTTATTCCTGGCTTTATGTGTAGGGATGACAGGAAGGATGAAATTAGCTTAGCTTAGAACATTTGGTAAGTGAGCCACATATTGTACATTCACTAAGGCTGTCATTTAGAAAATTGCAGTATGTGTACAAATACCAGTACCCTTACAATGATACTGATACCAATAGAATACTTCATCCAATTTCTCATTATTTGATACAGTGCTTTATCATGTTACTTGCATTCCTAGTACTCCCTGAAATAATCTCTCTGCATTTTATTCATGTACTTTCGTGAGATGCCACAGGCGTGTGTCACAGCCAAGCTTTTGATTGTTTTGGTGGCACCCGGCACAGTGAACTGCCAACTCCATCACTTACACTGCGCTCGACTTCACCACCACAGACTGTATGGGGTTGTAGCTGCCACAGTGGTGGACCAGTCACATGTCACGTTAAATCAAAAAACGCTTGCTGTGATCAGCCCCAAGAAAAACCATACAAATACACATTTTATTCCAAGATCAGGGTGCAAAGATTGAATGCAGGTACTGAAGTGTCAGTACTTCTTAGTATTGGGTTTTTGAGGTTGAAATCTGAAAGGTATCGATACCAATACTCAGCCCTGATATTCACAAAGGTTTATCATCTTATTTAGCAGCTAAATTCAACAGGACACTGTTCACCCTTTATTCTCACCTAATACTCCTACTGTACATGGAGCAGAGCCGCCATTACTGTTTTACACAGGATGACTGGAGGTTTAATCACTCAAATTACGACAATTATTGATTCTCCTTTAAGTTGGAGACTGCAGGAATATGCTTCAAAAGCTGCAGCAGGTAAAGGAACAGGCTGTGCTGTGAAGCTTCTCATTAGCTTGGTCTCTAGCCCACAGTCAAGCAGAAGCAAGCCGAGTTAATTGGGGCTATCTCATTTTCCAGGTTATTAGACAGCTTTCCTTCACCTTTATTATGTTAATGTTGTTGAGAAACAGGTTAGTCTGCAAGGGTGCAACATTTCAGCAATAAATAAATTATGTGTTACACTTTGCCCACAAACACTTTGAAGTCGCCCAGACTCTGATGAGCCCAAACAGTCTTGTGGTCACCAGTGATGTCATCGCTGGCCTTCTTTCATTTCATAATGTTGACAACGTAAAGCAAAATATTTCCCTGGAGGAGATGTAAGTAAATCATAATGATAAAAGAAACAACATCTACTGTTCACACGAATCACATGACGCTACTATTAATAGGTTTTTTAATGTTAAATAGCATTAATTCAAACAGCACTCTGGGCAAAAAGAGTTCTGTTTTTCATTCACCTTATTTGGCACAGTGATGAAAAAATGATTAACAACAACAGAGCAATTTTCCTTTTCCTCCTGCATCACTAGATGCAGCACTTTCAATTAGACTGACCTTAGATAGTCCATACCCTCATTCTCCTTCATAAACAGACAAGTTACATAATTACAGTCATTTTAATCCTGCTCAGTATTTAGGCCAAACTATTAGGCTCTGGGGGGATTTGTCTCATGTTTCAGCCGAAGAAGTGTTCTCGTCCTCTTGACTGGTGCAGGAGAGTAGTTTTACGAGGGCCGAAGAAGAAAGCCACATCAGACGGAGAGAATGACAGCATGGACAGGAGACAGAGAGAGCTGGACTTGCTTTTGACAAAAGTTTATCGCTGGTAAACCCCTGACTACATCTATTTTGGCCGATGCATGGGCACCCTACACTGAGGAGACACTGTATGTAGCGCTTGACAGTTTCATACCCTGAAATTTGAAAGTAAATTTCAACACAAAGTTTACTTCGACATTTCTCAAATCCTATCTCAAACTTGACTCTTCATGCTGCTCCTGTGCCAATCCAGTAGGCTGTGAAGAGGGAAGCAAATAATCTAAAGTGTCATTAAGAAAGTTTGGCAAATTTAATCAGGTCTCATTTCTGGTGACAGGGCTCTCATCAGTTGTTGAATAACTATTTACACTGAAGTAAGTGGTGCTTGATGGGAAAAGGAGAGTGTGTTTCTTACAGAAAGTACAAGGTCTTAGCTGCACTCATGGCCATAGTTTGAACAGATCAGTGAATCATGGAGGATAACATCTGTGCAGAGTTGATACTAAAATTGGGGGGAGACAAGAAAATCATGTTTTTCTTGTATTTGTTTTCTTATTGATATTTTTCTCGGCCAGTGTGTTCAATTTCACTTTCAAGTGATCAGAGTAAATATTCGCTCCTTTCCTCCACTGAAACCAGATAACAGGTCAAAATAAGCGAGATATAAGTTTTTCCACCACATGGACAAGATGTAGATAGATGAAACGGAGTGCTTTGAGCTGCAGTTGGATAGAAAGTCTGGAGGAGGAAAAAAAAACTGGCAATAGCAATGAAAATAAAAACATTTCCATCTTGTTTCCGAAAGTATAAATTGCACTCTACATCCCAGTTTAGCCACCACTCAGGGTCTTCAGACTGAGCCACCTCTCGACTATGACTCCTCCATCTCCTCCGAAATACATTTACGCTATTTTCTTCGCCTTGCTTTTGAAAATAGAGCGAATCTCAAACTGCTGGATCATGCATTATTCAGCAGCTACCTGTCTAGTTTCACTTCTCACTCTGGTCATATTCGAGTTAAAAGGAATGGGACTTAAAAGAAGAGGGATGGGGAGCTGGAATGTCAGCCATGAAAACTGGCAGGTAACTTTGAGGTAAAGGAAGAGATGAGGAGAGAGAGAGCAAGACAGATAGTCAGACAGATAGTCAGACAGACTGACAGCATGTGAAGGAGAGAGGTGTGGAGAGAGGCGTCGACTGCCCACAAAGGCTGACCCGCGAGGGGTCAGACTGTAGGATCACCTTCACATCTGTGCAGGATAACTAACAGAAGTGGACGTAGACGACATGAGGGAAAGATGACAGCAAGACAGACCAAGAGAGCACACTGGGGAGAATGTTGGGAAAGAGTCAGCGAGGAGTAATTCACCTTCTGACTGTCACAAGCTTTTACTAATACAAGTAGATTTTCATGAATGAAGAAGATGCCAGGCCAGTTAAATATTCTGGTAAAGAGGAAATCAACAGTAGTCCTGCTGAACTTTTGCTAACTGATTCCAAAAGTGGCATATAACTAAATGGATTTTGCCATCTCTCTCTCTCTCTCTGCAGTAACAGGTAGTCAGTATCCCACATAATCAGTCAGTTCTACCGCTTGTATTAAGCATTCAACAGAATAGGAAGCCACTTCTTAAATGTTGCTGAGCCCATCTGTACTTTTTCTTATTTAGTAAGTATTTTATGTACAAATACTTTAGATATGCAGGATGCTGACTTGCTCAGATAAAATCGAATTTTTCAGTGAAGGGGGAGATGGAAAAGAACAAACTTGAACTTGAACTTGAATTAACTTTGGGGGCCTGAGTGGTCAGCTGTTCCTCCCACTCTCCATATTTCTCTAAACCTCCCCCAATCTGCCCCCCCACTATGGGACACTATGGGACACTACTGTTTTAAGCAGCATTGCATCACCAAAAAAAGCAGAAGCGTCGCTGTCTCGGAGAGAGTTTCAAGGGTGAGATGAGTTTTTCATTTTTGTGTCACTCTCCAGACCGGAGCAGGCTGAGTCACACTGTCTCCCCCATCTTCTTCTCTCTCTTTCCTCTGTCCTTCTGGGATGTGAAGGGGCTGATTAAAGGCTAATCAGATGTTTAGATTTGTTTCTCATCTCTAGCAGCTGAGTAAAGGCATGCCAAATGCGAGGTACAGGAGGGAAGAGTGAGTGAGTGTGTGGGAGAAAGAGAGAGACGGAGACAGAGAGTGGGGGCAGGGAGAGGCTTTAGTCATACAGTCAGTGTGCCAGAAAATAATTAAAACAATCCTAAAAGATGCCAAGAGGAGCAGGGAGAGAGGAGATGCTGTGCCGTGGAGCAGGAGTAAATTGCTTTTCTTCCTGTTAATTACAGGGTTATAGGTTTCAAGTGATGCAAAGAGGTACTATTTTACACCTTATTATGATAATAACTTTTTGGTTCTGTGTTGTGTTACTCAGGCTTGCCAATTTCTGAAAATGATGTTACACTAAATGAGGACGACACAGTGGTGTCACTCTGTGTCTGTGAAGGTACGCTCACGGTGCATTCATGTGTCAAAGGAGTGTCCTTGCCGACTCCTCTCTGATCCCGCCAAATATTGACAATGCAAACCTTCCATTTTCATCTTTGATTTCCAGCCTGCCGCCTCTCTGTGCTCGCTCCGCTGTTGCTGTTAAGTCGACACAGTGGGTCTTTGTTCAGCGTACTCAGTGGAGCGTCTGCAGTTGTTGAGTGGATTTGGCAGAGAACCTCCTCTAGACTTTACCTGGCTTGCAGCAAACAATAGTCAATGGGCTGAATAGAGCAAAGAGAGCCTTTGAGGCTTTTTGAGGTTGTGTAAAAGGTAAGTCAAGCATAAGTTGAGTCCAAGTTCAGCATCACTCTTGCCCAGGTCTGATTCAAGCTGGAACTGGACACGGGACCAGTAACTGTAGAGAGAAAACAGGCAGAGCGAAGAGACTGTCCTCTCTGGTGCTGCCCCCCCATCGAGACATGCGAGGAGGTAATCAAAGTCAAAAGAATATAATTATAGAAAAAGAAATGCAAAGTGGGTTTCTGCCTGTAACCACCGGTCTTTATCTCTCCACGGAGTCACTTTTCTCTTTTACTACTTTAATTCACACACCTGAGGCTTGTTGTTTTTTACATAATTCATCAATGGCTAAGACTGTTGGATAGCAGTGTTCCCTGTTAGCTGTTTTTACGTGTGTCTACAAGCTATTTTCTGCCTACGTTCAGGTCAGACTTTTACAAGGGATGTACTTCTAAGAAATTCTATACGTATGTTGAGGATGAGGAGGTGTTAATGAAACGCTTTTTCTCGTGGAGACTTGCTGTGACACTTTTCCATGATTGCAAATTAAACTCCTATTCCTTTTCCTAATCATACATACAGTATGCACATACAGCACTGTTCATACCTTTGCTGACAACGCTTTGACACACTCCCACTCTCGTCTTCTTTTACACCTCTTCGGAAGTTCGCATACTCCGCTGACTGGCACGTACACAAAGACAAACCTCGACTGAATGTCTGTGACAGATGATTGATGCGACATGCGCCAGCGTTTGCTTTCCCCTTTCTCAGCGCTGTCACATTTATTTCCCCTGTATAGACCTGCTGCACTGTGCTGATACAGAGCAGAAATATGAACAGGTGTGACGTGGGTAATTTGTCCACATGGCCTGGAGCAGCAGTTGGCCAAAATCTGGGCGGCTCAGCTAAGTTTAAAGTTGAAATCCAGCCCAGAGTGGCTGACCAAAGTCTTTGTAGGCAACCCCAATGGAGTCACAAGGTATTTTTCAAGCAAGCAATGACTTAAAAGCTGAAATTTCTGTCTTTTTCTCTCTCTGTCTCTCTGTGTGTGTGGGAAAAAAATGAACAAAAAGAAAAGAGACAGAATTTCCAATATTCCCCAAAGTTTATTAATGCAGATCAAAAGAAATTCTAATGTTTTTGACCTCTGATTTGCAGTAAATGGCCAGTTTTAGCTCAGTGACATGCTTTCAAAGTGAAGCACAGTGGTTGCTTCTGTTTCGACTGAACAAGATGAATTAGATACAGGCAGTACTAGCATGATTTTATTAATCCTAACAGTCAGCAGTTGGCCACTTAAATCTCCATATGGGTTTTGAAGACTTGCTCTGGCTGCTTTACTCCAAATCATCTAGATGTGTAAACTTGGAATCTTTTGAAACTATCTGTAGAAAAGCAAAGAAGTTTAGTTAGATCAACATGTCATGAGACTTAAACCGTCAATAGCTGATTATTTTGGCCACTTGAGATTAGCAGAAACAAGTTGTCAACACAACACTGACATACCATCACCTCTTAAGCTGCAGTGGCATACTTGTTCGTAAACAGTTGCTTATTCTTACATCCAGTAGATACAGAGCGACATCAGCATTCATTTGGAGCCGTGTGCACGGCCACGTTAGAATCTAAGTCGAATATTCACACTCTTTTTAATTTGGCTTTTGGTCTTTGAGGGTAAAATCAGGCTCTTAAGCTGCAAACCAACCACTACAGTATGTTCACCAGCTAGTCGCTAATTATGTTTTGTCTGTTTTTGGGTGCTGAGCAGTTAATGCTCAGTGGATTATAGAGCTTTTTTTAGTTATGTGACCCATTGTTGAGATAAAAATATCAATCATAGCCACTTTAAAAGCAAGTACCCATAATGCCCTAGGGCAGGTAATGGCTTATTTCTGGCGCTGAGCTGTGCTGGTGTGGGGTGTGAACAGGTTTGCAAAACTGGACCCATGCAGGACTCTGACTGGCACCTCAGAAGACACCCCCAGAGAAGAAGTGGAGCCGAGAAGAGGTGGGGAGGAGTCGCTGATGGAGAGGGGAGAGAATTCATTTTCATTACACACTTATTCACAGTTACAGTCACATGCGTCCCTGTCTTATCTCCATTCACGATCCGCCTCCTTATCTCGCTCTCCCTGCTCTGCCCCCTCCCTTCTTCTTTGCTCTTCCCCTTGCTTTACTTGCCGCGAATTCGGATGAAGTGTACAGTTCTTACGGCCAACAAGTCGGCACAACCCCTGTACTTTTACTGCGCGCGTCCTGATTGATGTTCTCATATCTATTGCTCAGACACACTCAGCAGCTCTCAGATAGAAACACACTATTAGCATTGGCTCTGTGCCGTCTCCTCTCTCTCAGTAAGTTAGACTCCAATCATTGGAAGATCTGGCTGGCAGGAGAGAGAGAAGAAAGTGATAGAGAGACAGATAAAGACGGTAAGATAATGTAAGAGCCAACGGAGAGTGAGGACAGAATGAAGAAGGGAGAAAGTCAGAGGAACAGGGGGAAAGAGAGGAGGGGCCCGGAGAAATGTATAATAGCTTTTCCTGTAATATGCTGTCATTGCCATCCAAGTGTGTGAATGTACACTTGTCGAAGTTGCAGTGCACTGCAGAAAACTGAAAATGGGGAACGCTCGCACTTAAAATAGCAAGACTAAGCTCTTGTATGGCGCTGGTGCTCTTGTGCGGTGCTGGTGCTGTTTGTGAGTACCTGTAAATGGGGGGTTTAAGTGAGAGAAAATGGAGTTTGCATTAAAGTAAGTGTTGCGTAAATTGAATTCAGCTTTATAATAGAGTTTCATAGGAGTACAAAACAGTCAGCTTATCAAGTGACCCAGCAGAGCAGAGGTCTGTGACCTTCTCCTCTCTTAATATACATGTAGTTACAGTCATTTAGAAATTCAAATTGGATGCATTTCCCTTCAGCTCAGACAGTTTGAATCAGTATGCTTTAAAGTGTCATAGAAACACCTGGGAATCACATGTTGCGTCGGTGTTGTTTGACACTGATCTTTGTTTCATTGTGCATCACTATCTCCTCCTTACTGCTGGGCATTTTAATCAGCCAAACAGTAGTCTAGCTTCCAGCCTCTCAGGTGCACCTACCTATTTTCATTAAACAGCACAGCTTTGAATATCTCACAACCCCCTGATATACAGTGGGCGTGCGGATAATGAGGAAAGGATGTTTTTCATTTCATTTGATTATTGGAGTAAGCCTAAAAGCAAAGTAAACATGATTATAGAAGGATTAAAAGTAAAACACTAAAAGTAGCACACTAGCATATATTTTTATTTTACATAAATCTCCCTTTGGCTCCCAAAATCATCTTACAGCTGTCTGGAGGAGGTCCAAGCCCAGAGGTTGAGAACCACTGCTACACCACCCCAAACAATTTATCTCCTTAAATCAGCATGTGCATGACCTGACCAGTCGCCCTATAGTGTTATGGCTGTTTTGGGAAACTTAATGATGCACATTTGGAGAGAGAGGTGAGGGCATGAATATACATCACCCCACTGGAAATGCAGACAGGCCGGGCGGAAAAACAGGCTCATCTGTACGGATGAATTCACAATATGGTAGTTTGGTAATTTCATGTAGACCCTAACATGATCTGTAGCACTGAAAGTCTGGCTGAGCGTCGAACAATGGGTGCATGCATGTGAGTGCACGTGTGTTAGTGTGACTCCCACTGTACAATTTAGACTTGAACAGAAGAAAAAGGGAAACAGGAATATTTGAAAGTCAAACATGTCGGCTATAAACAAAGGCAGACTGTAATTATTTTGAAAAGTCACTCACCGATGTGCCTAATATGCCCAGAATCTATTGTGTTACTTTAACAGATGTTTTAAGAGGTGTTTTCTTGTCACATAGCAACAGGTGCCATCAACATCATCAAATACACCGAAGCGCTGAAAGGTCTGCGATAGTGTTCAGAGAAAGTGCTCATATCTCAATGACATTGTCGTCCAATCCATGCGGCTGTTCCAAAAATGTCTCATATAAATGTTTTCTGATATATCACCTCTACGTTTAAGGTCTGGTTAAAGCTGCACTACTCAATATTTCACACCTGAACAATGGGTCCAGTGACTAGTGATCATTGTGACAAACCCACAGAGAACTTCGCACATTGATTTTGTTCCGTCCGGCTTTTATCAGTGTCATCACCAGCAGAAGCAGGTAACTGAACTCAACCAACTGTATGTTTTTGAAACTTGACCTACACTGGGGACCTACAAAAGTCACAGCCTTTGCTGCTTGGATTTAAATCTGTCTCTTGTGAGTGCCGCCATGTTTTGCAAGTGCAATACTGTGCTAGTGAAGTGCGCTTGCAGCATCACATTGTTTCCGCCATAACTAGTTAAAATTCATTCATTCATCATGTGAGTAATTACATTGATACTGTTAATCTGTGTGAGGACAGTTCACTAATGTGTGAAGATCTCTAACATTAGAGATACTTCTTCAAGTGTTAGTTTACAGCATTCATCAAGCAAACCTATGTGCATTTAAAAGCGGAAACTGCACAAACCATCACACTATATAACGACTCCTTAGAAGAGGCACCAGCAACATATCTCACTTAAGAGAAAACACCCAAGAGTAATAATCAGCATTTATGTAAAGAGCTCGCCTTTACGGCACTCACTACTTAGCTTTTATCTTCTCTCTAAATTAGCTCTTACCGAAAATTGTCTCTCTCTTATTCTGTGCATCCCACCCACACCTGCTATTGACACAAAAACACACACAGATGCACACAATGTATGCCAGCATTTTGCTCCTGATGTAACTGCATTACAAGTGGGCGGCAAGCCTCTTTCTCCCTCCTGCTCTCAGATCCCTTTGAGTTGTCTGAGAAAACTGAGGAACAAGGCTCAGATCAGAGTTAGAAAGAGCTCATCTGTCTCGGCACATGCACGAGAGCGACAGTGAAGCTCTGCTCTCGGGTAAGAACTTCAGAATTAGCTGTCAAAATAAATTATTTCCATCCTCAATATGTATTGGTAAAGTCTCTCTTTTTAGTTTTATCAAGTATCATTTTGTGCGAGGTTTTCTTTGAGTTCATTGTTTTATTGGTTTTCTGCACAGTTTTTTATTAAACGTTGGCAAAATAGCAGTCCTTCTGCAGAATTACATGCTTTCAACTGGTACAACAAACATGGGCAAATGGCTGTAATTTTCTTAAATTATAGTGTTTATATCTTAAAAGCAGATAATTTCAATTTTGGCTCATAATTTAAATTTACCCTCTGTTTTAAATAAACACTGAAAGGGTGGACCCTCAGGCTTATATAAAAGAATAATAATAATAATAAAAAAAACCCTTTGAGGTTATTATTGTGTGTATCTCTGGCCGGGAATCACTTCCAATGACACACTGACAGATGCACTTAGATTCCTACCAGATCCAACCAGGCTCCTCTGTGTCCTCTTACAGCGAAGGGCCATACAAAAACATACACACTTATGCTCACACACGTGCACGTGCACACACAATCCCTGACCAGGCTCTGACGCCAGCTATAGCAGCTCAGAGGAGCCCCTAAGGGTGCAGCTCTGCGGTGGAAAGAGCAATATAACAGCCCGCGCTCTGTAACATTGGGGTCACGCAGTGTGCCTCACGATGTGGCACTTTCTGCCACTCAAGCAAAAATCTGGACAAATCACTCGCTGTCTTGAGAATTATTTCACAGTGCAAGCAGAGCATTCTGGCCAATTTCGCTTTAACTTGTGTGTTTTAGTTTTTTGTTTGCTTTTGTGTGTGCGTTCTTAGTAGATGTGGGTACTTGCAGCTAAAGGAGGACATGTGTGATCACTGTGTTTGTGAGCTGTCTCATTTGTTGACTGATTTGTTGTGGGCCTTCTCTGGGTTTGGAGATAACCATGTATAACCAGATATGAATATTCCTAATGGCTTTTTAATGCCTTTCTAATTTGCCCTTTAAAGGGCTCTAATGGACTGTCCCCATGTTTGCACAGAGAGGAGGAACAGTGGATCTGACTCATTTAGCGGTTACCTTTGAGCCTGCACTAAAGCACACAGAGGCATTGCACTTTCCTTCAGAACTTCTAGTGTTGGAAGAAACATAATAGCCTGATATTTTGCTCCCTGTGTAGCTCCATTGTATTTGGCTGTCAGCTATGGAGTATCCCACATGTCTGAAAGAGATTCTGAGGGTGTGGGCTTTAGAGTGAAGCTTTGAGTTTATGTGGAATGACATGAACATTTATGGGAAGATTTCAGGGGTGAATACAGACTGGTTGGCTGCTCTGCTGATTTCCAGGCTTCAATCCCGGGTTAACACAGAGGGATTTTTGCTTCGCTCTGAAAACTGTAGAGGGGCATAAAAATGTACGTGTCGATTGTAGTTGTTGCTGTCTGGATTTACTGTAACACACAAACTGGATTTTTGGGGCCAACATAAACACTGGCATTTATTGCATACATTACATACATCAGTTGCATTAATGTGAGTGCATGTCATGTGCCACAAAATTAAACACCGAAAACAAAACAGTGATGTAACG
The DNA here is from genome assembly GCF_042242105.1 of Pempheris klunzingeri. Classification (NCBI taxonomy): domain Eukaryota; kingdom Metazoa; phylum Chordata; class Actinopteri; order Acropomatiformes; family Pempheridae; genus Pempheris; species Pempheris klunzingeri. Next base: position 21,302,135 of record NC_092016.1, on the reverse strand, counting down.
TAGAATTCAGTGTGTGTCTGATAGTATAGTCAGTGATGGGAGGAGTGAGACATATGGAGGTTAATAACCTGTGAGCCTGAGTTTTATTGGAGGAGCTGGCCTCATGAATCATATGGGTGCTCTGTATGTTTCATTAGTGTGTGTGTGTGTGTGTGTGTGTGTAAGAAAGAGGACATGTACAACAATACATGCATCATTATTATTAGTGCATTTAACCTTGCAGCAGTGCCTCTTTTTTTTACAGTAAAACATATGTGTTGCTTAACAGTAGTAATCACTGGCAGGGAAAGCGTGTGTGAGAGAGTGAGAGAGAGAGAGGGGAAAGGTGTGAGCAGAGGTTGATTGCTAAGCCATTTCCCAAGGCTTTGTCGCGCTCTGTTAGCTGAAGAGTTCCATTTCAAAGACAATTTGTCTACTGCTGAGCACTTTGGCAAAGAGCGGCCTTGTGGTGAAGAAAGTGTGTCGTCTTGTGTGTCTGCGCGTGTGTGTGAGTATCTGAGAAACTTTTAGCTGACTGCGTGTGTCTTTTGTGCATGTATGAGTGATGTTTCACAGAGCAAGAGCTTATTCAGGTATAAGGTTGCTAGTAAGTACAGGCTTACAGTATATACGCGTGTGTGTGTGTGCTCATTTGTGTATGTACATAGAAAAGTAGTGCACCAGAGCTCCTAAATCAATCACTTGTGACATTAACACAGATGCAAGCCCTTTCCAATCACCATCCACTAGCCGTTGGCGGCCGGCTGAGTGGCCACATTAGCGGGGTCGTGATCTGCTATTCGGCTCATTTTCAAGGCGATGCCGGTTTGGCCGTTCGCCCACAAGATTTTTGGAGTGGTCCTCCATCATCTTCAAACCTCAGCTCTGCAGGAGCTGCTGCTGCAGTCACCTACGCATGCATACATACAGGGGCAGAGCCTATGGACTGGGAGTAACACTGGGCACATGCACAGGAAGGATGCGGTTACCTGCAGTCTCCAAGATAGCGATTTTTGAGACATTTTAGTTCTGAAACTTAAAGCACAACCTCTCAGCTTAGCTTGAGGCACCCACCACCCTCACACATACCTGTACAGGTATGTGATTATAAATGATTTATTATGGTTATGCATGTTAGAAACGCATAAGTATGTCTTTGAACTTGTATACATATATACGCAGTTGCCTGTACAGTCTTTTCAGACGGTAAAACCTCCTCAATCTGCAGCTGGACTATAACTGTTGCATTGTAGCGTCGTCTTTATCTCACTAAGAAACACTGAGACATCTTAGATTTATTGTACGTGAAAGGGTTTCACTTATTACATGAAAAGGTCTCACCTAATCATTTGCAGTAGTGGATGTGTAAGAATGTGCAACTGGAGGAGCTGTTCTCTGCTCTCTGTAGGGGGAAATGGAAAAAAGTGAATTTTATGCATTCTCAGCGATGCCCTTTAACTAAACATTTGGCCTTGTTTTCACATTTTTTCTCCTTTTTTTTTCCTCTTACAACCAAAACATGATTATTTATGAGGGATAAATACTAGTTATAATTTACATACATGCACATAAATTATTTATCATGAAAATCATTAAAATCCTGCTGTAGTATTCCTTTAAGTGGGAATGTTTTTCAAGCTGAAGTTGGGAAGTCTGTGGGGTTATACACATGTATAGGATAAATATGGAGTATTCAAATGCCTGTGTTGTCTGTTGTTGTGTCTATGAAGCCATCTGTCTGTTAGATGCCTGGAACCTAAAAATGTAGGACCAAAATAAACTGTAAAGACAACTTTTCTGCGCTGTAGTATCTGGTTCTTCATGTTCTGATTCTTATATGAGCACAGCTCCTTACTTATGCTATTTACTCTCTCCCAGGTACGCTGTTCTGCGAGACCCAGCAGGCTGGCTGAGTGTGAACCCAGTCAGAGGAACTGTCAACACTTCGGCCTCGCTGGACCGTGAGTCTCCTTATGTCCATGACAATAAATACACAGCCGTCTTCATCGCCACAGATAACGGTGAGTGCCAGATACCCCACTGTATGAAAATAATAGAAGAAAATCAGACATAAACAGTAAATTTAATATTTTAAATAACCTGGAAAACCTTAATACTTTCAATTAATCTATGCAACAGTAACTGATGAAAGGCTATGAAATTCCTGTCCTAAACTTGTGTCTAGTAGATATTTTTCATTTAATGTAGAGAAAAGAGGCAAAGGTTGAACGGAAGCTTCAACATGAAATCAAAGAACGACAATGTCAAAGTCACACCTTTTAGTTCAAAATTGTAAACAGCAAGAGAAATGACAATGAAACATGCAAACTTTGACTACATCTCAAACCATTTTTAGAAACTATTTAACATGTTGAAAGTGTTTGAAGGGTATTGGGGTGATAAAGATTTTATTGTATGCAATGGCAGTGATCCAACACGACTTCTTACCATAGGGTTATTCCCAATTTCATTATACAAAGAACTCTTTCTGGATAATGAGGGTTGGTGCAGAATCATTGTAGCAAATGTTAATAAAGTAAAAACAAAGCCTGCCTCTGCATATAAATATAGCACACTCATGGAAAGGACTCACCCTGTCTGTTAGTTTCACTGACATTATCCCGTGGTGACAGTGGGATTGCCTTAAGTGGCACTGCTTCTGTTGGACCATATGGTCACTGGCTGGCAGTGTCAGCGGAGCTGCTGCTCTGAGACTTTGCAAGGCACAGATGAAAGTGTCAAGAGCCCCGGTGCGTCACTCCTTTTCCTCTTTGCTTCCCTCTTCCTGTATCTCGCTGTCTCTTTGTCCCTTTGTCCCCCTTCTCCTTCTGTCTCTCTCCGTATCCCTATCAATCTATCTGCTCTCCTGTGCTCAGGGAGATTGTGACAGATCCATTAGAGAAACTGAGACATTCTATTAGTAGGCAGCAGAATAGCACTGTTGTGTTGGGCAGCCTTAGAAAGATGAGCATTGAAAAAGGAGTAACGATGGGGCAGGAGGAGAAGGTGGAGGAAGTGAAAGGGTCAGGCGAAGAAGAGAAAGGAAGGGACATAAAAGGAGATAACTGGAAAAAGATATAGAGCCCGGGAAGTAGGTAAGGAATCGGAGGAGAAGATGACAAATGGAGAAGATTATGAGTGGACAGGGCAGGGTGTAAGATTAGTGTTGGAGCCAGAGGAGGAGATGGGGTAAGAAGACGCCGCACAGCTTGATATTTTTGTAAAGCCTCCAAGATACCGATTGCAATATTTACTGTATGTATCTTCAGTACAGACATGAAAGTGGTGTCAATCTCCGCACGTAATTCTCAGCCAGAGAGCGACATACCAATGTATATCGATGGGTTAGGTGTTGAAATTCAATATCTTTGACTGTCTCAAATGTATCAGTATCTCAACAAGTATTGGACAAATTAAAAAGTTGACATGATAATGATGGTGCTAGGTTAAAAATGAGGGGCCCATCAAAGTTATTTCAACCCCAGGGGGAACATGAACGTCTGTATTTGATTTCATGGCAATCCATTCATTAGTTGACGAGACATTTCACTCAACACCATAAATGTAAACCTCATGGTGGCTCTATAGGAAAAAATCAGAGGATTATCCAGGTTAGAGGGAAACATTGTTTGGCAAGAATGTCTCAACAAAAGTTTGTACCAATCCATCCAGTAGATATTTAGCTTTTTCTCTGGATAAGTAAAACATTTCTTCTGGTAGTTGAATAGTCAGGGAATTGACAAAGTTCTTAACAACCATCCTCTTGGGACCATGAGTTTCTGAACGAATTTTCATGATAATGCATCCAATGCCTGTTATGACATATTACTAAAAGCAAAGGCGGTGCTGTAACAAAGTCAAAGCATCACTAAAGTCAGTAGGATTCATTGTCAGGGGACCATGAATATCATGTATAACTTCCAACCAGTAATTGTTAAGATATTTCAGACTGGACCAAAGGAGGACTGAGCGCAGCCAAACCCGTAGAATTCAGACTGTACTAATTAGATGCTCCAAGGCCACTATTCTACCTCCACAGATAGAAGCAAGAGGAAATATAAAAATCCGGCATTTAACAACTTACAGTATTGATACTTGCATGTGTGAGTACGTGGTTGAAATATGAGCAGAATACTGATATATGCTCGACCCCCGCCTCATTGACAGGACAAATTTGCTCTTTCCCACGAGCGATCTGTGCAATGATTGTATGACAACCCACTTATGTAGACTACCAACAGGATTTCGATTGACCCTTACATCTTCATCTTTATCTTTCCGTGGAGACCCCAGATGAATACGTGCCTACCCTTAATAGGAGAGGGGTGAGAGTGAGAGGAGAAATAAACTGAAAGAGAGGATGTTAAAGAAGAGGCATATATGAAAAGCACCTGTACACAAAATGCAATTGGGGAAAAAATACAGTATAAAGATGTTTACGATGTCTCTAACCTCACTTACAATCAATTTGTCTCCTAAACCAGAATATATTTATCTACAAATTCTCAATGTTTATATCAATGGACATGTTGCTAAAAATCTACTCTCTATCAACCGTGGGATTACTTTTACTGACTTATTTTTACTCACTGACTATTTCTCAGCAGGGAAGTATGTTTCCAGTAACATCAAGTCTTGTTCTGCGTACCTGAACGGGTTTAAGTGTTTGTTGAATTAGAGTTTTCTCCCTTGTCATGGGCCATCCCATGGCCAGTTTGAGCCCATTTGACCTTGAGCGCTTGCTTGAAATGAGAAGTATACTCTTGGTGGACGTTTTCCGTGGTTAGCAACAGATTGACTGTAGCTCCTGGTTAACAGCGTGAGGGCAGGTCAGCTGAAGCAGCCCTCCAGGCAGCAACAGATGGTGAACGATGGAGCGAACATACTACGGGGAAGGAGGGAAGTCCGGATTGAGGAAGAGAGGCTAAGAGGGTAGACAGAAATAGGGCAAACAAAAGCAAAGACAAGAGGAGAAAAGAGGAGAAGAGAAGAACAGAGGATCTGGGGGTTTAACCAGGTAGTGAAGTAATGATAATGTTGATGATGTTAAGGTCAGGGGTCATCTCAGTTGGAGAATTTGCAGCAGTGAGTCTATAGTGTGGAGGTTACACTCTGTTGCCATAGCAACCAACTGCACTTGCAGTAGAGGCAGACAGAGCCATTTGTCACTCCATGATGTGTGAAGTTGTAGACTTGAATGAGTGTGTGTCACCGCGTGTGCACACACATGCATGTGCGTGGGCAAGTGTAAATCTATCTGCTTTATTTACATGCACCGGCGCACACATTCATCTCTGCGTCTGTATTTGTGCACATTGTCTCTCTGCTCCCATGATGTCTTTCTGTTCTGAGTTAACGACAGAAGAGCCACAACTCAGTTTTGCCTGGGCAGCGGCACCTGGCAGGCCGGCAGAGCGGCGCGATATTGTTTGAGGAGATATTGTTCCAACCTGAGCAGAGGGCTTGATGGGCTGTTTATATAAACTCTCAGCAGTAGCTGCTGATTTTGCACGCCAACAAATTCTCTTCTGCTCTCTGATTCCCCACCGGGACGCCAGCTGTTCCCACATCTTACCCCCTTTCTCCTTCCTTCACATTAGTATTTGTATTCGGTATTGGCGGATGTGTGTTTGTAGGTGGATGAATTGAAGTTGTGTGTTCATCCTGATTTTTAATGTCTTGGTCCTGGTACAGGCAGTGCCTCTCCAGCCTGCCCCTGCTTACCCACTGGCTGTTGTGTGTTGTGGTTCAGTGTTTTCTCCTGCTCCTCATTTAAATGTTAAACTGCCTCCTGGTGGGAGTCATTTGTCATTGGGAGGCATGAATACATTATCAAAACCCCAGTCGTCTGAAACACGGTGGTGCCCACACACACATACTCACACACACACACGCAATCTTCAGTGTCTGCTGCCACCGAACCTCCTATTAAAACCTGTTAAGTTATGCACGAAAGAGAAGCGCAGTGTTTGCTTTGAACATGTGGACGTACAGAGGAGAGACCTCCATTTAGACGCAGAACTGTGGTTGGTGTGTGTGTGTGTGTGTGTAACACAGACCTGAGAGAACCTCTACACAGTCAAAGTGAGCTTTGTTAATTACAGGAATATTAAGTATTACATACACATACACGCAGCCAGACTGAGCAGTGTGATAAGTCTCAGTATTCATCACAGTCAGATCACATCCTCTCTGGTTTAAATCAAAAGCAGGAGGCAAAGGGAGGGAAGGGATGCTGAATTCTAATGGGTCACAGAACAAAACTCTTTGGTGTCCAGATGGATGTAAAATTAAATAGGACTGTGTGTGTGTGTGTGTCTGTGTGTGTGTGTGTGTGCAGTATGTGTGTATCTGTCCATCTCCCTGTGACAGGTCTGCATAATAGGTTCATCATCTCTTCTCTCAAAAGAGAGAAAAAGACTGACAGTGGTCGCCGGCTGTCAGTAGCAGAGATACTCTCTGCGTGTGTGTGTGTGTGTGTGTGTGTGTGTGTGCGCGCGTGCAGGCACACCTTTGTGTGTCTCTACATGTGTCCATCTTTCGTGTGCGGTGTCTGCCGCTGTGCTGCCTCATTGCCATACTAAGTGCTGGGATCCAGTGTGCCGCTCATTGCTGTAATGGGCTGAGTAATTTCCCTGTTTCAGGCCGGCCCAGATACAATGGTTTCACTGCTAAGTGTCTGTCATGTCAGCGGCACACAGTGAGTGCTAAATGCAGATAGATAGACTCGTGTTATGTCTTTAGCCAAGTGTGATCAGCCTGCCTCAAACTACAGTAGAGAAATAATAAAGCATGATGAGCCTGTGTGTCAGCCCAGTACGCCAAAATCCCCAGGCCTAGAACAGAATAGAGTAGAATAGAATAGAATAGAATAGAAAATGGTAGTCTCCTGCATTTGTGGAGATGATTGTCAGTGTTCACGGATGGCTGAGTCCTTTAGTTCTTCAGCTTCGGCTTTTAAATGCATAATGAAACTACATTAAACCCTGATTTAGTTATTGATGAATCAATGTTTGATTAATAGGGGATTTGGGACTGAGCTGTTAGCAGATAAAGGCATAGTGAATGCCAAAAATCAACCATGACTGCCTTGTAAAACTTCCCAAAGAATCCATTATACTGGAGCCAAGAGAGCAAGCACTGAAGAGCAGACTGTGTCTAATAGATGGTAAATATAGTAACGGGAGGCTCAGAGTGAAGGAGACAAAAAGAGGAACATGAAAGAAGATGAGACGAGCACAAGTGACCAAGTAGGGAGAAAAGTAAAGTGTGAAAATTAAACAAAAAAAAAAAAAAATGATAGGGGACACAAAAAATGAAGTAAGAAGATCAGATGTGTCTGGCTGTGGAAGTATTCTTGTCTTAAGGTCACTCTCATCCCTTATATATATATATATATATATATATATATGTCTCTCTTGTCAGTCCCTTTATGGGAACAGCCACAGCGACAAGCAGGTTAACTTTCTTGCTGAAATGTGTTCTTGCCCAGCCAATCAATTATGACCCTGTGTAGCAGTAGGCAGGGGTGACGCCAGCGTGAGGGGAGGGTGCAGGGAGGGAATCGAGGCATCTTGACCCAGGATAATGGCAGTGTAATGGGATATGGTCTGGAAAGCGCGGAAGATCACAGCTCGATGCTGTCTTGCCTTCTGTTGCCTCCCCTGTCTTGCTGCACTGCCTCATTAACCCCAAACACACACTGTGTCTTTCTCACTTTAACACTTTAGAACCACATCCCCAACCTCCGTCTCTCTGCTCGTGTCCTTCTCTGACTGCCTCCATCTTTCATTTTTCGACTCTTTGCGGAACCTCTCGGGGAAGTTGCCACCTTGTAAACAGGCAAACGTTATGTCTGTGATTAAAGAATACCTTTGTTCTGCTTTGCCATGGAAGACATCTCTCTCTCTCTCTCTCTCTCTCTCTCTCTCTCTGTCTGTTGCTGGCTCAGGCCTTGCCTCTCTTGTGTCCTTGGAATACTGATTCATCCACAGATCAGAAGTTATCGCTGTGCCTGGCACGTTAAAACAAACACGCCTCTGCCCACTCAGCACGAGAGCCTTTGTCTGAGTGCAGTGATACCAGGATACTTATTTGGTTAAAAAAAAAAAGATGAAACTACTGGGCGTGTGGAAAGTGAGTATATTCAATATGATTAAAATTTAAAAAGCGCCCCCGACCCCCTCGCCCAGCACGCTCTATCAGAATCTTCCACGAGGGCTTCCTCTGTGCAGATATGAACAGCTTTGGGTGTAGTTTTAATGACAGGGATCCAAATGAAATGAGATGAGTGTGTAGTGGAGATGGAGGGGGACAGATATGAAAGATGAAGTCAGATGATGGAATCAGGCAAACACGGCTGCTGGAGGATTTCTCTCAGTTTATCTAGAAATTATGTCGTTAGACCAACATAGGAAATCTGTCAGAGGTTTAGTTCCCGATGAAGTGTTGAAGCCCATCGGTATATGTGTGTTTATCTCTCTGGGTTGTATGGGAGCTGCGGCGGGAGTGAGATGTGCAGGGTGTTTTAATTACACGGCCTCACAGTTTCTAAATTGCTGTAAAGGCCACCTCAATTAACACCTTTCGTGTGAGAATCATCACAGAACTGCTGATTTATATCTGTGATGGTCCGTTCCTCCTGTGTATGCGTAAAGTCAAGAAAGCACTCCATATATACACGCATAGATAGTTTATAACTATCATAGTAACTTTGATTTATTGAAGCGGACAATTCTTGATTTGATGGTGTGTTTTTGGAGTCTTAGAGGTCTGGTTGACCAGTGTTGTATAAAAATTGTCTGAATTTTTAATCGAGTATTTCATCTTGTTACATTCATGATGAAAAATAGCATACTTGATCCCCAGACTACATTTTGTGATCCCTTGACTTTTCCTCTTGTGCCATCGTGTCCAAATATTGATTTGTCCAATGATTTGGTTTTTCACCAAATACCTGCAAAATCAAGACGACTGCCTTCAGCCTTGGATGTACTTTGTGTTCAGAGCTAATTAGGAAATATTGGCATGCTGACATGCTAAACCGAGGAAAATTATATTATTACGTTATTAATATGGAGTCAAAAAGGCAGGCAGGTCAGGATTTTTTTAGAGTACATCATCTCTCTAATTTGCTCCATGCTTGACCCACAACTTGTTCCTGTACGCCATCATGAAGGCTGCTCCTGTGCTCTTATTTCTGCTCTGATGAATGAGGGGGGAACATTAGCGAGGATAAACCGGGCCAGCCTTTGTGTGCCATAAACCAGAGATAACCTTAAAGAACTTTCTTTACCCCTTAGAAAGAGTTTTTTGCTTCATGAACTGTTATTTTCTCCTTTAAACTATGTATTACATTCTAGGAGAAGAGGAGAGTCTGATATTTTTCAGCATGAAACACATTTCTGGAAATCTCATTGTGTCGGGTAGAAACTACAGTTTGATGTGAAATATTTACATAAGTAACTTTCCCTGAAAAACTGGGCTAGTAAATAATTTATTCAAATTCTTCATAACCTGCATTATTAGATAATGAATTTTCAAACCTGTGTGGCTCATTAGCATTCAGTGTCTGAGCATTGAGGTCTCATTACACACTCGTTCGACTAATCTGTACACAGTCTAGATACAAAATACAGCTTTTTGATTAATGTTATTGCCAAAATAACAATAAAATTATTTGGTCAGCGTAACATGACCAATTGCAAATTCCAAACCATCAAAAGTTACCATGTATCTGTTAAAGTCTTACAGCTGACCAGGCTGTGAGAAACTGACATGATGGCTCACAGGAAATATTTCTCTAAAAATGTCCTTGGTTCCTTTCTCCTCAAGTCTTTTCCTTGCATCTCTCCTTGCATCTGCAGCGGGAGGGACGAAGATGTAAGGAAAAGGCAAGAAAAGGGCAATTAAGGGGAGTAACGATGGCTCTGTTCAGTTCAAGTGTCCCAGTAAACCATGAAAGTGCAGCAGTGGGCTAGTACGTGCAAGACCAGCACCCTGAAACAAAATCATTAATTTTTCTTATTTACTCCTGTGGCTGACATGGCACAAAGTGTTCTGTGGAAAAGGCCTACAGACAGACTGGGACTGAGGAGCAGGTACGTAGGCAGAGAGAGAACATGTGCCTTTATAGGGCCTTTTTTTTTTTTGAATGTCCAACTAATGTTTGTTGTAGCTAGAAAGCAAACTGCAATTGGAAAATGAGCTTTTTATTATTTCAGAGTGGCCCAGTAGGCCATTAGATCTGCTTAAGTGCCGTGAATAGTGCGAGTTTAACAAACTTACTAATTAAAGTTGTTTCACTCGGATGTGTAGACCCTTTTTTCCATTTTGATCCAACACCTTATCACAGTTAAAATCCTGTAGCAGAGTTCTTCTGGGAGCAGGCCAAAACAAGAAAGGAAGGCAATTTTGGTATGTAATTAGTATAAAAAGAGCTTGCAGCGTACGTCTACTTTAAGCTGTATCAATACCCTCCTTCTCCCTTCACTTGATATAATAGCCAGCAACTGATAACCCAAACTCTATTCTGAAAGTAATTTGCCAGACTAGCAGCGATGCACCTGTCCCCAGCACCGCTTCTCTCCCCGAAGTCATCTCTCTTAATGACTTGTGCCTATTGTAATTGGCTCTGGCTGGTTTCATTTACAGTTCTGATCAGCCAATCAGATTAGCAGAGTGTCATGTGATAGTGCTTTCCGAAGCCCCGAGGAGAGGGATGAGTGATGGGACAGAATGAAGTGGGATATCTGAGGGGAGTTTTAACAAGGTCTGGGACTTATACAGTGGCAAGACAGATAGAGAGGAACAGGAAAATACAAAACCAGATTGGAAACCCTATCTTTCAGCATTACAGTGAGTGCTCAGAACGGCAGAAGTAGCTGCTCTTTCCAAGAAATGCACTGACCAAAGGACAGCGAAGGGACATATGACTCTTTTTCGATGTCATTAACCGACTTCACCATTTGAATCCATTCCCACTCCATTAAGTACAAGAATGTTTTATCTTGAGGCAGAGTAACTTTGTGTTTTTCTATACCAGAGTCTTAATCCTTTAATATTTTGTGCTTTTTTTTTTGTTGTTGATTGGATTCAAATTGAGAAAGGTTCAACTTCCTTTGGAATACCAAGAAAACCCAAGAACTTTCACATAAGACACTCTTACAATCTTATAATACGATCTTATAAAGTTGAATCGATATTTGAGCAAGAAAACTAAACAGCAAAGCCAACAAGTACATCTGTCACAAACGTCACGATCCACAGGGGCTTTGTAAGGCCTTCCTCTGTATAAGAGGTCTCATTTCTTTTTTCCTGTTATAAATCATTTATAACTCTATATGTTCCATAAGTGGCACATACGTTTTGTTCTGTTTCCCGGCTTGTTTTCTATCTGATTGTGTGTAGTAGTGTTTCCTGTGCTGTGATTCCTCTTTTGGCTGCATAATGCTGCTCAGCTCTGGCTGTGGGAACACATTTCTCAACTGGAGACAATACAGCACAGTTTTGTCCCACACAAAAGGAAAAAGAAGTATCCCAGTGTGATAGTATACAGACCTCAGCATAATGTGCACTCGCTGTGGCCCGTACTGCGGCTGGACGTGTATGAATGGAGTCATGCAACAGTTTAAACAAGAATGGACTCTCGGAATCTGTTACGGGAGATGAAGAGAAATTGGGAAAATTCAGCAGTGCATGCTCTGTCCTCTGTGTTACGGCTCAGTACTGTGCTGTTACTGCGTTTGCAATGCGGTGATGAAGAGAAACTTTTTTCCTGTTTTGCTGGAAGACACTATAAAATCCTGGGGTCGAGATTTAACTAGATTTCAGTAAAGTTTCCTGTCATGGCAGGCTCTTCATATGACCGTATAATTTCTAATATCACTCCCCTTCAAAGCACCTCTTTGTCCCGCTCTCATCTCCTCCCTTTCTCATTTTAGATTTTGCCTTCATTTATCTTTTCTCATTCTCCTCTATTACCTTGCTGTAGTCCACCTGTGAATTAGTCTTCCTGACTGTTTAGCTGCAGCATGATGTATTGTGACATTTTCCAATGAGCCATTCCTCATGTGCGGGCCCTGCTCCTGGCTTCCTCTAGTCCCTGCTTGTTGTTATTTCATTTCCTTCATCATCTACTTTTATGTGGCTCAGGAAAATAATCATAGTAATAACAATGCTGAATATTTTTAGCCGAGGGCATCATCCACTGGTTGTTTGTACCTAAGCTGTCCTGGTATTTAATGGTTATTCTAATGAGAAAAGGAAATGCAGGCAGATAACAATAGTCTTGTTTCAGCTCGTCCTTGGTGACAAACTCTGTATGTTTTTTAATCCTGTGAATTCACTGGTGGCCGGAGCACTTGCCAGACTTATTTCACAGTCAGAAAAGACGGTCAAATGTATGACTTTGCCAAAAATGAAAATTTTAGTGGTTGTACTTTTTCCCCCCTTCAAATTTGTTGTGCCCTCTGCCCTCACTTCTTCTCATACTTCTACTACTTCTACTAACTTCTACTGCTACAACACATTTTTCCCCAAGAGGTTTTGGTACATTTCAAACCACTGCTGGTCTTTCCTTCCTCTTCTACAACAGCGTGGAGAAAAAGTCAGACAACAGAAAGAAAAAAAAAAAAATAAAGCGATAACAACAGAAAGTGACAGCCAGACAGAAAGAGAGCATTAGCCTAAAGCCAAAGTGTTGCGAGCAAAAGAGTGTTTGGGGGGTAGATAGAGAGATAGAAAGAGAAAACAGGGAAGAGAGAGAAAGAAAGCTCAGTTTGTAGCCTGTAGCGGTGGATTAGACCTGACGGCCCCAGGAGTCAATCAGTCTGCTTGCTCCACTCATCTCTGGGCAGACGGGAGAAAAACAGGGCTGTCTAACCACCAGCTGGGGGCAGGTGGAGTTGTCGGGAGTAGTGCTAAAAGATGGAGAGCAGGAGGGCAAAGCCTCAAGGAGGAGGTTGGAGGTGATGAAGTTGGCCAGAATTTCTTTGACTTCAATCTTTGCTGCATCCATCCCACGAACATAGTATTCTGCAGTACATGGACACTGCAACCCTACATTCTGAAAATACTGTAACAGCGGTCTAAATATTACAACAGTATAAACACAAAAAAAAATTCTTAATTATATCCACTTACCCCGATGATTATGCAGAGTGAACTAACTAACACTGCATGGAATGTTTATCGTTTTATTTGTATTTGTGTGTGTGTGTGTGTGTTTGTCTGTAGACATTATGTACATTTGCTGACGTCATGGGATCCCATTGAACGGTTTCCTTGAGTTTTAAATGTTTGAATATCTTTCAGTAGTAAGACTTGAGAGAGATTTGCATGGCTTTTTAGTAAATGATAAATGAGCAGATAAATGACGAAAAAGACGAAAAACAAAGCTAAGAGGAGAGACTATTGGATTTACATTCATCAAGTGGCCAGAAAGTCGACTCCAAATGAATGATAATGTTGCTCCGTACCTGATGGATGAGTGAATAAGCAATTGTTTGCTAACAGGTTGGTAATATCGACTTAGGCAGGTGACCGTGTGTCAGCGTTGTGTTCACGGACTGTTTCTGCTGCCCCCAGATACCCAAAAAAACAGTTACTGCAGGTTTGACGAATTATATATTACATCTCCACTTATTCATCAGCCAATTCATCGTGAATGGACACTCTGGCCTACTGGAGAAAACTCCAGTAGGCTTTTCTCCTTTTAATCCTGAAGAGGGACTTTTATGGAGACAATTAAACCTAATCTTACACATTAATTATTGTAAATCCTACTCTGAAACCAATTTATCAGAATCAATCCCCACTTGTGTAAAGTTAATTTTAGCTTTGGACCGCTACATTTTCCAGTGAAAATAATACATCATTTATTATCTCATTTGTACAAAAAAAAACGCTCCTCACGTGAATACAGGAGTCACTTAGCCTATGCAAGTTTCACAATTTTCCGACTTTATCCCAGCAACCTAATTAAACCCCAAATAACGGAGGGCAGTCTTTGAAAGAAAGGATGGATGCTGAGCACAACACTGCAGGATTTCCAGCTCTTTCTATTTTATTTTAACCTGTTAGCAAGATGCAAAATGTCAGAGTCCCAAAGGTACTTGGATTACTTTAGATTTGACAAAAGCTAATTCACTTGCAGGCACCTTGGGATTAAGATTTATAATACATTGCAATGCCCTTGGTCAACCACTTCTGAGGGGAGATGGGCTGTAATAAAGACAAGGAGGGAAGGATTGAACAGAAAAGATGTGCCTCCTAATATATGCAAATACTGCACTACAAAAGGCTCATGCAAATCTTTAGCCATGCTGCTAGCATGGCTTCAGGGACGGCGATGTCGGCCTGTCGGTATCTCAGTGACTATTGTCACGGATGGCCAATAAACTTTGTACAGAGATTCATGGTCCCCAGATGATGATGATGCCTCCTGACTTTAGTGATCCCGACTTTTCCTCTTGCACTACCACGAGGTCAACATTTTTGTTTTTTAGTGAAATGTCTCTACAAGCTTTGGATGAAATGCAATGTAATGTAGTACATACATTCATGTCTTCTGTCAGATGAGTTGCAACAATATTGGCGACCCCTTAACTTCACTGAGCGTCATTTTGTCAAAATCTAAATGGTTGAAATCTTTTTTTTTTTTATTATTATTATGTCAAAATACCAGAAAATCCAATGGTGGATAACAACAGTGAATAGTACACCTGGTAAACATCTGTTTGCAATGTCATTGGTAGAATGCTGACGTTTGCATTTAACTCAAAGCACCACTGTGTCTCAGTACACAATATTTACCGTGCATGTAGACTCCTACTGACTCTAAAGTGCCATAAACACTAGCTATTTTCTGTTTCTCGTTACTATATGCCCACTAACATGGTCATTAAGGTTTAAGATTGGAAAGTAGAGATTTCCAAAACAACAAAATAACTGAGTAAGTCACTCTGAGCACAGTTCTTATTTGAGTTACTAGAGGCGCATAAACGCAGCACTACAGGATCACGCCTTCTGAGAGGCAACGAGCAAAGACCTCTGTCCTCATTTAAATCTCTCACAATCTGTGCCCTGTGCTTGTCTGGGCTCCAAACTGTTATATTATTTTGCAAGAAATGCACACGGCGACTGGAACCTCTTTTAATCAGACAGGATCCCTCTGCCGCCAGCCATAACAGGGCGACACCTTGATGTGGAGATGAATTCATTTTTTCGACGCTGAACAACTCCAACAAGACAATGAGAGGACAGTCGTTTACACAGGCTTCATTACTCTGAAAATTCTCCTCCTCTTTTGGCATCACAACAAATCCTTTCATGTCCCTTCTTTCTTAAATATTGCCTACTTTACTCTTGATGTTCTTTTTAGTGCCTGAAACACAGAGATGAGAGGACACGTTGTAGTGGCAAAGATCCATAAATTACCTGTCTCCGTTAGAAGCTTGCAGTGTGTTTAATCAGGACTTTTGTGACAAAGCGGTGTGAAGTAGAGGCCAGCAGACAAGCTCCATTGATGCCGAGGCAGGCTGATGATGACACAGGCATGATGCAATGGAGGTAAAGAGGAGTAGGAGAAGAGAGGAGCAGAGAAATGGAGTGATTAGGCCTGGGGAGTATTCATTTAGGAAGACAAACAGCTTCATTTAAAGCTAGCCAAGCACAGAGAAAGCCTCTCCCACTACAAATGGGTTGAAATTTGCATCTTTTCACCGACAGGGTTTCCAAGCCCCAACCTCACACAATTTTGGTCTCACCTGTCGAGTGATAACAGATTATCTAAGGTCCCGCCTGAAGAGCCACTGTCTTCGATTTGTTTTTGAGCACGTTTCTGTCTACTTTTGCTAAAGTAATTCCTCTCTGCTCTTGATCTGCTGCTGATATTGTCACAGCCACACTTATCTACAGTATATAAGTGCTGTTTGTTGTTTTGTTTCGTTCCTTGAATGCATACAGAAAAGCAGCCGAGCGCGGAGATAGCAGTCATTTCACGATTATGATACAGTAGAAATGCCAAAGTCGCTACCATTACATTTGATTTATCCCTCACTCTCACAATCACAATCTGATGATGGCTTCACAGCTGAGAATGAAATTAAAGTTTGGAGCTTGGCAAACAAACAGATTATGGTGATTATCTGATAAACACTCAGGTGTCTGATTTCTCCCCAGACTGTTCTACAGCAGAAAATATTTTAGTTACAGGTGAATAGAAGACAGTCTGTTTCTGTCACCCATCATTCATTTCTTTTGTGTCTTCTTTGCCGACTGGAGGTGCTAGAGCCACTTTTAGAGGGAGCTAAAACATCTGATGGAAGTGTATGTGACTTTGCTCTGACACAGTGAGAGTATTTACTGCACAGTAACTGTGTAAGAGTGTATGTGGGCTGGTGGAAACACAGGGAGGAAGACTAGTCACTTGTGCCGTGTGGGTAGGTGTCTGCATGGGTGTACACGAAGCTGGATTACTGCCATTATCGCAGAGAATCAGCACCGACACCAGCCTTAAAGGTTTCCACTACACTTGACATATATACTCCACACATACATTTACACAAATAGTAAATATTTAGCACTTGGATGCCTGCGAAAAGGATGTAACAGCCAGGGCCACACTTTATGTTGCTTCTGTCTGGAAGAGGTTCCATGTGAATAAAAGGCTTCAGCATGGAGATGAGAAATTTTCCATCTGAATTATTTCCAGGTGTATTTGACATTTCTATTATAAAGCCAGGTTTATTTCAAGGTAAGCAGTTCTTGTACATGTACATGGAGAGGGCTATCAGCAGAGGATAAGTCCCATACGATGTCTATACGGCATTATAAGGCATTAAAGGCTTTATGATCATCTTACAACAGTGCTTGGGTCTTCATTTTAGTCAGTGTTAAACAAACTTTTTTTGTCAAAAAGTACCTATTCAAAGATACTCTAAGTCATTGTGGTATCCGGTGGACAGTTACCTAAAGCCTTGCCCTGAATGGCAATCGTCCAGTCATACCTTAGCAACTATTATTACGCCACTGTGTAGAAGTTAATCCTGGGAGAATCAGAGTTTAGGCTGAAATAAGCAGCTCTGTCCTGCTCTTTGTCAGATTGCGAGAAGTTTACACTTGAGTAACATTAGTCGAGGTGGTGTTATGTTTATCAAACACATGAAGTGGTTCTCATCCTTTTTCTTGCAGTGTTAAAGGGGAAAACACTGAATATCCAAACAAGTATGTAAACTAAGCAGTCAAACAAAGTTACGTTAGAACAAACAGTCTCATGTTTTTCCTCATCGTATACCAGGACACTGCAATACAAGAACATCCATCCATCCATCCATGTGATGGGGTTGTGGGGGGGCTGGAGCCAATCCCAGCTGACAAGCGGCGGAATACAAGAACAATACTTCTTAATTTTTCGTGTTTTCTACATGGATCATCAGCTGGTGCTGACACTGACATTTTGCCTGAAATATGCAGCTTTCGTCTAAACCTTTTACCACAGTATCATGTATGTGGCAATATTTAAGACCCAAATGTCTACAGTCTACTAGTGATAACTGTCATTTCAACCTCAAACACCAACAACTGCTTGCTGGAAAATCTTTTGGGGAGAATTTTGAGTGGCAAATCAGCCACTGTTATCAATGCAAACTGGATACATTTAGCGATGGATCGGAAAGCTTCATGTTATTCATATCTGCTTAAAATGATCTTTAGAAAATAATAAGGCTCTGCACAAACCTGCTTATTATGTAAATGGGAAAGATTTACCTCATCTAAATCATGTGTAACATTTTAACTTCAAAGCGTCCCTGTCATTTTGTCTCATTAGTTGTTTTTTTATGTTTGTCCTAAAAAGTTGACTTTCACCTAATCAGCATTTCACAGCGGGAACATTTCCTGCTCAGTGTGTGCAGCTTTCTCTAACGGCACCATAAAAGCTCAGAGTTTCATTCTAGCATCACTTGACATTTATTGCACATACATCATGACTTGTTCCCTCCCCCTTTCTGCCCTAAATTGTCTGCAAATATATATTTTTTTTTTTACCTTGAAGAGTTGGAGGAGACCCATTTTCCAATTACAGATCTTGTCTTTAGGTGTTAATTGCCGACTGACCTCTGGAGCTGTCGTGGATGCCGTGTGGATTTTTTAATAACCTCTAATCGCGTTGAAACAGAGAGAGGTAATAGAGAAGAGCCCGGCTGCTTTTTAACCCAGCATCCTTCAATAAGGTGTAATCTCCTTTCGAGCACAGAAAGCCGGTCGCGTGCCAAGTCAAAATGGGGTGTTGAGAAACACGAGCCACTGTGATTCATGCTCCTCTGACATGATAAATAACACGCATTCTTGTTTTGTTTGACTTAAATCAGGTCTGCACAGTAGAGAGGAGCAGGAAGGACCTCGCCGAGTTTCCATTTTTAGATAATTCATGATTATGTCATGTTTGTGTTTTTTAAGCCACATTACGTTATAGCTGCATTCACGCCTGCCCAGCTCACTGCTGCTTCCATGCCCGCATGGTGATGAGCATCCAGGCCCACAGAAGAGCTAATCATTTTGTAGAGTGGACAAATAAGCATGTTTCTCTTTCCTAATGTGTATATTTTGTGTGATTCTAGGAAGCCCACCAGCCACAGGTACCGGCACACTGGTCATTCACCTGGAAGACTACAATGACAATGCCCCCTATGTGGTACCATCGGTAGCACGCGTGTGCGAAGACGCCCATGATATGAATGTGGCAATAGTTGGAGGGCGGGACAAGGACCTCCCGCCCAACGCTGCACCCTTTAAGATAGAACTGGGAAAACAGCCCGGCCTAGATAAAACATGGAAGGTTACCAGGGTCAACTGTGAGTATTTTATTTTGAAATGATGATTGTATGCTCTTGAACTGAACTGAGTAGCTTCATTTGAATAATTGGAGCGTCATAATGGGAAGTATGAGTTACTTTTTTTGTTTCATGTTACCATGCCTTCGCTTTGAGGAATGAGCTTTGAGTCTATTCTCACAGGGTGGCAAAAAGACACCCTGGGGAATAAAAGGCAATGAAGAGAAAGTATGAAAAAGTGAGAGAGAGAGCTGCCAAAGCACAAAAGTAAATTTCACTCCAAGGATATTCAAGGGTCAATTTACCTGAGTACAGTTTTTATCCTTTCACGCTGTGTTAATATGAGTCCATGCTGAATACAGAGCACAGAAGCCTTGACTGCAGGTGCTGGTATGGATCACATGATAAGGATGAAGAGTCAAATGATACAAGGAGGGAGGGAGGGAAGAGGAGGATAGACAGACAACCAAGACATTGATTCAGGGTTGCATGACCGACAGCGCTGTCTATGTGTGTTTGAGTGACAGAGCAGAGCTAAAACCTGCCCAGAGGTATTAGCTGTGACTGACAGCAGGAGAGGGAGGTACAGACACTCCTCAATCACCACTGCTGGAAGAGACAGATAGGGCCAGCAGAGAAAGAGCCCGTTCCCAGTGAAATGGACTGGCACTGTGCTTGTCTCGTTTGTGTCTGCATGTGTGTGTGTGTGTGTGTGTGTGTGTCTCTGTGGATGTGCGTAGCACCACAGGTAGCAGAGCTGGTGGTTATACCTCAACAGTATGTCTCCCTATGAAAGTAATTTTTTGTGTCTTGAAATACAACAACTAGTTCTAATCTTTTCCTCCCGCAGCCATTTGTGCACTGGTTTGTGAACACTGACAGATACATTTACAAGCATGTGTTCTTTGTTACTTTCAGATAAAAAATGTAACCCCTTAAGTCAATTAGATTTGGAACCTAGACTTTTTCAAATCTTAAAAGTGGTAAAGTTAGTCAGTTTTATCATGCGGAAAGATAAAAAATAACAAAAATAGTTTGACATTTTGGGAAATGCACTTTTTCAGCAGAGAAGCTAACAGCTAGCCTGGCTCTGTCCTGAAATGAATCCCCCAAATGAACATGTTGTATCCGGTTTGTATTAAACAACACACAAAAACCAAATGGTAAAAACATTAAGGGATCCTCTCATTGAATTCAAAACAAGAGAGCGATTAAGCGTGATCTGTGAAATGCCAAACTATTCCTTTAAAAAGGTAAACCCAAATAAATAAGTGAAGAAATATAATAAATGATGAAAATTATTCACAGTCATCAGATCTCATCTCAACTGCACACCTATGGGAGCGAGTGCTTCCTCCAGTAGATTTCCAGAGATATAAAAACCATCTCCACCAAGTCTGAAGCTGTTCTGGAGACTTAAACACTTAACACTTAATGTAGGTTTATCCATGAATTTGTTACCCATCTGTACGTGTAATCACTTTGCATTTGAAAGTGCAACGAGACGGATGAACACAATTCCATGATCAAGACAGAATGTGTGTTTACAATGAACTGTTTTTGTCCTGGGGGAGATCCGATGGTGATGGCAGTTAGCTGTTGGCTGATTTGTCAGACACTAATCAGGGTTTGTAGAAACATCTCACACTTCAGTCTGACAGATCAAAATACACTGATGATCCACAGAGGTGGGGACACATTTAGGGCCTCTGCAGTTATTGAATGTTTACTGTTGTTTACTGTTGCCTGGTGACATTGTTTTCAGCACACAGTTTGACAATGTAAAATTTCAAATTAAATACAAAGTTAGAAGTCACCTTACCTGGAGTTAACAGCCATGGCAAGACAAGTGAAATGTGCCGCTTTGCATAAAATGGCACATTTCAGCATGAAGTGAACTGGCACCAGTATTTTCTCTTGTGCCTCTTAAGGAATTTTAAAGTGTGATGCAACGAAATGCAATAATCTTATGCAACTTAAGTGCCAATTTTTGTCGCTTCAGTTGCTACTTGAGGCATATAAGTTTTGTGGCATAATACACATATTTAGTTCTGCTTTGCAGCATGGGGCAGCTGCGAACACAGAAAAGACGGACAACGCATGCAGGATGGGGGATTATTGTGCATCTGCTTTGTTAAACCTCCCTCCTCCTCTGTTCCCCCCCCACAGCGACGCACTACCAAATCATGCTTTTGCAGAGTCTGAAGAAAGCCAACTACCAGCTCCCGTTGCTCATCACTGATTCAGGGGTGCCCCCTTTGTCCAACAACACAGAGGTCAAAGTTCAGGTGTGCGTCTGTAAGAAGAACAGGATGCACTGCAGCTCCGCCCACTCCCAACGCGCCAGCCTTCTCGTGCTGCTCGCGACACTCCTGCTCGCCCTACTCTGTAAGTATGAGCGCAACCACAACACACAGCAACTTCTACACTGAGGTGACGCTTTATTTGCTGGTGTCCTCGTCTAAAGGTGGATTGACAGTAAAGTAATAGTAATAGTGTATTGTCATATGGCTACACAAGTGTTTTTGTGTGGCATGTTCTGATGCGCTGTTTGCATCCCTAGCTTTCATACATTTGGCAATTGTGCTTCTTTGCATTCATTTTGCAAAAGTATATCTTGTTCGTTTCACATTTCTGTCTTTTTTTTTTTGTCTTCATGCCGAGGGCACTCCCCGGGAAGTCAAACTTGAATTTACTCTGAATGTCTCATTTAAGCCATTAGCGATAACATGAATAATTCAGCCTCCATTCACAACACAAACATAATGGAAGACGTCCAACAGCTACTTTGGTAAGAAGAAAAATCATTTGCAACTTTTAAGGCCCCCAGATCCTGTTCTCCATTCCGGGCTTGTTCTCTGTAGTTTATAGTCGGGCTCGCTGTACGCTGGAGGCAGGATACAGCGGGAGGGATGATGAGAGTGGGGAGGGAGGAGAAGAAGAAGAGGATGAGGTATGAGAGGGGTAAAATAAAAAAAAGAAGAAATGATTGAGAGAAGGAAAAGGCAAGAAAATACAGTTTTGGGCCTAAAAAACAGTGTAGTTGTAATTACATCCTGTTTTTTTTTCCTGCTGATTGGTGATTGACTGTGAAATGCTTCATTGAAGATCATCAGAAAAATCACATCTCCTTTCCTCCCTCCAGCTCTCTTTCCCCTCTTTACTTTGTTTTGTTCTATTGATCTTAACCTATCTTTTTTTCTCAGGCTTTCACATGTACCGTTGATCGCTCCCGCTTGTGTATTCTGTCTGTTTCCTGGCTCTCATCCCTCGGCCCTTTCTGCCACTGTTCTTCCTCCCCTGTACCACCTCTCCTGCTTTTTTCCCTTTCTCTCTATTTAGCAATCAGCCGCACTCTCCCCATAATCCTTTGCTTACAGGCAGAATCTCTGCGTCTCATCTTCTCATTTTCTCTCGGTGTCTGTGAATCACAGCATCTGGCATGACCCATCGATCTTCCTCTGGGTGCGGATCAATCTGTCTATTGCTGCATATCTTTTCTCCACGCGCTCATAGCTGATGACTGCGGTGTGCATGAAAAGGCCTCGTCTGAAGCCGCGCCTTGAAGAACTCGTCATCTCGGTCTCTCATGACGCAGTTAGAGCGTTAAGTCACCTACAACTTCTGTTAGAAACTCATGATTTACAGGACACAAAGTATTAAATTAAACTGACAGCGCGTAGCAAGCAACAGCCTAAGCACGCCATACTCCAGCGTTGACTATTAGTCGCGGTATAGCTGCAACACACTAATCACAAGTGTAAGCTGATGCTGTGTCAGCGTTCGCGGGCGAGCAGCCGCCTCTCGGAAAAAAAGTTTCACGGCAACGATCCTGAGAGTATCCCGGCTGGAGCAGCCCGTTAGCTTTTCACGCTCTTCTTTTTAGAGATATTTTGTTATCCGTGGTTGCCATGGTAGCAGCCACAGTGTCTGAACTAGAAAGCATGATAATTGGTTGACATGCCAAGATGACATTAAGAGAGTCTTCGCCACAGATGTCCTTTCACTCTGAGAGAGAGCAGCATTCATTACTCTACTGTAAATAGTGCAGTGACAGACAGTGGCATTCATTAGCCAAATAGCTGCTCCAGGTGACAGATTCTTGGGCTGCCTGGCCCCGTGCCTGCGTACATGTCCATTCATTTGGAGTGAGGCATGTTTGCGAAGAACAGACGCTAACAGTGAGCCCCGTTCTCCTGGAGCTGGAGACCGGAGATTACAGAGAAAGAGAGGAAACAAGGATGGCGTACATGCATGTGTGCGTCTCTATTGGGAATCTCTGATAGTATTACAACTGGGCAACAGAGGTTCAAATACAGAGCATCTCTACTCACGTACACACACACACACAGACGCGCACACACACACAAATGCACACACTCAGGCGCCGAGAGAGATGACTCTGCTCAAGCTCATCACAGGGACCTGTGCTGGGGGACAGATAGAGGGGACTGATCACTGCAGTGTATAGTCAGATAGTCTGACAGAGAGGCAGAGAGGATCCTGTTTCAATTCCCTTATCTCCACGCTGAACTCTGACCCTGCAGGAGAGAGATGAGGGGAAGAAAAATGGAAAGAGCCAGAGGGGAAGGATGGGAAAAGGGAGACGAGAATAAAGGTGTGGAGATTAAACTCTTCTGTTTTGTTCTGTTTTTGCCCACTGGGCTACAGGAGTATGCACGGCCACGCAGCAGTTCAGTTTTTTTTTTTTATTCTCTGGCTCCTTGCATTTGTACTTGCATTTCTCACCATTCCCTCCCTCCATTGTAGTTCTCTTTCTCCCTTAGTCCCCCAGCCGTGTCTACCAGAAATTAAGTTCATATGCAAATAGTATAAACAAATAGTTTTACTAGGTAAACTAAAGCCTATGTAATGACATTTAATTAACACAATAAGGAAAAGGACATTAAACGTGTCTGCAAACTGTTTACTTCCAACGTGTTTCTTTCCCTTCCCAGTGACAGCAACCTGCTCAGAGCTATCTACCTGGAAACCTGCTTCAGAATGAATTCTGTGCAGAATAAGGATGTCACACTTCCTGGATGGAAAAAGCAAGAAATTGCCCGCGAATTTAATTCAAGCAGAAATTTTCTTCTGTGTCTGAAGTGTTTAGTTATGTAACACAAGACAAGAACTTGGTTGTTCTTTGCTTCCTCTGTTGGAAACCCTCTAGAGTTCATCTAATCTACCATTCTGCAGCAGTTAGTATGTTTGTGTGTGTGTGTGTTTGTACTGTGGATAATGTGTTTCTGTGTATCTGAGTGTTGATGTGTTTCAGAGAGAGGCTCCAGAGAAGAGTGAAAATTATTAGAAACAGAAAATCTAAACAAGCACGTCAGTTCCATATTCCATCTTATTTTCTTTAAAAGAACTGAAGTGGATCACATTTTTATGTTTCCTGCAAGCACAAACAAGACAGAAAGAGGCAGATGAGTCTGTGAGGCTCAATGAAATGACACTGGAATCAAGAGTTGATTTTTGTTGAGGAGATCAATCGCCAAACCGATTTAAATGAAGTGCGGGTTACGAAGCCCGCTTGCTAATACGGTGGGGAAGCGTGCTGTTGCTGTCACCGGCCTCAGTTGGATCACACCTTTCCACCCCCACCTCAAACCTCCACACTTGTTCTGCTAACTCTTTCAGCAGCGCGCAGCTTAGCAACACTGCCAAATGTAGAGCCACGTCCTCACTGGCTTTCTGTCCTAGCTCTCAGCCATAAAACACGGCACTGGGGTTACTTTTCAAACCCTTAAATAATGTATGTAATACTGTAAGACAGAGAGGGAGGGCGAGCATGTGCCTGTGTGTGCAGAGTGCCAACATATACTGTGTCTTCTAATGCTTACGAGACCTTTGTTGCTGTTGCAGGATTGGCAACTAAATCCCAGGGCTTTGCAGGGGCCTACTTTCACTCCCCTCCATTGTAAGCCTTTCTTTTGTGATCAGTGTGCCATAGACTCTCATGGACATCCATTACACACAAATAAACACACACAGATTACCATAACGCAGGGAACAATCACAGTATTATCATACAGCCCTGTAGAGCGAAGTGCTTGCAGATATATAAAGAGACAAACACACATGCACACTCAGATCCGGGATGTTAAATGTCCATGTGAAAGCGTCCATTGTTCACCTGTAATAAGACTTGCTAATTGGGCAAACTAAGTGCAGTCAATGCACGCTCCCATAAGCTGCGGGTGCGCACAAAAAGCTCAGCTACATGTAAGAAAATGATTCCTAATTTTAGAAGTAATTACAAGGAGGAACGCTCCGCTTTAGCTGGTAATGCAGCTCACAGGTGGTAAACCAACACAGATGGCCACACTGCCCCCTATCAGTGCACATGTGTACTGATGTGCTCTGTTCAGCACATTCATTATCTCTCTGCAGCAGCCACACTGTCACTCAAAATGAAATTCTTAAAGTTGATGATGTGTGGCTGGAGTCAATAAGCGGGACAGGTTGGACAGTATGTAAATAATGTGTATTTTACACATATAGGTGGTGTGGACATTGCTGGACCTTGGAGATTAATATGTTGTTGCCCTGTGTGTGAATTTGGCTCATGAGGGACGTGAAATAAGGTGATAAATGAAAATCTCTCGGGGAGCGGATGCTGACGCTCTTACCGATATTTCCGCTCCTTCTCTCACGTGTGTACACACACACACACACACACACACACTTTACCCTACACTGTGCCAATTCGCGCTTGTGCTGCATTAAGGAAGGTCTACAAGCTCAAACTGCAATGCTAAATTCTCCTCCATGCAGGATTACGGGCTTCAGCTGCAGATTTGTCTGTAGTTGTAATGCACTGCAGAGAACTGCTTCCCTCTGTGTTTCTCTGTAATTTCAGCAAGAGTAATAATGTAATGCAAAGAGTAAAGGAGGGAGAGAGAGAGAGAGAGAGAGAGTGAAAGGGCGGAGTGAAAACAAAGCATTTACCATTAAACACAACAAACAACTCCCAGCCCAGATGCCACTAATTTACCTCCATCCTCCCGGGGTTTTAGTCCACACTATTCCTCCTCTCTGATCCCTCGCTTCGCTCTGACAGCCACTTTTCCTCTTCCTTCTCCAGCTCTACACTAATCCCCTCCCAGCTATAGAGACAGGATGTTTAGGGGCTTATTTACTCTTGTAAAAATATGGCTTTTTCAGAGCTTTCTTTGAAGAGACCTCGTGCCAGAGTGATGTGTATGGTGCGAGGGCTGTTTCTGCCTTCAGAACGAACTGTGAAGGGCTTTTGATCTTTGAAGGGAGATATGAACTCTGGTCTAAAGGGACATACTGTTTCTTAAGACAAAAGCCTATTACTAACTACGCTATCAATGTGCTATGATGAAAATAGGGGCTCTGTCAAATATTAAAACTTTTTTATTCTACAGCACTGACAAATGGCTTTGGTCTGGTTCACCACACAGTAATATGCACACTGAACATATTAGCTTTTTAACGACCCAAAATGTTGTCATATTACCTCTAAGGATAAAGTTGTAGTACCAGACTGCACTCGTTTTGTGAATTATTTGTTGGTACATCTGTTTAACAGTTGCAAAGGGACATACAGGGACTTTTCAGCCCTAAATCTGAAGTTACTGATAATAAAAGTCTAGAAAAATGTATAAACTGTTTGTTGCCAACAGGATGAGATGAGGATGAAAGCGAACAACAATTCCAAGTGTCTTGATTTCTACACTCTGGCAATGTATAAGTATTAGCCTTAGTAGCACGAGTAGCATTATGGTGGTTAGCAGTTCCAGGACCTCGGCCTTGTGTATTGTGTGTCATTATCATCTTTCAACACTGAAATGTAGCCGTTATTAATGTGCTGTTTGGGCCATCACATGTCGAAATGTCCACTATGTAAAAGTCGCATCAAATAAACCTTTGGCCTCCAGTTCAGCCCATTGAAATGATACAATGGCGATAATTGCTAAAAAAAATTGACTTCCATCCTGGTTGATTTGGTGACGGCCTTGGTCACTGGTGGTGATAACAGCGCCTGCAGTTCAGTACTACAATTCCCAAAATTCTGAAGGCAGCGAATGTCCCTCAAGTGAGAACCAAGATATTAACTGGTGTTTGTCCTTGAGAATGTCCTTTAGAGTCTTTCAGTGCGCAGCTAAACAGGAGGGGGAACAGAGATGTGACAGATATTAATTACTGTACCGCATGTGTGACCTGTAATCTATGCAATCAAGATTACTGATGTGGCGTCTAACATTGGTTTGTAGTTCGGGAAGCTTTCAAGCTTTATTTCTGTGTTATCAATTACATAATTCACAAAAACTGAAATAAACAATATCAAATAATGTATGTATCTGTACTGATCCAATACAATTAGATTCTTTACATAATAATCTCATACATTATAGTTGCCCATTCACTTACAAAGTCTTGTCCCTTTTAGAATTTTTTTTTACATAGTTAACTCATTCGTCATTGAATTCTGCTTCGGTGTAGGCTTATTAACTTTGATTATAGCCAGTGTTACCCTGACAGATTCTCTGTCTTCCTCTGTAATGTTTCTTCTTCATGCTGCAATGCTGCTGCTTTTGTCTGGCAGCCGTGACACCTGGGCTAATCAACGGACACCCTCCTCTCCTCTCAGCAATTAGAACAGCTGAGTAACGGTTACTGCTCCCTCCAGTGTTGTGTTTGATTCTTCCCCACCTCCTGCAGCTTGTTAAATTTACATTTTACGCATTAAGCTGGCGCTTTTAGCCAGAGAGGCTTACAATAAGTGGAGGCGGTAAGATAAGTCAACATCAGTGAATCGCTGCGATACTCCATTAGGTCATTCATATACAAGTAGGAAAGTTTGAGCCAGACTGTATTCTTTCCTGTTTGATGTTGTGAAATGTAAAATAGGTTCATTTCTGGCACCAGTAGCTGTTTTTTATGTGGTGCTGGAAAGGGTGAGTGACGGAGAGGGTTGTTTTTATATATATGTTTATGTACACAGGAGCTATAAGTTGTTTATACTGTATATATATATATATATTTATATATATATGGGACCTTTTCCAAGATAGATGAGAACATTATGCTGGATGTGATAAATGTCACGCAATCAAAATTGTGTGTGTGTGTGTGTGTGTGAGACGTTTTACATGCAGCAACACGCCTACATCAAGAGGAAATAGAATGCAGTGGAAACCATTTTAGAAACTTCCCTCTGTGAGTCTCTTGTGGAGAGCTGCGTGGTATTGTAGCTGATTCTGCCAGCTGTACGATAAAGTGACTCGTTTTTAACCAAACCAACCTCAGGTGTAGTGACAGCATCCCATTCAACCCTCTCTTTCTCGCCTCCTTTTCTTCCTCCCTAATTCTCTCTTTCATCTGTTCCTGACCTATGAGTTCACAGCCCATGACTGTGTGGAGCTGAGGTGAATTGATTCGGCAATGTGTTTTCATGTCAGGGCCTTGACTTTTTAGCCGGAGGGGGAGAATAGCCTCTTTTATATCCAGTTCTTCATGTGGGGTGAAACAGGGCTGCCAGAGTCTCATTAGATTTGCAAAAACCAATATCTGAGTCTTGAGTGCCTTCGAGTGTTTCTCGACTTTTATTTCCTTTTGAGGGGAACACTTAGGCCTGAGCGTTATGAATGGGGGGCATTGGAAGAAAAACAATACAGAAAGAAAAATCAATGGGCCCCATCCCCGCCTGTTCCATACCCTCCACCCTATTATTTAGTCACCCATTCAGGCACGTTTCAAAGTGTACAGTCCACTTCATTTCAGGATGTCTGCTAAAATTATAGTTCACATTCTTCAAGGCCACTCCCTAATCTCCGAGAGGGAGAAGGGGGAAGATGCCGAGAGTTGGGGAGAGGCAGACATGGAGGAGGATGAAGACAGAAAAACTACATATTGGCATGTCAACACCCAAAACGCATGATGGGTTTGTCTGACTGATACTGACTGCCAGCTTGTTGAACAAAGCACAAAAGAGCTGGGACCACAACAGGGAGAGCAACAGTGAAGCCCACTCATGCTCTCACAATGGAAACGCAGAAAGCATAATACAAGTGTAAACCCTTTTTAGAAACAAACACAAGCTATGACAAATTGCCACCTCCAAATTGGTTGTTTTACACCATATTTTGCTGCATACATTTTGCTAGATTAGCAGTAAAAGGCACGGCTTAAAGGTAAGCCTTTTAAGTAAGGCAGAATGCTTATGGTACACCTGATCTGCTCCTTACAGTTCCCACCGCATCTGTGTACTGAGGAGTTGAACTTAGAGCGCATCTAAACCCAGTCACAGTCATCAAAAGCGTATAAGCAGTAGTGCAGCAGTGGAAGGTCTCACTTTCTTTGTTAACAGATTTACCGGATATTGCTCTTACTACCCTTCTGTTACAGCTTTTATCCTCTAAAGGCCACAGGAATTTGTAGAGAACTAACCTGTCGTCACTTACATATTTCATACAATATCCAACGGAGATAGCGGGATAGTCCTAAATAGTTAGCAGCTGAAATATGAACAGATTCATCTGCTCTATCTATCTATCTATCCATGTCTTCATATCTTAGCTGATGATGTCTCAATAGGTTGCTAGTAAACATCTGTGGCACTGTCCAATCAAAAGCAATCAACTGTCTAAGCAGGAAGTCACTGCACACTGTCAAATAACTAATAATCAAATCAATCAATAATCAAATAACCTGAAAGTAATGTAAAATACAATATCTTAAACTTAACTTAAAATCACTTGTAAATGTATGTATTGTTTCTATATGGATCAGAGTTGGCACTATACATGCAGTTTAAAATAACTAGGAAAGATGCTAAACACTGTTAGCTTTTTGCAATTTGAGCTATACTTATGAATTATTTTTTGGAAATGTGACTCAAAATCTTAAAAACACTTTACATTGTTCATCAAGTGTTGGGTCAGATGTGTATTTAGTACCAACAAGCCTTTTCATTGTAGGCTCATGTTGAATATGCAAAGAGTTGGAGAGCTATTTATTAAATCTGCTACATAACAACCAACAAACAACAGTCCAGTTCGTTGCCCTCCAACCGTTCAATAATTGCAAATTACAGTTCTTTAGGTTCATGTAATGCCCAGTGGAAATATATACATTTATAGGGAATCTGTGCACTGTGTTCCACAGAGGAACAAAAGGTCTCAACAGTATGAATGACCTGCATTTGCCTCTTGCTCTCCAGGATGCCCCTTGTGAAGTGTGCAGTAAATGAAAAGTGAAGAGCTCATATCCACAGTGCAATTTGAATTTTGTAGAGGCAAAGTGACCTTTTCCTGAACTTGGAGTGAACAGCGCGGTAGCAACTGGACGTACCTGTAAAAAGACAAACACACACACACACACACTCGGATACCAGCCATTTAAATATTTTTTTCAATTTGGTTTGACTGCTTGACTCCTACGTTGTCTTAAAGGAGAGTTTAAGGATATTGCTGAAGCACAGGGTGCCCTGTCCATCAGAAAACACATAAAAAAGGAGACAGGGAGAAAAAAAATAGGTTAGAGAATGAGCGAGATTGAATGAAAATGGTGAGCAGGAGCGGCGGGGGGGGGGTCGGTGATTCTGTCAAATGTTCAGCCATCTCCAAACATGTCAGAAATAGAGAGCAGACTTGGAGGAGAAGGCTGGCAGAGAGGCAATCAATAAACTCTCACATTTCATACTGCAGTGTGTGCACGCGTGCATTTGTGAGTCTGCATGTTTCTGCTGTGCGCATTTATGTGACTGTGTGTGTGTGTGTGTGCGTCAAATTTCCAACCAGCTCGTTGAAAGCAATTTTTCCAGACTGATGAGACAAACCGTCACATTACCAGAGAACAAACCCAACCCTACCACGTTTATTCGAACCTCTGTATCACCGGGGAAAACGCAGCATCCCTCCAAATCAACATATGCTCCGTGATGCTTTGAACTTCGCAGGTTCTCGTAAAGATTATGTTGTGTGAATTGAAACAGATTCTCCTCTGAGAAGTGTGTGGGGAGTTCTGCCCAAGCTAATTTGCCCAGCACATGGCCATATTTTCTGCTTCAGAGCCGTCCTCTGTACCATAAACTGAACTCATTCTGAAGTAAAAATTTAAGTATTCTACAAGTACGCGTCAGTAGCCCATTAATCTTCACTGTAGCCACTCCAGAAAATGTCTCCTGATGGCATGATAAATCAAAGGCAGGGCGCACTGTGTGCTTAAGTTTGGAGAGAGTTGCTTGTGTGCCGTCATATTGATTGAACTGTCCAGGATGTTGACGAGCGTACACGCTGACACAGTCTCAGGGCGGTCTTTCACATTAAAGCCAATTAGTTAGTTGCTACTGCTTAAAGGTGGACTAAGAGTGAACAATTATGACCGCTCTGTTCCATCCTCCCTGAATCTTTAATGATTCGACGCCATCAGCTGTCCCGCGTAATTGATTGCAATCGATCTGGTTCAGTGATGACCTTGACTTTACAGTATCTCCTATCCTTTTTTTTTTCCCCCCCTTCTTCCCCACACATTCCTTCCCCTTCCTCCTCTGTCTCCACCTCCCTTTTCATCTGCTTTCCCATCAGGCCTGTAGATTCTGCTGAAGCCTCCCGTAGTTCTTTTGCAACACTGAAAAGCAACGACTTATCTTCCCCCCACGCAACCCAGGCTTAGGAGAGAAGAAGAAGAAGACGAAAAAAAGAAGATGAAGAACGGAGAAGATGTCTTCTCACCACAATAAATCAAACAAGAAAATGCACACAATCCCCATCGGCACAACTGCTGTATAACACCACTTGCCGTTTTTTTTTTTTTTCTTCTATTTCTCACTTATCCTCTTGCCACTCTCGTCTCCCTCTTCATCTTCACTTTCCTTCCTCCATTTGTCCTTCCCCCACTTCACTTCTCACTGCTCATATTCATCTGACTTTATTTGACTATTTGTCTTTGTCTTTTTCCATTTTTCCTCTCCCCTCTACGATTATTCCACCATTGATTATTCTATTTCTTTTTTTTTACAGTTTTCATCGTATTCCATTCTGGCACCGCTCCATTACACTGGCAGACAAACACTGGGTGTTAGCAGCATTCATGGCAACATGCCACATCCGTAGAAGATACTTGAAACAACATGTATATTGATATTGTAACAAAACAACAGCTATAAATCAATTCCATATTGGACCTCATCTTAATCCTCTGGTGTTTTTCTTTAGTTCCTCTGAACCTTCTCCCTCCATCCCCAGCTTTCTTTTTCTCCTCCTTCCCCCTTTATCCTCTCATAGCTACCTCTACTCCTCTGTTTTTGTTTTCCCTCTGCTCCATCCCTTCTTTCCTCACCCCCCACAAGCATAGACATTGTCCCACTATCTATCTGCCTCTCCTCCCCCGTCTCTCCTGCTATCTATCGACCTCTCTCTGTCTCTCGGTGGACCAGGGAACGCTGCGAAGGCTGAGCTACTGTCCTGGTCGGGGAAGAGCATTGACTTTTTGATGTGTTCCTTTCTTTTCTCGTCACAGACTGTGTTTTATCTTGTTTCCCTCTTTAAGCGGAGAGAACAAAGCCTGTTTCTTTGTCTGCAGTGGTTGTGGTCTTTTAGGACAGGGTGGTAGCCATAAGCCTTCAAAGTCAGAAACTCTCTGGAGTCCTTTCTTCGATTTGCTTCTGTTTTTATTGCATTAGTTGTCATGGAGTGGAAAACAGTATATCTTTATAGTAACGGTGTAAACCTTAAAAAAAAAAAGTACTATTATATAAATATTTTATTTTTTACCATTGTATAAATATACAGTATTGATTAACTTATGTACTTTGATTGCAAGTTATTTGGTCACCCACACAGTGAGTAAATAAAAAAGGATTCCTGTGAATTTTAGGCACTATTTCTAATGCTATTGATGTGTTGACTATTTTATTGTAACATCTTTTTTTTTGTTTTTTTGGGATTTTTTTTCTTTTCTTTTTTAAATCTGTACTTAATTGCAGAATCAGGAGTCTTTGCTTTGATGACTGCCATGTGTTTAGGTTCGATTTTGTCTCCAGTCTACTCCGGCCTCTCCTGTTCTCTCTCCATGTGTCATTACGAGCCACAAGAAGATGTGTAAGAAGAAAACAAAGACTGTGGTTTTGGTGGATAGTTTCGCTTTTTTCTCTTGCGCTCATCAAAAGAACGTAGCGTGTGTGGGTTTGTGTGGAGGACCACCTTAAAGAAAAAGATGACATTTTGAATGAGTTACGTCTGTCTTTTGCACTAATTTAATAAAGCCGTTACTGAAAATTCCCACAATGCTGTTCTGCACCGTGTGTGTTTACTGACAGGCCACTTAATCTCTGGTGGAGTTGTGCACACATGTGTTATTACAAGTGTTAGCATGTGTAAATGTCATTTACAGCTTTGAACCTTAGTCAGTCTCACTTAAAGGAATAGTCCGGCATTTTGGAAAATATGCTTTTATTCACTTTCTTTCCACAAGTTAGGTAGTATTTGACTGTGAAATAAGTTTGCCACCTTACATCCTAGATTGGTGGTGCGCTGGTGAGCACTGTTGCCTCGCAGCAAGAAGGCTTTCAATCCAGGTCTTTCTGTGTGGAGATTGCATGTTCTCCCCCACGCTTGCATGGGTTCCTTCCTCCCACAGTCCGAAGACACGCAGGTTGGGTTAATTGGTCACACTAAATTGGTGTGAGTATGAATGGTTGTCTGTCTGTATGTCAGCCCTGTGATTGACTGGCGACCTGTCCAGGGTGCACACCGCCTCTCGCCCAATGTCAGCTGGGATTGGCTCCAGCCCCCCCACAGCCCTAAAGGAGAAGCGGAATAGACAATGGATGGATGGATGGACTTCCTAAATTGGTTAGTGTCCAAGACCAGATACGCAGACTTTGACACTTTCATGCTTAAAGCTCTTAAGTCACAATAATGACATAACTTCAGGAACCAGCCAAGAAATAGTCCAGGACATAAACCCCTGTAAAACCATTTATAGTTTTTAATCCACAGTATTAATACAGATTATTTTTCTTAAAAAAAAATAGATGTAAAGAGTCAATTAGTGAGCTTTAAAGGTGCTGGTCAGCACATGCTTTTCAATCCTGAGACAGAGCCTCTCTGTTTCCAGTCTTAGTGCTACACCCTGCTAACTGTCTCCTGGCTGCAGCTCCATACTAGAAGGACATAAGGCATATGAGACAGACATCGACCCGCCCATCTAACTTGGACCAAACGGAAATAAGTGTATTTTCCTAAATGGTGAACTATTCCTTAAAGCAGTCAGAGACATAAATATTTAACTTGCATTCAAAGACACAACAACATCTGGAGGCTGGTTACCAAATCATGTGTTGTGATTGATCAGCTAATGATTAGATGTATCATACGTTTTATCATATGTTTAACTCCATTGGTTGGAATGTTCTTGTACTGGATTGCCTATGACCATTTAGCAATTAAACAATGCCATCTGTGATTTCACTTGGATTTACAGTTGATGACATTGTATTTTCTTTTCTTCAAGCTTCTTTAATCATGATTTTATATTAAAAATGTTGGACATTACCATGCATAATGTGAAATGTGTACAGGCCCACAGAAAAGAATCATTTCTAGGCAGATTCCAGGGAGTGTTCAGCATCTTAAAGCCCATTATTTCAGTTTTACTGCAAATGTACTGTTTTGGTTCACTTTCACTGCTCTAATCAGCGTTAGACTCAAAAGCGGCTTTTAGCAACAAAGCTCTAAAAGCACACTGTAATTTAGCTGCGTATCACTAAACAGCAGACAGACAAAGTTAGCAGCTAGCTGTTGAACATAGTGGAGCATTTCGCAGCTAAAGAGCCACATATTTTTCTCAGGTGTTTGTCTCCACCAGCACCTGAGAAAAATATTGAAAAGACAAGAGAAAACAGAGTAAATAGTAGACTTAAATGAATTGAGTGGCCAGAAACACAAATGAATGGACCCCAAATGAATGTTAACGTTGCCCCATGTCTGCTGGATGTGTAAAAAGGCAATATCCAATAGTCATATCAACATTATAATGATAGTTTTTGCTGGCCAAGAAAATCAGTAATTGTAGGTTCAACTTGTTCAGATACATTTTTTTCCTGTTCTCTCTTCCAAACAAACTTGTGTTTGTTGTTTGCAACTCACATCTTTGTAATAGATGAGTTGTTGCTGGTTAAGCCGGTTCCTAGATGTTTAATAGAGGTTTAGAAAAGCAAAAATGTGTGATAGATTCAGTAAAGAGAGATTCATTACGTGACATCAGCTACAGGGTTATTATGTAAATAATCAAATAATGATCACTCTGAAATTCATACGCATGTTTTAATATTACAGGGACTCCAACAGTGAACGCTCTTGAATGTGGACTAAAAGCAATTTTCTGCCCATGCTTATTAGGGTGCCATAATTGCTCAGGGATTTAAAAGGTCAGTCACGTAAAGTATTTTTAAGTGTGTTTTTTAAGGAATCAATAAAATCTCAACACTGATTCTAAAAGGCACTTTTAGCCTTGTGAAACTCGTGCAGAGACGCTAAAATTGGGCAGATATGATGAGAGCTGTTGGATGCTGAACCTCTTTGGCAGCATTTTGAATAGCAGTAATGGTGATGGGAAACTTTGAGTGACAGAAAATAAGTACATGAATCAGATGAAGGCTGTGATATTAATGTTTGAAATTACAAAATATTTGAGCTGCAGAAAGCACAGACATGCAATCTTGATAGGTTTGAAGTTGGAACTGTAAGTATACTGACTCTTTTATTCTTTATCATTTCCTTTTTTGTGTGTGTCTTAAAGGTACTTATGCGGACAGACTGCCAGGACAGCTGACACATTATCCACATGGGATAAAAACATGAATGTGCTACACCCTGAAATGAACATATGAAAGTCAGTGTGAGTTCCCTCAAAAACCTTTTTTGATTTAAAGTAGGCTGTCAAAATTCACCGCTGCTTCTATAAATCTTCAGTGACCATGGAGTGACAGGGTGTCAAGGTTGGAGGGCTTTGCCTGGGTCCGCAGACTAATGGGAAACCGTCTGTAACACATAAGCAAAAAGAAATTGATGTTGTTTGGCATGAAGAATAACTTCTGTTTGAGGTGCCACAGAGGTTGCAACAAATAAGGAATGTTGATGGCTTCGAGAGGCGCAAAATGTTTTTATTCTCATAGCTAACAAAGCTAGTGGAGTCTCGGGTGTGATTTGCAGCATTGCAACGCAGATATGGTTTAGAGTTTTAAAAATGTTCCTTCAACAGAGAATTAAGAACCATCAGAAACACCCTTTGCAGCATTGAAGGGTGGAGGGCGTGTAGGCCTGGGAACAGAGGAGACAGCTGAATAGAACGATGCAGTCTTCACCACTGTTTACCTGCGTAGCACAGATGTGACCCATGGTGAGTTTTGTCCCTATTCTGAAAGAACCCATAAAGGTAATGCATCAGAGGTGGTTTGTGTCTTTTATTCGCTGGACAACGGGATCAAATGTTGTGCTTCTTGTATGAGCTAATCTTTTCTAGCTAGTCAGTCAAGGAGTGTTTTTTCTACTCTAGCTACATCAGCGACATCAGCCTAAACTTAAGATTCACATCTGGAAGCAAACCAGGCCCATTGTAATAACAGTATGCAGCATTTTGACCACTAGGCCATTGGAACACCTCAGTGGATTATTGTTGGCTCAGGACATGATGATTATCTGAGGATGGAGGCTGCTACTTCTCCCGCTGATGTAGTAGGATATCAGTGACAACAGGATCTGGGGTCCACGGGATTTAGATCAATGAGCTGGAATCTGTCTTGGGACATCTCCCTCAGTGAGAGCATGATGGTGGATTAGCTGGGGCCTGCCTGGTGGAGTTTAGCCTACTTGGTATCTGTAAAATCATTCTCACTGAATGCCTTAAACTCAAACCGTGCAAAGCAGGGGTGATCATGATCACAATTATGCATTTTTGGTGGTTTTATAAATACCATCAAAAAAACTAAGCTCCCACTTCTCCACTAATGTTTCTCCAGGCTTGTTGATCTTTGTTTATGTTCTGGTCATTTCTGTTTTTGATGAAAGTAGCCATTTCTCCATTTTGATGAAAGATCAGTAGGCCCTTCAGCAATACTGATGTCCATCCCACTGTTCGTATGGCATAGAATAACAGCAGTGATGTACAGCATGCATCTGCTAATGAGTCAGGTTTCCATCCAAAAGCGGTGTACATTTACTACCGTGACTGGAATCTTAGGAGGGCAGCACATCAAAATAAACAGCTGGTGGCAAATAATTAAATTACTGCAGAATAACAGGATGCAAAGAAATGGTGCAGTTAAAATAGTAGGAGTCAGACATCAAACAGTGGAAAATCGTGTAGGAAATAAGATGGAAATATGGCATTTATGTTTGTTTCATGTACTAATTTGACAAATGTGACAGTCTCCCCTATGTTCATTATGATTAATTATCTAAGTCTGTTTCAATTTGCACTTTGTCACATTTTGTTTTTTAGAGATGCACCAACTTTTCCACCTCAGACAAGCATAAGAAATCATTTAGGATATTTCCACTTATCAGAAATAAGCACAAATTGACAATGTGCATAAAGACCGGTAAGTGGAAACACACTCACAAGTGAAAATGTGTTGACAAAAGGTGCCCAGAGCACTCCTCAAAAATGCCAGAGCTGCCAAGCTGATCAATAGTGAAATGCCCAGATTGTACAAACAGCCCAAAAAAGGTTCAAGCCCTTTGGAATCAATTACAACAGGGCTGTTAACACGTCCAGCGTAATCGCTGCCTGAAGACTACTCAGGGATTCTAATTCTTTATTGCTCTGAGTAACCCAACCACAGCAATGGTATGGATGATCTGGCTGTTTCCCTACTGGAATGAGGTACTGTATAAGAAGTTGACCGTTGTGCTCTCTCACCTTTAAGAGGGAGCAGCTGAGACAGTATTTACACGTAGGTAGTGCTTTGTTAAGCAATCACACAGGGGATAAATGCCGACTGGGAAGAGCCCCAAGAGTCGAGTGTAGCCTGGCAAACTCTGTGCAGGCACAAACGAGCCCTTTTCCACTGAAAGAATATGGCAGTCTGTTTCAACACATTAATCTAAGTTGCAGAACTTCAGTGTCCCAGCCAAAGCTATTATGTAGAGCCTCTTATACAGTAGTGTGGTCAGGCCAGGGCAGGGAAACAAGCGGCAGCGTGGTGTATGTCTCCCATGGAAGGTCAGTGATCCTGATGTCCATTCTGTCATCTGGTGAAGCATTAAGGGCAGGAGATCTGTAGATTAATGGATTCCTGATTTTAAAAACCTAGAACCAAGCATTGCAAACTTTACCCAAGCCCTCTTGTTGCCACAGCAGTGGGATAAAATCAAGGCTAGCATCAAATGTACCCTCAGCTCCAGCCCCCTGGCATGCATCCCAAATCCTAAACTCTGACTGTCAGTGTCATTGGATGTGATTTAGAAAAGACTGTTTACCAGTATTCTTCGTCAGACACAGTGGATGGACTATTTATAATACTGAGTGTGCTGCACTATAGTGCTTTACACACAGTGATCTAAGTATTGCAGATACTTTGTGAACTATTGTAAGGTTGGATTTATCCATGATAGTTGTCTCTTAAAAAGGGCTAAAGTAACTACTGAAGTAGATGTGTTATGTATTGACAGCCTTAGTTTGTCCCTAACCCTAACCCTCTCTTATTACATGCATATGTTATTGTAATTCTCAGTCCTGAGTTTGAAACTAAATACATGCTCTCATACTATTATCCCTGCTCTCGTGTTTCCTCATTAAATGTTAGATGTTTACCAAATAGTAAAATGAGTATACAACAAGATGTTTTACTTACATTTTTTAATTTTTAAATCTAACTGGCCTTGGATCCATAATTGAGGGTTGAGATTCTACATAATAATAATAATAATAATAATTAAGTGCCAGCCAGACTGAAAAGTACTTTAAAGAATGTTGAAAAGTAGAAATTAATCTTTGTTGGAAAATGAGTATATCTTTGCAAATTAGGTTTGACTAGAACTTTTGATATTGTACAGCTGAGCATGTGGCCATTAATTTCTATTTGGCTTATTAACTTTCTAAAATACAAAATATCAGTCGGCAGTTTGTTGTCTCTGGTGTGGTCATTAAATACTGCAAGCAGTCTTTTCTACCTCTTGTGTGAGTCTGGTATCATCTGAATCTGGTCCAGTGCAATTATCATCGCTAGTATCTCTAAATAGTAATTTACTGTATCATATCCGCTGCCAGCAATAGTAGGTATCTCATGTTGCATGTATGATAGCATTAATTAAAGGGTGCTGCCAGTGTAAAATAATATATCTTTTATATTGGCATATGTGAATGAGTGTGAACTATGAATGAGAATGATTCGGGGAATAACACAGTCAAAGTTTTTTTATGTTGCTGACAGTACGTGAACATAGAGGCAACAACATGATTTTCATCCAGTCACGTTTAAAGTTCAGGAATCTCAGTTGGATGCCTCCTGGGCACCTCCCCTTGGAGGTATTCCAGGTACAGCCAATGAGGAGAGGAGACTCCAAGGTAGACCGAGAACTCACTGGAGGGATTTTATATATCTCATCTGACCTGGGAACGCCTCGGGATCCCCCAGGAAGAGCTGAAGAGAGTTGCTGTGGGGAAGGATGTCTGGAATACATTGCTATGAATGCTTCCACCATGTGTTGGCCCCATATAAGGATAAGAAAATTATGGATGGATGGATGGATAAAGAAAAGAGTGCATGTTCATCAACATATGCTGACTCCAGCTGGGCTAATAGTTATAGATAATAGATATAGCAGTTACAATGATGGGCATTTTAATTGTGATTCATGCAGCGTCTCCTTAGTACCACAATAAAATCCAATTTCAGATGGATGTGAAAATCTCAACTAAAAGAAAAGTCAGTTTCATTTATTCATGACAAACCCTCTTTTTAATACTCCTAGACTCTTCAGCAACAAGGATATATAACATTGTATGTGAACTCTGGATTGCATTTTGATGTCAGCTCGCTACACAGGTAGCTGTCAACTTTAATGAATGCAATCAGCTTTCATCAAAAACTCCTCACACTTTTCAAATCCATTTTAACGAGCAGTGAGTCCTAACACCCCGGTTGTCTTCCTTTGTTACTTGCACATCACTTGGCAACTGAGATTAATTTATAGCTGTTGAAATTCTGTTATTACTCTCAATTATTCCAAAGTCTACAATCTCTGACTTTGACATGCATAGATGTGAACACTTCACAGCCAAGCTGTCTCAGCTGATCTGTGATTATTCTACTAGAGAGAACTGCACTACATTGAACTGGATGTAGTTGAATCAGGTTCATCGTAAAACCTGATGGAGGTGTTAAAACATGAAATTTTAGATCAAAATGGAGCCTTCTATTGACAGTAAGGTAGAGTTGACTCAACAGAGTCAACACTGTTTATTCTGGTGCTGCTGCAGACAAATGAAATAGACAGATGCATGCTGTTTTTTACCCACCTGCACATCATTCCTACGTGACTGCTTATTAACCTGTGCTGGATTGTCATGATGAAATGATGGGTGCAGCTTACGTTAATGATGCACAACATAGCAGCTGTTTCTGGTTCATGCCTAACCTTTAACACCCACTTCCCATATAGAATACTTTGTGATGCCTTGGCACATCTTTCCATATGCTCGTCAGTTTGGGCTCAACTGATTCTAGTGTCATGTTTCAGGCTTGTTTTTCACATCAGACACTGATGGGTAAAAAGCTAAGAGAGAGATTCTCAGAGACGCAAGAGATGACAAAGTAGGACAAGGTGAGTACTGAAAGCAAGGACAAGTGGAACCTTTAATGGTTACAAAGTGGCTGCAAAGTTGAAAACAAACTTTCTGAGTTTCTAAATGGCAGAAAAAAAAGTGTTCTGAAGGAAAGGCAGGGTGACTTTTTGTGGCTTCAAAACAAAACCATCCATTGGTTGAGCATTTTTTACACTTCCTAATTAGAAGTGTCTGCTTTATAGCTTTTACCAGCATGGAGGATTTCCTCTCCACGGCTCTCTATAACTTTAATTCTGAAAATGCCAATAGCAACCATACTATCCAATAATTATGATACTAATAACCTCCTTCCGCCATCTCCCACTCAGCCGTTCAGACTCATTTAGTCCCTCCTAGATGATCATTTAGCACCTATTAACACAAGATCCTCATCTGTAATGACCACTCAATTATCATTTTCGCTCTCATTCTACTTAGGCTTAGCAAGGTTAAGTAACGCCCTGAACCTGTGACAAACGTTGAATGGGCCATTGGCAGATATTGGTGGTAATTACAATGGCAATATATTCAACCAGGCCTAAAGGGTCTCTTTATTCTCTCCTTCATCTATCAACTGTTAGTTTCCCTCACTCATCGCTCTCATCATGTTGCATCATCTGCCTCAGACATGTCTCCCTGATCCCTGACACCAGCCACTTCAGGTTTTTGGAATTTTTTTGCCATTTGCCATTTTTTCACCACCCCTACTTGGGTAATATGAAATCAAATAAAAAAAAAAAACTCTCTACAGTCAACTCTAAGTCTAATTAGCTTTGCCAAATGTGTTCTTAAAATATAATCCCAACTGTGTCATCGGCAGGGATGCCCTCCTCAAGGGCATGGATATTCATGTCAAGCTGTACTACATGTTCCAGATGAAAGAGACGAAAAGAGAGAACTAGCCAACGTTGACCTTGATCTGCTCTGAGATGAGGGTACCTTCCTCCAGCCTGTATCTGTAATATGCTTTGATTAACCGTCTGCAATAAGAAGCAGATTTTTTTTCCTTCTCAAGGTCTTCTCCTCTACGGAACTGCGGACACATGGTCCCCCTCTGTTATTTATCAACCTAAACTGAACTTCACCTGCCAGCTGATGAACAGTCAATGACCATGGACCCTCTTGAGTTAAACACTCGTATTGACTTCATTGATGATCTGTCTTTTATTTCTCTAAATAATAACAAACTGCAGTCTCTTTTGCGAAATGCAGCAAGGCATTTAAATATTAGCCGTATTGTGGACTTGATGTAAACATTGTAGGGCTGAAAATGTCAGAAAAGGTGGAATTGCTACAGCCTTTTGTTGCTTTTGTTATTCTTGTGTTTTTATACTTAAACACTTTTTCTAATTTTTGTGACAATATTTGGTTCATGAGAGAGCTTTGATGGATACAGAGTTTTTGATACTCTCAAGTTAACAGTTTAAAGGCAGACAGAGTGCATCTGCTGCAGCTTTGGCTATCAGCCTTTCTTAGTTATTTGTGTGTTTTATCTGTGATGTCATTGAGGTGCTATTTTAAAAGTATAGGTACATTGATACAGGCACAAGCTGTCCAACCCATTGAATGGTCAACACTGATCCATACGACCTGACATCAAGAAGGTGGAGTACTGACCCCACACTGCGTCTTCATCTTCAGATGTAAGTACTTCAAGATTTCATACTTTTGATAAGTTTCCAAAAAGCAGTCCTATTATGAATGAAAGAAAAAGTTGCGAGCAAGATAAAGAATCAGCACACAATGTATTTCTAAAGTCTAGCTAGACATTGGTTTCGTGTTGATGGATTTGGTCCCCGTTAAGATTTTATACCTCTGACAATCATTTCCGATGACCCTGTCAGTGTGGATTCTTGGCTGTGCTATTTTTCTAGTCTGGCCTACATCTCTTGCAGCTAGCTGACTGCAGTATTTTATAAAAGGCTGGGAGTTTGACCTCTGCACACAACACATCAACAGTTTCCTGTATGTCAAAACCTCTATCAGCCAAGACAATGTCCCCTGGCAACAAATTGTCAAGAAAACCACTAGCAGGTTCTATATGTTTGTCACTTGTCTCTCCACCTCTCCTTTTGATAGGAAACAAACAGGTCCCGTGGGTGTAATACCTCTCAGATACTTCATAGTGTGGTTGTGTTTGTAGCCGGAAACACTGTCAGATTTGATGGTTTCTCTGTGAAAATCTCAAAACAATCAATCACTGCTACATTGTGTCCAAAAGCCACAGCAAACTGGTCTATGGTCTATCTGGCCATACAACCAATACCTCAGGTTTGCATATACAAATGACACCATTTCATTGAATGTTCTGTACACTGTCTTTGGGGAAACATGAAAGGGGTGGGCTAGGTGGTCTAGATGTTGGGCTTTACCTTTGGTCTGACACCAAAAATGCAATCAGGCCATGGAGGTTTCCAGGTTAGGCAGACTCCTGAGTGTGTAGCTAACCACTTTTTTCAGGCCCCCGGGCCATCGTGTCAGCAGTTTGCAGTGTGTTTTTTCCTGACCTGCTCCGGCTTCCCTCAGCCTTGAGCGCGTGCAGTGACTGTGTAGCCCAGATGTAAGGATGGTACCCAGTCTGGGTCTGTCTCTATTATTTTGTGTGCAAGTTGACCTGTAATGATATGAAAAGTTTATTTTTTCTTGTCTAGACAGTTACCTCGTCAACAAAAACTCTTACTTGCCTTTGTGAAAATATCGAAAGCGAACAAACAGAGACATCTTGGCAAATGTGACAATTTTGTGTCTCAAGGCTGCAGCCCAGGCTATCAGACGCCTCTTTGTTATCTCCCCTACCTGCTGTCCATAGCCTTTTATGTGGTCAGCTTTTCTAACATTTACATTGTGGGACTTATTGCAGTTTTTCATACAACACAATCGTACTATTTCACCAATAAAAAGAGGCGAATGCAAAGAAAATGCTCCCCGTTGACTACATCAGAGAGCCTTGACCACAGAGTACCTTCAGTTGTTGCAAATTTTATCTGTCAAAAATGACTTCAGGTGTTTTTGCCCAGGCATTCTTTTGGCAACCCTTCTCTTTGCTGAGTAGATCGTCATTTTAGAAAATAAACATATGCCGTTTCTTGCTGAGAGGTACATGAGAATATTAATCCCACTCTCATATTTTTCTGTGCAATATACAGCTAGAGCCAGGAGACAATTAGTTTAGTTGAGCACAAAGTTTGGAAGCAGGGAGAGACATCTGGCCAGGCCCTGTCCAAGAGCCAAAGTGAAAAAGCAAACAGAAAGTCATATTTGCCACGTGAAAATATAATAAATTGACAATTTGTGGTTTTAGGAGGAGTTATGTGCCGTGACAATTTCTCGTGCTTGCTGTTTCACCCTACTTATAGTCTTTTTACTAAGCTAAACTTTGTAAAAAGGATTTGGTAGCTTGGCTTAGTCTTAGTCATCGACTATAAAGAAGCTGATGTAACTTTTGGGTCTGTAAAGTAAAGCAAGCGAAAGTGCCTGAAACCTGCATTCTGGCCAGCAGGGGGCAACTGAGTTGGTTACAAAAACACTTCCGATTGAATAGAAGTCTATGGCAAAATGAGTCTACTTCTCACTTGATTTATTACCTCAGTAAACACTTTCCTAATGATTTTATGGTCTAAGGCACTAGTTTACAGTCTTCAATACAGCGTGATGTTCATTCAGTAAATGATGGTCCCATTTAGAGGAAAACAGACAATAAAGCAGGGAATGCTTTAGGGCGGGACTACGTTGTGACTAACCAATCAGAGGTGGTCTTCGTGGCACAAACAAAAAAAACAACCAAGATGGCGAGGCCTGTAAAGCTGAAGTCGAGGCTTCAAAACGGCAGTCCATAAACCAGTGGGTGACGTCATGATGGCCACGTCC
Source organism: Pempheris klunzingeri (assembly GCF_042242105.1). Classification (NCBI taxonomy): domain Eukaryota; kingdom Metazoa; phylum Chordata; class Actinopteri; order Acropomatiformes; family Pempheridae; genus Pempheris; species Pempheris klunzingeri. The sequence continues at coordinate 21,257,652 of NC_092016.1, read as the reverse complement.
ACTTCTTTTATACAGTCTGTGGTCTTAGCTTTGTCTTCTAACTAAGCTAAGCTAACAAACATGCGAGCTAAAGCTAAGCACACAAACATAAAAGTGGTATCAGTCCATGGTTTATCTTTAGAGGTTTTTACTCTGTGTGCAACTTTAATTGTGTTATTTTGTGCTAAACACCGGCACATGGAAAATGTAGCTTTTTACCTCATTAGGCATTCCCATCCTCATTAGCAGGACATCTTAAGAGTCAGAGAGTGAAGCTACAAAGACCACTAAGAAAGACCAGCCTCCTTCATTACATCAAAGGTGCACAGCTAATGTGCTGTAAATATTACACTTAATGTCTTCAAAGTCAAATATCCATTTTGCCAAATCAACATGCAAGTATAAAAAAAAAAAACATCACACAAAGTCTCTTTTATAACAATTTTTTACTCTTCTTAGTTTGTCATTGATATATTTCAAGGTTGCTAACACGCCGCTTTCTCATTTTCTGTGTTGACTTATGCACAAAAAGGTGTTAAAGAGAAGGCCTTGATATGCAAATGAGGCAATAAAAGATAGATGGGGGTTGTGGATGTCAGTGTATATCGGCAACAACACAGCATCTGCCTTCATGTGATAACCTGTCATATTACTGGCTAAAATAAACAGAATCCCAATGGATGCACATTTATCAACAAACCTCACACCTTTTGTATAGGAAAATATATTGTATACTGATTTCTAGTTTGTATGATGTGTGACAAGGAAAATAAGTTCACAGGGAGTGAGAGTGAGTGTTCAAATTGTGTGTGCTTCTCAGGTAACGTGTTTATAAAGGAGTGGAAGTTAATTTTGCTATTGTATGTTTGCAGGTCTTTTAGTCATTCAGATAGTTTGCCTTGTAAGCTCATAATATGGTACCAAACAGGATTTATCATTGAGCTACTTTACATTGTTGGGATGAGACATCGGCAACCTGACAAAACAATTTTAATGCTGCTTCCCCTAGGACCCCTTTAAGGCCCTGTGGTCTTTTAAAAATCACATATTGATTAAAGTATCTGTCAAATTAATATTGTGCTTTATCTTGAGATGGCCCATATGCAGGCGGGGTTAAATTCCCCAAAAACAGTCGGAGGCTTTGCAATAGAAATAAATTAGATATAGATAATTGTTTGAAATGGGAGGGTCTTATGAGTACAGCACACTGTATGGTGTGCTTTAACGCACCACACAGTGTAATGGTGCCATTCAGTGTCCCAAGGGGATAATGAATACGAGTAAAGAAACAACCCATGAAATCAACTGGGAATACAGTGGGGCAAAAAAGTATTTAGTCAGCCACCAATTGTGCAAGTTCTCCCACTTAAAAAGATGTAATTTTCATCATGGTACACTTCAACTATGAGAGACAGAATGGGGGGAACGAATCCAGGAAATCACATTGTAGGATTTTTAATGAATTAATTGGTAAATTCTTCGGTAAAATAAGTATTTGGTCACCTACAAACAAGCAAGATTTCTGGCTCTCACAGACCTGTAACTTCTTCTTTAAGGGGCTCCTCTGTCCTCCACTCGTTACCTGTATTAATGGCACCTGTTTGAACTCGTTATCAGTATAAAAGACACCTGTCCACAACCTCAAACAGTCACACTCCAAACTACACTATGGCCAAGACCAAAGAGCTGTCAAAGGACACCAGAAACAAAATTGTAGACCTGCACCAGGCTGGGAAGACTGAATCTGCAATAGGTAAGCAGTTTGGTGTGAAGAAATCAACTGTGGGAGCAATTATTAGAAAATGGAAGACATACAAGACCACTGATAATCTCCCTCGATCTGGGGCTCCATGCAAGATCTCACCCCGTGGGGTCAAAATGATCACAAGAACGGTGAGCAAAAATCCCAGAACCACACGAGGGGACCTAGTGAATGACCTGCAGAGAGCTGGGACCAAAGTAACAAAGGCTACCATCAGTAACACACTACGCCGCCAGGGACTCAAATCCTGCAGTGCCAGACGTGTCCCCCTGCTTAAGCCAGTACATGTCTGAAGTTTGCTAGAGAGCATTTGGATGATCCAGAAGAGGATTGGGAGAATGTCATATGGTCAGATGAAACCAAAATAGAACTTTTTGGTAAAAACTCAACTTGTCGTGTTTGGAGGAGAAAGAATGCTGAGTTGCATCCAAAGAACACCATACCTACTGTGAAGCATGGGGGTGGAAACATCATGCTTTGGGGCTGTGTTTCTGCAAAGGGACCAGGACGACTGATCCGTGTAAAGGAAAGAATGAATGGGGCCATGTATCGTGAGATTTTGAGTGAAAACCTCCTTCCATCAGCAAGGGCATTGAAGATGAAACGTGGCTGGGTCTTTCAGCATGACAATGAACCCAAACACACCGCCTGGGCAACGAAGTAGTGGCTTCGTAAGAAGCATTTCAAGGTCCTGGAGTGGCCTAGCCAGTCTCCAGATCTCAACCCCATAGAAAATCTTTGGAGGGAGTTGAAAGTCCGCGTTGCCCAGCGACAGCCCCAAAACATCACTGCTCTAGAGGAGATCTGCATGGAGGAATGGGCCAAAATACCAGCAACAGTGTGTGAAAACCTTGTGAAGACTTACAGAAAACGTTTGACCTCTGTCATTGCCAACAAAGGTACATAACAAAGTATTGAGATGAACTTTTGTTATTGACCAAATACTTATTTTCCACCATAATTTGAAAATAAATTCTTTAAAAATCAGACAATGTGATTTTCTGGATTTCTTTTTCTCATTTTGTCTCTCATAGTTGAAGTGTACCTATGATGAAAATTACAGGCCTCTCATCTTTTTAAGTGGGAGAACTTGCACAATTGGTGGTTGACTAAATACTTTTTTGCCCCACTCTATAACCAAGATGCTTTACTCATGTTGTAAACAGTGTCAGCACAAGAATGTATGATGCATATCAGCCTGACCTTTGCATGTTTCTAACCACACAATATCAGCCATAAGCATGTGTCGAGATAACATGCTGAGCTTCTCAACATGCTTAGTGATGCATGTTGAACTTCCAACAAACACACACACACACAGCAGCTGAGGTATTTCATTATGTTGTCCCCACCAAACCAGGTAGCAAAAGGGAGGTATCACAGCTCCCCAGAGTGCCAATTTGTTTTCACTGTTGGGCTCATTGTGTATCTTTGCGGTCGGATGCCTGTGATTTTCCTCCTGATAACTATGGGGAGCACCAGAAAGACCAAGCACATTCACTCCCAGTCTAGATTTACACTGATGCAACTGCATGGGTGCTCAGGTGGTCACAGGAACACATACGGGGCATATTTATGTGCAGATTTATGGATAATAGTCTTTGATGAGTAGTGGTGTAAGAGGAATAATTCACCAGTAAGAGGGAGGAAACTAGAAACATGTTCCACATTAATTAAAAGACTTGCAGAAGGATGTGACCCTCTACCTGTGTCTCTTAGTATTGTAAATACAGCGTAGTCCTGACAATACACTGCACCATAAAGTGCATTTTCGTATTGTGGAAGCAAAATTACAATAAATATGAAGCTGAAAAGTGGTCAGTGAAGTGTCCATTGTGTGTGTGTGTGTGTGTATTCTGACATGATTGCAGGACTTTAATTCTAGACATGAGTAACTCTTTGCTACGATAATCTGCGCTTGTATGTAGATCTAACAGAATTACCGCCATTTACGGAGGATTTACAGTAATGTTGTGCAAATAAAGTCAATTTGCATTACAATTAAAGGAATTTGCTTGAAGATTAATGACACCCAGGGATGAATTTCCTCTCTTATTAGCTGTAAAATCACTATGATGGGAAATTACAAAATAAATTCCTTGCATTACACTACTACATTATTAGCTGTGACAGAAATAAATTGAGAGAGTAGATCTCACCTTCACAGTTTCTGAAAAGCCATTTTTGCTGCACACGGTTGCATTTGCCCATCGGACCTCCTGTGAAACAGAGATAACTCAGATACCTGACTTCTTTATTGAGCCAAGAAGAAATCTGTATGTAAGTGTAATTGTGGCCAGCAGTGTCACTAATAGCTGTTGCTGTCTATCCCTTCCTCTTACCTTATTAACTGTGGAGACAAAGTAAATTAAAAGAACTCTGGCCTTTCTAGTCCCCCAATCACTTTGGTTTCTCTAATTTAGATAAACTGGCTATCTAAGCCCAAAGTCAACCTGAGGGTGTTTTTGTTCACCAACGTGTATATGTCTGAAAATAGAAAGAAGAGTTGAGCATAGCAGGATGACTTTCCGACTTGCTGGTGATTGAATGGCGATTGGCAGAGAGCAAAATGTCGAAGTACTGCCACTCAGGAAAGTGTGCTGACATGGACTGAGCACCTGCAGAGGTCCTGCAGAGGTTTGAAACTGCCCTTTAGAACAACACATAGAAGCGTTTTCTGATCTGACACCAGCATGACATCCGTTGTCAGTGACTTTCTAAACTCAAATCAATGTAGAAAAATAAGTTTGATGTGCCAACGCTATGGTTTGTTTAGATTTAGGAATGACTTGGTTACGTTCATGGAAAGATCATGGTTTGGCATATTTTGCTTATTTTCAGGGTCATACTCATATTTAGGGGCCTTAAAAGAATAGGTTTACATGGCCCAGTCTGCTCTCATTGGCCAGTTCCCACACGCCTGAGCAGGTATCGCCCACCGTATTTCCAGATCAGCCCCACCATGTTTCTGAAGCCATGGAGCCAACTGTAGCTGCAGTTATGTGTAAGTGTGCTATTTGTGGATCAGCATGTTGTTTAACATCGGCTTGATTTTAGACTCACCGTCCAACGGTCCACTGAAAGTACGGCTTTATGGGCTGATGAGTTTAACTGCTAGTTGCAGCAGTACATTTGCATAATGTTACAGCAGTAACACACACTCACTCACACACACACACACACTTGCATTCACACAGTTTCTCTTGACTGTCTCAATATTACAACATTAACCTATAAGTCTGATATTGCATTGAGCCGGTGCAACACATGCTTGCCAAATTAGCCATGCAACATGCTCAACAAGTTCAATAGATCAACCTACAAAATAAAAAGTAAAACGGCATAAAACTTACAGCTTTTTGCTGACATTTATTTAAAGATTTAGCAAAAATATTTTTAAAAAAATTCTCATATTTTGAGGATCTCTAGTTAAAAAAAGACATTAAGAAGTGCATTTTGCACAATATGAGACCTTTAAGGTTAAGGGAACTTCATGGTTTGGGTTAAAATGACTGCACCATTAAGGTTTAAGGGACCTTTGTTGTCATGGTTATGGTAATAAGAACAAAACTTCTGTCTTAAAGTCTGATGTTTCCTTGACCTCCTCCCTACATGCACTCTGTCTTTCTATTGCAAAGTCACGTGACATCCTCCTTTCTTCCTGTCATAATTATCGCTAGAGGGCTTTGTTACTTTAACACATGTCATTTTGGGGCTCTTGCTGATACAATTGCAGTATTGCAACATTAATCACATGCCTGTGATGGGAGCCAAACTCTGGCTTCCGTTATGAAAGTCTGATGAGCTACTTCCTAATCTCGCTACTCAGAGGGCACACTACTCCATCTGTTGTCTCTGAACGTTGGCATGGAACATAAAGTATAGGATTGTGGTCTGGGTTAAAGGTGAACTGCGAATGCTTATGTTGTCTTTCACTATATGACACAACAAAGTTATTTTTATTGGGTTATATTTCTAATCATATATATGCAACTATTTTGTGTTGCCAAGATATGCTTTGTATGAAATGTAATGGAGCCCACATTGCAGGATCATGCTGTGTGAATCCTGAAACCTTCACTGCCATGTGTGGCACTTATGACAGGGTTAAGGATAAGGACAATATCACTGTTAAATCATGTCACTGATGAATAACAGAAACCTCGACCTTCCTTTTTATTGCTCGACATGAACGTCTTATCATGTCCTGCGATGACATTACAGAGATTCATTTTTGGTGAGTAACTGCTAATGGACGTGATTTGTAGAAAACAAACTCTGTCACTTTCGGTACCAGAGTATAAAATAGGAATCTTCTATTTAAATGCTAACTAGTAACCAAGGATGTAATTCCTGCCTTGCTTCCTCAGTGCAACACTCAATCAATTCACTATTTTATGAGTGCAGTTGTCTGACAGCAGAAACGAAATAATAAAGATATGCCAGTGACAACAATGCACTGTGTGATCGTATTGACTCTATATTGGCACACTAAATAAGAAATGACAGAGGTGGGCTGAGGAGACAGCTGTTGGCTTTTGAACATAGATCGCACACAGCGGCACTCATCAATACAAGAATAAAAAAAATAGAAGAACATTTAAAGTGAAATATCAAGCACTCACTATTACTAGATGTCTTCATTTTGCCCACACTTTATCTTGCAATATGTATTTTAACTACTACAATGCGTTGTACATTTTGCATGTTAAGCCATATTTTGCAGAGAAACTAGTAATGGTGATCATAGATGAATGCTGAAAAGTGTCAAATGAAAAATGCACCAGGGTAGAAGCATCTCTGAAGGTTTAGAAGTACATGCCAGCATTTTCATAACACTCTGTCATAAGGGTTTTGGTAGCCAGGAGCAGAGGGAAAGGACCAAAACACAGATGCCTGCAGATTTCCAGACATTTAGTGAAAAAATTCCCATCAAATAAACATGGCAGGCAAGTACAGAGCATGAGCTTAATACAAAGACAGAACCCAACCAGACACTGAAGACAAACTGACAAGGAGCAAAGAATCAGGGCTAGTATATGAGGGGAAGGCAGATGAGGGAAGTGAACACAGGTGAAGCAAACAAGGAACAGGTGCTGGCAATCACAAGGGCGGGAAAAACACCAAGGCAGGAAGTAACAGAAACAAGCAGACCAGACTACGAACTTTCAGAAATGTCATTTAAATGTCTTCAGAGTCTTTATCAAAACACAAAGAATGAGGAGGGGAACAGAAGAGGATCATGACACACTCAATAGTCCCCATCCACATCACAATTGTTCTTAAATGAATTATCCGCATAGTGTGGACAGGGTCTGATTCAGGTAATTTACCTTTTCAGGAGCCACTGAACTCCTTGGTGACGGGGGCCAATGCCTCACATACATTTTATCCTCTGCCTTGCACTTTGCTCCAGTCTAATCAGTTCCTATTGACTTCATGGACCACTGGACCAGCTTCCCTTGGAGGAAATGAATCCCAGCAGTCATTTAGAAATCAGCCGTGGTGCCTCAATCAAATCAGCAAATTCAAAAACAGCAGGGTTGAGAATAATAGAATTTTGTATTTCATTATCATAATGACGACTACTGTATGGTTACTGAATCCCAGGTGTTATTTTCATGATGACCTCATTTTCAAAATTAGGTGGAACTGTTTCCTCGTTGTTAGTGCTCAAGCTCAGTTTCATCTGTGCAGAAGTGAGTGAATGTGCATGGTTACGTGAGTGCTTCCGTCACTAACCTTTCAGCATTTGTTGGATTGCTCAGGCCGCACAAAGCACAGGATCCCCATTCTTTTCAATGAGACCTGTACATTGTGTAGCAGGCTTTGCCAAAAAAAATAATAATACATTTTATTTATAATGCAATTTGGAATACAAATCTCAAATTGCAACAGTTAAAAAAAAGACATAAGACATTTCAAAACAACAATGTTTAAGAACTGATGAACTGTTTCAGAACCACTGATTCGCATCTTCACATTCGATAAACCTAAGTAGACTTCACGGTTCATATTTTATGTTGTAACTTCCCCCCGTAGCAGCACACCACACTTGCACAGAGCCTCGTGTCGAATAGCCCTGGTGCTGAAGTGTAGGTAAAGTCAAAGTTCACTTGATACTGAAGGCGGCATCAGTGTATTAAATTAGGCACTGTACTGAATTACAAGACAAACACTGACTACCAATTGGAAAATATACTTTGCCCACACTAATTGCAACACTTTTTCAAATCCAATCTTCCATCCCCTAGGGGCTTTAATTGCAACCTCTGCCTGTTAATGCCAGAATTTGATTTGACACAAGAAGCCCTGAAGTTGAAGCTGAGGATTTGGGAGACCAGTTTAGAGGTTGTGTGTCAGCAAAGTGGTTGGCTAAGCTACTTATCGTATTATACAGAGTTATTGTCATATTTTGCTTAGTTCTGTCTGAGAAGCCTTCATTGCAAGCACTTTGCTGTCTTCCCTGAAGGAATATGACAGATAAATAAGAAAAGAAACACAAAAACAAGAGAACAAAAAGAGATAATTCCTTGATTCCTTGGCAATGTGGTGAACGCAAATTGCAAAAAAGCTCAGAGAAAAGATTAAGCTTTTCTTCTTTTTAACAGACTGTGGAATGAAAGTTAAAAACCAGCGCAGCAAATGCACCAACCCAGTGTTCATCAAGGTCACATTGACAGAGTTTTATATGTCGCTTTCCATTTTAATTGCTGTCTACAAGTAAGTAATTAGACATTCTTCACACTCTGTTTACATTATTGACCCAAACCACACTTCTACTTTTCAGTCTGTGTCAAGTACAAGTAAGAGTCTGAGGGTTTTTCTTAGTAATGTTAAAGATAAAGTTAGATATGTAATGAATGGTGTGCCCGTTATAGTCACTGCTTACAGGTTAAACATGCAGCTAAGAGCCTCACACATTTAATATATTTCCTGTTGAACAATTAGTACAACGGGTACCAATACTGACAAGTTTTTAACCGCAAGAAAGTACCAGGGCACTTCTCTGCTGTCCATCTGGTCACAGTAATAATTTAGATCAACATAATAGAGTTAGAACTGTTTGAAGAGCTGAAAAGTTCTTGTTGGAGAGTCAATGAAATGACTACAAACAGCTGCAAAAGGACACAACACAGCTATAAAAAGACGACCACAAAAGCACAAGATACCACAAAAAGACGCCAAACGGCTGCAAACAATGAGGCTGTGTTGTTTGTCGTCGTTTTGTGCCTCCTTGTGTTCAGACGTCTTGCTCCTATGCATGTACATTTGCTCATGTTGAGCTAGACCTGTAAAAAAAATGTGAGTTACTGTAACCACTTGTCCTTCAGGTGTCACTGAGTGTTCTGGTGTATTAGCTTTCTGTCAGGATGACAGCCGGCTCATTTCTGCTCCTCCTCACGTCGCTGATGCCACAGTAGAAGAGATTCAGCTGCGGAGAAGATTTTTCATTAATTGGAAATCAAATTTTTGGTGCCAACATAACCTAATTGGCAGCGATGTGTCACCTTTAAAACAGTTGGCTTTGCCCAGATTCCTCTTTAAGCATGATTTTAAATGTTTTTCACTTGTTTTCAGAGGGAGGATTATGTTGATATTGGATGGGCTGAAAATCCAGTAGGAATGATATGCTCATATGCATTTCAAATGAACGGTTTCGAGCTGCAGCCTAAATATCTGCATTTTGGTTCTACATTTTAGATTAAACAGCAACTCAATTCATTCGTTTAGTCATCATTTGCTTAATTAAATGTCTAAATGCCGTTTGCTCGCATGGTAGAGACATGAAGTTTGTATTGGGGCACTAAAGCAGAGATAGTCAACCTGCTGCGTGGTTCTCAAATATATCAGCCCGCAGAGATTGAGTACAGAGGATACAGCAGGTGGTGGAACATGTTGTTCATGTATTGAAGTTCACTGGCAAGAGAGAAATTACAGCTACAGAGGAATGCAGTCTGAGGCAGCATACACTCTGGAGAATTACAACACAGATCATGAAAACTTTTCAGAGTTCCTCTTTTTTCTTGATAAATACGGACTCTGTATGGGGGAACTTCTCTTTGAGTGCAAAGAAAATAATTAATAAAGGAAAAAAAACGCAGCTATCACAGGCTGGGGGCAGGTTTTTACTTCAGCTGGGATGTTTTCTGTGCAAATTGCTACATCCCAAGATATTGCATCCCCAAGGCAGTGCTCCTTTACTTTGAAGGTTGTTAACAACATCATTCAGGAAACTCCTCTTACATTAGTGCAGAATGGAGCATCCACTGGCCAGTATTTTGTTCGCCAGATGTTGACAGACATAATGGAAAACTTTTGTTTGGACATCAGTTGGTGCATCAGTAATACAGAAAGGCTGCTCCACAGTTCTGTCGTTCAATCACGCAAACCGACTGCATGTCTGGTTTTTATACACGTGTTAAACGTGAATCAAGAGGCCATTTCCAGGGGTTCCCTGTTCTCTCTAGTTTATGACATTCCTGTGTACTTACAGACATCCTGTCAAAGGATGATTCATGAGGTGAATGAGCGATAGCATGAAGACCGTGAACCCCAACACAGATACGGGCCGACGATGTAGTCTTGAGAAATGCTCTGTGCATTAATGTTCTTATGATACAGAGTTTGTCGGGGTCTGGCAACTTGGAAACAGCAGTGCATGTGAAAGCTAGAGGATTCTTAAAGGCTCTGAAAAGATGAATAAAACACTGTATTAGCAGCCCAGCTTTTCCTTCAGATTGTGCAAGGTCACGACACCCACTACATAGAGGAACAACATGTCTGCCCTTAGACTGGTCTTGATAACTCGCAGTGCATTGCATATTTAAGAATTCAAGTTGGTTATGGGGGCTGATAATGTAGCAGTGTGAGCTTGTATAAAAGGAAAATGATGGCTTGTAAAATAGCTAGTGTAGAATAGAGTTTTACAGTGCCTACGAAGTAGAGATCCTTATCCAGGCCATGTTGTCCCCCAACAGCAGGAGTATCTGTTTGCTATTTGTCACTGAAGAGTCTTGGTTGAAGCCCAGGGACATTTAATTCTTCAGGGATCTTTGAGTGTCAGTGCATCTTTCTGACTGGCTGGATTTGTGGGTTCAGTCTCGGGAGTGTCTGCTGCTGATTGGTTACAACAAAAACACCTGCCAGTCTGACAGCAGCTCCTCAGTCTCGTCCTCTGCCTCCAAATCCTTTTGTAGTTGCTTTTTGATTAAATCTGTGGGATCTTATGAGGCCTAGTGTCCTAGCTGGCAAGCTCTAAGTATCTGTGTAACTTTTGTCATAAAAAATCCACATTGACAGCACTGAAATTCAAGGGGTTACTGAGAGTTAACACCAACCTCTGCAGCCCACCTCAGCAATATGGTGCATTTTTTTTTTTTACGGTCTTTCACCCCATTGTTTTGGTTTTATGCCCCGTGACTTGGTTCATTCACCATCTCATGTTAACTTCAAATCTAGCTGTAGCTAGACACCAAACATAGTGGAGATAGGTGAACATAGTGGAGCATTTCAGCAGCTAAGCAGCCAAATATATTTATTGGGTAGAGACCAAAATTGTCACAATCTTCTGTGCCGCTCTGCTGCTGCTGCTGGTAATCTTCCACTCTCTGACCTACTTACCTGGCCACGCCTTCCAATCAGTGGCAATCACCTCACCTGGTTCCCCAGCTGCACTCACTTGCAATCACCTGCCTATTTAAGGTTCAGCAGTAGCCTCCCTCATTGCCAGATGGTCTTAGCTTCATGCCTGACCTTCCAGCACTCCTGTTTGGACTGATTTCCTGGTTCTGACTCTGTTTGCCCCTGACTGCTGCTCCTTGTCTCTGCCCTGGTAACTACCTCAGCCTTCTGTTCCTGACCACGAGCTTCGCCTGTGTCCTTCCTGGCTTCACTGTCTGCCTGCCCGTTGCCGACCCAGGTTCTGGATTTGACCACGAGCCTAGCCTGTCCCTCTCTGGTTCTGTTGCCTCCCATCTACCCGGCCAGCAGATAGTCATCTGCTCTTTCATCAACTGTGCTGCTCTTGGGTCCTGCGAACACCCCGTTACAAAAATAGAGCTAAAATAAACATCAGCATTGAACTTAAATTTGTAAGGTGGCCAGAAACATGAATCAAAATGGATGCTTGTGTTGGTCTATGTCTGCTTGATGTGAAATTACGTAATAGCTTAACACATAAAGAATGTCACCTTTATCGTTATGTGTCAAGCGTGAGTGATAGTATGAGTGAATTAACGTCCCTTTAAAGGTGCCTTTGTAATTATTAAAGACCTTGGGCATGTTCATTCTGAGAACAGTGTGTACTGTTTTTTGCTATGGTTTCTGTGGTGACATATTTCCTCAAAATAGTGTTTGAGGTATGATTTCCCTCATTTGGTGGGTGTGTCAGAGGTGTTCCCAATTAGCGATGACTTGTATAAACCCCACCATACTAAAGACAGTGCACTTGCATGCACAACAGGGTGTTCAACGCACCACTGACCGTGTTTGAATAAATGTTTTTCTACATATTGTTCGGGCCGCCTGTGAGCCCTCTGCAATTACATGAGCTCACCAGAATGAACCAATAATAATTATTAAAGTGTAACCCTCTCATCCTACCAGGTAGAACAAAATGAAAAGGTAGAATTAACGTTCAAATATAGATTTAAGCATAGACTGAACAAGCTCAGTGTCACACGTTCAATGCAGAGGAATATCGAAACTACTGTACGCCACCGGGCCTTTTGGTTGTCAACCTGCCATGATTAGCATAAAGTAACACAGACATTACTGACATTGTTTAACAGGCGCTATGATCGACAGGTATTTTTACCCTGTCATGTACAGGAACAGCTAATCACGACACACTGGCTGAGACTGGGGATCAAACATATACCTTAGACACAAAGGTTTTGAAATGACAGCACGTCGTCCTGAGTATTAGCAGCTCTGAGGGGTGTTAACACTTCCAAGTTTCTGGCATGTTAATGTAAGTGAATTTAAAAAAAAACATTTTCATTCATTCCTGCCCAGCTCTGGTGAGCGATAAGCTCTGATGTCACCTCAAACAATGCTTTCGATCTGCATAATTGCGTGTGTTATTTTACGGCTTGTTCTAATCACATGGGTGTGTGTGCTCCCCATACAAATGTTCACATGTCTTATGATTAACTGTTGTGTCCCTGATGTATATTGATCTTGCTGGTGGGAGACGGATCGCTGTCTAACAACACAGACAGAAAAATCAACAGCTGATCACTGTTGCACTCTTATTCTCTCCTCACTCTCACTATTTATTCTTGCCGGCAGTGATACATTTAATTGCCATTGGATTATCTCTGGTGTTTGGCCTCTTCAGCCCATTACTGACATTACAAACTCCTGATAACCACACAAACCTGTTGCTAAGCCAAAACAATCTATGTAGGACACAGAACGCCATTGGCATCCTTCATTAGGCCCAAATGAGGCCTCAGTGGTTGGACATGTGAGGGATGTTTAGGCGGTGCAGGAACCAGTGGGTTGCTCTGTAAAATGAATAATCAATCCACCAGCCCGACGCCTACTAGTCTGGAAATGAAACATTATTCTTACTGATTCCGTCATGTGGAGCATGGCCAGCCTTATTTTTCAGTTTTTCGTTCTTTTTCTAACTGGTCGTCATTATTGTTCACAAAATCAGACTGAAGTGGAGTCTTGACTGATAATGACTAGTTCAGCTATTTCTTTGTCTGGTCTCTTTGTGCTCCACAGTGTATAAATATACACATCAGGTGCAAAAAGGTGTAAAGTGCTGCGGTATTTGATTTACTGATGCAGGTCCATCAGCAAGGATGATGCAGGATGACATCACCAGAACTCTCCAATCAGTGAGCGACTTGTCAGGCTGTATAAGTTCACGTTTACTCCTCTTGCTTTGTTTGTAAAAAGAAAAAAGCCAATGTGAGCATGAGCTACACAAGAACTACAAGGTAACAATTGGTTTTCTTTTTTCTTAGTTTGGATCAAATGAATCAAACTAGAGGTGTGAAAGCAGCCAGTGACCTAAGATTTCCTAAGAACTGGAACTGAAGCGCCTATGGTACCATATAGTGCATGCAGCATCATAGTTAGGGCTGCAGCATTCCTCTTTCTAATCCCCCCCTCTCATTCAGCATTTCCATAATCACATTTGTCACTAGAGGAAGAACCATAATGAATCTTAGATGAAGAGGGTATGGCATTGCTACACTTGTCATGGGAAAACAAAACAGTAAATGAGAACCCATTTAGGAGTATGTCTGAGGAAAAGAGAAAAGCAAGACAGAAAGTCTTCACTGGCCTTAAAGCGTGCTGAAGGGCAGCTCAGTGAAAACGCAGTGCATTTGGGAGATACAGGAAGTCAACTGGCTAAGTAATTCAGCGGAGAGCTAATGAGAATGAATGTTTGCCTTTATAGCCTCCTTTCCTCAGTCTTCCCGCTGGCCACCGCAGATAGCCCACACTACATTTATCTTCTCACACTGACAACCTTTAACACAATGTTACACAGAGCATAGAATAAAAAGGGGAAACACTCTGTCATCAGGACCAAACATCGAGGAGTGTAGCTCTCACCTGAAATGCCCTACATTTTTGCGCACAAAACATATCAGCAGCAGAAAGGCGGGAAAGAGGAAAGCGGAGAGAGCGATTAGATCGGCGCGTTGGGTCAATTTAAATGTTGCGAGGGAGGACATTACTGATAAGAGGGGCAACAGTTAAAGAAGTTCTCTAGGGAGAGATAGTGACTGTAAATATACTGACACCCACAGCATGCTCTTATCTCTGGTGGAACAAAACAAGGACACTGACCCAAAGGTTTCAAAGATACTTGAAAAACTAATATGTTTCATTTAAATAAACCCATTACAAGTCGTCAACTCCAAACCTCAGCTTTGTGCGTGTCCAGGCAACATTTCTATGTATTTTAGCAGGATTTATTCTACTAGTGACAGTTGAATAAATGAAAGTAAAAGACCTTTCAGTGCATGCAGCCACGGCGAAGCGTGAAACCCCTGAGAGGGCTGCAGGTGATTGAGTCAGGTTATTCTCACAGGCGAGGAAACACTACAAAGGTGTGTCGAGGTGAAGCATGACAGTAATGAGCATTACGTGAGTACACACAAACACACCGAGAGGAGTAAGAGGGGAGTCATAAAAAGAAGCAGACGGAGAAAGAGTCAAAAACAGTAGATCAAGGTGAAAGATGAAGCAGGTGTTGTTTTCGAGCATTCTCTTACGCTGCTTCATTATTAAAAAAGAAAAAAAAAAAAACAGAACTACTCCTGTAAATAAGCACGCATAAATCTGAATCTAGTCATTATGAAGGGGTTGAAAAATACAAAGTGCTTCCCTGCTCCTAAAGTTGTGGAAAAACATTCAGCTAACAGCTGTAACAGGCTTGTAATTGCCCTTTTTCACAGCAAACATACTGACCTGTCGTAGCAGTAAAAGCATAGGTGTTCGCTGCTATGACAGGGAGGTGTAATGTGCAATACCGGGAGGACCCTGAAACTGAAGCAGCTAAATGGAAATCAACCGTCATTATTTTTATTATTTACACCTGACCTTTTCCAGCTGTGACAGATTTTTGGCGTCTATTAAGCCTTCAAATTAATTGATTTATTACTTGCACCACAGCCCACACACCAACTCAGGCCCCTGTGTTGTCTGTTAAAAGCAGAACTATTTTCGTTCTGAAAGCCTGCAAAGCTGCACGGAGGCAGAGTGTAGCGTTTTCAACATAAATTTACTGTTGGCCTGAGATAAACTAAGCGTTGCCATGATTTAATTATTGGCTGATCACACCAGAAAGTGGCACTGCAAACTTCATTTGCATGTCCTTGTGAAGTAAGTGATGATAGAGGGTTGTTGGTGAAGTGAGAACTCGCAGGTCACGTGAGGCAGCAACTCTCCAGTCTCCTCTTAAGTCTTCACTGTGTTTTTTTGAATGCCTTTTCTCTTATTCATTGTTAAAGCTCTTTTGTAAGCTTGTAAATAAGGGCATGTAAAACAGTAAGCATCAATATGAACTCCAAATTACACCAAGGAAGGGGTTGAAGAAGTATAATGTGTGATTTTTCTTCTGTAGTAGAAAAATCCCGTTTTCTATCACACTTTTTGCTTCAGAAGTTTTTTTTCTTCTGTTGTAAAAACAACTGAAATTGGCCTTAATGTCTTTCAGATATATGAGGCCATATGGAGTGTTTCCACCTCTAACAAAGAATTGAGTCTGCTCTGGAGATGGAGTATGATTTCAGACATTGTTCCCACGAAAAAATAAATAAATAACCCCTTTTATGAAACTAAATCAAACTTGAAGCAAAACAACACTGGCCAGGCAGTGGGCCTGTGGTTAGAAAATGAATACAGTATGCTTCATCCACAAGGATGAAATATCTCATTTAGAAGCCCTTGTCAGAACAGGGGCCAATCAATAGCTACTATGATGAATTAGCGCTGTGACGCTGAGGCTGGGGCGAGAAATGTGTAATGTATGGATTAACATCTTTCTGTCCCACTAGACCTGCAAGACCTAGCATTTATCTCTCTGTCTGAAGGGCCTGAGACCCAGTGCGGTGACTTCCTGCTGCCCTATTACCACATTTATTAAAATCAGCTCAGGGATATACAGCAAAGACACAGGAGGAATCCTCGGCCATCTATCTGTCTGTACAGTGCTGTGTCTCTCTCTTCCTCCTCCTCTATCTGTGCTGGTGGCAGCATCGGCGTGATGGATGACATTACCCAGCAGGGATTGAGCAGGCGGTATTATCATGGCGCAGGTATTAGCATGGAGCCTCTTAGTCCCTTCTCGGCCCATCGATTTGGGCTGCTGCCTGACCCTAACCTCCTAAAGGGGCCTTCAGACTGGAGGAGTGGGAGCCACAGTACAAGCCCTGGGGATAAACTTTGCCCGGGCCCTTGTCCTTCATCATCCTTATTCATCCCTTGCTGCCCTCCACTCCTTTTTGTTCTGTTTTAGCCTCTACGCTATCTCAGTCTTTCTACCTCTCGCTTCTTCCAATTTAACTGCAATTACTAAATATTAATGCCACAAAAAAATGAGAAATCCTCAAAAATTGCCAATAGGTGCACCTGAAAAGATGTATACCGTATGCTGTTATCCCACTGCTGAAAGAAATTGCCAATTCTTTCCCAAATGAGTTTATCCCTGAGAGGCATTTTTCTGTTGTTTTGAATTTTAATGGAAAGCAGGACATCATAACCATGTTGATAATACAGATCAGGAAAGTGCTCTGAGTGTGTGTGTGTGTGTGTGTGTGTGTGTGTGTGTGTGTGTGTGTGTGTGTGTGTGTGTGTGTAAAAAAGGCACATTGCTCTCTTTCCTGAATTGCTCCCTATCTCTGGCACAAATAATAAAAAAGATTTGAGCGGTATGTCTGTGCTCTTTGGTTCACACACACGGGCATATGCAAAATTGGCACAGCTCCTGTTTCTAAGGTGATTAGAGAGTTAGGAATCCCCAACATCATTTGCGAGCAGTGTGGTTCCTTTCACTGTTGACAAGCACGACCCTGTAATCCCCTAATTGTTCAGGCTGGGAGAGAAAAGACCCAAGTTTAGCCAAAGTTCAATCAGGAAGACAACTTTTTCTCTGATTTCCTTCTTTTTTATGCTTAGAGCATTTCCCTGTCCATTGATACAACCACTGACCTCTGCTAACCTGCTGTTATCATCATTTTTTTCTATTATCTGATTGCCAAAGTTAAATTAGATAAAAGCTTCGTTCTTATTTGTTCTTTGGGTTTCCAAGTTTCATCTCACTGGGTAGGACTCCTGGATCTCTTCTCAACAAACTCAGATTTGTCGGCATACAGATTATTACATACCATGTGCAAACAAACAAAAACAGGTTACGAGCAAAGAGATAGAGATCCATGTATTGGAACATACACATGCAATGACAATCAGTGTCATGAAATGTGTATGATTTATGCTTATATTTATAAAAATGCCTCGTGGTCCAGCAGACAGTGTTCTTACCGTCAGTACCGAAGCATCTGAGAAGAGTTTTTTTGCCTTTTACAGTGTAGACAGAGAGCAATCTACACTGTAGATGGCAAAAGAAAAGAAATGATCAATGAATATACTGTAGGAGCAGCTCTATTCTGTAGCTTCACAGAAAGATTTATAGCAGGAGGGTCGACCAATCCAACAATCACCTCAGTGTCGGTGTAACGTTGGCAATTGGGTTGTGAAATTAAAATAGAAATTTTGTAATGGCCTATGGTCTAAGTTATTGATTGTGTGTTGTGTCAGTGTATGTGTGTTCCCAAAACAGTAAGAGCGTCTGCAAATGCACACCATTAAGAGCCTCAGAGCACTGGCTGTCTGTGAAGATGTGAATTAACGTTAACACGTCGCACATGATGGTCTGTAAGCCATGCTGGACATTAGAAATATTGAATTGAATACAAGTCTGTGATCATGTCTGTATTAGACCTTTTGTAATATAAGCACATGGGAAACAACACGCGGATCATGAATAAAAAGAGAGTAGAAGATATAAATAATTAAAATATGACATCAGGAAATCAACCCGAAGAGATTAATATGTTAGATGAGAGGAGGATGATTAAGTCAGAAATTGAAGATCACTGGAGCAAATCGAAAGTTCACCTCACTTTGTTGTGTGTCTGAATAAACCTAAAAAATATAAAGCCGTTGCCTTATCTTATTCAGGGTTCATTTATTCATCATTTCACAACTCAGGGTTTCATAAAGAAATTAAAGTTGTGTTCTGTATGCATGTATATGTAATTTCTAGACATTCTGGTGATTTTGGTAATTGATTTCTTTGATGTTTTACACAAAAATTATGGCCAGATTTTACACATTGCACCTTTAAATAATAAGTTCAAACCTGGACCCAATTCTTATATATTTCAATGACTTGTAGGTACAAAAACTTTTGAAATCTGTCCAGTAGATTGCCTCAGCTGGCAGCTGTGAACACGCAACAAACTACAAGCTCATAATGCTACAAGCATTATGAGCTACAATGCCTGTAATGTAATCCTTCAGGGCAAATGCAGCAGATCAAAGTATGTCCAGCCGCAGATTGTTATCCTAAACGTCTGACACATTACAGTAAGGATTTCAACAGAGACAGACCTGTAAGATTTATTTTTGTTTTACCACAAGTAGCAGTTATATCACTCGGTTCAAAGCCGCCAGACTCCACTGACAAAAAAGTAATTTTACACGGCAGTTGCTGGTCTACCACCAACTGTTTTGATCAGTTTGTGTTGTTGTTTGAATTTGGCATTTTAAAGGATTAGTTAGGATCCAACACAATGTCTGTGTAACCACCGACCAACAGTAAAATGACTGTTTTTGTCAATGGAGTCTGGTGGGTTTTAACAGTGCAACACAACAATAGTTTCTGGTTAAACAAAAAGGATCTTATAGATCTGTCTCTGTAGGGTTTCTTTCTTTAATACTGTCAGACTCTTCTCTCTGCCAGTGGCACAAACAAACACTTTGTACTTTGCATACTTTTCCCCAAAGGATTATATGACAGCCGTTAAAGCCCATTGCCATCTGGTCTCAGCTACGTGATCTACTTGACCTATTCTATACGTTTCTATACCTACTAGTCATTTCAAACCCAAGTCATGTAAAAATAGGGCCCAGGTTTAAAAATACCAGAGTTATCCTTTAAGAGACGCTTTTGGAAACACCTCTTAAATTTAAGGGGGTTTGTTGGAGATTACAATTTTGGTAACAGGTCTCATACAGTGTTTCCTAATGTATCAGGGCATCACTAGGAGGACCACAAGGACACTCGGGAATGCCCTCTTGGGTGACTCTATGGTAGATAAAACATGATAAAACGCCTTCTGCTTCTGCTCAGTGTACAAGACAACGTGATGAAGTGCCCCCCAGGGTGCTCTGCCAGTGGAGAGTGTAGTGCCACAAAGGCTGTCCTACATGGCTGCCTCTGCATGCCTCCAAATGTTTAAATAGTTAATAGCTCCGTGTGTGTTTTGATTACAGAGGTGTAGTAGTTATACTTAAAATCTGAGTCACATAACAGTAGTGTGAAGCACAAAGACAAAGGTTTGTCACAAGTGCAGTGCCAAGGACATGTGCTTGTCTGTCAGGCCTTCCAGTAGAGCATGCTGCGTGTATGACCCAGCCAGAGAACGTCCCAGCTCTGCAGGTCTAGATGAGTTTGTTTGCCCCTGATCCACCTGTGCATCCACATCCCTCCAAGATATTCTAATCCTAACTGCTATGAAACCTGGTAGCGAAAATGCCTTAATGCAATGCCTTTGTGAGTGCGTGTGCGTGGGTGTTTTGGCTTATATTGCTTAGTACGGCAGGTGAAATCTAAAACACTTTGTTGACGATCTCTGTGGAATTTCTCTTAAACAGATGTGATTTAAAGTCAGGGCTTGTCATCTCATCTCATCATCTCGTTCTGCTGCTAATGATATACATCACACAGGGTGAAGACGTACACATATAAACAAAGGCTTATTGCTTTCAATAATGAAGGTGGAAACAGCTCAGACTTTAACGCTGAATGAAAGCAAGCTGCAGTCAGATATTTTAGAAAGAGCGATCTTTTAACGTGGAGTATACAAACACAGAGAGGCGCGTACACGGTGATGCATGTACATCCGTTTAGCTTGTACCGTTACCCTTAAGTGTTAACCCTCACCATACCTCATGGGGTGAGACACAGCAATGTTCAACTTTGAGAAATTTTAATCACACTCTAATTTACGACACTGCACATTGTTCCACATAGAAAGACAGAGAGATGGGTGGTGAGAAAATCAAGGATTAATTCATTTAGATCCGACCCATAAATAAATGGAGAACAATGTGGATATCAAGCAGCAAATTTGATGCATGGCAAAATGAGCGATAAGGCGTCAAACCTACCAACCGTCTCCAATTGGATTTTTTTTGTCTAATCCTTTTCAATAGGAAGAAAGAACACAATAATGAGAAGACAATGTCTTTTCTTCGAGAAACTGAACACATCACAACTCCAACTTTCAGTTTTTCACAGTGGAAATTCCAAACAAAACAGCCATGTAATTGTACGAGTAAAGCATCTCATCGTTTTGACACTGCATGATTATTACACAGCTCCTAAATCCTTGGACAAACACAGCCAAATACAGATAAATTCAAAAATACACACAATGGTTACACATCTGGGAATTAGCATAAGTGGATGGCATGGATGATTACCATGTGGAGGGGTTGGGTCGTGATAAAAGAGCAGTGCTCATTTATCAATTACTGTGAGATCAAACACTGATTTAGTAACCAGGATTATTATAGTTCACCAAAACTGAACTAAAAACCAAAACTAGGTGTGAAAAAACATTTTTAGAAAACTGAAATGATATTGTGTCTCTGCAAAACTAAACCGAACAAAATAGCATGACAAACTAAAAATACACAGGAAGCATGTTTAGTTTTAGTCTTTGTCAGTTTGGTCCAATTTGTCAACACAACAAGTAATGAGGAGGCATTGGTGCATCTGTTTATTGAGGCTGGATGTGTTCGTGACTGGCAGTCAACTGCCTTCACACAGTGCTGTTTTTGTATTGTAATACCAATTCTTATTAAATCTGACCCCGACAAATACCCCTCATGCTATGATAAAGCAAACCAAAACTAATACTGCAACGAAGAAGAACTAAACTAAAACTAAACATTGAAAACAATGAGAAACTAGACTGAAATGAGCGAACCCTCTCTGGAAAATAACTGAGACTAAAGTGCACTGAAAACCAATGAAAAATGCAAAACTTCAATAACTGTTCGATAATTATAGACTCATTTCTTGCACAATTCTGCCTTTACTGGCGCTGTTATTGTGTCAGAGTGTTAAGCAATTAAACTTGCAAAAAGCACATTCTTTTCCTAAATTTAAGCTTTGACATTCTCAAAGTAACATAGGGAGCTATGTATGACACATCTCACACTTCTAATTAATTATGTTAATTATAGTTAACTATGAGGCCCCTCACAGTTTGGGACATGAATCTATTTTTTGAAAGCATTACCAGTTTCACCCCAGATACAGGAACAGAGAGAGAAAGAACTGCGACTCTGAAGAGAGTTATACCAAATATGCAATATAATAACGACATATACTGGATATTTAATTTGACATTAGCTCTGTGAGTTAACATAAGCTTTAATGTTTACCGCTTACACGTAGTTGTATGCATGTAATGTGCTGTATAGAGCGATTAAGTCTTGTTTTTTTAAGTGCAGGTATTATAGTCAGACCAGAGTTTGGTTCAGACATTGTTTGGTTGTTTAGATAACAGCAGACAGTTAGATTTAGTCTGCCTCTGCCCTTATTTTCAATATGTAAATGTTACTTTCAGCATTAGAATAAAAAAAAGCCTTTGGAATGAAGACTGAAGAATGCTTCTGGCAAATGTAACTTTGTTTCTGATGATTAGTTTGCCTGGGGTTGCTGGTTTGTAAACTTCCTTAAATCCAAAAAAAGAAGCCACCCTCCAAACTCTGACACTTTTACTATAAACTGGGATTAAAGCAGGTTTCTTCTTTTCAAAGGTTTTCCACGTGTCTACTTCTATAAATGAGTAGTCCAGCATGTTTCAGCCTGGCCTTCATCAGGGAGCATCTGTGCATATCCATGCAGTGTAATAACCTCACCAATCTTAATCAATGACACGACAACCGCCCACTGATTGTCTTTTGCTGTATCGAAATGCTCACCCCAGTGCCTGTGTTTTTGTGTCCCTCCCAGTGTGCATGCGGACTGACTGAGAGGGGGTGTTGCAGTGTGACGGGGGGCCCGACAGATGCCGTGGGATCCCTTACAAAACAAGCGAGAAAGAGGCAACGCTCCCGTGGTCTGATTAGAGCAGCCACAGGGGAGCACAGCGAGGAGACTTAATTAAAACTCATCTAGATGGAAACCGCAGTGAAAAAAATGCCATTTTGTTTGGGCTGCTGGCAGCTCCAGGGTTATAGAAGATGTGTACCTAATCACAGCGTTGGTAGGGTGGGGGCTTATAAGATGAGCTCACTAGCCACCTGACTAATGGAGATTGAAAAATGATCACAATTAGCGTTTTCTGTGGCCGCCTGGGTTACAGCCAGGCGCAAACACGGTTATGCTTCAGTGGACAAAGAACAGATTTCCTTTCTGTTTTTTGCTCCTCTCTCTCGTGCCTCCCGCTCCTCCTCTCCCTCTCTGTCCGTGCGACTCTGATCAAAGTAAACACACATTAAGACATTCTCGTGGCTGCAACAACAGTTAGAGCACACCTCTACCACAATGGAGAGGTCTCTTCCTCCTTGCACCTCATCCATTTTTCCTTTTCATCCCCACTCTGCCCAGGCATCTAAATGACAGCGCAACACCGCAATGGAGCCCCTCTCAAACACCCATTAAAAATAATGAGATGGCCATTTTCACCGCCTGTTACTTGAAAACAATCCATATCACACAGGGGGGGCCCTGGCAGAGACTGAGGGGAAGCCAAGTGGAAGGCAACAATTGCTGAGAGTAGATTTACTTAATAACCTCTTGTTGTCCTTGGTCGGACTGCTGAGCTGGTCTCCTGTAGTAAACATATCCAAAAGTCTGAGGGCTGCCGGGTACAGTAAACACATGACATAGTCCCAGAGAAGTATTTACCACAGTTGATTTTGTTTGTTACTATCCAATCATATACTGAATGCCACAGTGTTTGTAATGGCCTCTTGTAGATTTTTACTTCTTATAGTACAGCATTTGCATGCATCACGGAAACATATGGTGTTTATAATGGCTAGAGAAGAAATTGTAGCATTAATGCAGTGGAATGAGTCTTTCTTTCAGGGCTGTATTTTTATGATAAGAAAAGCCATATGTCTTTCTCAGTCAGAAATTACAATGGCCGTCTGTATGCACAGCAAAACATCACAATAATTAAAATGTTTACGAATCACTGGCTGCTTCTCAGGAAAATGACAGTGTTTTATAATGGAAATGAAAGACCTCACCTATGATTTCTTGTACGCTCAAATACAAGGAGCGATGTGATTAACATCTGTCTGTCTGTGCATGTGTGTTTGATGTGTTGCCACGGAGTCATCTGACCAAGGCTATGAATAACTAACAGCATCTTTGTGTGTTTCACGATTGCTTGCTGACTTCAGTCACAGTTACCACAGTGTATTTGAATCACGTATTTAACTGATTCCATGCCAAATAAACAATTACCCCCCATACAGAACTGTCGAAGCTCAAGGTGTGACAGCAGAGTTACACCCATCTCTGCAGGCGTTACAGTCTTCACCCTTTAGATGCAATGAAGATCAGGTTATAGTTCAGTATGTAAATTAAACAATAAGTTATCACTGTGGTGTATATGTATGCTGTGCATTCATTATTTACTCAAAGCAATCATGTTTATACTTTCACATTCACCTTGTGATAGGGAGAAAGTCAACATGCAGTTAATATGTACAGTAGCAGAAAAGAAGATGCTAATGCACCTCATTTTTGGGGTACATCAACTGTGGTGGTGCGTTTCATAAGGGGTTCAGTCTGCTTCTACGCTGTGTTCCAGATTATTACGCATATGCTGTTTTTGTTCGTTTTTCCTAAATAGTCAATACAAATGACAGTCGGTACGAATTTTTAAGTCCTCAACAATTATATTATAATCAGGATTTCATTTAATTATGCCAGAATTGCCTCCCAGAGCTGCTGCTTTGAGGTATCTTGCCATCCACCCTCATAGATCTTCCTTTTAAGGGTGCTCCACAGGTGCTCAATAGGGTTGAGGTCAGGGGATGATGATGGCCACACCATGATTTTCTCTCCCTTTATGCCCATAGTAGCCAAGGACTCAGTGGTATTTTTTGCAGCATGGGATGGTGCATTGTCTTGCATGAAAATGATTTTACTCCAGAAGGCACAGTTCTTCTTTTTATGCCATGGCAGGAAATGATCCGTTAAGAACTCCACATATTTTGCAGAGGTCATTTTGACACCTTCAGACACCCTGAAGGGGCCTACCAGCTCACTCCCCATTATTCCAGCCCAAAACATTACTCCACCACCTCCTTGCTGACGTCGCAGCCTTGTTGGGACATGGTGGCCATCCACCAGCCACCCAGAACTCCATCCATCTGGACCATCCAGTGCAGCACGGCATTCATCAGTGAATAAAACTGTTTGAAAATCGGTCTTCATGCATTTCCAAGCCCATTGCAAACGTTTCTCCTTGTGAGCATTGGTTAGGGGTGGCCGAAATACAGCTTTATGCACAACTGCAAGCCTCTGAAGGATCCTACGTCGAGAGGTTCTTGGGACTCCAGAGGCACCAGCAGCTTCAAATACCTGTTTGCTGGTCAGCAGTGGCTTTTTAACAGCTGCTGTCTTAATACGATGTATTTGCTTGACAGAAATCTTCTTCAATGCACCTTTATCTGAACGAACCCGTCTGCGCTCTGAATCACACACATATCTTCTCACAGTACGATGATCTCTCTTAAGCGTTTGTGAAAATTTCCAGTGTTTTCATACCTTTTGCAAGGCATTGCAATATTTCACTCTTTTCATCTGCAGAAAGATCTTTCTTTCTCCCCATATTGCATGAAACCTGTGACTTGCTTAATAATGTGGAACAACCTCCTTAAGTAGTTTCCCTTTAATTAGGCTCACCTGCCAAATAAATTATCAAACCTGTCTGAAATTGATGTCAGTGTTTTAAACAGACAGGAGAAACAACACAAGCAAAACGGTTCAATAAAAAACAAAAAAGCAAGTTTATTTAACTGAAATCCTACTTGCATAATAATTTGGAACACAGTGTAGTTTGTACGATGTGCCATTCAATTACATCTAAAGGTAAAAGGGTTGATAGTTGCTACTCAAAAGCTGCCTCCCTGACCTCTCTCCTTGAATCCTGCATGTTTTGTGTATCTTTGTTGTCTCAGCTCAATAAATCTTACAGATGGAGATGGTGGTCACGCAAAAAAGTGGCATCAGCTCTTCCACACAAAACACATGGGCTCGGAGGCTTTGTGTCGCTGTGAGCGGATCCTCTGATTGGTGCAATTTCATTGGAATTAACTAATTTTGTCATGAAATTTCACTGTTTTAAATCCCGGCATGTCCAGGCCTTAAAGCTATGACAAGCAGCTGATTTTTGGCACCACTGGGCAACAATTCAACAACAACCTTTTTGTAATTCAAGTGGTCTGAGAGAAAACTAAAACTGTGCACCTTTCCTGTGTTTTCAAGCTTTAGAACATCTAGTCCGGTACAGGGGACTTTAGCCAGACAGAGAGAGAGAGCATTCCCATTGGCTGTTCATTGGCTGTTAGAGGTGGCCAATTGCTACGGGATGTAGCAACCCAGTCTCACAGAAGTCCGTGAAATAGTCACAAGGATAAAAACTTGTGGTTAAATGTTGAGTAATGTAGCGGTTTTAATTAAAAATCTAATATAAAATTAGACATAATGATACAGCCTCTGTGCTGCCAGGTCCTGCCGAAGTCTGACTGACAGAAAAAATACATACTTTTACATACATATAAAGACGCTGATCACAAGGTACTTCAGCAACCTGTAGCTTCAAAAGATTCCTAACTGCGTGGAAACAGATGTAAGTGGAAAGAGCAATGGGATATC
Organism: Pempheris klunzingeri; assembly: GCF_042242105.1. Classification (NCBI taxonomy): domain Eukaryota; kingdom Metazoa; phylum Chordata; class Actinopteri; order Acropomatiformes; family Pempheridae; genus Pempheris; species Pempheris klunzingeri. The sequence continues at coordinate 21,231,241 of NC_092016.1, read as the reverse complement.
TCATCTCCCCAGTGCTGTTGGTAACAGCCTTTGAAGTCATGCTGATTGCAGCGAGGCAGATGGTAGGTAGGTGGCTCCAGTCAGGCCAGATAAACTCCACTATAGAGCTACAATGCAAGAATGACCTGATCAGCAGCAACCAAACTGAAGCTTGTGATTACTGAAGAGGACGATGAGCTGATGGTCTGAGAGAGAATGAAGAATCAAGCAGCCTGTCATTCCAGAAATGATCAAGGTGTGACTGCTTCTTACTTGAGGAAACCAGCACTGGCAGGGCAGCCAATTAGAAGCCTAAGCAGAGGAAGGGAGTGTACAGCAGATCCGTCTGACAGGTCAATGCAACAGGCAGCCCCGAGGCATGAGCCCTGCTTTGTGGCTGATGCATATCACTGAGCAGACAGTGCTGGACATTAATGAAAAAAGCATAATTCCTTCCAATGAAGAGATACTGTAGAGTACTGCAGGTACAGATCAATGGATGAGACTGCTGTCTGACCTTAGGAGAGGAAATATATATTAAAAATAATTTACAGGATACATACCCTCTGTCTGTGTATTATGCATTAACAGCATAATCTCTCTGTAGTGAGAAGTTAGCAGGAGACAAACTAGTTCGTACAGCGTGTCATCTGACCATGTCTGAAGGCAAAAGTGCTGCCTCAACTCGGACGGACATGGACGGCAGCGGAACATCATTTGTCAACACAATGTGTAAACCAATCATATACATGCACGCGGACACGCTTGATAGATTACTGTGTAACACGATCCTCGTCTTTCTACTGTTCACGTCACAATCGTCTCAAGGAAACATAGAATAAATGCTGCAATGATAGTGGTGTTTTGGCATCTGAAAGCCTTAATTCTCGTGGCTCTGTCACTCAAACTGGACTTCAGGAATTGTTTTTTTGTCTCAGCGGTACCTGCAGCAACACGGCCCCCTGGGTCGTTTTAATGCAGGGCTGTTTTTAGGTCTGAATGCCCACCAACTGTGAAAAATGTGTAAGTAAAAGAGCTCTCAGTGTAAAAAAATCTAACGGAGAATAACAATGTGAAATATGTATAGCATAACAGTGGGAGGCAGAACGAATCAGAAAGGGAAAACAATAAGCGGCGCTGCATTAGCGATTGTGATTTTGATCAGCAGTTGTTAAAGTTGGCAGAAACATTTATCCACATAAACAGCTCACTGACTGATGGAATGAGTCCTCTCCAACCTGAATCCCATGTGCTCTCCATCACAGAACAGTCTCCATGCTGCCATGTTTAGCCAGGACACTGCTTTTGATGAATATTTCATTCAGGCTTTAGAGATATCCACAGGACAGAGAGTGTAGTTACTAACCACCAGCTTGCTAGCAACAGCTTGTTCCATGTAGTTTACCCTAGGCCTTTGCTCAGGTATGGTTTTGACATCTGATTGATTTAATGTTATTATTTCTAGTAGTGGTTAATTCACGCTACATTTGTCCTAAATAGAATAACCATTAGTGGTATTAACAGCTACCTGATTTAACATTTCTGTTCCATTTCCTCTGATAAGCCAGAACAAATAAATTACAGCTGCGCACATAGTCCCAAAAAAAGCTGTATGAGAAGAAGAGGGAAAAAAAAGAGGAAAACCCATTTGTAAGGGAGTTGGTATTGAATTGTGCAAACAGCTGCGCCTGGTCGAGCTGAACACAAAAGAAAAGGATGGCCCCATCTTTAACAAAATGAAAGCAATTCCCAGCACATTTCCCCTGGGTTTTCATCAAGAGACATCGCTGCTCTGAACAACTTTGTGTACTTTGCCTGAGAGAGAAAGAGAGAGAGAGAGAGGGAGAGAGGAAGAAAGATGGTAACAACGTAGACTGGCTAAAACAAAGACACAAAAAGCCAACTAAATGAGCACCACAGGGGATGGCAGAGCTGCCCAGAGATGATTGTGACATGCTGAAATGAGACAATTTCCAAGCAGTGTACATTAGGAAGCATTCTGTGTAATGCCGCTGGTTAATATGGCTGCAATGTTGTTCGCCCTAGTTCCTCCTCAACAAGTGAATTAAACATGCTAATCTGCCCCCTGCAAATGACCAGAATGGCTATGCATGACGTCGGACTGAGGGGCACCATCAGTGTGTGTGCATGTGTGTGTTTAAGTGTGTCTAAGGAAGCAGTAAAACAGGAGATGCTGGTTGGTATCAAACCCCCCTCTAACAAATTAACCACACCAGACCGATGTCCTACCAGCTGGTCCACACACACACACACACACACACACACACACACACACACACTCACACTTGTGCTACGTGTCCTGTGAGTGCAGCATAGCCTCCCCTGCCATTTGCAATCTCCCACACTACACTGAAAACACAGAGGCTGTTCCATTTTTTGAGGAGCATGCAGGGAGATGAATGGCTGATCACAGTGACCACTATACTGAGGCTATTATGCTCCTGCCGTCTTGTTGTCACCGTATAAGTTTGCGGGGAAAATTGTCACTCCGCAACATGCTTTTCATTTGTTTTATTTCGATGGAAGCTGAGCTACCCGCTTGAAAGTGATGGGAACAGTGTGAAATCACAGATTTAGTGTGAGTCAAAACGCCAGTGGATGAAAGAGATAGAAATTCCTGCTGCCAAAAGCAACAAAGGCACAGAGAAGATGACAACAGCCATTTCATGTACCATACCAGCAGCTTGAGGAATTCTAAGATTGATGCAACATTTTCCTGCTCTCTAGGCTATTAGTAGTGATAAATGAATGATGAGAAAATCAGTGTTTTATGCTGCATTGCATACTGCGTTTTCAATTACACAGTTTTTTGTTAACAACTTGATTTTTTAAAATTTACTATGTGATGTGCCGTATTTCCGTCAACAAATTCCATCATTTTCATACTCATCAAAATGATTTTCATACTCTCAGTAAGTCTTTTGTTATGTGTCTCCTCTCAGTTATTCATTTTTTTTTACAGTACACAGGATGTATTACTTTCTGATCACTAGACTGACAATTGCTGATAACCCCACTGCAATTGTGGCTAGCAAATGGTTCTTTGGAGGAGGCTTCACTAGATATATGTTACTTAAAACTGCAGAAAACTGAGCCTTTCTTTAATGTACTTAATGTCTGTTGTGGTCATTTTAGCCACCTGGCTATGGACATAATGATGCTCCCCTCAAATTCAGCAGTTTACTGCAACTTTCCATTTTGCTCAGCGAGAGGTCGTCCACAACTAGATAATAACAGAGGAGGTGATCATTTACTTGATGAGGAGCATTAAGAGCCAGTCCAGGACGTCAGTGTCCTGGAAGAAGGGGGTGTTTGTCTTGATGGACCTGAAACTTGAGTGATAATCACAGCTGTGCCCATCCTAGCATTATGGAGATGTTATTTGCTAACAGATGACTATATTAGGCTCTTCTCAGAGCATGCAATTAGTGGCAACTTGCTCAGTTAGACATTGTCCAGTATCAGATAATAAAGAGAGAGATGATGACTTGCTTGATGGTAGGCATTTACAGCTATTTCAGCAAGTGTGCACACAAGTGGGAGGAGCGCATGTCAGTAACTGAGTTGCAAATGACATCTTCTCCACCTCCAAATAACATTGAAGAAGATGGTCTTCTATATGTCTGAGTAGTGTTTTCACCAAGCACGTTTCAAGGGACAAGGTACCATGCCAGGACACATTCCTGTCCATGTCCACCTGCTGCATGAACATGTCATGAGAAATCACTGATCACTATGGTAATGTTCCACAGTCATTCAGTCATTTACAGTCAGTCAGGTGTAGCATCTTTCAGCAGACAGAAGACAAGGTTAGTGACAAGCTGGGGGTGATGTAGGGGGGCATTTAGCAGCTACAGAGACAGATATTACTCAGAAGAAGTTGAGCAAAATAAAGTTAATATTGGACTTAAATGGTTCTAAATGTATGCTGTGTCTGCTGGATGCATAAATTAGCAACTGTTTGCTAACACATTACATTAACTTATGACATTGTTGTGTTTAGCTTGTTTCCTCTGCCACCTATGGTAAAAAAAAAAAATCAATGAATGCACTTTTGAAGTGGATTACATTTTTGTGGCATTTTTATTGTATTGTACCTTTTTACTTCACTACATTTATCTGACAGCTATAGACATAGTTTAAGAAACTGTACACAATGTGTATCACGAGCACCCTGCAGTTCTTACAGTTGGGATGAAGGTCAGCATTGCCAAGACTGCTGCCAGGACGGTTCCATGTCTGTTGGGCGCATGAGAGTTTTAAGTATTATAGTGTCCGGGTCTTATTCAGAAACAACAATAAAATAGAATGAGAGATCACCAGGAGGATTTGTGCAGCATCACAGTGAAGAAGGAGCTGATCCTGAAGGCAAGGATCATAATTTACTCCAGGCACATGCTCCAGTCATGAGTTCTGTCAACTGACCAACAGAAGGAGATTGCAGATAAACAACCAAAATCAGTTTTCTTCGCAGTCTGGGTTCACCTTCCAGGCACAGGCTGAGGAGTTCTGATATCAGGAAGGACTTCGAAAATGCAGTTGAGTTGGCATAGTTTTCTGATCAGGATGCCTCCTGGTTACCTCCCTGTGGAGGTATTCTGGGCATGTATAAGAGGAGACCTCAAGGCAGGCCTAACACGCTGGAGGTATTACATATCCCACCTGGCCTGGGAAAGCCTTGGGCTAATGCAGAAGAGCTGGAGAACGTGATGGAAGAGAAGAACACCCAGGCTATTCTGATGCCTACCTGTATGTAGGTTAAGTAAAAATAACCTTATGTCCTCTGGTAATAGACATTTCATTTGAAATGAATTCAATTTCAGGGATGCAAATATCAAAATGTCTACACAGGGGATATCTATTTATTCATGTAGCAGCATCACAGTAAAAGGTGATGATTTGCTATGAAGTCCCCAGGATTTTTCAAGGACAGGATTTCTGTCTGTGACTGTGGTGCTAATAAAAGTGAGGTTTTTTTTTCTTCTTTCTATTATGTTAAGGCACTAAAGTTACCAGGGCTCAGCTTCCCTTGACTTTCTATTATCTAGCCACATTGTTGGCATTGCTGCTTATAGTACTGTTGTGTGCCTTTTCAGTAGGTAGAGTAACTCTTTTTGCTGATTGAATTGACCGATCACTCTCTCTGCAAAAAAGGCAGATCTGCCAGCATATTCACAACAATAAGACTTTTATAAATGACCGTGTATCTCCTGAATCAGACCGCAAGGGACCCTGGATTATGAAAAGCGTTATCTTAGACAGGTGTGGGTACACAGCGAGATCACAAAGCATTCCTGGGCTGCTTGGGGCCCAACACTTGCCATGGACAGCAAATGAGCAAACGCAGAGTCATCATGTTGCCAAAATGTGGCTGAACACACTGCTGATGCTCCAAAGATCTACCAAAAGTAGCATGTTGTCATACATTGGTGGAATTTTGTGAAACATAAACAGTTTGTACCTATTATCATTTCCAGTCGCTAGTTATTGTTCTATGTTTAGTAAATAAAACAGTAATAATTTGTCGCACATGTCCATTAATTACTCCCAGGCTACATGTTCAGTGGATTTCTGCACACCTGACTGAACAATTCTGTGAAAAAGGTAGGCCGACATGAAACCAGCTATGTGTATATATACATTACTGCCACTAAATCAAAGTTCAAAATGTCTGAGTAAAACGTGCAAAGCAAAGACTTGTTCTGACCACAGAATAATGCACTCCGCCCTCACTCTGCCTGGAATAATTAGCACAATCAGTCCATCTATGCTGCTGAGCCCAGCAATTAATATTTCCAATCTGTTTGAGCTGATTGATCAAACTGTGAGACCAGGCCAGCGTGGCGAGGAGAGCTAAGAGTTAACTCGCTGCTGGAGTTTGGCTGTGAGTGCAGTTCATGTCCATCATTTTAAAGATGATTTAAATAGCTGAAGAACTGAATGTGAATCAGCTTTTCAGTTTGAGTATCACAACGTGCATTGTGTGTCAAGTGGCTTGAATCTTTGAAGGGGAGGAGATGTAAAAGGGTAATTTGATGTGAAGAAGCTATCTGTTAAATTGATTTCCAACTCATATATTAATTCAAGATGTCAGCTGAACCAATTAGCTTTGTTACCAACTGTCTACTTCTTTTGGAGGAGCCATTCACTTGGTAATGTAATATACGTGATGAGCCCCAAGAGACTGGTCCACTTAATGGATTTATTGATTGATCATGTTGTTTATTTGTTCATCAGTTTGTGTGTAATTGTGTAATGGCCAGCTCTTACTGTGAGACCTGTTTTTAATACCGTGACCACCATGATTTGCAGAGACAGAGCATAAAACTAAACAATTTAACTTCCATTGTTTGCCATTACTAAACAGTAATTCTTATGAGAAACCTGACACTGAATTTAGATGCAGAATTGCATTTTGAACGCCAAACGGTTGGCATTGTAAACTTGTGGGCTAAAGAGTGAAAGCTGTATTTACATGTAGAAATACAGACGTCTACATGTGTACTCACGCAAAAGGAGATTCTCACGGTGAGGCTATATATATGCAAATAAGACAACAGTGAATCCATGCTTGTTTTCGTATAGTGATGTAAGTAATTTTAAGAAAAAGAAATGTTAATGACAAAGACAAAAAGTTAATGCCTGCTCGCACCTCCCTAATGCTATCTCAGCCCTATAGGAAGTATGTGCTAAATGCCAAGACAATATCTATGAATTCATACTGAAATATCTCGTTTAGTATATGCTTTATAGCTACCGTAACTTTCCTCCCTGTGAATATGATATAAATATAACACTGCTGAGGAACTTTCATTCATTCATTACCCATAAGGGTCGGATGTTGGGGGTTTGCTGGAGCCAATCCCATCTGACTTCAGGCAAGGAGTGGGGGACACCCTGGAGTGGTTCCCAGGCAATCACAGGGCTGACACATAGAGAAAAACAACCATTCATGCTCACACTCACACCTACGGGCAATTTGGAGTCACCACTGCATGCCTTTGGTCTGTGGGAGGAAGCCGGAGTACCCGGACAGACCCCATGCAGGGAGAACATGCAACTCCATACAGGAAGGACCCGGGTTTAAAACTGAAACCTTTCCTGCTGTGAGGCAACAGTGCTGCTGTACTCAGAAACTTGGGGGGTGTAAATACTACTGGTGTACTAATACTACTTCTACAACCAATAATAATAATACTGTAATATTACTGTTTTTCTGTATTTCTACTGGTTCTTCTACCATTATTTGGTTAAAAATCACTCTTGGGTATCATTATGAAATAAAATAATCAGTTCTACTCGACTGCTTAGGAAAACCTCTCTACTAAGTGGTGCACAGTGTTTCAACATTTTAATTGTGGCTTGTCATAGCTGGAAACACCACTGTAACGGATTTACTAATTTAAGTAACTAATTAAAGGTGGCTCAGTTATAAATAAACATAATACAGCCTGCACAACACCTGGAACGTATATACACAATGCAGTGTGATGTTATTAATGTGTTTTACTGTACTTACACCTTTGCTTTTTCTACTATGACATATCAAAATGGCCACCATGGCAGCCCTGTCCTGGTAGTCACCTGATCTTCCTGGATGCCCGTCTCACCTGTTGCCCATTTGCTTATTAGCACACAGCATAAACTGTATTGTACCCAGCATTCACCTTTAGCTACAGCCCTTCCTGCTTCCCTCCTTATAAGTACTGGCAACGTGTTACCTTTGTAAGTACTCTGTTGTCTGCCTTGTTACTTGCCACTCACACTGGTCTCTGGTGTGTAGCTGCTCTCTAAAAGATAGAAACTGTCCATTCTTCCTGGCAGCCCATTACTGACTTAAAGCTTGTTGACCTTGCTTTTACTGTGGTAAACACAACATGACATTTTATTGCCTTTTAAGTTACATAGCAGTTGTTAGCAGTCGCTTATTTACTTGTCCAGTAGATTCAGAGCATCAGCAGTCAGTTGGAGTTGCATTTTGGCCATCTGGTGATTGTCTTCAGTCTCCTTTTAGCTCAGTTTTGCTCTCCACTGATACCTGAAAATACTATGCTATGTTCCTCAGCTAGTTTTGGGTCATAAATACAAAACAATGAGCCGAAAGACACTAAAACTCTCCGTTTAGCTGAGGGAATCTGCAGAGTCTAGTGATTTTCTCTCTCACTAGGAACAACAGGCAACGTTTACGTAGAAATATTAATTTGACCTTTTATTGATAAGAATGTCTGGAAAAAGAGAAACATGTCCATCACAATTTCCCTGAGCCCAAGGGGACCAAGTATAACAACAGATTCAACACTGCACTGTCTACTCTCTAGTCTGCCTTTGAGCCCTTTGCCCACCAGACCTCTTACAAACCTGGCACCACATCGACAGATGATATTTATGAGTGCCATATTCTGCCATTACTGTGTCTGCACCAATATGCACTAATAAGCAATTGATACTAGTAAAGATACAGCACTTTCAGAAGCACCCTATTGTGATTTTACTTTGATAACTACATCAGGATTTTTGTTGCGGGCATATAACAAAGCCCTGTCCTCAGTTGTTACACAGTATCAACAATATTTCAGTCAGAATATGATTTCATTCTTGCTGTGACCATGAAATGGATTAGAACATTCTTCCAGTAGAAGTCCTGGTCAAACATAAATTCAAACTCAATTATCAGTAAAATGTCAATCAGTCAAACCACATCCACTCCTCTGACTGTTTACACACTGCCTCTAGAATTCGCTTTGTGCCCAGTCTGAACTCACCTTAGAGCTCGTTCCATCTAAGCGTGTGTCCTGCGTCTGAATAGGAGGGCATGTGTTAGAAGGTTTTTCTCATGTAATATGATGCTGCAGGAACTTGTGTCATAAATGGTATATATGTTACTCTCAAGTCAGCATCCTACTCTCCTGACTCCGCTTTGTCTGGACAACTGGTTGGTCTAAGGAAAGATCAGGTCCATCTTGGGGCATCCCCTCATATACCTGAAACCAGATATTGCTTGTAGAATCCTATATATGTGGTCACTTTACCCTGTATTCCTTAGTCTCATCTATGCCTGTGATGTTAGACTCCGAGCTCGTGAACCTACATAAACTTCTTGAATGAATCTTGGTATCCTCTCTTCATTACGACAAACCACAGAAAAGCATCCCTACAGCATGTTATCCCACTTTCCCCTTCTCTCCCAGTTTGGCTATGAACCTTCACTGTTCACTGACAAAAAATCCAAATATATACTTAACAAATGGGAAAAAAATGAATCATGGCTACATAACCATGTGACTATTAAGGATAACGCGTGATTTGTATATTTTATGCCCATGTGCTCTATCTTCTACGGTTATTACAGGCATGCGGATCTGCACTGTAGACTGAAGTTGAATTGTGGTGATCTAAATGATCCTCTTACCCTCATAGAAAAAGGGAGGTTAACACAGCCACTATGATGAAGAGATAAATTAACTAATGTAGCGTTGATTGCTTGGCTCCTGGTATTGCTACTTGTTGGGTGGCGTGCCTGTTTGATGCGCATGGGCGTCAGCGTTGTCTTTCACTGATATCTTTAACATTTCACAGCCAAACTACATCACACTTGGCTCCCCAGCCATACCCCTTGCCAAGTGTGCAGCTGATTGGATGAATGGTTGTTGAGAAAAGTGAATTGCTTATTTACATTATACATCATGCGAGGCACTCAGTCAGACAGTTCACCTGTAAATGCAGAGCATTGTTATCACAGTTAACAGAAATGGCCTCTAGGCAGACAGAAACAGAGTCATGTCTTCTCTGCATGCCAGTGTAATGCACCATACATCCTTTCTCTCTTGCTCTACAACACACACTCCCACATACTGCATATACAGGAAGACAAAGCTGAGAATGAAAAGTGGTTTTGTTTAGTGTATTATAGCATGTGGGAAAAACTGGGGACATTGCATGAAAACATTTCAAGAATACAATATTGTGCTGCAGTGAGACATACTGTGAGGCAGGCTGTTGCTAACACTCTCAATACTGTAGACTACTGAAAAGGCCTGTTTTTGAGAGTCACAGCTGTAACTTCAGCAAAAAGCATCTGAAAAATAACATTTTTTTTTCCACCAATATTGTATTTTGTGTTTTACCCAAGCTCCCTCATTCTTTTATTAATTATATCAATATTGCTCTTTTCTCAAGCGCCCATTATTTTTGTCTTTTGTGCAGTTTAAGACACAAACCACTTGATGGTGATCTGCTCATAAGCCCTCAATCATCTTCCATCTTCTTGATGACGTTGTTTGAAAACTTGTCTTGTATCTAAATCTAAAAAGCAGCAACATCACTCTTGAAGGCCTTTTTGAACAAGCTTCCTTGCAGCCTTGCAACCATCCGGCAGCACTGTCGTCCTCATAACAAGAACACTGAAAAAGACAGAACAAACGCTCAAGCTGTGGAAACGGACCATTCAGCTGCCTCTGTGAAAGACAGCATTGCATGACAGTGTGACTCATGACTACTAGTTGTTAAACTCTCAGGGCAACATGGAAATCACAAGCACATGGACATTAAATAGAAGAATTTATTTTCTCTCTCTCCACACACAGTGAGTAACAATGGGCACCACCATCACACCCCCACGTTTCCCAACCAAAGCTCCCCTCAACACCACATCCTTACACTACTGACATGCCCAGCTGTGGATAACTGGATTTCACCCAGCTATGGATTTTAAGCTGCATTGCTGCTACAAGCATTTCTGCTTGCAGATTTACTGAACTGAAGTGAACTGATTTTTAAAAAAATTAGCTATAACACGAATGTTAATGTAGTTTTACACCCTCCTCAAAATGCCTTTATATCTATTTCAATTATGATGATAATGAATGTAATGAAAGTTGTGATGGTGACTATTGTGGTGACGATCGCGACGCTGATGATGAACAGCTAAAGCTGGCTTTAGTTTGCATAAGAAATTGTTTGGGGACAACAACTGTGAGCACAGAAGTGTGATGCTGCTCCCAAAATGATCTCAATGATCATATAAATCTTCATAAATATTTATTAATACAATAAAGAATACATACATAATTACAGGCTCCCGGTTTGGTCTTTGTTCGGCTATAGGAGGCTCTCAAAAAGAAAACCCTGAGGATGGAGAGTGGTATTTGAACCAGGATGATAAAAGAATAACAGTGATGAATGATGAGTCAACATTAGGAAGACAGCACCTGAAACAGCTGCCAAAAACATGGAGAAGTAAGTAATGCAAACAAGACCACTTTGACATAAAACAAGAGCAGGAGAAAGGGAGATCTTCTTCCTCGACAGGCTCAGAGCTGCCTCTGAAAAAGACTTAACAGCAGTCATTATGGAGAACTGGAGTTCATGCAGAGAGGCTAGCAGCCACTAAATTCAAAGAGATGGAGCAAAAATGACAGCAGAGGATCAACAAGCAGGAAGAGATGAGGAGAGCCTCTGCAGCAGGGTCACTTTAAAAGGGAGACTCACAACAGGAACATCTCCAGACTCAGGACCCAAACACAACCAAAACACTCTCAGAACAAGTCGGGGCGTGTGAGTCGTGTGAGGGTCACTCTCCTTCAGAATTATTATTGGATGTAATAGTGTTCATTAAAACTCTCCCCCAAGCAGGGATTGTCCAATCATAGTTTGGCTGTTGTAACTAACTGGGTTTATTTGTGGGTTATGACATGTCTCAGGTCGTATTGTACAGACATAGCAGCTAAATGGGAAAAACTGTTCATGTCTCTATAATAGCTGTGATTACATGGAGGAGGTATAAATCATTTTCCATTCAGTGGAAAGAATTGCGTCAAAGGGTCAACAAACAGGCGATAAAATAGCTTTACTGGTGTTCTAATGTAAATAAAATCTAATATGAACTTTCATATAATCACTTCAGTTCATTCTAGTTATGCTTGATTGACTTTATTAACAAATGGCTTCAAATGTGCTGAGAAATTTTCAGTTGTTTGCTCTAAATATATATATATATATATATATATATATATATATATATATATATATATATAGACTACTGGTTTTGCAATGCATGTAACCACTTCAGAATAATTTGTGGACACTCCTGGTTTGTAATGACTGTGTTTTCATTTTCACTGACCTTTCTCCACGTTGATTTGATGTTGCCATTATGGCATAAGAGGTAAATTATACCTTAAGTAGACTGTGTCTGAGACTTCCACAGTTACTGTTACAGCTTCTCTCTCAAGGCCACAAATGTTTCGAATTCTTTTCCAACCTATGTGAGAAGAATGAGGTTTCATAGCCACTGAAATACATAAATGTACATACCAGTTGCATTGTGATTTGAATGGATATTGGATATTGAATGCTTTCACGTGCCTTGTTCCCTAGATGCAGGCATACCACTTTGGCAGAAAGATGGATGAACTGTCTCATTTTCATTTTAATGAAAACAGATGGAAAGAATCAGTACGAGCACAAACGTTGTTTCCGGAGCTTGATTTGATACCATTATGATTTTGCCATACTGCTACAACTCAACAGTTAATGGCTTTGGTTGTGTTAGAGAGCGAAGAGCGAATGATTGAGGCGCGTCACCCACACGTGTGTGTGTATTCTGCTTTCCTCCTCTAATTCTGACATGCAAACATACACATACCTCCCCCTCGCCCTCAACTCAAGGGCAGCTCAGCAGCACCATGATTCGATATGCTAATGCTGGATGTCATGCGTGGACATCATAATGAGTCATTTAGCGCCTGACTTCTTCCATTTCTATTGACACTACCGGTACATCCAGAGGACAAGGATTTTTCCTGTCTCCCTTAACTCGTCATATATGGATTCACCATTGACTAACTGAATCCGTCTAAAGCTTTATGGGAGTAGTGTACACTATGAATACCATTTGAACTTTTTCCCTGTTGAAGATGGGCAATTTTCAGCAGGAGAAAGATTGTTAGATGGTCTCATTTATCTGAACAAACTGTCGATCTGAATGCACCACATGTGGACATCTGACTCATGTGTTTTTCACACAAGGTAAATCATTTTTGAATATATTGCTCCTATAGAGGCCGAGAAAAGGACACAAATGAGAAGTATTCGGCGAACAGGGAGAAGGGAAAATCAAGATGAAATGTTTGATGATTATAGGCTATTGTATTCAATTAAGAGAAGAGGGAACAATTGAAATACCTGTAAGGTAGAATGTCTAAATCTAAGAAATACAATTGAATGCTTTAACGCATTGCGAGATACGGCACAGTGTGTCAGTGCCTACATACCTTTAACCATAAGACATAGAATAGTACAATTATTTTGAACTGACAGCTGCTCGAGCAAAGGCTCAAGCTTGGAAATGAACAGTTCTTAGCTTTTGTCAGACTGGTTATATGCTGACTTTGATGAGGACAATTTAGGGCGACCTGGCACCCTTGCCTCTGGTTACTCTAAAAGTCTGCTTGTCGTGCCCAAGTGCCTCAAACCCACACCTCGATTCAAAGCAGGGGCAGAAGCAGTCAAATGCGTCACAGAGTTCAATGGAGTCGTCAGAATTAATTATGAATCAACGGTCCTCAGCTCACATCAAGCTGCAATGTAAGAGTCCCGCTTTACCTTCATAAATCAATAGGTCAGAAGCTGTCAGCCTGGGCTGGAGCGTGGCTGCTTGCTCACTGCTTTGCTGTTGACTCAATGAAAAGGTGTAGTCGGTTCAGGTACTTATGTCAGTAAGAAATTATGGTGGTGTAAGTGCTGAAATAGAGATCGGGGGGTCTTCTTTGGCTTATACATATCCACCGCAAACAAGTTTATGATATGTACTGTGTTTGAATAAGAAATGTGGCTTATTTTGTCTACTACAAAGTCTATTACAAACAATTATTACTAAGTGAAACTGCTGCATCTCTGTGGTCGCATGGATTACCATATACGGTATGGTGAAACAGTAATGCATGCTAAAGGTTTGTGATGTCCAACTTAATTTATTATCAGATACATCACCGAACTACAATGTGACAGGGGACATTATTCATATTGAATATATGGATAAATGCTGGACCTGTAATATATAACTGCTCTATGTCAGGAAGAAATAATGTATAGCACGATGTTACTGTAATCAAACATAATAATACATATGGCTCTATTCAGAAACTGGGCACAAGCACTGAAAAATGAACCCGGTGAAAGTGGCATTGTGAATTTCTTTACACCAGCCCCTGCAAAAGTCTTCTTGGTTAATGCAGCAGCTTTATTAATTACTTGTAGCCAGCGTATGTTAATATTCACTCATTATAAACCCATGGTTTCAAATAAACTCTGTCGCCTGCAGCTGCCCTCTGAGCAGGTACGTGAATCAAAGGCGTCACGGTTAACACCGGTACATTCCTAGATGCATATGACAATACAGCTGTGGTGGCATATTCGGCGTTAAAATGCAGTCTAATGACGAAATGATTAGAAAAGAGAATGACTCCTAAACATATTGAGAGTTAGGAGGAAGATTGGCAGTAACGTATGCCACTGACAACAATCACAAATATCATGTGCCCGTCTGTTCCATTAACATGCGAACACCGTTCCTTGGTGTAATATAGCTGATGTTTGCAGTCGTGTTGCCAGTCCTCCGTACGCATGTTTGATGTGAAAGAGATAAAGACACAGAGAAAGCGATGTAGGGGATTCCTTGATTAAAAAGTATTAAAAAGCGGACTGTGCCCTGTGGGTTTTGCAAGCAGCATTTATCTAATGCCGGTGTAATCTAGATCTAATAGAACGGGAGTCTCAATCAGATGCAAAGCCGAGGCACACTGGGCATGAGGAGAGGAGATAAAGAGAAAAGGAGATAGGCGTAGGGGGAAAGGGAAGGCTGTGTGATGTAAAGTAGGTGAAACACGGTGAGACAGATGAATAAAAGGGATTGGATAGAAGGGAAGACGAGGCCTGGAGACACAGAAGGTGAGTTAACATTCAAAACATCTACACACTGCAAAGAGGAGCCACTTTTCCTGATCACAGCTGAGCTCATTGCCTACTGTCATGGCTGTCTGACTGAGGGAAGCCGAGGCAGGGGCCTGAGTGGCACAATCATCTCTCTGCCTCCCCGCATTTGGAAATGGATGTGCAACCTTTTGTTCGAGGACTGGTCTCTGTTTCCATCTCCCTGTTTGTCTCTCTCTGACCTTTCTTGATTCCTCCTCTTCCATTATTGGCTATTGGGTTAACTTTAGAGGTTGCCCTTGAGCAAGCCTGGAGTTGTTGTCAAACTTTTTTGGTCCCAAGACACAGTTCTGAAGATGAAGTTATGAAGTTTCCAAGAACTGCGTTTTTTTCAATATTGATGGATGCATCCTAATGAATAGAGAATATATTTTGCTGAAATGTATATAGAGGCCATAATGCATCTCAGATTGACAAGATTAATGAGATATAGGCCACACAAAACCCCCTCTCAAAGTACCACAAATCACTGGAAGCCATGCCGGGTATAATTACTGCAGTGAGACTTGGATTAACACTTGGGTGTGTCCACTGCGATGTGAGAAAATTCATTCTCAGTATTGACAAATATTGTCACTGAACATAATCAGTCCATTGCATGCACATACGGCGCAGCTGGTTCAGCGCGCCTTCCGCAGACACCTTGCACACAAACAGCTTTATCAGTGGAAGGAAACGGTTCTCTGGAGATTAGCTCTGACACAGGCATGGAGAGAGTGAGGTTTTTTTCTGTTAAGGTCGGAGTGTGATTAGAGTTTGTAATGTGTTTTTGTGCCAAAGCATTGGTTGTTAAGGGCTGTTAAGCATCTGAATACTGATATCATGATGATTTGGTAGCAAATGCTGAAATTTTTATGTTTTTGTTGTGACTCGGGGACAGTCCTGGTCAAACAAAACCTTGTCCAAACCTTGGCAGCTATAGTTATGGTTTCTACACTGCAATGAGGACGGCTGTTGTTTGGGGGGAGTTGTTCAGCAGATTCTCAATGAAACGCATTATGTGAGAGAAGAGCTCACCTGAAAGGAAGTACTCCTGGTCAGTCTGTTGGGTTGAACAAAAAAAACTATCAATATCGTATATGTGGAGCAAAGTAGCCTAAAAACCTCTCTGTATTTATGTACGTTATTTCTTTCTTTTTCTTCACTACCCTGTATTTCTCTCCCCACTGCTCTCTCCTTGTCTCCTCTGCAGACTTGTTTATTCCTCTTCTTTGCCTTCGATTGGTTAAGCTGCCCGTTGCAGAGAAGCAACAAGGTTGTTTGTGATGTCTCTATGGTTTGGAGGGAGGACAGCGAGAGGCTTGATAGATCCATTAATGTTTCTTTGGTCTTCTACTTCAAGGCTGCATTAAAACTCTGATAGTGTGTGTTTGTGTGTGTGTGCGCGCGCATTTGGCATTGTGATCCAATCTAAACATACTGATTTATAGCTATTTCAAATTATCTATGGATTCGGTCACAGATCTTTTATGCCACATCAAAGTGAAAACAACTTCCTAAGCACGTGTGGCATGGATATACAGAAGTAGGATACATGTTCACCACTCCACTACACCCTCTGCACCACAGTCTGGATAGCAGGAACTTGCTTACGACACACAGGATTCACATGTTTAGTTTATGAAAGCTGAGGTGTTATGTAGGTCATGGAGATGTTGTGGTGTGCAGGTAATCTTTCCTGTCTATTTCTGAGAAAAAAAGAAG
Organism: Pempheris klunzingeri; assembly: GCF_042242105.1. NCBI lineage: Eukaryota > Metazoa > Chordata > Actinopteri > Acropomatiformes > Pempheridae > Pempheris > Pempheris klunzingeri. The sequence goes on along the minus strand of NC_092016.1, from coordinate 21,214,549 downwards.
TGCCATAATATCCATTGCATCAGGTGTTTGGCAGTTGATTCAAAATCAATAAAACTCCTGCAAAATTTTATCCATATGCTTGGGGAACTTCACCTTCTTCTGCACCTCTGTGGCACAAACGAGCTTGTTCTTATTCCAGTAAACTGTTCTGATGTAAGGGACACTCCAAAAACTCTCTTTGCAATCTTTTGCCACAACAGAACAAGATGTTGGTAATGCAGCCATTCTGTGAGGTGCTTCGGCGTGAGACAGAAACAACAGTAGCACCACTGCTGTCACCATTTAGCGTTGATGCGATGTTACCCTCGTCCCTCCATTCCAAACCAAGCAGGCCATCTGTGTGAACACTAATCACTAATCTACCGCAATACAAAGCACCATTCCTACACCTCGGCATCTGCCACAGTGGATGACGTGTCCCTGTCAACAATGAGTCAGAGCCACAAAGAGGAGCTCTCCTGCTCCACTCCTCTTTCACATTTAATATGGTTTCATTACTGTTGTTTAACCTGTCCAAAAAACAGCAGAAATATGAAAGGAAATTAATGAATCCACGCATAATAGATTTGGAAGTTTAGAGGATGCACTCTATCAACCCCAGCTTCTCCTCCTCCTTCCTGCTGCCCACTTTTTACGATCCATCCAATGATGTCTTCATCTATGACCAGAGACGGTATATAAGAAGTGCCTTAAACCTGCATTCTTTCTAATGAAAAAAGAAGTCAGAATGAATGGAAGTCTATGAGAAAATGATTCTCGCTTGATTTACTACCTCAGTGAACATTTTCCTGAGTTTATGGTCTCAGACGCTAGTTTCAAGCCTTCTTCCACACACCATGATGTTCCTTTAGTGAAGTATGGTCCCATTTAGAGGAAAATAGACCTGAAAGCAGGGTATGTTGTGACTAACCAATCAGAGGCGGTCTTTGTGGCTCCAACAAAACCAAGATGGCTATGGCCATGAAACCAAGATGGCGACGTCCACAAAGCGTGACTCGAGGCTTCCAAACAGCCATCCACAAACCACTGACATCACGGTGACGTTACAGTCTGTGTCTCTGACCTAGCTCCAGCTGCCACTAGATGATGACTCAAGGCTCAGCCACCCTCCTATAGAGTGTTGTAACATCCCTCCCTTTCCTGCACAAACAAGTCTGGATGAGCATGAATGTGGCGCTACTCTTCGCTGCCTGAGTTGCCCATTAGCACGCAGCAGGGGACAGCTGCTGGATGGAAGTTAAAGCCTTAGCCCCATCCTCATTAGCACCACACTTGATGCCCACTTCATTAGTGTAAACATTTTCCTTAAATTTGTTCATATGCAGCCAATTTACATGTGGATGGATGCTAGCTACAGATGGAGTGGTCATGGAGGAAGATGGGCTCTTCTGCAGATCCGTCTTGAGCAAGAGTGGTTTAATGAAAATACCCACGGTGACATAGTTTTTAAGATTCTGGAAATTATTTTAGAATTTAGGATTTGTTTGTAGCAAAGTGTGTTGCAATTTTCTTTTTTCTACACATGGAAAAGTGAGGTTGAAATTGAATCAGTCGTTATTCTTTGCAAAGTGCTCAATAATGGCCACCAACAATGTGAAACAAAGCATTTAGCAAGTCGGAATAGAGAACTGAACTCTTTGTTGACATAGAATGTAAATTAACAACATTTACAAGTAATGTGTAAGATATATGCTTGTAGCTTTTTTTGTTGTTCTATGTTGCAATAGCCATGAAATCTGTGCAATAGTTTCAACCACTGCTTCTCTCATTCATCAAGGGTTCAATGTGGCATGTTAAACTACTAGAAAATTGTGTGTGTGTGTGTGTGTGTGTGTGTGTATGTGTGTCGCAGCCTCTTACCCCAGTCATTTTAACTGTCCTTTCTGTGAGGATTTGCCTTGTTCTCTTTATTTGCTCAGGAAAGAGCTGGTGATCCTATAAAAGAGTTTTCAACACACGTGTCAACATGCACGTCGTGACAAAATAGTCCTTCATATAATCCATAAACACCATGTGCACAAACATACAGAGAAGCAGGGTGAGACGGGGGCAAAAAGTCAAGAGGAAAAAGTAACAGATGCTTGATGGTAAATAAGCTGCAGTGTTGAGTTCAACACATTTAGACACTCTGCTGAATCCATCCATCTGCTTGCTTCTCCGTCTCTCTCTACTTGCGATTTGATTTAATCAAATTCCCACCAACGCTCGACTTCCATATGTGTGTGAGTGTGTGTGTGTGTGTGTGTGTGTGTGTGTGTGTGTGTGCGGGGGAGGAGGTGGGGGCTTCTGTAGACGCTTTGCATGTGTGGAGTGACTGAACAGGGATTTCATTAAGTGTAAAAGGCTGGCTTTATAGTGATCAATGGCTCGGCTCATCGGTCACCTGGAGTGGCCTAGCTGACCGCAGCATCGAGATGGATGAAGGGACCAGAATGGAGAAAGAAGGGAGCGGCTGAGATGGAGTAGAAATTGAGAGGAAGGAGGTGTTTGTGCTGATGAAAGTGAGGGTGAGTGGAGGGAAACAGAAAGGAAGAGACAGATGAGGAATAATGGATCTCACTGACCTCCCAACCCCTTTCTACAGTGGAGTGGACACTGGGTGCTATGTGCTCTGGGGAATAACATGCAAAGTACTGTTATTACAAAATAGCTTCAATGGTCATTTCCCTTTTTCTGAGTTAAAATGGGGTTAAATGCATGAATTGTGCAAATGAAGAGTTAACAAAGCCACGTTCCATGCAAAACACAGCCTGCAGCATCATTTTCTATAGCATACATAAACAACAGATCTTCGAAGGGCCAAGGGCTAATGAAAGTGCTCTCACCAGCAAGGTGCTTTGAAAAGACACCTTTTGCAATCGCTATTAATTGTATACATTACATTCACACTATTTATATATCACATGCTCTTCTGTGGTGTGGAAAGCCATTATGTGTGCAACCCGATATTTAAAGTTCTGCTGGCATGCACTTATCAGTGTGATCCCTGAGTAATTGAATAGCGTGAAAGGTGTCATTGTCTGTGTGAAAGTTTCCATGTGGAAAATCTCCCTTTTATCTGCATGCTGCCTAGATAAAGAGAACTCTCAGTGGGGAAGATTTCAGATTATATGAAAACAGCGGAGGGTAGGCAGGTGGGCATCCAGAGAAAATTGAGAAAATTGTCACCCCCTATCCTACCACTGCCATCGTCACTACCCAGCCTCCTAAAGACACAGCAAGGCCAATTAACCTCCCTCATTACCACGGCTACAGGCCTTCCGCTCCAAAGGATAGAGCGAGATGGGAAACAGGATGGGGGAGTGGCTGAGGCGTGCGGGTGCGGGTGCGGGTGGTGGGGTGTTGATGGGCGCCAGTACAGCAGAGGGAAGGAATAAATCAGCAGAATGAAAAATAAGAAAACGCAATTTGTCACACCATTGTCAGTTTCCGCTCCCTTCTCTCTCCTGTTGCAAGAAGAGCATGGATTCACGAGGCGAGGCTTGCGTGTCAGCCCAGCTGCTGCATCTATTTAAATGAGACTCAGAGCTTCATGAAGTGAGACCGCGCATCTTTTCAATATGCAGCTCTGCAATCGCTGCGCATGTCTGGATGAAGGGAGCCCGAGAGACTGAGAGGGTGCAGTGTGAGCTGATCTGAGGGAGAGAAACAGAGTAAACCGATTTTTGAAGAGAACTCTGCGGATGCACTGGCGAGATTGAAAGTGTGGAGGAGTTCTGTAGCTTTAATGGGTCGCTGGGATGCACGCAGTGACTGTGAAAGACACACCGTGTTGACAGGAAAAGCCTTTGACTCATTACTCAGTTTGTGTGTGGAGGAGAACAAAAGAAAGTCTCTCTCTCTCTCTCTCTGCATGTGTTATGTTTCATCAGATAAATGAATCTTTAGAGGCAAGCTGAAATTCTTTAGAAATGCTCATCTTTAGTGATATTAGGGTTCTGACTTCAGATGGAATATGAATTACACACCTGTGAGCTTTCAGTGAAATATTAATTAGTAGCACGACTTCATAAATTATCCTAAAATAATCTATTATAAACACGAATAAGAGGGAAAAAAAGATTCTGATCTTTTTTTTTGGCTTTCAAGAGATTTCTTCATACTATTTAAAGGGGAACTCCACTGATTTTAGATATGAAGGTCTTGGGGAGTAGCGCTCATCATGTGACAGTCTCATCAGGGTTGTCCGAGCTTGGGACTACATATACCGTATAGAACACAAAGCCTATGTCACAAACATAGGAGTATATAGTCTGAAAGATGTGGGAAATAACCAGGCAGGGAAGGTCAGTTGGTTGCAACACAGGAAGTGTGGGGATCCACCATGTTTGGAGTTTGAGTCCAAACATATTGCATTGTAAAAATCTCTTGAGTAACTTTAATGTGAACCACATAGTTCAGTATATTGTAGTATGCATCTACATGAAGTAGCTGGTGCTTTGGTGACATTACACCATGACAAACGCTTAAATAAAAGACAACATTTACCCAACATACCCAAGTTTAGCCCGATGTTATCAATTAAACCAAATGAAGGTGAATTAAATGAGGATGAAGTGCCAATTGAACTAAATTAAATGACGTGATGATGAATATAGTATGTAGTGTGAACGTCAGTAAAATCAGTAGTATGAGCTACTTGAGGTGTTTGTGTGTGTGTGTGTGTGTGAGTGTGTGCATGTGTGTGTGTGTGTGTGTGTGTGTGTGTGTGTGTGTGTGTGAATGAGCTGCAGTCACGGCTAAAGGAGCATATGAACACTGAGCCCAGGTGTTCTGGGCTTCTCCAATCAGCCCCCCGCAGGGCGAGGAGAGACACAGGTCAGCTACAAATCAAAACCCCAGATGACACCAGGGGTCATCACCAAATCAGAACTGCAATGGCAATGACTTCACGAAACTAGAAACAATGAACTGACCAGGCACCATTGTGTCACGAGCTACAAATATTATGTACTGTACTGTATCTTTATCCTCTTCCGGAAGTTTTTCTGCTCAAAGGAAGAAAGATTTAGCTTTGTCACCAATTAACTTTGCTGAGGGATAAATAAGAGCAGTCACAAACTGTGTGTTAGAACAGCTGTTTTGCTGAATTTCTTAACATCTGCTTTGTGTCCCAACTGTCAGAAGTTTGGGAAATTTGACTCATGCACAGTAGGAGGCATTTTTTTATATTAGCAGCAAGAGGGACAGAGAGGTGTTTCCAGATATTCTCCCGGGTGGTCCAGATATTGAGGGCATAATGAAGGCACAAATGAAGAGCGATTTGAGAGTGATTATCACCTCTAGGACTCAGACTGTTTACCTGATCAATGAACTCAGTAACCAACTGAGTATGTGTGTCTTGTGTGCATATCAGTACTGTTTATCAAATGTGTTAAACCTCTGTGCAACTTTTTCTAAAAACGTGTCTCAGTGACCCAAAGAAGCAATTGGTGGACAGAGTCTTGGTGCGCGCGTGTGTGTGTGAGAGAGAGAGAGAGAGAGAGAGAGAGAGAGAGAGAGAGAGAGAGAGAGAGAGAGGTTAGAAAGTCTCATTTCAACCCGTCTGGTGACTGTATGGGGCCTAGAGCGGCTGTCACCCTAGGGTGTTGCCACAGCTACCTCTGCCTGTTTACCAGTTTTTCATTCAATAACCCAATCTGATACAAGACGTCAGGTCAACTAATACTGACTAATTGCAATAGATGAAAGGGGAAGGAAAGTGCCATCAGCAAGCTGAATTAGTTTTAATTAAGGCCTATAACCAGATATAGCAGATCTGTCAATCTCCAACTCACTCCACAACAGGGACTGAGGGGGGATGAGTGGGGTGAGCTGAAAGAAATAACAGCATGGATGGGGAAGGAAGGTATGCAAGAAGAGGGTATGAAGGCAGACAGAGAGGTTATGGCAAATTAGAAAAACAAGGTGATTGGCCGGCCAACGCATCAGAGAAGCATTGTTCAAACTGCGTGAACGCTTCACTCTGAGTGAAACTCTGCTGCCCTCTAAAGGACACAGCTCGCAAAATATGGGCACATTTGAAAAGCAATGTGTGCCTCTGTGAGCGTGTGCGGCTATGTACATGTCGAACATGTGTATGTGTGTGCTGTGTGTGTGTGTGTGTGTGTGTGTGTGTGTGTGTGTGTCCTGATTGCTCGTAAAACCGTGAAGCCCTTTGAAGACAGACCAAAGGATTGGATGAGCTGTGGGTGCAGGGTCAGGTTACCAGGGGGTGGAGAAGGAGGAGAATGGTGATGATGTGAGGTGAGAAGCATGAAGGAGGGCCAGCGACAGCAACCAGGAAGAATGGATTAACACACTTGGATGAACCCTCCCCTCAGACACACACACACACACACACACACATAAGAAAGTCAATGGCCTGCAGGTAAAGCCAGCCTTTAGGATGGTTGTATTTTTTTCTCCCTCTCAGTTTTAACTGAAAATCACACTTTCCTCGCATCATTACTTACCTGCAAATCTTGAATAGACCGAACAATGACATTTAAAATATGTGCAAAAGTCCTCATCAAAAACAATTACTGAAAAAAGGCAGGATGCATTGATCTCCCTCAAATGTCAGGACTAAGCATTACAATGAAATGATCCAGTCTATATAATTCCAGAAGATATATCCTTCATCCTCAGCTGATGCCCGAGAAAAACACAGCGGAAAGGTTCATTGACTTTTTTAGGCAAGTAAGTGACTCTTACATATTAACACCAAACCCGAGACATTCTACCGACTTTGCTGAGAAGTAGGCTGTAGTGGCACATTAAAGGCCCTCAGATATTTTTTTTAATAAACAACTTTCTGTAAGCAATTAGTTCCTAGACGAACGCAGTTTTTTGTATTATATAAATTTCAGTACGTAGAAAAGCCCCAACCAGTAGACTCTGTGTCAGCGCTTGGTTCGTTGCTGAATTAAAACTGTACATTTCTTGTTTTTTCAGCCCATAAAATGCAATTTTGTGTGAATTTGATGAGTAAGAGTCATATCATTTGGTTTACAGCTCAAATGCATGTTTAAGCGTGCAGGACCTGTTTAATAAATGATACCCAAGGGTGTTTTTTTTCCCAAACTAACTGTTTACTTAGTCATAAATATTTAACATTACAGTGAACTACATAATACTTAAAACCAAGTTTTCAGGCGCCTACAGCTTGGCCAAGGTTCAGTAGATTCAGCATATTAAAAAGCAACTTAGCTGTTTCTCAGTACTTGGCAGAGGTCGGAGTTCATGGTAACTGGGACAATAATTTGAGGTTTCAAAGAAGATGCAGCTCACATAGAAAGTTTTTCCATCATTTTTCTATTTTGTTCCTCTCCATGACATTTTTTCTGCTGTATTTGCCACTTGATCGACTCTGACTTGGCACACTTGCACTCTCCGTGTTTTCCTCTGTGGCACAGTGATCACAAGAAATATTGGACTGAGCTGAGTTGGAATGGGTTTGCTTGTGTGCTGTGCCTATTTTAATACTCTGTACCATTTAGTATAAACAAGCACTTCAATGAAATGAAAATATTGAGGTGCTTCATTTGGGAGAAAAACAGCACCAGTGTCTGCATGATTTTCTTTGGAGCTTTTTGATCGATGGCTAATGCTAACATTATGAATCTTTTTCAATTAATTTTACGAGATTTTTGCAGCACCCTCACGTTTGTTTTTGGTGTATTGACAACATTCTGATGTATTAGAAAAAATAAAAACACATTAGAGTCGTCAGTGATATAGCCCAGCACTTATTTCAATAGTTTCCCCCTTTAAACTGGCTGTACAGATGAAGACAGAAGGCTTTTGTATCTCAGACCTTATCAGAATGAATTAGTACATGAAAATGCCACGGCCACCGCTCTGCCATCACTCTCTGACTTTTCTGGCCACTGTGAACTGTAAAAAATGGATTAGCTTCATTTGTAAGGCAATTTCCTCCAAACGAGGGACAAGAAATGAAATACACCACCGCCACGCACACATGCACTCCCCAGCTTAAAAAAAAAAGGAGGGGGGGGTGGGTTGTCTGAATTACCGAATTATTTTTAGATGAGGCATGAATTTCCACAGCAGACAGTTTCTAATCAATTTTAATCAGGTCTTTTGCTGCTTTTTGGAAAGTATTGGCTATGAAACGTGTCAGACAGCGGAGCGGTACGATATTGGCCTTGACTGTGAATCCATTATCAACATGTGCATGGCTGAAAATGTGACAAAACTGCAATCTGATCCCAAACAAATGGGCACCGGTCTAAGTACACACTGCGCCAATGTGGAAATTGTCAGTGATCAGAATACTTGCTGCTACATTTGTCCACAAAAAGCTTTGACATAGCCATCCAATTTCACCACCATTTGATCAGACATTTTTAATAGTATCAAACGCTGCCTTTGTTACAATGAGGTCTTTAGTAATTACATGTTCAGATTTATATTCATTTGAACAGCCATTTTCAAAGTAGCTCCACTGAACACATGAAACGAGGACTTGATTAGCGCTTCATGATTAGCACTTTTTAAAACAATTAAAAGCCTTCCCATCAGATAGGCGTGCAGCAGAGATAGACTTGTCTTCTTAAGCCTCCATTGAGGAGGGATGTATCTTTTCATTTAAGGGGACCCAATGTGTCCATAAATCAGATTTCAGGGCTATAACTGCTCGCTGTGTGAGTAATTTGTCTCCTCAGTCCTGTGGGAAATACCTGTCTGACTCCTTTAAGAAAGTCGTTACTTTCACCGTACAACATAATATGTTTTTAAAAAGTTCATAATTAAAAGCTGCTGGACTTTTTTGTGGTCATTACCACTGGTTCACTCCTGGGCCAAAGGTGACTCAAAACAAGCTCTAGCTGCCAGCAGCAGGTGTGGAGTATGTCATTGTTGTTTCCATGGCAACCCACATCCACGGTGTGCATCGGCCTCCATCGTGAGATGGTGTGACGTTCTCCTCCGTGTCCCCCACAGACACGTGTGCACGGAGAGGTGTGGGTCTCTTATTGCCTCCGATATCTCCAGAGACACTCACACTGTCTGTCAAGGGCATCCTTTAAACAACTGTCCTTTTTATGCTGCTTTATTCTCTCCCTTCCCCCCCGTCTTCATGACTGAACACCATCAATCTAGCCATTTACTTTAACTTTATTTCTCACTCCATTAGTTTCTAGGACACAGAGCAGCACGGGGGGGAGAAAATGGGGGAGGGAGGGGGGAGAGAGAGATAGAGGATGTGAAAAAACAAAAAGAAAGTTTGGCTCCTTGGAGAGATAAAATGTAATTTCACAGTCAACTTGCTGTGATATATTATTTCACAACAATGGGGTGTGGGCTGATATGAGCTCTGCTTGGCACCTGTACAGAGCAGTTAGAACATCAGCGATGGCTCTCTGGAGAGGTTGGTGGTGTGTGTGTGTGGGAGGGGAGTGGGTGTGTGTTTGAAGGCAAAATTACCAGAAAAAAATAATCTACCTAAATGGAGGTACCAGGAGGATCCAGCCCAGTGGATCAGAGTGAGCACAGTCGACGGTAAAATGAGTAGTTATGATACACCGCAGAAAGAAATCCAGTTTTGTTTAGAGTTGTTTAATATGAAATAATATTTCCAGTCTGTGATTTTATTCATTTGTGTGTCGAGTGTTAGTGGGAATAAACTGGTGGAGCAGGTGTATATAAACCCTATCCAAAGAAAAAAAAAAAAAAAGAAAAAAAAGAGGTAAAATCCAATACTCTCCTTTTCTTCAACATGTTTGCAGTGAGACAGTTCAGCCAAATGAAAGAATCTAAACATCATTTATTCCAGTAGCTGCACTCCCTCATTGCTCCTGCTTCACCATTACACACACTGTTATCCAGGAACACGGTAAAGCATTGATAGATGACTCGTGCTTCATTAGCTCCAGTCTCTCAGCCTGGGAAGCACTTACACAATATCAAACAGCTCCAACCAGAAAGCCAATGAGGCAAAAAGCCTAACCTATGCACGACATGCAGAGGATGGGATGTTGTTCTAATGTTATCTGAAAAATAAGATTGGCTGAAGTCCACTCAGCGGTGCCTCTGCAGCCCTATTTTCTTTTTGGATGTTTGATGAAACATGTCAATTGAAAATAAATAAAGCAAAATACGTCGGTCGTCGTATTAATGATATCAAGAGCAATCTCAAAGAGCAGGGGTTTGTTTCTGGGTGTGTCCTTGTCTCTGTCTTACAGTTTGCTGTTCTTCTGAAACTGGGACACCAGCCCCAGCACTTGCTCTGATGCCATGATGACCTTATTCTGCAGATAAAGAGCGCTGTTTTTAGACGTCTCGTTCAGGAAGTAACGATAGTTTGCCATGATGCCGCAGGAGTTTGCCACACCCCTTGGGCTGCTGTCAGCGCGCCAGTTGAGCCGCCACATAATGGCGCCGTTTTGCAGGTGGAAGTTGGCCACCGGGTTGAGAGCGTAGCCCCGCCTCTTCTCCCCATAGAGGTACCAGGCGCAGAGGCGCATCAGGGCGGGCTCCAGGACGCGGGACAGCCGCTCAGAGTGCATCCACTCACTGGTGCCGATCAGCTTACGGAGGGCCTCAATGGCCGCCGTCCCTGGGGTCGAGTCGGTGGCCTGTTCCACCTCTTTCCACTCGTGCTCAGACAGGAGGTCCGAGCCCCGGCCCTCCTTCCTGTACTGGCTGAGCAGGCCTTGGAGCCAGGAGGAGAAGCCTGGGATTGGAGACAGGCTGGAGAACTGGGCCATGTGAGGGAACTCACTCTGCAAGACATGAGGAGAGAGGAAGTAGAGTTACCCCTTAAATGTACATCTCCTTCTGCGACAGTGTCCTTTCTTCCTCCATGATTTCGCCCTCCCTTCACTTCAAAATCAAGTCTCCTCGCTCTCCAAATCCTGCTGGCTCTCCCTTTGTGTTTCTTCTCACTCTACGGGGGCAATTTTACACCCTCAACTCCCTTCTATCCAACTACTAATCTGCTTATCTAGAAACTCAGGATGTCAAAACTGTTGAAAACCTTTTGTTTTTCTAATGTTTTTTCTAGCATGTTTTTGGGGGGTTTTATGGGTCTTAGGTCTGCAGATAGCAGATGACAGCACGTAATATATTTTCCTGTTTGACCTCAATCACTGTCACTGATACCAAAAGTTTAAAACTAAAAAGTTTGCTTATGCCACACTGACATGACAGTGCAGCATCGGTGTGTCAGGCCCACTGCAGAGCAGCACTTTTCTTGGATACTGGAGGGTTTTTATGACAAGTCTGAAAATGAAGACGTGTCTGAGGCAACTGAAGGTGAGGATTATATTTTTATGTAAAGTGATCTGTCAGATTACTCAGAGGCAGAGCTGGAGCGTCAGTGTGACAATGCGAGCTCAGTGGTCATGAGCTTCACAGCAAATTTGCTGTTCAGTGCGTGCATTGTGCACAACTGCGTTGCAAAAGCCACAAGACAGTAACTGATTTGTGCTTACTGCGCCGACTAATGTTTGGAAAGCGCCAGTCACTAATCAGTTACAGAAGCGTATGTGTAGCACAGTACAATTTGCATAAAAATAATATATAAAAAACTATGTTTAAATATAGGAATAAGTTTTTGAAAAGATTTGCATCTATTGGAGAGTTTACTCTCATTTATACACATGTTCTAAAAAGTTTAGAAGCAATGTTGTTTTAATTTGTAGCCCAATCTGTGTCAAATATGGAACTAAAGACTTAAGATATGCAGAGATGTTTGGATAAGAATCCATGCATTTAGGAGTTTAAAAAGTTTATCCTTAATCCCCTATTATGAAACTAAAAAAAGTTGGCGGAACATTTGCATGCACGCAAAAGCAGCTCCATGCAGAATTACCTCAACCTGCTTTAACCAGCTTGAAGGGAGGAAAACAAAAAAAAAACTAGGTGAGGGATGGGGATGAGAAAACAAGGTAAAAGGTATGAAGCAAACAGACGAGTGGCAGCGGAGATTTGATCCCCAGCAGAATGCAAAGGGCACCAGCTTCTAAACGGAAACAGAAACACTCAGCCTCAGTTTCAAAACACAAAACATCATTTTCTTGTTTGTGCTCAGGCCTTTAGTTCCTCAGACAGGGACGGCATTACAAATCAACTCCTTTACTTCCCACTGATGGAGACGGATGATCCGCACTCTCCTTCCCTCCCTCTCATTCTATCCTCCTCCTCCTCAGTCCCTTGCACTCTCACCTTTAATACCCGTCCTTTTCTCCCGCTCACTCCCATGTTTCTGTTTCATCCCGACCACACACACACATATATGACACCCACCCAGCCATTTTATGAGTTCTCTTCCACCCCACTACCCTCTCCTCTCGCCAAAATCCTCCCCCTCTTCTCCGCCCATCTTCGGCGTCTGGGTTGATAAGTGACGGAGCGATGTGGCAGACATGAGGAGTGAAAGGCTACAGATGAAAGTGGAAGTGTCAGACAGCCCCTGGAGGGACGCGCTGCTGCCTGTCTGCCTCGCTCTGCAACAGTGTTTTCCTTTCTTCCTCCATGATTTCGCACTCCCTACACTTCAAAATCCAGCCTTCTCACTCTCCATATCCTTCTGGCTCCCCCCTTGTGTTTCTTTTCACTCTAGCGTATCATGATCTCACCTTCCTCGCTCCAACCTCTACTTTGAACTACTGTTCTGCTCCCTGTGTTGAGAGTGGGCAGGGTGGCAATAAGGACAGAGGCAACAGCAAAGGTGAAAAAAGAAGAGGGAGGAAAGGATGCGGTGAAAAAAGGAGGAGCAGTGCCAGAACAGTGCTCCAGGGTCCAATCTAGAAAGACAAGCAAGACCTCCTCCCTTCACCTTATATCACGACTGTGACCTTTTCTTTTCCACTCTATCATCTATCCATCATCGCAGCGGTCCCTCTGTGGCTACGCTGCTCCTCTCTTCACCTTTACATTAGGTAAAGCCCTGTCACAAAGCCGAGGCCTCTGCGGAATACAGCCGTGTTGTGGTTTTGTATAGCCTCGAGGGTGGATTGCATGCACACTGTTGGGGTCAGGGGTTCGACTCCTACCAGGGTCATAAAAAATAATTGCACTCGTGGGGTGCTTTGGATAAAAGCATCCAGTGAAAAAAAGTACTAAAGTCACATAGAAGAGTTCAGTTTTCAAACAGTATTTTACATTGTCCTACTTTTGCAAAATGCAGTAGCTACATATTCTGTCAAAGAGTTGAAACCAGTTGAGTTAAAACCAGCAATTGTATTTTTGGCATCTGTTTTGCTGTATTCCATAGAGATGTATAAGGGAAAAAACGAATTAATCTTGGTGATATATTTTGTCATTCAACATAACTAGGAAAAACAAAACATTTGAGGTAAACTCCTGCTCCTGTGACTGCCGTCTCAGGCTTTGAACAAAAGAGTCACACATTAGAATGCATTACACTGAACTCATTTATTCATTTGAATTAAAATATGAATAATAGACAGACAGACACAGCAAAACAGATCCATACATTTAGTCCCTGTCAACTAAAATATTGGTTGGATCGATTAAAATAATCAATCAATTAAAATAAGAAAGATTAGCATTATTTTTCAAGGAAGATTAGTAATATTAGCATCTGTATTCTTTAGGTGTTATGTAGATTACATTGCAATGGCTTATTTAGGTAAAATAATCATCACTCAACACCAATTTGTGGTTACTGTTTTAGGAAGTGAAGTATGGAGAAGCTACAGAGTAGCACATCTCTTTCTTTCTTTTTTAGATGATTTTTGCATTAGAAAGACAACAAAGGAGAGGATGACAGGAAAGGATGCTGACGTGCAAAGCTAGCAGACCTAGTGAAGAACACAGCATTCACCATCTGTAAGGCTTTTACAGCAGCGCAGTGCAATATAACCTATTTTCCAGCCTCCAACACAAATAGCTTTAACGCTAAAGCAGAAAACACAAAACAATATGTGCTGAGCTCACTGAACCGTATGTCGCCATTAATAAAAATGCCAATAATTGAAAAGCTTGCAGCAATCACAACAGTTCTGTTGTATAAATAACTAAAGTGGAGGCAGCTTAAAGCTCTGAAACCTGATTTTTTATGAGGATACACTATAAAGAGCCATTTCCCATCTGTTGGGTAAAGTGGCTTTTGATGTTCCATTCAATGCTCCAATCATTTAACAAGTGGAGTGGCCTGACATGAAGGGCTCTTCTGCGCTTATTGAGAAGGATGAATGGGATTTCATTACGGCCTGTCTAGTGGCTACTGCTCTGTTTATGTGTGTATGCATTCAGCAAGTGCTAAAACAAGTGGGAGATTTATGATTCAGCACTGCGACTAGGATAAAAACTTCTGAAAGCAATCAAACAAAAACCGTGTCTGTCAATAGCAATGTTTCTCGCTGGAGTAACGCTGTGCCAGCTGGGCCACACCTGAAGGCCAACATATATAGTAGGCTTTTAATTGAATTCAGCATGTGAGTCCTACAGAGTGAAAGGTGTTGCTCCTGGGGAGGAAACACAAACACTTTTTGCTTCCACACCATAGGGGAGGAGCTGGGGCACTCTGCGTGAGTTAACAGCTGCATGTATGAGAGGTTTGGCCAATTAATGCGTGTTGATTTAAAGTTTTACAAACTATCACTAGAACTCGGCTCCAATTTTGCCAAATGCCTGCACAGCCTCCACCAGAGGGGAAGGACATCACTGTTTTGCATGGAGAGTGGAAGAGGCACAGTCTGTCCAAAGTGTGATAGCCGTTAGCTTGCCAGCCCCTGACAATGAGCCAAAGTCATTCATTTGTAGTTTTTCCCTCCAGTATCTTTGGTGACATCAATCAATTACATTGCTGTCATAGCTGACAGCTACATAGCTGTTAACTTTTTCCTTCTCCAAACTATCGTTATTATATCTGCCTTTGAAAATACACTATCTGTCCACCTCTAGTACGTATCTGTGCATGTGCCTTGTGCCATATCATGATAAAGTCTGACAACCTCAGCTTTACCAAGCCAAGTCTTTAGAGGAGTCAAGTAATTTCATTCTTACAGTATTTTACAACGTCTTTAGCTCCAATTCCACAGTGTTTTAATTAGCAAAACTATTAACACTAATTGCTATACTCCTAATTTTGGTCTCATCTCACATATAAAAAAAAAAATGAGTTCGATTAGTGTAAAATTAGGTAACACACACAGCAGAACGTTTATCAGAACATCACAACATTATTACCGGTGAATTTCTCACTGAATTTTCATCAGCGTTCCATTTTAAAATGCAGTGGTAGTTTCCCCAGAAACTATATGAATAGCAAAGAGGGGAAATGCCGACAAACGCACCACACTCGATCCTGCGAACCACCCACACTCACCTGTAGTTCTCGCACCACCCTCTTTATGAGGTAGTTGCCCAGCTCCACTCCCTGCAGGCCAGCCTGGGTGGACGAGATGGAGTAGAAGACAGCAGCATTTATCTTATTCACATCCTCTTCGGAGTCAAGCGTGGCAAACTCACGGACGATACTCTGAGAGAAAAACACACATTTTCTGGATTACTCATCCAGACGCGAGACCATTCTCAGTGTTCTTAGTTACATAGCTGCAGCCCCGCCAGGAGTGCCTAACAACTATTTCAGAGCTGCTGGAGCAAAACTGTGGATATCAGTGTACTATTTCACACTGTGGAATATTTTCAAATTTCAGTTTGTCAACATCACCTTTTCCTCACCGGTAATGGCAAGAAAAGAATGTCAGCACAGTAGAGGTTGCTCCCAGAGGAATATGCAGTTTAAAGGTCTCGCTATTGTTTTTCACACAGCAATAATCCATTTGTCAGCTGAGGGGGGAACAAAATAGTAAATCCCACATGTTTAACTATCCTCTGAGGTGCGGTAAAGTGAGACAAACCATTACAACGGCCTGCAGCTACTGCTTCTAACCTGTATGTTATCAGAGATGTCTTCGGTGAGGGCCACGTGTAGTACAACCAGGGGTTCTCCTGGCATGGCGGCATGGGTGAAGGCATAGCAACGGCGGTGCGGCCCCACTCTGCGCTTCAGGTCAGTCCAGTTCCTTACAGGGTGCACAGCCTCGTACCTGGCAGAGAGCTGATAGTTAGTTAACCATTCACTCAGCACTCCTCCACTTAGTTACTGTTGCTATGCCTGTCAAGTCCTCCATTCCTGGTGGTTCTCATATTTAAATCCAACATAAACCTGTTTGGATGCTTAATGTAGAAAGCTGGACAAGCCAGACAGAGGCTAGAGATATGCTTTCAAAGTAATATGCTGCTAAGCGAAGACTGGGCAATCATGTTGAGGGGAGTGGATCAGCGAATGGTCAATTTTTCTACTGCGCTGTTTAGAAAGAGATTATGATGAAATGAAAGCAGGAGGGAAAGGAGGATGAGAAACACAGCACGAGGGAGCATGAATGCCCTTACTGGCTGATCTTCTGCAGGATCTCACAGGGGGACTGCCAGGTGATTCTCTCCAGCTGGAGCAGACCCACAGAGAACCACTCGGAGAGCAAGCTCTTCAGTGTGCCGTTAAGGTCCTGCGGGAGAAAAAGGGTGAGAGTTTAGAATTTAACATCCACACCCAGCTACTAATAGAGAATCCACCACATGCTTTATTCTTGCATTTGGATTTCATAATACTGTGGAGCAGATATAGCATACAGAATAAATAGCACTGGTATGGAGGTAAATCTTAAATGCACACGATGAAGAAAAAGAAGGTCAATGTGTGCACCATATTAAGGAATGTCCTTTGACTTTAGGTAGGGAAGATCTTCGTCCCACTCTTTTATATCTTATAAACAAGAAACGCCATAAAAGTATTATCTAGGAGTTGCTGCTTTTATATGACTATTAAAAGAACTGGATAAACACACAGTCTTTACAACCTCATGGCCTCTTTTATTGAGAGAACTCACAAACTCTACCTCATTGACTGACTGCTTAGGTTTGTCTGGAGGCTATAAATGATTCCATAGCGGTATCTGGTCAGGGTATATGGTCACCTGGGTGTCTGTGCGCTGTTTGAATGTTTTCACATTATGAGGAGTGATTTGTTTGAGCTCGCAATGGGTGTACGGGTGTAGAGGAGGCACTTCAATAAACAACTTGCCATTTCAAAGCAGGCCTGTCCTCCTGCAAAGGTCAGACTTCATTTAAAGCAAATCTCTTGCAAACACACAAACAAGCGCGCGCCGTGCACACACGCAAACACATAAATACAGCTTATATTGGCTGCTCCATAGGATGACTTCACTTCAGGCTTACTTTAATGCCCGCTTGTCAGTCATAATAATAGCTAATACAAACAAGCTCAAATACAGTCGTGGTACAGAAGATACTGGCTGAAACTCTCTCTGGGCAGCTATCAAAACCAAAATTAACTAAATTTGAAATTGTTCCCCACACATGTGCAATGGGGCCTTGCGTTATTCAGCTGCGGTAGAGAGGTGCCACACTGGGAAATTCTGTTAAGTGAGGAGCAAATCAAAAGTAACTCTCACGCAAAAAAGACAGTTCAGCAAAGCTTTACTACTTATGTGTGTGTGTGTGTGTGTGTGTGTGTGTGTATTTGTGAGGCGCAATAATCTACGCTGGCCGATAATCCCGTCCAGGCATTTCTGTGCAAAAATGCAGCACATCAAAAACCCATGAGAGTGCAGGCACTGCCTCAGGTAAGGTAATTCTCAGCCACACAAAAGGAAGGCCAAACAGAAATGTGTGTATTCCTTTGACCTCTTCTGAAATGGAGAGGTCTGGCTTTGGATGCCTGGGGTCAGGAAAGGAGGGAAGGGAAAAGAAGTACACGCTAAACTCCATTAGAAGGAAAATGAAGCAGCACTCTTTGACACTGGGGCTGTATCGGTGCGCTGAGGCGCTGATGCTGTGAGCAGATACAGCCTCTGCTTCCTTGAGCTGCAGTTATACTGTGATTATACAGAGAGACGGAGACTGCAGCCGTGCCTGGAAGGAACAAGTCCGTCTATCTGAGGCCAAATGGCTGCGGACTGCCAGAGTGTTAACAGGTCAAAGTGAGAGGGTGCCAATACCTTTGCTCTAGTCGGCAGCATGCCACTTGTCAGGCTGGCAGTGTGTCTGCGGGAAAAAATAGCCTCACCGATACTCTGTGAAACCCCGAGGAGCAAACTGAAATAACGTCTCCGACTTGTCTTTACATCTTTCATCCACTCAGTTTGTGAACAGGTGAACAAGAATGAAAGGCCTGGGGGTGGACAGAGTGGGGAGGAACATCAAAAATCAATTACCCAGCCAAGAGGGACTAATCTAGCATGGAATTCAAAGTGACACTTGCGAGAACCACGGTAACTGCAGACTTGTGAAATCCAAACTTTAGTCATTTTAGAAATTGTATCTTTTTTCCCCTCTATGTTTCAGTGCTATTTGGATTTTTTTACCCTCCCATGCAATGCACATGATATTAATACATGCACTAAAAGCTTCACATTTACCATGACCTTTCCTCATTCTTAATGCAATCAATTCTGGCAATAACAACAAGAAAAGATTGCTGTGCACCCCCAAGACCAAGCTGGTTAGGACTCAGAACAAGCGGGTACTCTGTAGGTAGCTTAGACCTTTTCAAGCTACAAAAGGGCTCAGTGGGCCTTGGTTACTGAGATTAAATTCATCTGAACCACCTCTCAGCAGGAATAAAATAGATTCTGAGCAGGAGAGAGGAGGCTAGAAGTCCTCTGGCGATAGTGCAGTCAGGGTCTTTGAAAATCATATGAAGCAGTGGCTCTCAGGGCTAGATAACGCAAGGTCAAAGGGACACAGGCGTTCAGCTGTGTTCCAAAGCAAAACTAACAGACAAAAAAAAAAAAATCACAAAGATAATAGACAACGTTTTTCACTCCATCAATCTGTATCCAAAGACTGCCCATGTTAGCTTGTTTTTAATGGCCCTGCATGCCCTCAAGCAGGGCCGCTTCAGTTATCTTGCATCTCAGCATAACAACAAATAAGCAGTTTGCATTTCATGTGATGTGTCTGACACATCAACGCATCAACTAGGACAGACGATGTATTGGCTTTTCATAAGGTCACAAAATTATGTTTTCCAATACAAAACCAAAGCATCTTGGTCTTGATGGTGAGTTTCTGTACTTTTGGAACATGTCCACATCTAATATACACTACAGGGGCCTCTGCCTATACTCACAGACCAGCCCCCAAGCTTCTGGAAAGCCAAGTTGATTTTAAATGTAACTTCATGTCAGCTCAGTACAACTCCAAGTCCAAGATGCTGCCAACATTGAGAATACAAGCCAGACTGAAGGGTCACCAAACACAAACTTCACCAGTTCTCTAACCGATGTCAAGCATGAAATTTCATTAATGAAAACATCGAATCCATCCAGTTTCCCTTGGTGGAAAGCTTCCAGCAATAAAACTAGAACTAAAACAATTCAAAGATGAATCGATCGCTAAGACTATTTTTATAATAGATTCAGTGTTGAAGAAGGATTTGTTGCTTTCTGTGTCTAATGTGATAGTGACATAAACCCTTAAATGCTCTATGAGATTCAGAACCTCTGACCACCACAATTACTCCACCATATCTTTTCATAGCAAATAGTTGTTTACTGCTATATCAATGGTCTGACTATCAAATATAGGACCTTTAATATCTTGAGGTTTTGGTGATGTTAGACGGAGAAAATCTGAAATTTGATGTCATGATAATTTAAGTGAGTGGGATTAACATGACGAGAAGTTTGCTGCAGGATTCTTCCCCCACTCTTATTACAAAGTCTGCACTACACTCCGGTCCTGAACTAAACAGAACTGTAACAATGAGGTAAACAATGAGACTGGAAAAATGAGGTGCCAGAAATGTGCCAGAGCATGGTAGCCATGGAAAATAGCCTTTTGCTGCTGGAAAATAGCCTTTTCCTACAATATATGTTGTTTTCTTTGTCTTCAGACAAGTCAAAGCTCAGCTCTTGCCTCATCACGTACGGAGTGAAACATTACAGACAAGATCTTTCCAGAAACTATGGAAGGCCGCTCTGATCAGTGCCGTCAGTTTCCAGCCAAGGCAGAAAATATGAAGGAAGCCCTGAAACTGAGCTTGACACGGTGTTATGCCAAACAAGCTTTGTCTAACCTGCAAAAACGCCCTAAACTATGAGGAAATTTAAAAAGTGAATTTAGTTCCTCCAGTGTGGAAAGGAGGGTAAACTGGGGCAAAGGTGACTGCCTGTCACACTGTGATGAAATGTGAACCACATGAGGGGGGGTGCAGTTATGTCTCAGTGTGCGGTTAGTTGTGGAAGCAGCTGTTGTCAGACTTCTTCTACTGTTATTAGAATACAACACATCAAGGTGTGAGAGCATTCAGGTCAGGCTATTCAGTGCCAAACGCATAAACGCGAACGGCACTGCTTGACTCATGCGAGCACCCGTAGAAAATGTAAACAAACGCGTTACCCTGATGTGTGGGCTCTCGCTAGCTTTGGACGAAAGTATTTCAAGCACATCGGCTCGGAGATCCACCAGAAACTTCACTCCCCCCTCGACTCTGCTGATATGATTAAGCAGCTGTTTATAACGGGGGGTCAAGCTGTACCGCAGCCTGTCTTCCACTTGCAAAATGGTCGCCAAGTCTCGTAGCTGAGAGTCCAGCAGCTTCACAGCGAGCTCCGAGACGCTTTTGTGGTCTACTCCGAAGTCTTGCGACAGCTTCGTGAGGAAGCCGAGTTTGTCTTCCTTGTCGAGGCTGCTGTAGAAGTGCATAAACTCCAAACTGTTCGACTCGGGGGGAGGAGGGGACTTGTCTCTCGTTTCGTACGTGGGTAAGGGTGCAACGACCCTCGCCAGTATCTCCTCCATGCCCGTGACACCGCCACGAATTGGGGTCGAGTAGCGGCGCAAAACGCTCTTGTTCGTGGACCCCAGAGCTGCTTTGAGGACAGCCCGGTGTCGCCAGCACCTCACACTGCTGCGGAAAGCCCAGATAACAGGGTGGGATATCATCTCCGGGAGGGATCTCAGCTGTCTGTTTGGGACCAGAGCGTGAGCACACAGGAGGAGCGCTTCCGGGTTTCTTAAAGAGACAGTACAGCTGTAAATGTCAGACTGGAGAAATGCTCCCTTGCTCTTTGGATAATTGAACGGACAAATTCCCAGACTGAGTTAAGGCTGTGACCAAAGATGTAGCAATTCACATATCGAAAAGACCAAAAAGTCCACAATTTACAGCTGCAACCTGTCGCCCAAAGGTTATCTTCTTTTTCTTTATTAGGTGCACAAAACATTTGGAAAGACCCTTTCAGATTGTTTATCGCCAATAACACAATGGAGGATCTTTCAAAAATGACTGCACATATGCAACAAATCTGTTCATTCATCAAGTACATATGAAGATATTTGTCTTTTATGTTCATTTTGTAAATCTCAAACAGGATCAATAAGTCTATAATACAAGTTTTAACTGCTGCTATGCCACACCTTTTGGTCAGCTGTTTCTTTGTAATTTTTCCCTATACATGGCTTTTTTTAATCAGTGTAGAGGTTAGGAATATATATTCAGAAATCATATCTAAACTTTATATCAATCAAGTTAATGGGATGATGGTGAAATAATGTTTACTTTAAAGTCTGATCTCTTATCCTCGTGTGCCCATGTATTAATTGTTCATGTTGTCATTTGGATGTGTTTTATTCCACCATCTGAACCTCTTAAGAGTTAAAAACCTGAGGGTCTGCAAACAGCTTATGAGTAAAACATTGTTTCCAAACCAATGCCTGTTCAATTCTTGGAGTGCAAACACTTTTCTTGTAGATCAAAACCTCTTTTTTTTGGGAGCAGATTTCTATCTTCATCCCTTGCAGAACTGCATGGTGCTCAAATCCTTTGTATTCAATTACATTTTTAACAACTATAATTTAATCATTTCCATTTGTTTTACAGAGTTTTGTGTGTGAGAAGTACCTAAAGTTGTATCATCACACTGGGCCAACAGCTTGTCTTGAATATTGTCCTCTGATTTTTTCAATTTAGAAATATGTTCCTATCAACACACGGAGACCCAAAAATCAACAATTTCTTTTATGGCAGCTGAGCTGTCAGAACACACAGACAGTATATAAATGGCATCATTTGTATTGTGGCATGTTTCACTGAACATTATTTTAAATACTAACAGACAGAGAAGATGGGAAAAGGGCTTCTCATCATTGCTGCCAATGGTGAGCACATTCTAGCACGTCTGAACATATGGAATGCATTATTTTACAAAGGTGGTGAATCCTGTTGTGCATGCAATTCTGTTTATTGTCTGAACTAAAGAATGGGGAAACATTTGGACTTATTACAATGCATTTGCTGAATGTCGCTCACTCATTAGATAAACGAATAAAGGGAAAACAAACAGGTCCATAACCACCACCACGACTCATTACATTTTCATGGTAACTGTGAGTAATATTGATTTTATTGGCGTATATTTGATTGAGAACAGCTGTGGAGGGGGGGGCAGACTTACAGTTACATACCCCACAGAGTGTCACTTTACAATCCTAATCTATTTTCCAACACAATCTGTCTTTTTTATGTGTCTCACACTTACAATAGGCTCTGTAGAGAAAATCTGCACTGACATTTCACAGTCCACTTTAGTGGACCTCTGTGGGTACATACCGTGCATTACTGCTTTTGTCACTTTTCCACAAAGTCAGAGCCTCCTGCTCTATTGGAACCATTCATACGAGGTAAGAACATTAATGATCTGTCCTGTGTGGTCTCAAAATGTTTGAACTGGCTCCCTACAGACTGAGATATCAATACCTGGACTATATTAACTATGGACTACTCCATCATGTCATCCACTGTATATATATATTTTTAATATACAGTAAAAACAATCTGTATTAGATCTACTCTCGAACCAGGGTCATACTTTCCCCTTGGGGATTTTAAAGTCATATAACCTGATGTATTTTATGATTCTTGTAACCGTTTCATGTAACTTTTTTATTCCTTGTAAAAGAGTTTTTAATTTCAATGAGAGTACCAGATTACATAAAGATTAGATTTAAATTTAAATAGGGCATTGACCTTTTGATTTTACGATATTCTTATAGGGCTATTTCTATATTTACCTGTTTGTCTAGTTAAGTTTTTTGAATTAATAAATAAATTAGAAATGTCATTTAAATGTCCAATTTTTATCAAGGAACTTTGTAATAGTCTTACTGCTGATTTTGAGAACTCCCACTCTGCTGAGAATAAAATCATGATACGAATGAAGTGCAGCCCACAATTTTGAATTGAAATTCAATTTAGAATAATGATTAAACATGTCGAGCATCTCTCCTCGTGTCCAACATTAGCGCCAAGACATCATCCATAGACTGCACAGGTCACACAATCAGACGGGTCACAGAAAACGGCGTAACACCATCCAACCTGGCCACTCCCCGAACCTCCGGAGCCAATCAGGATTCAGCTGGAGGTGACGCAGCCCGTCTGAGCAGCGCTAGCACAGATCGCCGCGTCCATCTGGTGAAGTAAGCGCCAAAATATACGTGATTTTCACGAAATATAGTCCAGTGTTGGTGACAGTGCAAGTGGTGAGCGAGTCGTGCGATACCACAGATTTTATAGCTAGCCATTTAATGTCATTATTTTTCAACCCCAGAATAAGAGGTATTTGCTATTAGGACAGCTAACTAGCTAACGTTGAAGTTACAGGGTACTTCTTAAAATGTTGGCGTTAGCTAAAGTTAGCTAGCTAATTGACTTAGCCGGAAAAGCCGACGCTTTTCCTGGGCGGGTATTTGTTTTTGTATTTTTGAAGCCTGAAATATGTATTTGCTGCCAACCATTTAATGGCATCTGTGCCCCGCAGAGCTGCGTGTGAGAGATGGGAAGAGACAAGGATGCCAAAGGAGAAGCGAAGAGCAAGCACAAAGAAACCAAGCTGAGTGATAATGAAAGCGCTCGTGCCGGGGGAGACACGATCAAGAACAGGTGACGTGTGTGTGTGTGTGTGTGTGTGTGTGTGTGTGTGTGTGTGTGTGTGTGTGTGTGTGTGTGTGTGTGTGTGTGTGTGTGTGTGTGTGTGTGTGTGTGTGTGTGTGTGTGTGTGTGAGAGAGAGAATTAAAGAGGGACAAAAATGTATTTGCTGACAGGCAGACTTCAGCGACCACTTAATCACTGTTCCATCAGGAGCAACTCAAGTGCCATTATCAATAAGTTACCTGTATGACTCCCTGTCACCGTGTCCAAGTTAGAGCAGTTCCCAGCTAATAAATGCGTGTGACCTTACTGCAGCACATCTAACATCTGTTCAGCATCAGCACAGGCCACACATCAAAGCTGATTTTCGCACAGATCTTGCAAGTAGCATTGCCTTTCATGTTTCTCAACCGTGGAGACAAATTAATTTGAGTGAAAAAATTAATACTTGCAATGGTGATAAATCAGATGAGAGTGAGAGCCATATGGCAGCATGCGTGGCCCACTAACGGACAGACAAAAGTGTTACTGAGAGAATGCTACGCTGGCTGAGCTGTCAAGCACGCTGGTGGTGGCATTGAGTGCATGCATTCATTTCACAGAGTACAGTGGGTACTCCATCTTCATATGAATAAATTAACTTACCTCGATATCTGATGCGTTTATTACCATGCATATGTGAGCAGACAAATGAATGTGGAGTGATCTGTCATTGGCTTGTGTAATTGATGAGAGCTGGGAGATGAATAGACACCTGTAAGCACTACTGGCAGTAGAGCAGGCAGCTTTCTCCGACAGCTAGCCTCATGTTATTTCATGGCACGCTGACTGAATTACTGATTAAGGATCAACTTATCCTTATCAGCTACAAGACTCATGGAACTAATTTTCCTGAGCATGAAATGGCTTCCTGCTTGAAATGCCATACTGCCTTAATTAGATGTTCAATATTGAGAATTCGGAATTAGAAAAAAATAACGTAGTCGTGGAATAATTGCAGCTAAATTTTCATGTTGCATTCAGCCCTGAAGGGAGGAAAGGTCAAACCGAAAAGAAACATGTTCCAAGCTTCTCTGAGACACCACCTGTCTGATTGGTGGGGTTTTATGGCGTTGCCTGACGAGAATGATGCTAACCAGGCAAAGACACGGATCCAACATCAGCCCAATGTGCTCTCACTCTAAGTCAATGCTTGATAAAATGCAGCTCAGACTGTCTTTAAAGGGCCTGTTCAGTCATGTCACAGTGAAAGGGAAAGCAGCTTTCTTCTCGCACTTATGCAATATTTCTCTTCACTGCTCATGTGTGACAAATACTGCATCGCTAACAAGCCTTTTCTTTTCTTCTCTTGACATCCTGATGCGCAGTCCAAACTCAACTAAATCTGCAGAGAAAACCAAAAATGGAAAGCCTCATAAGAAGGTAAATTAGTCACTTTCTGCTCCTCTCCCTATGCTGCACGGGGCTAGATGTTGCTCAAGTTTGACCTATTTAGCCTGGCCCCAATTTAGAACATCTCAATGGAAATTCAGTGTCATCTTGACCAGGGGAGGGACTGTGATGGTCATGTGAGTCCCACATTAACTTGTGCCCTGTTTGGAAATAGCACGTCAAATAGCAGGGTGAAAATTTCAACCCCTGTTACTCACTGACCCCGACTCAGACTGTCATACTTACAGCACGTCCAACAGCTTGTCCTCTCAAGTTACCTCCCTGCCATTAGCTCCCTCTCACGTTGGCAAGGTATATTTACATGCCCCCCCATGTTCACCAGGTTGTGCTTTGCATCACAGGTTTACATGTTTCAACAGTCAACTTACGCTATTCAACAGATGTGCATAAATGGACTCACCAGGAGTCCTCGAAGATATGTCATGGCCTTCTGTGGTTGTATGAGTGGTCGAAGACTTCACGCATACATTCGTTTATTAAAGCTTGAACACGGTTACTGTACATAGCGTCTTAGGCCATCTGTGTGCATGTTCTTGCATTGTAGTTCTTGCACTTACTGTGTTGAACCTAACGCATGTCCTCCCCTCAGGGCAAGACACCTAAGATGGAGACCTTGGAGTCAGCCAACAGCGCCAGGTAGGGATGAAGTCATAATCCAAGTGTACTGTATCTTTTTAATGGCCGTGATAATAAGATGACAAGCTACTATGGAGCGATTGTGTCAGAAATCTTATCTTTCTCCTCTTTTTTTTTTTCTTCTTGCCTCCTCCCCCCTGGGGTGATGAAAATGAATTCCTGTGTTTTGATTTTCAAGTGCCCTGGACATTCCCATTTTATACAATGTGTTAAGCTGTCTCATAGAAAATTAATTTTACTCTGCTCTAAAGACAAATATCTGTGGCTTGTCAGGAAAGTAATAAATGAGAATGCACGGTCTTAGTAGTTGGATGCTCAGCAGGGTGTTGCTGGGACGGCAGACTTTGGCCGAAGGCCTGCTGCGTCAAATCTGTCTCACAGCAGTGTTTCTACGGAGTTGTTAATGGATTGTTTCCCAGACGTGGACTTCGCCAACCCAAGAACGACGAGTGACATTTCACAGGAGATGTCAGTTGGAAAAACTGTTTTGCGAAATTCTGGCTTTTAATGTTTCTCTTAAAGGTTTTTTCCCCTCCAAATGGCTCAGGTGGTAACTGTGCAGTTTGTAGTTCAGTGGGTTTCATACAGGGAGGAAAGTTAAGGCCTTGCAGCAGAGTTAGGGAAGAAACATAAGGCTATTAGAACCACAGACCGTAAATGTCAATGGACGTAGTGACCCTCCCTCCTTTGTATAGATTTTTATGGATTTTGCTCAGTGGTGCAGTATACCAAAAAAACATGACCGTTTGCACACACACACTTTGTGTTCTTTTTCTCTCTCCACATTGAGCACTCGAACTGAATAGCATGGCCGCAGCACAGACTTGGGTTTTTCAAAGTAAGCTTGAAAGGGAGCAGGGAGAAAGTTAGACAAAAGCTTCTCCCATATGTGTAATTTGTAGTGAACATAAAGAGCTTTCGCTCACAAATAGTTTGCCTATTGTGGAGGGTTAGGGTTAATATTGGTGTGTGAAGTATGAAAGTGATTGTCAAACAGTGGGACACCTGCGGGCAGGCAATAAGGTTTCTGCAGCTAATTGTCATATTAAAAGCCTCTCCATCCCCGGTGGAGGCTGCTGCCCAAAGCCTTATGCAAAGGTAGCCTGCTGGGGACAATTTAGTCGATGTGGCAGCATGTATGGCACATGTTCTCCCGTACACTGTAGAAATGTTAAAAACAGTCTTGTGTCTGCATGATGTCTTCATTAAGACTGTCGGCAAGTTGGAATAAGCACCCTTCGTATGAATGAACTTTTGTGTCGTTTAACTTCACTTAAGGTTGGACTCCCTAATTAAGTTGTCATACACTTGCCAGCAGTGCAGGTTTTTCAGTGAGCAGTTGCTGAAAGAAAAAGGACTGTCTATATGGCAAAGTGTCAGGAGTTTGTATATTGAGTTTAATATTGAACCTGAGGTGAACTGCAAGGTCAGAATAAAGAAATAATTAAAATGATGGCATGATGTTTGATTTAGGACATTATAGTGCATAAAGGTCAGCGATGACATGAAAAGATCATCCCCCCCAATAGTCACATTGGTTTGCTTTCTGTTAACCTACATATGTGTAAAAGGACAATACCTGTGATTTATACATTTAAACCTCATTATTTTATTTTAAGAAATTATAAAAATGTTAACGGTAAGAGTTTCCTTGTATTTTATGAATTCTAAAATGTAGGCGATGCTCTCTAGAGTTAATCAAAGCTCCCATTTTGTCTTTGTTTAACGTCTGAACTCGAACTTGCACAAAGGTTGTGCTGCAAAGACCAGATGGAGTCAGAGAGCGGGGAGCCTGAGAGAAGGCTCATTACTCTCAATCAGAAGCCATC
This sequence comes from Pempheris klunzingeri, assembly GCF_042242105.1. Taxonomy (NCBI): domain Eukaryota; kingdom Metazoa; phylum Chordata; class Actinopteri; order Acropomatiformes; family Pempheridae; genus Pempheris; species Pempheris klunzingeri. The sequence goes on along the minus strand of NC_092016.1, from coordinate 21,186,699 downwards.
AGGGGTGGAAGTGCAGGGAGAGCGCATTAGGTTTAGGCTATGTGTACCTGGTAGTTTCTACCATAACGTTTTGGAATTGGGCTTCAGTAAGCCAATTTGACAATTATGTGCTTTTACATTTTTCCCATTTCTTCCTTAACTAATGTTATGTGAAGGAAAAGGGAAAGCTGTTATTTAGTAGAAGTGGTGACTTTAGATTTGTTAATTTGGGCCGTTTCCTTCCCTAGCAATTCCCCCCTCTGCAGGGGAATCCAGGCTTGCAGTTGTGTAATCATCTTTTTATTTTTTTTTCAAATTTCTAATTGCTGCAATTATGCCATTATCATTAGTGCTTTGATGGTGTGGCTTAATTACCATAATTATGTCATTTCTTGTGGTCAGTGGGTCATCATAGGGTTTTGTTCCTTTCTATTCCAACTGGAGGGCAATTTTGCCCTAACTCTGGCCAGCGGTGTGGCAGGCATCAGTGAATAAAAGCCATTATGCATTTATTCTGCCTTGTTATTAGCTTTTAAAGTAAGAGTTAATTCAAAATCAGCATCTCAAGTCAGCCTTCCCTTTGACAAAATTAAGAAACAAACGGAGCAGTTGCTAAAATTTGGTCTTGAAAAATGAAATGGAAAATCAGTGCTTACTCTTGTAGTCTGGAGTTTAAGCGGAGTGACTTCAAAGCTGCACTCCACCGTGTGCGTGTGAGAAAAGAATTGTTACTGTGTGAGACGACAAAGCAGACCTCTGATTGAAAAAGAAAAAATTTCAACAGTATTAAGATGACAAGTTCACTCAACTTTATATTAGACCTGGGCAATGACTGTCCTCGTTTCTTTCTCTGGTTTAGTGAGTCGGTGAAAGAGGAGCCGCAGGACGATGACTTCACTGCAAAGAAGAAAGGGCTGAAAAGGAAAAGAATGAAGGATGAGCCTGCGGAAAGCCCTTCAAAACCCATTGCTACATCTACGTAAGGCTGACCAGGTTTTTGAGCTGTGGATTGACCTTTAATGACATTTTGGCATTTTTATGTAGGCATTTCAGTATTAGAGTATAGTTATTTTGGCATCTGACACTCATATTACATTTGTGCATGAATATTTAAATGGGATAGTTCATGATCTCCATCCCTTGTAGTGCTGTTAGCTGTCTGTCTGTCTGTCTGTCTACTGGGTGCTTGCAGCTCAAAGAAAAAAAACAAGCAACATGGGCAGGAGGAAGAAAGTGACGGAGAGGCTCAGAAAAAGAAGTCAAAGAAGAGAGATGAAAAGGTAAAGGTCTGTCTTGCAGAGGTAATCTGTCGCCATCAATAATAGTCCCACCATATGACGTTTGCTGGAAATGCAGTTCACAATGGGAGTATTTTGAAAGTGAGTGTTTTTCAAGGTACAGACAGTGAAGAAAGAGGATGGGGAGCACCCAGTCTCCAAAAAGCCTAAGAAGACAAAGGAGGAGATTGAGGAGGCAAGACAGTCGAAGATCAAAAAGAAAGAGGAGGAGGAGCAGAATCGCTGGAGATGGTTGGGAAATGCTACTCTTTTGATCTCGCATTGACCTGGACCGAGCCCCACCACACACACACACACACACACACACGCACACATGCACACACACACAATCAAACACAAATTACATGGGGTAACCAGGGAGCAGCAATTTTCACTTTCTCAAATACATCCAAACTTTTTCCTCATGTTGGTTTCTGTCAGGTGGGAGGAAGAGAAGTATGAAGGTGGGATGAAATGGAAGTTCCTCGAGCACAATGGGCCCTACTTCCCTCCTGAATACCAGTCTTTGCCACAAGACGTTCACTTCTACTACGATGGTCAGTTGAGTGCAGAAATTGAATGTGTCGGCACGAATGAGAGAGTTTTGACACGCTCATCATATTTTCTCTCACGACTGTAATTTAGAATAATCTTTGTACCTCACAGGTGAGGCCATTGGGGCCATTCAGAGTAAATTCATAGATTTCGAGCATTACGCAGTGACATCACTTTTGACGGCTCTGGGATTTTTTTTTTTTTTCTAAATGAATGTGTGCGTTTATGTGTGAGTATGTGTTTAGTTGTTTAGCTGTACAGGATCAGCATAAAAGCAGAACAAATGTAAGATGGGAAACAATAAATTCTTTAAACTGCAATGTAGGGTCAGGTGAATAGAATCAAATGAAGAGGAAGAAGTAGTAGACACCAAAAATGAAAATATGATAACAAATAATGCAACAATTGCATAACACTGCGAAAATACACATAAACATGTTTACATACATAAGTTAAAGCAAGTAAAGGAGTAAAACAAACCTTATTTATTTACATGGCTGAAGTGACATACGGCACATTAAAGGGATATTTTGCCAATTTTCAACCAGCTTTGGATCATTACAGTGTGAGTAGTATAGGCAAATGATAAACATTCCTCCGTGTCTCCTGCACCTGCAGATGGTCAATTCTAACATTAAGTCAGTTATTCAGTAGAACAACAGCCATAGAGTCAGAGCACCAGAAGCTGCATTTTACATCAGCCGGCTGAGAGCAGGAAGCCCACGGTTTAGGCGACGCAGGGGGAAATTAAACATTGGTCATTGGCGTATTCTACCCACACTGTAATAATACAAAGCCATTTGAAATATATTTAATTGAAATACTTGATATAAAAACCTTTTTTTATTGAAGTGCCGTTTAAATGAAGACAATCTTTCCAAGTCACGCCTGCACCCACTTCACACTGTGACTGACCTGCTGTGTGAACATGAGACAAGAGCCCTGTTTTTTTTCTTCTTTCTTCTTTCTTCTACATACACGTGAGTGCAACACGATGAATGCCTTCAGGGAGAGATTGTCTGAAAATGTGTACGGTTGTCCCCATATTCAACGACTATCACGTTCTCCCCTCTATATGATGGCTGTGGAGAGGAGTCCACAGAGAAGCAACATCCAGCCTGTTTGTAGTCGATAAAAAATTTAAAAAAAAAAGCTGTAAATTGCGTGGCTTTCCCTCTACAGTCTCAAGACCTCTGAACTTGTGTGTGCATTTGAAAATAGGACAGGCAGATTATTCTGTTACATCAAAGAAACTCTTAATTAAAACCAGGCAGACTGCAAGCTCAGGTTTAGAGGAACAGTGGTCAAAGTTGTATAGAAAACAAAAGAGGTCTTGGAAGTGAGCAGATCTGTGGATGCCGGCGTAGATGCACGTACACACACACGCACGCAGTTGGATCTTTAGGACAACAAAGGTGTATTGGGTCAAACACTGATTGATGACTGTAATTGTTTTCGCTTTGTTTAGCAGTCAAGTCACAGTGGTGTCCTACAGGGACTTGTTTTTGATCTGTTAATCCCTGTGCTTGCATGTACTTGATTGTAGCTCACTCTTACGGGGGCTGAATGTAGATCTTTGTCCTTGTCTCTGAGTGTACCTCTATAAATCCATGGATTAGTCTGACAGGACTCTAGAGAGGCTGATGTGGGAGTTGTAGCCTGTTGGATTTTGATCCCAGCTCCCAAATGTGTGAGTTTTTTTTTTTTTTTTTAATGCAAGTTAGGACAACGAGGCCATGAAGTACTTCCGAATCCCTCCTTTTATTTTGATGTTGAATTGAGTTTGTGCTTGTGTGTGCAGGTAAGAAGGTGAAGCTGAGCCTGGCAGCTGAGGAGGTGGCGTTATTCTTTGCCCAGATGTTGGACCACGAATACACGACGAAAAAGGTGTTCCGGGAGAACTTCTTTAAAGACTGGAAGAAGGTAAGGCAAGAAAGTCACAAATCATGCCAGTTTTGGAAGTAAATCAAGCAACTGCAGCTCAGAGGTCAATCCTTAGTGCTGAAAATCAAATCTGCAAACGAAATAAAGGATATTCTCATGGTTCACAACAGTTTTGCCAGATATCTGAATGTGAACCATTGTAGTTTTTGTCCAGTAACATTTCCCTTGACGCTGCCACGATGTTGATGACTGGGAGCTTTTGTCAACTGTGGTTAATTTTCTATTTACATGAGTACTTTGTCTTAAACACTTTGGCAATAATACAATGGAATAATGCAGTGTCAGCTCCTCATAATGTCAGCTCGAGAAAACCTCCTCTTGATAACATGCCAGCACAGTATTAGTTGTCTGTATTCCAGCTCTGTGTGAGAATATGTGTGTTACAGTGACTGGTACAGTACCTGCATGCTGGTGCCTGTCAGGGTGTCCTCTGTATGGAGAAAACACCGTGCCAAGCCCCAAGGCATATCATGCAGAATTAATTTTGCGCTGCTTAGTGCTCAATGCACTTGAAAATACGATTTGTGTGAAGGCATTGATATGCTAATCCATACAAGTAGCTCCCCTGCATATGAACAAATCCAATTAAACTGTTTTATTATAGCCGGAAAAAACTCTCCTCGCTCCACTGCCCTCAGTGCCCGCCCACTGTCGAGTGTCAGTCATGCTTAGATTCGCTGACTGACTGCGTGTCCACACTGTCAGCGTTTCCGGAGAGAGGTGTGTGTGCATGCATGTGTGCTAATCTGAGGTATGTTTTTTGTATCTCATCTCCTCTGACCATAGACGGCACATCTGGCCCAAATCAGTACTGCTCTGAAAAGCTTTTTATATGTTTATATATTCTATATTATTGTGGCAGACAAAGGGAGAGACCACCCAGCAGCTACAGATTAATTCAGTACGGTGCTTTTGGCTTAGTTTCAAAGAATATATTGTTTAAGTTACTAAAAGTTGTAAATCCTAAGTCTTGGGGTCATTTTTGATGAACACTGCTGGAGCGATGAGTGAAGACAATAACATCAAGATAAACAGCTCACTGAAAGCCCCGTTCATTGTTTACTATTACATTGTACCGCTCGAGGCCTCTGTGACCTTAAAAATTGACAGAATTTGCTCTACACTGGCAGATGGTCCCCAAAACGTTGGCCTCCAGCTCCTGCTGCAATTGCTTTCTCGCTCGAAAGCAAGAGGCCATATTAAAAGCCGCTCGTGTAGTCATGACATTTTAGCACTAGAAACTTCCGAGATGAACCATAAAGCTGCCACTGAATTGCTCTGTGTCGCTGCCCTGTTGATGACCTCTTTGATGGGGTGACCCCTCATGCAATAACTTCAGAAAGGTGAAAGTTATAGTGGAAACTTGGCTGCTCTGCTGCCTTCAGTGTTCTGCTGTATCAACACTGTTTCTGTAGCTCAGTGGACTTCTTCTTAGATGTTCTATACTCTGGCCTTTTATAACAATATCACTTTATTCTTTCTCTGTCCGCTGCGCCTCCATAAAGATGAGTAGTTAAAGGAAAGGTCACTGATCTCCTTTTATCATGCTCATCCTATTTGGTTTTTATGATACATTATTGTTGCAATGCCCTATTTGACAGACAAAGGTTCTGCACTCTGTATTAATAGCTCCCGGCAAATTGAATAAAGCAGCATTCTGTGCAGATATTTTGTCCCTTTCTGTCTTCAGTTTAAGATTCTGACCCAGTACATAAGTGTCTGGATGTGCATACTTTCTGTGATCAATATTGAAGTATTGAGTTGCATTGCAAACATTTTTTTTCAGCAATATTTCCCTGCTGTAACTGAGAACTGTTGGTGCTTAATAAGTGTTGAACTGTAGATGAAAAGATACATATTTCTGCCATTATTAATGCAATATTTTCAAAGTGGCAAAGAGAGTCATTCTGACATTCAAGGATACTTGGGCCACAACTAACCATTTCTTTCATTATAGATTAAACTGATTATTTTTTAAGTATATTTGATTAATTGCTCCAGCTGAGAAAATGCTTCAATGGATGATTAATTTAGTCCATAAAATGTCAGAGAATAGTGAAACTACCCGTCACAGTTTCTCAGAGGCATTTTTCATTTTTGCTTGATTATTAACTGAACCATTTAAACCACCAAACACTTCTGTGTTTAATACTTTGTGTCTAATTAGGAAATGACCCATGAAGAGAGGTCACTAATTCGAGATCTTGACAAATGTGACTTTGGAGAGATCCATACTATGCACAAAGACAAGGTGGAGGCCCGGAAAAAGATGACCAAGGAGGATAAACTGGTATGATTCATGCTTTTTTTCCCTCTGTGCATGTGTATACTGTTATACTTATACCCCTCTTCCTGTTAGTGTCCAAAGAAGGTCAGCGTGAATAATTTAGGTACTGGACTATTATTTCCTTCTAAATTTAGATTATTGTTTGCTTTTGGTTTTTTTTTTTTCCTGTTGTAGGCTGTGAAAGAGGCAAACCAGAAGATAGTGGATGAGTACGGCTACTGTATGTTGGACCATCACAAAGAGCGAATTGGCAACTTTAAGATTGAGCCTCCGGGTCTGTTCCGGGGTAGAGGCGAACACCCCAAACAGGGCATGCTGAAGAAAAGGATCCTGCCAGAGGATGTCATCATCAACTGCAGCAAGTGAGAGAGAGAGAGGCAAAGGGATCAAAATGCACACAGAGATGTGTGACCGTGTAGTGATGCATAAGTAAAGGCTGGTCTGAAGAAAAGCTGGATTTACTAAAACTCCCATCACCCTAGCTGCTAAAAACCCAGATGTCACACCTTCCAGCTGGGTGCACACCAAAGATGACCTCGACGCATGAATGTCTAAAAGCTTTCACTCTTAAATCAGTCTTTTCAAAATATACATAACCATGTTATGTCATGTTTTGTCAAGTGTATCCATTTAGACAGCTGCACAAGCATCTGTACTACACTGCTACAGATGGTGTGTTCATTTGGATTTTGACAAAATGAATTTGTCTTCTTTAGGTATTTAGACGTGCTGTGAAAATGCACTTGAATTAATCTCGCACAGACAGAGATTCTAACTATCACATCCATCTCTGAGCCTGTAGCTTGTACTCCAGTGCTGTGACGACTTACACACACGTTCTCTCTCTCTTTCATTGACAGAGAAGCCCGTGTCCCCGTGCCCCCTGCTGGCCACAGCTGGAAGGAGGTCCGACATGACAACGCCGTGACATGGCTGGCCAGCTGGACTGAGAACATCCAGGGCTCCATTAAATACATCATGCTCAACGCTAACTCAAAACTCAAGGTAGCATCCCTCAGTCTGCTGCAAACAGGCAAAACAGCGGCACATCTGTCAAACAGTTCGGGGCTAGATTAACACTTTTATTTTAACCAGACGCCTTACTGTTATAGTTAATGGACAGACGGGCTCAGTCGATGCTGCATTAGCCTATATAACTCACATTTGATTTAACACTTTTTTAGATTGGGTTTTCCGTTAATGAATACATTTACCAAAGATCCCCACAAGCACCTGGATGAACTATTAGTCAAATGTTGCCATAGCAGCCTCTCTAGTAATACATAACTCACCACAATGAATTATGCATCTCAAGCAAGTGTTTTTTTTTTCCCTAATTCTTTTTTTCCCAATATCATACGAACAGAGCGTGCCTGGAAAGATGGAAAAAGACATATTCATCAATCAAAACCTCATAGTCTGTTTTGAAAAATAGTCAGGTAGTAGTAGCAGGTTATATTTAGAGTAGAGCTTTCATTACCAAAATGTGTTTTTTAAAAAAGATATCAGGGGAAGCACTGTGGTCGAAGCCCACTGGCCAGTCGGGGACTCTCAGTGGGTTTTCTCTGGATACTTATTCCCACAGTCCAAACACATGCAGGGCTGGTTAATCGGTGACTCTAAACTGTTCCAAAGTATGAATGTGAGAGTGAATAATTGTCTCTCTCTTCGTGTCAGCCAAGTGATTGACTGGCGTGTCCCTGCCTCTCACCCAGTGTCAGCTGGGATAGGCTCTGAGGATAAGCAGTATAGATAATGGATGTATAGGTATTTTTCACCTTTGCCTTTTCTTGTCTTATTCTATTAGTGAAACGAGTGGATTGTTTGTGTTTAAAACACCTATGAAAGCACCATTGACGAAATAAAAAATTGATTTTCACAGTGCCCCTTTTTAATCAGGCATGTTTGTGTTCCAAGCACGAGCTGTTACTAGTATCTTATACAGAATTTAGGAGCAAAGCGACGGCAGTTGTGTTGCACTGTGGGTAGTTTAGGCTCCAGGTTTTGACCAGGATGAAGAATGTTTGAAGTGTGTCCATTTGATTTGCTCACAAATTCAGGTGTAATCACGAAAGCAGCAGATGTTGCCAGGTATGCGTCCTGCATCTGTGACACGTTGAAATCCAAAAAGACAGAGTTACCATAACCGTGTCCCTGTTTTCTCCCCTCATAATGCTACATTATTAAAAACAGATCTGTGTTTAAATGAGATCCTGTGCTCATAGTCTCAGTCGTCATGAGAGAGACTAAATGCCCTTCCTGGGCAACAAGACCAACCCTCGCCACAGAGATTTCATTTCAGCAATCAAGGCTATGAACTTGATATTAAAATTCAGGTGCCTCTATCAACATCACTGCTTCTTTGGTACTAAAGTATTAAAATTCCACAACAGCTTTGTTTTTATAGTAAATGGCAGCCCCCGTGAGTTATGTGTTGTAGGATGTGTGTCTGCGCCGTCTCGTTATTCTTTCCCCCTCTCTCGTTATTCTTTTCTCTCTCCTCCATTTGCTCGCTCTTCCTCTTCCTTCTTTCCATCTTTCATGTGTAAAGGTTAAGTTATTCCACTGTTAGTTTCTATGACAATATGCGTGTGTGTTCTCACTGATGGTGGGTTTAATTGTGTCTTGGTAGCAATATATAACCAGCAGCAAAGACAGTTTTGCCAGTCTTGTGACTTTTTACATTTGTTTTCTTTAGTGTGATATAGCAGCTTGCATTCACGTCATGTTTGTCATATTGAATAATCTTTTGATGTGACTCCATCCAAGGAGAATGGAGAATTTATGCTGTATTTTTGTTTATTTAAGTATTTGTTTCATCCTCTCCCGCTGTTTCCCTCTCGTTATCCTTTCATTTCACCATCCTCCCTTTCCTCACTTGTTCTCCCTCCTGCTACCCCTCTTCCTCCTCCATTCCCAGGGTGAGAAAGACTGGGAGAAGTATGAGGTCGCTCGGAAACTGAAGCTGTGCGTCGACAACATCCGTAGCCAGTACCTCAGGGATCTGAAATCTAAACAGATGGGCATGCGGCAAAGGGCCGTGGCCCTCTACTTCATAGACAAGGTCTGCTTTTGAGTCATGTCCAGTGAAAAACGTTGAATTAAAGAAGCAGCAATTAGGACACCCAGTTTTACACGTTTACACACCAGTGCTGGAAATAAACTGGTGTCAGTTTCACAGATTCACCTAAGTGATTGAACCGATACCCAGACCCATGTGAAAATGTTGGAAATCGATGCGATGCGCTTTGATTGCCTTTTTTCTTTTCTCACATAGCTGGATGGAAGATATTTTTGCAAGGAGAAAAGTGGATTATATACAGCCATTTTCTTCCATGCTAATTATCTCGTTCTGCATTGAGTGAAATGATAGATTTAGAGTGTGATTGCTTTTGGCTTTTGACAAAGATTATTACTATTACAATTGTTTGCTATACAGATCTTAATTTCTTCTTCGTGTTGTGTGTGTAGGTGTGCATATTTAAAAGTCATCTGATCTGGCACATGCTTGCCCTGTGAATGGGAGCGATGGTGGTGAAAGTGTAGATTTGAAGTGTACTTATCTCCATGTCTCTCATGACCCAAAAAAGCTGGCACTGAGAGCTGGTAATGAGAAGGAGGAGGGAGAGACGGCAGACACGGTCGGTTGCTGCTCGCTACGTGTCGAGCACATCACCCTCCACAAGGAACTGGAAGGCAACGAGTGCGTGGTGGAATTTGACTTCCTGGGCAAAGACTCCATTCGCTACTACAACAAGGTCCCCGTCATCAAGAAGGTAAAGGAACAAAAAAAAACACAAATTCCTTACGCACTTGAACGTGGAAATGATAGTAGTTAATACAAGGCAAATCCATCCATTCTCAGTAGGAGAAGACCTCAGAAAAGAAACATGGGGACTGCTCATTGCAATACATAGCCAATATATTATAATAATCTAGGTATTGCCCTTTGGGTTTTGGCAGAAGTCCCTGCGGAGAAGGTCACTTGCACACATACTGATATGCACAGACGTAGAGAGGGAACTGAGAAATGCCCAAGTTGTAGATTGGATTCCTGTGGCTGAGGTAGTTTAATTTGTGTGTCTATAAATCCTGTCTGCATTATGAAGTATTTTCAATATTATATTCAAGCTTGTACTCCATAAGCTGTTTAATTGTTTCTTTTCCTTCCTTTAGAAGGTCACTATGTAGAGACTTTCACGCCACAATTGCTGGTAACAGTTTGTCAAATCTTAGAGTGCCGTATAATCTTTTTTTCATTATCTTTCACTGACTGTTTTCATGAGTGTCCTTGTTGGCCTATCAGAGTGTTCATCCTGAGGCTACATGTAGAGTTTTACTAAAGTTAAGCAGCACAGCATTTGGGTTTCATCATGCTTGAAGTATTTCATCAGAGGCAGCACACAGTATTTACTATATTTATCCCAATGGAGACCAGACAGCCTAGTGTAAAGAAAAATGCCATGCACATTAGTTTTAGTAATAGACAATATTTAATCATGAACTGTGTTCAGGTAGGTGCATGTTCTCACGCGTTTACATTTAAAGGTATATTCTGTTTAATATCGCACTTCCATAAAGATGTAAGACCTGCAAGAGACAAAAAATGTTCAAGATTGGAGCAGCAGATAACCTGAAGTTAGTCCCTAGTATTAACCTCCAAAAACACTGGATCCTACATTTCCCATCATGCAACTCCACTTATCTTTTATTAGACTCTCGTTTAAAACTTGAAGTCTGGAGTCCAATAATAAAATCACTCGAAAGTGGAAAATAACTTGTGTGGCAAAATCTTGCGTATTCTGCTGATGTTACTATACAATTGTAAATTTAGTTTGTGCCAAAGGTGACGGTTCATGCTGTCAGGTGTCTTCGCAGCTTATACCAATGCCAAGACAGACTTAAAACACCCATGTTGACAAAGAATAGAAAGTAATTGCAGCTCTGGTCAGTTGCTAGTTAATCTGGTACAGTAAATGATGATGAGTACTGTAATGCGCAGGTTGGCCAACGCCACAATACAAGAAAACAAAATGTGTCTGGAAACTTTTTTTTAACCTTGTTTTGTTGTTTGCAGTCTGTCATACAGCTGTCACATTTGTGTGTGTGTGCATGTATGCATATGTAAATTTCCAACCCCTCCTCTGGTGTCAGCCCCTGCTATCTTCTGTTCCAGAGATGGAAAAAGAAATGTTAGCACCTGACAGCCAAATTGTTTTGTTTCTTGGCAGAACACATAATTATTCAAATGAATGCATTCAAAAGCAACACATTAGCTAGAATTAATTAGTCCCTTGCATATTTTAGCATCATCAATTCCCATGGAAATCAGTGAGATTGCTGCTAAATGTCACTTGGAATAAAATGGAACAAGGATGGAAGGAAGGGATTTCCATTTCTAACCGCTGGAGGGGTTTGAATCATTTAATCTAATACTCTGGGTTATTTTCTTGGTTTATATATACTGTATATGCAATCTGCTGCTTGTGCAGGATATCTGCTTGCAGAGGACATAGTGCACTACAGGGAGTGACTACTAAAATGGCAATGAAGTCGAGCTAGATTATGCGTGATGTGGACTGCCGATACGGTGTGTCCCCCATATATAATTTAATGGAAAGAAAAAGTCATATTGTTTCTCAGCAGGAATGGGGAGTAGCCATAAGGGCTAATAGTAAGCCCTCCATATGAACACTTGTGTGCCTCTCCCAACCATGAACATCATGGCAATGACTGAGCAGCACATCAGAGTATCTGATTATCGTTTCAAAACAAGCACCTACTTATTACTCAATCTGAGCGCCAGTTAGGACGCTGAATGGCTTTATCATATAGCCCTGGAATTTGGGGACACTTGCAGGTGCATAATGCTATTGTGCTGGGCACATTTATTTCATTATTATTTCCATTCCTAACACATACACCCCCCCCCCCCCCCCCCCCCCCCCCCCCCCACACACACACACACACACACATCCAAACACATCACTAAGCCAATTAGGCGAGCTCACTTTCTGCGTGTTTCTGCTTCTCCAAGACTTTAAGACACTGATTTACATGTGTAATCCAAAACTACTCGCACTTTTTTTATTTTCAGTTTACTTGCCAAGGGGAACAAAACTGCCACACAAATCAGGCACCGAATGTGTGCGTTTGTGAGAAAATGTGAGTGTATTTTTATAAGCAACACATCTGCTATTAATTGGTGTCTTGCATATTTTACCAGTTTATTAGGGGAACAGTGCAGCTGTGGTACCCAAGGAGTTGCTTGAAATGTCAGATGTAATTGTGCCAGTTTTACTCCTCTGGCTCTGCTCTGAGATGGACAAATGAAATCAGGCTCCAGATATGCACACACACCTCTGTTGTGTTTGTATAAGTGTGTCATTTTAATAGTCTTATAAGCTGGTCTTTCAAGGATCACTGTCCTCTTCTGCTTTTCCCCTTTTAATGTATTCATGCATTGAATGCTTTTTCACACCCAGCGTTTTAGAAAAATATCCAGATTGCCCCAGTTTGGTCTGTAATGTTGGCAGTTGTTGGCTGGTTTGCTCTTACAATACAAATACATGAATGCCCTTTCTAGTCCCATGATCAAATCTGTCCTGTGTATCTTTTTCTTTTAAGGTTTTTAAGAATCTTAAGCTGTTCCTGGAGAACAAGGAACCTGGAGATGAACTCTTTGACCGCCTCAGTGTGAGTGTCTCACTAAAATGTATTTCTTTTGGTATTTTTACATAGTTTCAGCGATTCTGGACACCCCAGATGTTTTTGTTTTGAATCTTTTGTTAAAACGTTAACAGCTGGCGCACTACGTTGTGGTGTTAAAAGCAAGGAGTTGGTTAAACAAAGCATAGGTGAAAGCTGCTCACATGTGGTTTGACTAATTGCTAACTTTGTGTAAAACAATGCCTGAATTTGTCAAAGGTTTTGTAAAATGTGTTAGAAACTCCCACAAGGTATGTAATATCTGAAGAAGAGGCAGAAAAAGATTGTGAAAGCAAAATAGAATTACATTTTTTTCTTATGTTTTCCGGAGACAGGGCTGCAGTAAAGGAAAAGCAGAGACTAAATTGTAAGGTGTAAGAGATGAGATTGAATGAGGATGAGCCATTGGTGTGGCGAGATGAAAGGAGTAAAGTGAGCAAACGGGAGGTGAGGAGAAGGGGAGGAATATTGGAAGCGGGGCGACTGAAAGCAGAAAAGGAGTTTCAAAAGAGAGAGGGGATGGACTCTGGCCGATAAAAATGAAACTGCGCAAGTGGAAATTGAAAGTGAGCATGCTGGGCGGATGAATTTCCACACATAAAAGTCTGCCGTCCTCTCAACCTCTTCCTCTTGCTGCAGGCAGCAAGGCCACACAGAACGCAGCCGTCGTACGCACGGCTAGTCCAGCACTTCTCAGGGTGCACTCAGTCTTTACAAAGCAAAATCTATAGCATTATTTGTGCGTTTGAGAATATACCCCAGGCTAAGAGGTTGTCCTTGTTGAAAAAAACGTATTCAGAATCAGTCACTTTACAGGTTTCCTCCAGTGGAAACCAGGCTACAGCAGCCTGGCTGACCTTGGGTTAAGTGCTCTGATTGCTAAGAAATACTTTGTCTTATGATTTGCTCGAGAGGGCCGTAGGTGGGGAGGTATGCAACAGATGAATGGGCACATCGGAGGAGGTGGGGGCTTAATGAAACGGAGGGAGAAAGGCATGCAGATTAGAACACGCTGAAGGTTCAAGAGCAGGGTATATAAAGATTGATAGGTAGGAAAAGGAAGATACAGGACAGCAGTGAGAGGGTGAGATGAAGAGATGGAGCAATTGAAGGAGGGAGTGCAGTCCCTCTGCTCTCTGCCCTCTAGTGTGTCAGGAAATGTCAGGGTATGTTGGAGGTGGAATGGTAATGGCTGCTGTGGGCAGGCCTGATTGACACCCAGAAAGGCCAGGCCACTGAGAGAGTCAGAGGGAGGGGGCGGCAGTTGTGAAGGAGTAGACGGAGCGGTAGGAAAGTGACAGCTGGTGCAGGTGAGGGGAGGTTAGGAGGGAAAAGGTGGACAATGGCTAGGAAAAGGCAGGAGGCAGAAGAGTGGGAGGAAAGACGGAGGAGGGAGAAAGCAGCTGCAAGGGAAGAGGAGGCGGAAGATGTGGAAATGGGAAGAAGGATGCGGGATGAGTGGTGGAACTATGAGTGTGCCTTTATCCTCAGCTGGCCTTCTGTACGGAGAGAGTGGAATATGAAAGTGGAAAATTGAGACTGAAAGGTAAATAAACAGGAGGATGGAAGAGGTGTTAAGTGACTCTAAGCTTTATTCCAGATGTTTGGAGATAAACAAGCTTGCCCGGTAAGCTTGGTGTTAATTGTTTTATGTGTATGATCGAGTCCCTGAACAAAGGGCTAGAATAAGAAAAGTGGAGCCGCTGCGTTGGCTCAGTCTTTGTTTATCTAAGTATTATCAAAAATGTGTTCTGCAGGCTGGTTAGTGTTAAGGTGTCGGTATGCTCAAAAGATGCCTGTTCATACGATGTGCCGTCCAACCACGTCTGAAGTGAAAGTGTTTGTGGCTGTTTAGAACGGCACCACACCTGAAGGCCGGGCAAACTGCAGTCACAGAGAGGGGGAGATGCAAAAACTTACCAATTTTCCGCAGAGACACTCAGACTGTGGAACTCAAGTCTAAAAACGTAGCAGCACAAGTATGAAGTTCTGTGTGAAAATGCTGTCTCACCTCCACACACCCGCATTATCACCGTGCAGTGGGCATGATTGTTGGTTCTTTAAACCAGAGAGTTTAAAAATTGTCAGATGCAGTCCCCCGCTGCCTCCATCAGTTAAGTGTGTGCGCGTGTTTTTACGTGTCTTTATTTCCAGCTGTGTGACGTGTGTTGGAGTGAAACGTGGCGGTGGGTTATCCCTCAAATTTGACTGGATCGCTCAAAAGTGAACTTTAATTTAATTGTTAATATAACTGCCCCTGACTTCAAGATGAGTTATGAAAAATAACTGTATAACCTGTTTATAACCTATAAATGTTTTATAGGGCAGAAGTGAAGAGAGATTTTGTAAGAATAAATACTCAAAAATAATTTTTGACCTATTTTGGTATTTAACAGGAGATTACTGGGTTACATCTTGGAAAATGTATTAGTTTGAAGTCTTTAAGCCATGAATCATTTAAGTGTAATCTCCTCGGTTCAAATCCAGCACAGCACATCGTCATACTTACACAAAACGTCAAACTGAGACATTTTTTACAATATTTTTCACAATAACGTACATTGGAGTGTACACTACACTTTAGTGGTGAATATCTTCAAGCATTCAGTGTTGCAAACATTTAATAGTAATGAATGACATTTTAAAGGGAGAGAGAGCGCCTCTCAGGATTAGATTTTAGAATGGTCGGTGATTGTGGTTTTTGTGAGCACACACACACACACACACACACACACACACACACACTGTTGAGGTCTGAGTGCCTGATCTGAGCTGAAAATGCAGGCGTATGTCAGGTTTGTCTGGAAGCCTCCTCTCCAGAGTCCACATCATTAGAGAGCTACAGTACACACACTGTCTGCAGGTTTCAGGTTAACTGCAACCTCTGGGACTTTCTTTAACTACGTCTTAGTCAAATGAATTAAAGGACTCCCTGCGGTGTAGCATGTTCCCTGTGAGCTGCTTTATTTTGACACCTTTCATTATTCTCCCTCCACTGTAGTGTATCCATCTATCATCCACCAGAGGGGAGTTTAATGTTGTTGGGTTTTTTTTGTTACAGGGAACTGATGCAGAGGACACAGATATTGGACCCAGAAAAATAAAAGCAGATCATCATAGCTAGTTTAGGATGCCAACAGTCAATATTTCTCCCTGGAATTAGTGGCCATCACCACAAATTGTCTAGCAGTATGCTAATGAGAGAGTGCAGTATGTAGCAGCCTGTAATATAGACAGGAAATTAGGACTGCAGTAATGACAAGTTGTAATAATGCCTTAGGCGATGACATGGATGGCATACACAAACACACACACATTTGTGCATACACACAATACATCATACCAAGGGAGTTGGGGGTGTGAGAGCTATCATACTTGCCCCTTAGACTTGCAGACACCTTCATTTGCATTACAGGGGCAGAGTTAGGTAGCTCATTAGCAAGGCAGGCACGACAGCCACTGTGTGTGTGTGTGTGTGTGTGTGTGTTCTTAGGTACATGTACCTGCTCTCCAGCACATGCCTGCACACATATGTATACACGAAAACCCTCCCTCCCCCTGGTTTTAATAGGCTCGTGCAGTGAGAGACTCACACATTGGTACAAGTGTGTGGCCGCAGATGGCCCGGTGCCGACCCTGCTCTGATTAAACCAACCACATCGTTAATGTAATCTTCATCAGAAGCATCACAAACTCCTTTTGCCAGAGCTGTGAGCTCACCAGCAAGCTTATCTGGACATTTCTCTTCCCCACACCTGTGTGCGCTCATCTATGTTTAGAAATGTGTTATCTGCCTCTCAAGTCCATGTGTTTGCAGTTGCCATCAGTGTGTGTGCAGTGTGCTTACATGTTTGTCTTGCTTTCACACCACTGTGTGCCCTTACGCTGTTAACTCTGTTTCATCTCTTTGCTGTTTTGTTGAAGCTGCAGCCATTTGACAGGAGCTAATGGCTATCTAACCACTGGCTGTGACAGCTCTTACTTGTTATAGTACCTGCAGAAATGTCAGAAGGGGAATAATACTGTGATCTTTTTTAATCTCCCTGCTCTAATGGATGATGATGATAATGAAGGCAGAGATGGTATTTTATGTGTTTTATTTGTTATGGTACATTACAGAAGCTTTAAACACTGCAGTGGTGCAGTACCACAGTGCCACCTAGTGGTAGAGTGTGGAGAAGGTTGCTGTAATGGTTTTGTGATGGTGTGGTGTTTCTTCTGTACCTCACTGATGTGATCGTTTCAATCTGTGTCCCTCTCCTTCCCATTCCTCTCTGCAGACAAGCCTGGTGAACAAGCACCTGAGTTCTCTAATGGCAGGTCTGACTGCGAAGGTCTTCAGGACATACAACGCCTCCATCACCTTACAGCAGCAGCTCAAAGAGCTGACAAACAGTAAGCTGCACACACTCCGTGTTCTATAAAGCAGTCTAATGTTGCATGAATAGCCTTTTTAAAGCATGGCTCATAGTCTTCAGCAGCTAGACTGGTACCAGTTTAATACTGAAGCCTTTTATCAGTGTGGCTCTTATTACCTGGCTGCTTGTGTCATGGAGTCCCATGATAAAACTGCCACACTTCTGACATTTTTTATTTTTAGCCTGCTTGATTCAAGGCACCCTGACATCCGCCAGCTTTTCCAGCCATGGCAGGAGTGCATTATCACTGTACCCCAGTGCTGTGCGTCTCTGCCTCGCTCTTATCAGGGCACCATTGGCTGCCACTGCCACAGTTTCTCATTCAGAGATAGAAGTGTCACATTCATCTCATTTCTAGATTGCCACTGTGAGTCAGTCTGCAGGTTGACATGTGGTTGCAGTGTGTGTTGTGTGGACCCCAGGTAGAATACATGAAGCTAATCGGGATATGAAGAAATGAAATGAAATAATAGTGTGTGTGTGTTTTGTTTTTGTTTTTTTTTTTTCCCAAAGATTTGGTGCAGATAGTGGCTGGGTAATAATAACACATGGGAGATGAACAGGATTTTTCTTTAATTTAAATTTCTGTGCATCATTCTGGGTGAGGTGTGTGTTCTCAGTTTAAACACACATTACTGTTCTGTCCCCCTCCAAAGAGCAAGATAATGTGGCAGAGAAAATGCTGTCCTACAACAGGGCTAACAGAGCAGTTGCTATTCTGTGTAACCACCAGCGGGCGCCGCCAAAGACCTTTGATCAGTCTATGGCTAACCTTCAGGCCAAGGTAAGCACAGCTCGACTTGGTTTATTGGACAGTCGTTCATCACCATAACATTTCCCTCAGAGTGCTTTAGCAGGACGGTGATATTTCTTCATGTTGTGTCACTGCAACAGCTTGTTAAAAGACGGCCAGGGCAGAATTTTTGTAACCTTTCCAGCCCAGCCAGTGATATGTCGAAGCTAACCGTAATCCATATATAAAAGCATGCCTATGTCCTTGTGCGCTCCACCCAGATTGATGCTCGAAAGGAACAGCTGGCCCTAGCAAAGACGGAGCTGAAGGAGGCCAAGAAGGAGGCAAAGACCAAAGACAGCCCAGACCCCAAGCTGCAGACGTACGTGTCTCAATAGTGCAGAGGAACAGCAAGCTGTGGACATTAAAACAGTTAGAAAAGATTGACGGCAATCTTGAAACACAAGCAGCTCTTCTGCGGCGACTACATCACGAGCTACACACACAAGCACCGATAGAAAAGTACCCTGCAGGTTAAAGTGGCTCCAGACAACAGAGATAACTGCTTCACTGGGAATAATGAGCGGTGATTTAATGCTCTAAGAAATGTAAGATCTTTAACTTGGAATCATGTTAGCTGTGGTGGTTGTCCTGCTGTTAACTCAAAGATGAGCTACCTGCTGTTTTTGTCCTTGTGCCTAGAGCCAAAAGGGAATTACACTTTTACACAACTCTGTTGGTTGTGCGTCCTACAGTGCTGTAAGACACCCACATACGAACCACTGCTTTTCTTTGTGTGTAGCCTGTGATTCATGGTTGAAAAGTGAAAAATGTCACAACAAAAAGGATACTTGTATGAAGTTTGCATTTCAGCCAGGACTCAGTACAACAGCATACAGTGATGGTTTACCCCTGTGTAACTGTTCAGCTGTTGTATTTGTTTTCTGCAGGTTGGACAGTTTCTACTACTTGTTGCTATTTACACAAAACATCTTCTGAATCAGGCTGCACACTTATGGAAACACTTCTTTTTGCTCGCCCAGAATGTCTCATTCATACCGGAGGTGTCTGACTCTCCCGCACCTGCCTTTGTGTGTGTTTTCTGCCAGGCTGGTGGAGCGTAAGAAGGTAGCAGTGAAGCGCTGTGAGGAGCAGCTGCTGAAGATGGAGGTTCAGGCGACTGACCGAGAGGAAAACAAACAGATCGCACTGGGTACCTCAAAGCTCAACTACCTGGACCCACGCATTAGCGTGGCTTGGTGAGTCCACGCTAACATTGACTCTCTATCAACAACCACGATCCCTTGGTAAAAAAACACTTGTAGATACTGAGAGCACACAGACAAAGTGGGGTATTCAGATAGAACTAGCTGGGCCTCCACCTGGGATGTACATGTGTGATGCATGCTCATCTAAAGGCGTACAGTAAGAGCACTAGTCAGTAATCAGTTTCTCTCTCATACCCACTATGTACTAAATATGCTCATTAAGTCAGCTGTATATAACAGCCCGTCACTTCACTTGGGTTTATTTCTACCACCTCCATTGCTTCTATTCCAGCAGTGGTTTTGTGTGCTCAAAGCTTTTGGGACCTCTTAGAAGATTATCTGGTGGGTCAAACTGAGTATTTCTTTTACAGTGTGTGCTTAATCTTTTCCCCATGTGTTCAGGTGTAAAAACATGGAGGTACCTGTAGAAAAAATCTACAATAAGAGCCAAAGGGACAAGTTCGCCTGGGCCATCGACATGACGGAGGAAGACTTTGAATTCTAACTATAAACTTCTAAAACTGCAGACTCACAAGCCGATACTAGGATGCAATTAAGGAACCGTTCACTTTATAATACATACAGTACTTTAATATTGCATTTATAATGTGTTCATAGACTGATGTACTTCAAGTGTGTGATAGGTTGTTTCGTTTACCGGCACTTTATTTTGAAGATAGCTGTTCATCATTTTGTAAATTTGTGTTTGCAATTAATTTGAATAAAGGTTCCCACCATGCAGTGAAGTGATGGTGTTTGCATGTTTGGTCTAAATGCCAGTTTTGATTGGACATTGTGGCAGACGCCTCTAATACACATTAAATGCCAGTTAAAAACATCTTCTTCACCATTGCAGAGGATAATTCCCAGTTGTCCCGGCTTAGCTAACCCTTAAGTGTAATACTAAAATGCCACATTGTAAACGATGGAAACCAAAAAACATGCAACAATGACACGTTCCAGATCATCAGCATTATAAAATACATCAGACTTGAAAAATTAAATACAGGAAAACACTGAGCACCTTTGTTAAGTGTAATAATTAAAAATTCAGTCAGCACCTGGCCAAATATTTATGTAATACATGACAAAGAGTCTTTTATTAAATAGCTTTAATAGAAGAAAATCAGAATTGGAATGCGTCCCACAGCTTGGTAGTAACAGTGCTGTTTGTAAAACACTGCAGGCCTCAAATGTTCACTGTACCCACTTCCCGTGTTAGTAGGGGTGGAGGTTCTACTGGCCTGTTAGCCTGTGGGCTCTCTGCACAGGTCAGGGCAAAACTGTCCCCATCAGCCACCCACCTCATGGGATTTAATTAATTATGATATATGACGGCAGCGAAACCACCTCCAGGTCCTCGCGCAAAATCCATAAGTTGCATTCCTGCACATGAGTGTTTGAAGTTCTGAAGGGCATATCACACTATTCTAGCTTACAAATAACGTTCACCTTTTCAAGTCATTACATAACTGTAACCGTTTATCACAATATTCAATATATAAAAAAGCATTTCACGCTACGACACACCAAATCAATAGAAGTCATTTTCAGAATGGAAAAGTCTGCTGCTCCTGATTGAAGGACTGACTTCATACCGCGTTCCTGAGGAACCTGTGGGACAAACGAAAGAAACGGCCCATGTTGTAGTGAACTGGTTCCAAGACATTTACATCTGCAAAATCAGCATAGTAATCAAATTATTGACAAGGAAAGAAATTTACTTTTTTATTAAAAGACACCCAATCTGCTGATATCTGTATTTTAAGAACACAACACACACCTATAGACCTCTAAGCAAAACGGAGGGATGAACAGACACTATTGGTTACGTTGCTCTTGGGTCTGCCACTTCCTTCTTACCTTCATTATGAGCCCTGACCCTCTTTAGCCTTTTCTGGTGTTGCCTCAATCTCCTCAACACCGGCCTGGGTCATCAGGTCGGCGATGTTCTTCTCCAAGTCATCAATACGTGTGCTCATCTCATCGAGTGGAGAAGCAGTTAAGGCGCACGTGTAACAGAACGACTCGCAAAGTTACTCTTAAATGGGCAGAACAATGCTGTACTTCGATTAGGAAAGGACACCAGAGCAGTGGATCTCAACCTTTCTAGTGTGAAGGACCCCTAAAGTGATACATCAGGCTGCAGCCCCATATTTGATAAGATGTCTCAGGGCTCCCCGTCTGATAGGATAAAGTTGTTCCATAAGTGTCCACACTGTAGCTTGGCAGATTAACAGTGAATGTTGGGGAACATTAGCAGAATAGTCTTTCTTATGCATTATCTCAATGGGCGACCTGGTCAATTAAATAATAGTTAAATTAAAATAATCTGGGGATCCACTGGAACCCCCTCAAGGACCCCTGAGGGTCTCCAGACTGCAGGTTTAACACCACTGAACTGAAGTATGTGAAAGATGTCCCCATAGAGACATCAGTCTATTAGAATTTGGAACCGTAATGCATTTCATTCATGACCACCTGATTATTGGCATTTGCAACTATGAGTCAGGATATTCCTCCCGATGATCTGGTCTGACATGGTCTGGAACTTGTCCTGCATCTGTTGCAGCAGAGTCTGGACCTGTGAAACAACCAACACAAATACTGTAAGTGCAACAATGAAGTCACCAAAACAAGAAAAAAAAAAAAAGGGGGGGGGAAATGAGTACTGATCTAAGTGGGTTCACTGAAGATAGCAGCCATGCATCAAATATAGTTAAACATGAGGATTAAATAATGAGGAGGATTTTAATACAGGGTTCATACAGCTTTTTTTAAAAAAGGTACTTAAACCAAAAGTTTCATGTAAATATTTCCATTTTTGAAATATTGTTCATTTGCCAGCCAGTTGTCATCAAAACTGCAGTCTGGCGTGTTGCTAAAGCGATAGCAAAAGCCACCTGTTCTATATGGGTGCTGATGAGCAGGTGCAAAGGGTGCCACATCTGCACTCCAGCTCCACAGCACCCAGTGTGTGGTCTGTGGATGACTTTAAAAAAAAAAGCAGCAGGACAATGATAACAGAGGCATCTAGTTTCCTTGACAACAATATAAAAGCTAAGAAACCACTGGAGGTGATTATTTAATTCACCATCACAAGCACATGTGCACAACAGTGAGTCCACCATACATTCATACTATTCTTTATTGGAGCATTTCCTGCCTGCCCATCCCATAATGTAGCTCTATGACAGCGGTTTCTAAGGTGAAAAAGTCAAGAGGTAACATAAAATTAAGGTTCATTTAAAACATGACGCTAAATAAAACCATATATAGCTGCGCGTCCTTGATGGGGAGATGTTAAGGAGAATTTTAAAAAGAAGGTTTACTCTACAATTTCTATGAAAAGTAAAAAGGAGGAAGAAACAAACAAAAAAAAGGCATATATTTAAAAAGCAGTGGGAGGGGAGCTGAGGCTTTGCTGCTCTTACAGCTCATCTCCATGACAACACTCAGAAACATTTACCTGAGCTGTAAAATAAAATAAGTAGAAATACATTTACACAATCAAGTGTACAAGTGAAACTGTGCAGTGGAAACAACATGGTGGAAATCGGCGCTGGAACAATAATTCTTACTGGTACATGCGTCTCTCCAGGAGTAATGTTACACAGCAGCACACTGTGTGTGTTTATGTAAGGCTATGCGACTCGGTTGTGATTTGGTGATGTCATTTACATGACCAACTGAGAATTATATAACGTGATGAAGGTGAAGAAGAGCAAAGAGCTGCTGGCTTTAATAAATTGGTTGAACACACGGAGCCCGTGAACATCTTTTATTATACGAACAAATTGCGTGAAAGGCTACAGTGGCGTTATAACCTTTGCTTACCAGCTAGCTAGCTACCTCACGATAACTCGCCACCGTTAGCATCCCCGTTGCTACTGCTAGCTAGGCTACTTTGGCTAACGCTAGCTTGCCATCTCGATCACGACTCACCACATTGGTAAGGTCCTGCACCGACTTGGGGTCCGTCTCGGCCATGTCGTGGTGTGGGTGATTATCAGTGCCTGGACAGTACTAAAATTCAAAAGGCTGTCTGCCGATTATTTAGCTATCTGGTTAGTAACTGTTGGAAATAGATAGCAAGTCCCTCGCACCACCCACCGCACAGTCAGCTGTTCCACAACACAGAAGATCTCGCGAGAGTTGCGTGGCGTTGCTAAGAAATGAGGAACATTGAGTTTTTGTTAAATGAAAGCGTGCAGGACAGTTTGTTTACCCCTTGTGGCCTCAAGAGGACCCTAAACTTTACCCATCACAGCGTCCCAGCGACCCGCATGTGTAATGCTGGAGTTTGGTAATGAAATATGAGCTGTGCTACTGAGGAGCACTATATGTATCTCTGCCTGCGCGTGCACGCCTCTCCTCCTCTCGCGCACGAGTTGGGATCCCAAAGTTGGAGCTGCCAGGAAAAAGTGTTAAGACGCTGAAACCCTGGCGGGAGTGTTGGTGTCTTGATTAGGCGGAGGAAAGTGAATGAAGGCGGCTGGTAAGTGAAGCTGGAAGTTATACCAGAGTTTACCTGTGCCATGTTCAGCCTTAAATTCTGACCCTTTATTCCGTATCAGGAGCACTTGGGGGGGTATTGTGCGTGTTGTGAGCGCGCCCTTTAAAGCTAAAATTACTCCTTTGGAGTAAAGACGCAGACTTTCTCACAGGACGTGTGTTTGTTTTGGAGAGGAAATTCGGCATTACACACGTTAACCCCACCGTGTACACTACTATTATTTTATAACCGTGTAACCAGGCGGTGTACAAGCTGTTTCTCTGTCTGCTCTCACTGTAGTTGCACAGTAGCCCAAATTTGATGTCCGTGTGTTCAGGCATGTTAGCTACCCAACCCCAGGAAGCTATGCTTAGCTTACATAACATCTCCTTCTGTTACCAGAGGTGTCCCAACACATGTAGGTGCTGTGATGGTTCACTCACCCCCACATGCAGGAGGAAATGGCTGAAGACACCTTGGATTGCTAAATTCTTGAGTAATGTTTAACAGTAGGAAACCTGTAAAAAGACATTTATGGATTGGGCTGCTGTGCAGTTTTGTATTGACTTTGCACTGTAGTTAGTCTCTGCTTTTTAAAATGCTCTACAGAAAGGACAGGGTGACACACTCTTGGGTGTAGATCACTTGAGAATTGGCTTTTGCTCCACGCGCCTGGCTCTATCCTTCGGAGCAGCAAGGTATTGGCTGGTACACTGATTTCATTATGTCCTTACTTGGAGCTGAGTTATGTGAAGTAACAGATGTCTAATGAGTAATCAGATCCCGTACATCCTCTGGATGACACCCAGTGTGGCTGTACAGCTAAGTATAGCTGCATCTGCTGTTGTGTTGAAATAGCCTATTATCAGTAATTATAACGTGGGTGTGATAAAAAGATATCACCAGAGAACCTGAGGAGGATCTTTTTTTGTTGTTGTCAGAATTAAAGTACTTCTCAGTGTGCTGATCCAGCATCGACTGGAAGTTATACCGAGAGACTTGTCAGCTGATACTGACTGCCTACTATGTATGGCAACATAGGAGTTTCTATTTGTGCTGGCCCTCTGTTTTAGATGTAGATACTGACAGTGACACTATTATTATAACACAGCCACTAAAATAATTTGTACAGTCAAACAAGAACCACGCCACACCAATTTCCTGCACTTCTCTGTGTTTACTCCCATTTTTTAGGTCACGCTTTTGTGTACACAGCAACATACTGGCGCTTACATCAAGCATGTCCACACGCCATCTCCATTGCCAAGGAGTTTTTTTGTTTGTCAGTATCAGAAAATCACGTTTGTGTGAAATGCTATGAACCACTCCATTTGTTCTGCAGGGTGCTCTGGAGAAAGAGGGAATTACTAACATTGTCCCTTTAGTAATTGATGTTATTATCCCCTCAAGAATGACTACGAACACTTGGTGCTGAACACCACTATTAAAGTACTCAAGTTCCTGAACTAGTTGTGGTGCAGACAGGACAGCTTGCTAATAATATGTGCTTTAGTGTGTTAACACTCAGACTGAAGAGCCTGTAGTGTAAACTACTAGTTCAAATTATATATAGATTTGTGGCAGACAGAGATGTGGAGCTATTGGGGGAACTAACTGCAGGGAAGCCCCATTTAGAGTCAGTGTTTACATACAATGTTTACCTGTTGCACTGGAGGGTGTAAAGTACTGCGTAAAAGTCTTAAGCGGTGTGAAGAAATACTATAAAGCAAGAATGCTTTTTTATTTTGATTGATTTATAGAATGCAAAGTGAGCGAACAGAAGAAAAATCAAGGTCAAATCACTAAACTTGCACAAAGTCAGGGATGTTGTAGGATCATAGTCAGGTGTAGGATTAACCAGTTACACCAAACAGGTGCTAATGATCATCAACAAGTGTGCAAGTGTAGCTAGAAGAATCCATGCTGTTTTGAAGGCAAAGGGTGGTCACACCAAATATTGATTTGATTTAGATTTTTCTTCTGTTGGCTCACTTTGCATTTTGTAAATAGATAAAAATAAACACTTGAATTTTATATTTTTTATAGCATTTTTATTTTACACCATTGCTTCACACCAGCCAAACATTTTTGCACAGAACTGTATGTGCATACACTGCATGCACCATTTGGGCTACAACTACAGACATTTAAAAAAAAAAGTAACACTATTTACTATTTAGTTAGTTACTATTCGGCTCTATAGACTAACGTAGCAAAACACAGTACTTATAGAGGTTTTTGAGCTTTAATTGCTAACCTGCTAAATGAATAAAACAATTAATTACACATGGTCAAGGGCTGAAACCTGTGTACTGTGTTGTTGCTCCTGTGCACATTAAAGACGGATAAGAATGTATGAATTCTCTTGTGTGACCTCTACAACCTCAGGAATGAGCACAAATGGGTCTTTTTCACATGTCATAGTGGAAGAAAAACCACACGCGTTGAAATGTTAAAAATGGTTGCGTTCTATTCAAATGTCCTGGTGATCTGTGACAGCGAGCCAGCATGCACAGAAACCAGGACCCTGACACTTAAGCAGCGAAATGAAAGTCAGCCATCATTCATGTTTTTTATTTAAACCGGTGATTTTCTTACAGTGACATGTTTGAAAAATTGGTGAAGATGTGCCTAATAGTCTAATGCTAAAATGTATTTTATTCTCTATATGTTAAAGTTTGCGTAGATTAGACCAAATCCATTGTCTTGCTTTAATTCGATTTTTATGGTGAGAGAGAGTATTGTTGTGCAGTCAGCTGGGACACTTATATCCATACATAACAGAGGCATTTAAAAGTAATCTGCTTAATACGTTGGACTGCTGTTGGGCTCTTGGGGAATGTTAATGTCAGGGCCTGCTTTTGACCTCTGGTTACCTCAGAACATCCATCAGTGATAACTTCGCTGAACATGAACTATTTTGAATGTGTCATTTCCAGCCTCACAGGTGCCACCTCCAGACCCCCTGGACACCCGTGAGCGTCTCTTGGTGTGATGGATGCAGAGGTGGTTCTGCAGGAGGAGGACTTGGAGGGCTCATGGACGTTGCTGTCCTGGCTGGCGTCCTGCGTCATGGTGTTTGGGGGGGCCCTGCCCTATGTGCCGCAGTACCAGGAGATCCAGAGGAGCAGCAACAGCGAGGGCTTCTCCACCAGAGTCTGCCTGGTGCTGCTCATAGCCAACATCCTGCGCGTCTTCTTCTGGTGAGGGACAGAGGGAAAGGCCTGCTTTTTTGCTTTCTTCTTAAGGCCCAGGTCATTTACAAGTTAATTCCTCAGATCTGTTATGGTGTCAGAAATGAATGGCAATAAAAACATTTTTTCCTATTTCCTCTGAGATCTACCATCAGTTTGATATTATTGTCATCATGAAAGGAAAGTTTTTGGATACATTGATTTTAAATTATAGTAATATGTTCATTTATAAACTGCTGCACTCGAGGTCCATTGTAGGTTGTGGTATTGTCCTGGTTTGGTTCCCTCTAATTGGCTAAATGCAAGTAATCAAGCTGTTAATATGTTTTATAAAGTATAAAATTAGATTATATATATATATATGATTATATAGTTGGAGCTCTATACTGTTCACTTTGGCGCACCTTCTCTTCTTATGAGTAGCGTGAGTCAGATTGGAGGGACAGAAGAGGGGATTTAATAGATTGTTTCTAGAATGTGGTTAGAACATTGTATTGTTTATAAGGTCTTTCTGTGCTGCGTATGGCCTTTATAACATGTCCTGTAAAAGAACTATAGAACTGAATAGAATATGAATATGAATTAGTTGTTTATACTGTATTTTAGATTGTGTCCTATAAATTCTCTCCTATGTAAACTCAATATCTAAGTTATTGAATCTGACTGCTGTTTTGGTCGCGTCCTTGCAGGATCGGGAAGCAGTTTGAACTCACCCTGCTGCTCCAGAGCGTGGTGATGATCATCACCATGTTTGCCATGCTCCACCTCTGCTGCACGGTCCAAAACACCAACCGAGTGAGCACCAAGCAGCACCGACTCTCAGGTGAGCAGCTTTGTGCGATCTTAACTGACAGCAATCACAACCAGCAACACAATAGCGTAATCATTGTCGCGTGTACACAGTAATTATTCAGGCTAGTCAAACAACATACCCAGCATACCATTTGTCTGTGTCAGCAGTTTAGATGATCACTGCTTCAACTCCTGCTTCTTGCCAAAAGAGGGGGCCATTGGAAAAGCTTACATGGCGAGGGTGCTGTTTTCAAAATGCCATACTTCTGACAGCCACTTATTTACCACTAATCTGATATTCATTTGCCTTATTATTTATTGAATAGTTACTTTAGGCTCCTTGTGTCTAGACATAAAAACAGATGCTGCTGTACACCAGTAATGGCAAAGCCTGAGGGGTGATGAAAATAATGGTGTCATAGATATTAAGATTTGGAAGAAAATGTCAGGCAATGTACAAATGTCGTATGGATACATTATTTACTGAAATGTCATGCATTAGTAGAGTGTGTCTGTGTGTGTGTGTGTGTGTGTGTGTGTGTGTGTGTGTGGGTGGGAAGGAGGAAGTGGATAAAGCATTGGTGCAGGGTGAGGGAGAACAGGAT
This sequence comes from Pempheris klunzingeri, assembly GCF_042242105.1. Lineage (NCBI taxonomy): Eukaryota > Metazoa > Chordata > Actinopteri > Acropomatiformes > Pempheridae > Pempheris > Pempheris klunzingeri. Next base: position 21,158,444 of record NC_092016.1, on the reverse strand, counting down.
GGAGAGAGCTAAGATTAAGCAGCCCAATATCAGCATCCACTGTCCATTGTGTGTGTGTGTGTGTGTGTGTGTGTGTGTGCATCGTGTCTGCAAGTGCCAACATTATTTTCAGGGTCACTCTTTATAGGGTGCTGTCCTTTATGGGTAATTGTGTTTTTTTTACAGACACTCGAGTTGATTGCTTTTGCAAATGAACTGACAGAAATTCAATCTAAGCACAATTTTATGAGATAACAGCCTATGGAGTGAAATTGAATGATGGAACCTTGTAACACTCTGATCATGCAGAGCAGCGCGCATTATTTAAGACATACGTTATGATAAGTGTTTGATTTCACGTCGATTGATTTTGTAAGGGGGCAAATATTTCTTTGTTAAGAAAAACAGAAGTGTGTGTGTTGGTGTCGCTGTCGGTGGCAGTTCTGTGAAAGTGACTGTTGATTGGGAAACCAGAGATTATGTGTATCCAGATATGACAGTAATGATCATCTTTATTAAAGGCATCTGTGCTTCTCTTGTCTCAGCAAAGCGCTGGTGTATTACTCATCACAAGCCCTTTTTTTCCATCAAGGCCCACGCTCAAACTTTTTCATGGTGAATATGATAATTTATGACGACTGGTGGCAGATTGCTTGCTTTCTCTGAGAGTGAAGGATCTTCATAGGCTTTACATCTATCTGTGCTCAGTGTTTGTACACGTGTTGCAAATACATTGGACAACAATAAGTCAGCCTGCAAGCCATGAGTATTCTGTCTATGTACTCTGATACACAGAGATGGTTGATTACAGGCGGCTCAGCTCAGGATCACATCTTCAGACACGAGTTTGGCCGTCATGACCCCGGTTGCTAAAACGCAGCACGACCACGCTCTTACATCTAGCCCACCCTCTCTGAAGGGCAGGCCTGAGGTCCGGTTTCACAGAGCCCATGTACAGTGGGGGA